>NC_043765.1:7056602-7658269 GCF_902148845.1 Salarias fasciatus | reverse complement strand
ACACATGAAGAACATGTAAACTCCTTACAGAAAGGGGTTCTCAATGTGACTCAAACCAGGAGTCTCTTTACTATGAGGCAAAAACCCTTGCCACACCATCGCTGTGCAACCAAGATGTGCTCGATATGTCCAGGTAAACTTCATTAATTCTTGTACGAAATAACAAGACATGCCAGACAGAGTGAGGTATTGAGCTGAACATACAGGTGTTCTGGTTTTTATTTGCTTCAAACTGTTGTTTCAGGATGACAGCTTTTCTCACCACAACATTGACAGCAGGTCTTTGCAGTTCAAAAACGAGGGTATTCATGAGCATATTTTGTGCTTTGCACCAGCTAGCAGCAAGTGGGCAGCTGTCCGGAGGAGAGAGCAGACTCTTTGCATTATTGATTTGAACAAATGTTTCTTTCTTCAGAGCAACCGTCCTTCTACGCACCGAGTTCTCAGGTACAAGTTGAACAGTGTATAGAAAAAAAAACATTCACAAATGACTGCAAAGTAAAATAGCAAAATGTTGATACCCTACTATTGTCTGTCAATTGATAAAAAGTTCCTTTTGAAGTCTATATATAATACATTAGAAGAAACAAGATGTTTTACAAATACTTTAATGTCCATAACAATTTGCATAAGAATTTAATCAACATTCAGTTTATTTCAATTGATTCCAATTTCTTTGCTGTCGTCGATCAGCATAGAAAAATGTCTGTTATTTCCCAGGTCCATGCCGGTCTTGGTCAGGCCGCTCATCGGGCCTCCTGCGGCGCTCACTCTGTCCATGCCTGCAGTCAGAGGGTGAAGCTGAGAGATGCCTCTGTTCTGAATCACTGAGATCTCGTTGTTCTTCATGGCCAGGCTGTTGGTGATGGCCGTGGCGTAGCGGTTCCAAAATCCAGGGTCCACATTCATCGCCCGGGCGGCCAGGTCCTTCTGAAACATCTCCCCGAACTTCACGGCCTCTCCGCCCAGCAGGGCCATGGGGTTCTCCACCGACAGCCGCCGGCCGCGCCTCGCCGGTGCGTTGTTCCACATGTGAGTTCCCATATGAACCTGGAGATGACATTTTAAGAGATTTTATTCCAAAAGATCAACATAGTTAAACAGCCTCTCAGAGTACACTGTCTATTGACTTGTATTAATGTGCTGATAGAACTTTTTAAATTACAAGATTTTTTTCTAAAGCACTGATACTTATCATGTAATGGGGAAACTTTGGACAGACTTTTCCAAAATAGAATTCAAACACGATAGTTGTCAAAAAAAAAAAAAAATCAGAAACTGTGAAAATTTTGTACATCAATTACTCAACAATGTTTTGGCCATAAATGTGTCATAATTTCTTAGTTTCATTGGCTTTTCACAACAAGAATTTCAAAACTTTCTTTTCTTTCCCTCTTTCATCGACAAAAGAGGCAATTTAAATTTTTCACCTGATAGCTGTTTGCAATGAATGCACTTTTTAATATTTAGTGACATTTTATGAACAAGACTGATTGCGACACTCTAGAAGACAAAAAGGCAATCATTAATTGCAGGTCTGCGCTTTTTTCAAGACCCGGACATTTTGCCAATTCATCCACTCTCCAAAATATGCTTGTGGAGCAGTCAATATGTTGTTGCACTAAATTATAAATAAGGCTTTCATCCCATAGAATTTTATGTGTATTTGGCAGAGATTTTGACTTTGAAAGGTGCAGGCTGATACTTTCAGTTCCCTTTAGTGTTAATGTAATAGTGAAAGCCAAACTATATTGTGGGGTACAATTATCACAAGTTCTATTCTGAGTCATACAGAAAGGTTTCACAACAGCTTTTTCATCTGATTGACTGATGAAAACATTTTGTTTCTCTTTGCTTGTAGTGAGACTACGTTGTTGCAGGAAGACTTGTTTTAACCTCCATTAAACACAGCACTGTTTCAGAAAATTTTAAAGTGACCACAGAAGCTGTGCACTGGAGGATTTTCCATAATCTTATTTGCATCATTTCAGAAAAGGCAGGTAACTGGAACACGAACATGATCTGTCGGCGTCCTCCACCTACCTTCAGATTTCCTTTCGTGGTGAAGGCCCTGCCACAGATGGAGCAGACGAACGGTTTCTCCCCGGTGTGCGTTCGCTCGTGGATCTGCAGGGCGCTCGCCGACGAGAAGTTCTTCCCGCACACGTTGCAGTTGTGCTGCTTCGGTGTTCGGCGAGGAGGCGTAGGGCCGAGCAGCGAGGTCACGCCCGGGCTGCCGACCGACGGGTACCCCGGAGCGACGTGCACGCCGAAGGGAGGCGGCGGCCCGTCCATCAGGCTGTTCGAGTGACCGTGACCATTCACCTCTGCTTTTATCACACCGGCTGCAGCGCTGGTGAGCAGGCTTTGACCTGCAGGAGGAATGAAAACAGATATGTTCAGATACTTACACCAAATGGGATTTTTGAAGATGCGTCCTTGACGTTTCGGCATTACCTCTGTCTCTGCTCAGCTGGAACGACATGGTGTAAGGAGCCTCCTCCTTCACAGACAGCTTGCCGGGCGGCGCTCCTCTCAGCTCCTGGGCACCCGCCGATCCAGAGGTAGGAGACTCAGATCGCTCTCTCTTCACTGTTGCTGCCAAAGGCTCCCGGGACTTTGGCCTGCCGTTGTCCGCCGCCGGTGATTTGATCGTCATGCCGTCTGAGCTGCTTTGAAAGGGAGACGCCGACACGCCGGGTGAATGTGAGGCTTCGGACACGCGTGGACTGTTTTCACCGCAGTTCTCCATCCTCCTCTCTGATAAAGCTCCTTCAATACTGAGCTGGCTGCTGTCTTTAAAACCATTTGTCAGAGGCTTTACACCAAATGTGTGGCTTAGGTTTACAGTGCAGTCAATCATCCTCATTTGGTTCTCCAGAGCTGCAATACTTGAAACAACAGGGAAGGGTTTAGGGGGGGAGTTACAGTCCGAGCTGATGGATTTATCCATCATGTTTTCTACATCGTCGTCCTCTTCGTCATTGTCGTCCTCCATTGAAATGTCGTCGTTTCCGTTGCTGCTGAGACTGTCAAAGTTCTCGCTGACGGGCACGTCGCCGTCCACCTCGTGCAGCCCGTCCATCAGGGGCGAGTCTGAAATCTGCCCGACCATGTGCATGCGGATATGCTGCTGCAGAACGACGGCGTTGGTGAACTTCTTCTGGCAGATGGGGCACGAGTGCTGCACCTGAACCGGAGGATTTTCTCTGTGGACGCCAATGTGAGTCTTCAGGTTCCCTTTGGTGGTGAACGCCCTGCCGCACACTTTGCATTTGAAGGGCCTCTCGCCCGTGTGGATGCGGTAGTGCATCTTCAGCGCACTCTGACAGCTGAGGACTCGGTGACAGAGGACACACTGGTTGGGGTCAGTGATCTTTTTGTCAATATTCTCCACCAGCTGCTGAAGCTTTGAGGTTTCAGACGTTTGCATAGAATCCAGGAGGCTACACGACGGGAATTTAGTTTCCTCTGAGTGTAATGAGAGGGGAGGAGAGTTGGACACGGGTGATGCTGAGGTGATGGGTTCAGGAGTGGTGGTCCCAGATGGGACGGTGGTGCTGCTCGCCTCGGTGAGGTTGTTGGCTTTCTGTCTCAGGGCGCAGCTTTGGGGCCGGTGAATCCCCTCTGTTTTCAGTATATTGGAGGCTTCTGTCTCACGGTTAGACTGTGGAGACTCTGAAACAGGAGAGAAATGAGCCTCACTGCCTCTGTGGTTAGGTGACAAAGATACACATTCACCAGAAGCTGGCTGATAGGGAGATTTAACAGATGGTGTTACACTTACAGGGTCATTCGAGCCTCCGATACTGGTAATAGTGGAGGACAGCGGAAGACCCATAGTGGCTGGCAGAGCTGCTACAACAGGCTTGCTATCCAGCCATGAGGAGACGGGTTTTTCTGGAGGGATAGACATCCCATAGGGAATCCCGGAACTTGTTGGCACATTGTCTAGATATTCTGGCACCGGAAAAGGGTTCATCTGAACATGAGGATACTTTTCTTTATGCCTCTGAAAGTGCACCTTTAAGTTCCCCTTTGTGGAAAAGCGGTTGCCGCAGATGTTGCATTTGAAGGGCCGCTCTCCTGTATGGGAGCGCAGGTGGATCTGCAGAGCGCTGTCGCTGCCAAACACTTTGGCACAGAACCTGCATTTATGCTTGAAGAAGGGCTCCTCCGGGCTGGGCTTGGTTTCGAACAAGGACACGTTGGGCAGTTTCCCTTTCCTGTGCTTCATCAAGGCCGCGAGAGGGTCAAGTGCATTAGCTGTGGCGGCAATGCTGGCCAAGGGATTGGGGAAAATGACACTGCTGGGGGGGCTCTGAGGTAGAAACGGCAGGCTGGAGGACGAGCCGAGGAGGCTGCTCTGGGCCAGGGAGAGCGGGCTGGAGGAGCTCAGCGTCTGAGTGCTGCTGATGCTGCTGGTGTGTTGGCCTGTGTACGCAGGCAACAGAGTGGAGACGCTGCTGCTGCTGCTGGAGAGAGACGGGGTTGGATTTTCTGAGGGGGTTGAGGTACATGTAGCGTCTCTGAATGTGGACTGTCCGCATATAGTTTGCGAGGGGAGACTTTGTGACTTCTCAAGCACAGAAGACAAAGAAACGGCGGCCTGTCCGTTTATGGTTGAAGGCATCGTTCCTGACAGCGGCAGGATGGGAGGAGGGACGATGCCTTGAGAGGGGAAAGGGTTCGGCGCCAGAGGCAGGGACCTGGAGGCCGGGTTTAACGCCGCCTGTGTCGGCTGTCTGTTCATGACGGCGACCTGGCTGCAGATCTGCTCGATAAGCTGCAGCTGGTGGACCTGTTGTTGCTGCAGCGCCAGCAGGTGCTCCAGGATCACCGGGATGGCCGCCGAAGCCACCTTCCCTCCCGGGCCGCTGCCGCCGATCCCCTGGGAGAACTGGGCCACGGCGACCCTGGTGCTGTGGAGGATCTCCAGTGTCACGTTTGTGCTCGGCATGCTGTAGCTGCCAGCTGCCGACATCTGCGGGGAGGTGGACTCAGCCGACTCTGGAGGCGGAGGGCTGGAAGAGGCGGCGTATCCCGCGTCCTGCGGGCAGTGCTCGAGCTCCATGGCGTCATCCTGCTCCCTCCCTTCCTCTAAGTTATCCAAACTGTCATTGTCATTCACCAGCGCCTCTCCCAGCTCAAAGCCGGCGTCCGTGGACTCGGCCGCATACGAGTCGCTGGACGCGACGCTGGGAACCGGAGAGGGCCCGACGGGGGAGTCCTCAGGAGCGGGCGTCCCCTCGCTGTCCTTCACTATCAGCACCAGGGGATCCTCGGTGCACTCCTTCAGATGCTCACTCAGTTCGGTCCAAGAGAAAAACTGAGCGCAGCATTTGTCACAGATGTGCATCTCCTCGCTGCTGTGGCAGCCTCCGCTGGCCTCCTCTCTCTCCACGTCCTCCACAATGTCTAAGAAAGAAAAAAGAAACAAGAGAAAGACTGTAAAACCGCTCACTTACTCTCCTAAACCTTCACTAGAAGGGTATACTTCCTCTTCCACATCCACAGCAGACAGTCTGTGCTTCCGAACTCGTTCTGTCTTTATAAGCATTGTTCACGATCATCGGCTATAAGCAAGGTTACATGTTCTGGGAATCAACCAAACTACATAAGAATCACATTTTAATATTATAAGCCACAAAAGGGAAAGTTTAACCATTTACCTGCAAATATTAACATCAGCATTTCTAAATTAATGTTTCACTTCACATTATTAAAGATCCACTGTGAACATCTGTGCATCGCTCACGAAGCTTTGTTCATTTGTAATCAGCCTGAATTCAACAGGCCTCATAAAAAAGAAAAAAGGTTTCGGAGGTTTCAAACTCACACGGCGAGTTTCAGATGTTAATCTGTCTCTGAAAATCAATCCAGCTCAATGAAGTTATCTGACCTCTCAATTGTGCATTCAGACAAATAATGAAATCCCATACAGTACATTGATTTTCCCCTGCATTTATATAATACAATGTGTGTGTGTGTGTGTGTGTGTGTGTGTGTGTGTGTGTGTGTGTGTGTGTGTGTGTAATGTTTTTTGCCAAAAAGAAAATAAAGTAGTTGTTTTCAAAAATGTTGGTTTAAAAAAAAAACGTTCTCAGAGAATGTGAAATAAACTTTATCAGACAAGCCACCATAATTTGGTAAATCGCACATTTCACAATTTGTTTTCAAATTCATTACCTGCTTTAATAACCGATACCAAACATTATTATTGGTCGTGGTATAACTCAGTAATTTAGATAATGTGACAGCATGCTGCTGGCAGAAATCCAGTGAGAAATGCATTTATTTTGAAAGGTTCTTGAAGTCAGAATAGGGTTAAAACTAATGACTTTGTCAGTTTTGCACTTTCCAACAAATTTGATTGAAAGGAAAAGGCATTAAATTCCTTCACAGAGATTTATATCCGTGTTTCTACCTTTCAACATCAACTCTAAGTTGGATTTTTTTTTTTAGTTTGTAACTATTCCAACATGGACTCAATTCAATTGTTGAAAAATGCTTGAAAATCCTTTTATGCATTTTTCGCATCATAATTTTAACTATTTACAGAACATCACAACTCTGATTTACTAATCAAAACCAAGGGCACGACCTAAAACAAACCACAGAGATTATAGTCACAGATTCTATCAACGCTGAGGCATTTGGAGTATTACAGGCAATTTAATGTATTAAAACTGATTCACATGCCAGGATTTCCTGCCATGAAAAGGCAGTAAGAACTACAAACATTTGTTCTTGCTGCACACAACAACACGTATCACTCATCTCACACATTTTGATCCAACTGCACTTTTTTTTCCACTTCTGAGTTTCCTCTAGTCCCGTTTCGGTGGCCAACATGTGAAAATATTTCACGCTTTATATTCACTGTTGCATCTGTTCAGGTTTTGGCCCATTAGGAAACAGACAGTTTTAGCAGATGGAAAGACTTCAGGGAGAAACCAGCAGTAAATTATTGTTACAAACATCCAACCTTCCCTGAACTGATTTAAAAACAGCAATTAAACTAAATCTAGAAATGTGAAAAATCTGGAGTGTAGTAATGTCTGGGCAGGAAGAATAAATAGTTTAACAAATCATTCATTCAATCTGACCATAATTAAAATGCACGTGCTGTTCATTTGTCAGATTTAAAGCTATTCACACTTGCATGCGTAAATATCAAATTTAACCTAAGTATGTGCATTTGTGGCCCCATACGTCCTCACCCCCGCTCTGCTTGTGCATATATCCCTGAGTGTGTGTGTGTGTTTGTGTTCACACTCTAATTATCGCCACATTTCACCACCTTAAAGAATCAGTCCCTGTGTGCTCCTGCTAAACACAACCTAAAACGGCCGGTATATTTACAATTACACAAACACGCTCTACAAATCCTCCTGCAAACAAGCAGCACAATGTCTGTATTAATGAGGACGTTCGTGACCAACTCCAAGCTTCCAGCGGCCCCCGAGATTAAAATCTGACTTAAAACCACTTTAAGTTCAGAAACTACCAACGTGTGCAGAGTCAAGTGGCAAAAGCTACTTGAAAGTCAAACTTGTCTGAGGTAAATAATCATTCTTTGGGCCACATGGTGGGTGGTCTGAGGATCACCAGGGCGATTCAGCAAACACAGGAGTGAAAACACTTTGACTGTTGTAGTTCAGGATTTTATCCACGCTTTGTCAGATTTACCTCCAGTGAAAACAAAGAAAAGATCGCATTTGATTTAAATCTTTAGATACATTTCCAAATGGAATACCACTGATAGGAATTTATTTTAAAATGTCATCCTTGCTCAATCCTTAATGTTGGGGGCAGAAAACGGATTTATGTGCGTTTCTTGTGTGGTTTGGCGATGAGAGGAGAGGAAAAAAATAAAATCACGAAGCTGCAGCGGGAAAGCAAACAGACTCTCAGCAGCATGAGCGCCTCTTTGCCTCTCTGCGCGACCCCTGAGCCTCAGAGGTCAGCGGTTCAGATGTACTAATTGTATTATGATCCAGACATGGACCACTTGCCCCTCGCAGGGTGAGACTGACAAAGGTTAAGTCAGCAGGCTCAATCAAAGCCCATCTCAGTGTTTGAGCCCCCTGCGTGGCTGCTGGGCTGTGGGAGGGCCCGAGTGAGGAGGCCCTCTTCCACACTCCACACCTTTTCACAGCTCAAAAGATAATAGAGTCAAATCTTACTGATGAAAAAAAAAACCCAAAAAACCAAAAAAAAAAACCCACATGACATCAAAATCTTAATAAATATGTTAAACTGGGCTGGTAACTTGCAGGCCTTTTTTTTTTTTTGACTTCACAGAGACTGATGCAGAAAAAAAAAATCTAAGTGAATGAATGCATCATTAATTCCCCATCATGAAAAGAGTTATATTAAATTACAATAATCTAATTAATTTATAGTTATCTTGTGTCAAATAAAGCTTGGTGGGATGTAAAACGATTAAAAGGCCAAACTTGATTTCCCTCCAATTTTGAATTAACATTTTAAATCAGATTTGGCAGATTCAATGATTAATTTACGACTGCACATATGAGTTTATGCTCAAGTCTTGTTTTGATTAAACGGTTCAAATAACATCCAGGCTGACCTGCAGGTGCAAGAGGACACGATTGTCTAATTAAATATTAAAATATGTAAGCTTCTGGGGTATCATAGCATGCGCACCGAATCTGATTTAATCTGATTACATACAATAGGAAAATTGCTTATAATCATCAATATTAATAATTATGAAACCGTTGGAGGATTTTACAGAAACTAAACATCGTCTGGATGAAAACTATAATAAACTAAGATGTATTATTTTAGGATTATTTCTGCTAATTAATAATGTGAACGTTCATCATTAAAGAACAAATGTTTCCAGTAAGAAATTATGAAAGAAAACAACAAAACAAGTTAAATTTCATAAGCTAAACTACATTTGTGTCATTTACTCTATTTGTGCGCACTGTGCAGTTGTTTTAGAGTTTGCCTTGCATTTGATAGGTTTGTAGTTAAAAAGCAAAACTTTGGAAGTTTTATGCGGCGTGTTGCCGTTTGGTTGTTTGTGGTCTCTCAGTAAAAGTATTTAAACATTTTAAAGTCTTTCGTTTAGTGTTTAATGTTTTGTTAAAATCATTTAAAACTTAGCAAGCTTTACTTTAAATTTATAAAAACAAAACAAAAAAAAAAACAGCAAATAAATTGATGATTAAACAAGAGTCGCCCAAAAAAAAATGAAAAGTGAAATAAACGCAGAAAGTTTGTCCTCCGCTCGGTGTAGAAAAGCCTGTTTGCTGGCGGCTCTCATACTGGGAACTCTTGCTGGACTTTGTGGCTCTGGCTGGATCCGCTGGTCCTCCAGCTGATGGGAGACGCTCGGCCGCCCGGACACGTACCATTTCTGGAGAGGAGTCCGCTCCGCGCCGCCTCTCCGTCCGCCTTGAGGTGCTGCGGTTTGGCTTGCTTGCGCCGGGACATGTCGATGTGTGTGAGCCGCTCTGCGCTGCCTTCCGCCGGATCATCTACGAGAGGCGAATGGGACCCTCCGGAGGGAGCGGGGTCTGTGAAATAAGCGCTCGTCGGTCGGTGCTGAAGCCCGCCCGCAGATTGCGCATGTCAGTGTAATTATGATGGAGGACGGATAATGCTTTTACGACTCGAGCTGCCCTTCGATGGGTGATTGGCTGCGGTCCATCCAACTCGCAGAGAGATATGGAAATGAGGGACGGCGTTTAATAATGATCAGTTCACTTCCTGTCCGGTGCACAGTCGCTTTTACGCACAACTCCGAGAGGCGTCAACATGGCTTAGTCCGAGCTGAACTCCTGCGCGCGTGTCGTGGGGTTTTGGAGCAGCCTCGTTTGAGACTCTGAGGTCTGGAGAAGCATCTTCAGAGTCCGTCCAGGAGTCGGACTCACTTGTTTCCCTGTCTGAGCTCTTCAATAAGCCTGAGTGGAGAGGAAAAAGAAAGGGAGTCTGCTGCTGGATGTCCCGGCTCGGGCTTACGCGCACACTCAAAGCAGCAGCAGCAGCACTGAGCAGGAACCCACACGCACACAAACACAGAGGAGGAAATTACCGAATCCCCCTAAAAAAAAAAAAAAAAAAAAAAAAGCTTTACAACCGAGGTGATGATGAACCGGCGCGTCAACTTCAGCCGGAATAAACACGCGCGTAAAAGTCAAACTTTGCGCGTAACCATGTCGCTCACATCTTGCGAGGAGGATCCGATCTGAAGCTGGTGGCTGTCGGAAGTGAGCCTCCCTCCCTGGTTTGTCAGGAGGCACCGGCCCTCTCCTTGCTGCCTCCGCCTCCGGTCCATCATTAGATGCCCCTCAGCCGCTGCGATAGGCTACTGCCAGGATACCACGGGAGGTGTTCTTGCTTCATTTGCTACGACCTCCCACAATTTGGCGCCATAATAGACTGAAAAAAAAAATATCTCAATGTTGGGAGAAGAAATCTTCCCAGCTGAGTGAAGTTTAAAGACAAAGACCTAAATAACTCGACCTTATTTGTTCAGCTTTTATATACATTTTGGTGGCTGCAGCTACACCAGACCCAGCAGTGTTATCATTAAATAAATAAACACAAACAAAAGTGGAAAATGAAACCCAATATCTTGACTGTGATGTCTGTAATAAAATCTGCCTTGGTACTTTTGTTTGATCCTCCCCTTCCACAAACTGTAGCCATTTCAAAGCTGAGAGAAGAATGAAGCATACTTCACCAGAGCTGTAATCCCCTTTCACCAGGCATTGTCCCAAAACTTGTAATTATATGGTATTAAAAGATGCAGCTGGGGGAGGACAGAATCAGCTGTTGATAATTGCAAGTACTACACAACAGCCTGGTATTGATCGGCATGTCTCCTATTCCCCTGCTATGGAGAGATAAGGAGGCCCCACTCCTGCTGGAATATAATTTCTTCTGACCTATCAGGTTTCTACAGACTTATGATGAATAGCCAGAGTGGCCAGGAGCGCTTATCTGGAAACTCAACCCTCCTTGATTTGATATTGATTCTTTGTAACCAGCGTCGGCACACAAAATCAAACCAGAAACTACTTGACCATGATCACTTCCAGATTCTAACTTGGCCTCCACCAACGCAGACCCTGGCCTGGACCTGAAGCACCACTTGACTTTAATTGTGCGGTACATCTGTTACAGCGACGCGTCACTCAATTTATTTTATTTGATATGATCGACGAGAGAAGCAGATCTATTTATTTGAATCATATGTGTTAGCGAATAACTGGAAAAATAGGATTACACCAAAAATAAATCATAACTAAAGTAAAAGTTTATATTACAACAATGACATGATGGGACTCATCCACTTTCTGCAGGGTGGCAGGGAGCTGGAGGAACCCCGGACAAGTCACCAGTGCGTCACACACACACACACACACATACACACACTCTCGTGCAGGCATTTTCTCTCACTGAATAGCCTCACATGCATGTTTTTAGACTGTGGGAGCTGAGTTCCTGGAGAAAACCCATCCAGGCAGGGAGAACAAGCACAAAGGCCCTAATGAGTCTCAGACCCACAGCAGCCCCGACGAAGAATATTTGGAAACAGTTTCAGCGGATTTATTTTGGTTTTCCATCATTTGGCTACAGAGCAGTTAGGTTGTCTTACTTTGCTGTGATTTAAATGTTTTGTGGTTTAGGTATTAATTATTAATTTTATTACCCCCAGCATATTCAGCCTTGTACACACTGGGATTCATCATGCAGTCACCTACACTGAAAACCTTATTTTAATGCATATCTTGACAAAACGGAAGCAGAGATGTAAAAGGATCTCAAAATGACATTACCCATCAGACTCTTTTCATTACACTTTCTCAAATTTACTGACATAATTGATGCCAAAACATCATGAAAGATTTTTAGAGTCGACTTAAATTCGCGTCATTAAAATATCACTGACCTCAATGGGAGCTGTGGCCCAGAAAACTGGAAAGTCAGAACAATAAGTTATTCTATATAATCATTTGTTCAATTCAATATATTTTTGTAGTGAAATATGACCACAAATAGGATTTTGGTGGAATTTAGACATCAAAAACTTTAAAAGTATTAATGTACTGTATTATTTTGTAACTATAAAACTCATGCAGACACTTTAAAAAGCTTTAAAATTTTGGTTTCCAGAGTGAAATTTCTATCTGGAGATCTTCGAGTTTTGCGTCCAAGCTTGTGTCTGAGTCATTTCTGAGCAACCGTTCGTCAACAAGGATGATGTAGTGTCCACATAAACCTGAAAATTGAGTCTGCGGGATTGAAAGGATTCCCTTCAGCCACTTTCTGTCCATATGAAGATTACAGTATTGCGGTGATTTACTGCAGCAGCAGATATGGCGACGCCGGCTGAGGAATGTGAGCGCCGCGGCTGCTGTACGAGGCGGCGAGACCTCAGACGGAGATATGACAAGCTAATGGCCCCTGACCCGCCACTCAGAGAAGAAATGTAGAGATGTATCAGGCTGAAAGACGCGGCACGGCTTCAGGTGAAAGTCCACTCAGAGTGAGGAATTCAGAGAGTTACAGGAAGCCCATCCGAGTGGCGTCTGCATGGATTACTGAGCTGGGGACTCACTGTGGATCTATAAGTTGTATTTTTAAAGAAACTTGATAATTAGTGACGATGAAATGATGAAACCTGAAACACGTTTGATCATTTGAATCGCAGGATGAAGTATTATAATTTCTATTTGTTCGTTTTGCTGCCTGTGGATCAGAACAAAAGTGTCAAAGTGAAGGTAAGTAGAGGAGGAAGTCACAAAGGCATTCAGACTACCCCGTTCCTCTTTCCTAGAAACAGATCACTAACTTGATCCCATGAACCCACTCTCATTCATTACTATAAAAATGGCAAAAATGAATCATTTCAATAAATTACACTGAGTAAAAGACTGGATCCCTCGATGGTTTGACACGACTGACTGCTTGTGGATCAGTGGAAGTGTGTCAGAGTGGAGACGACTTTTAAAATACTTTACAAAGATTCAATTAAACTTAAAACAAGATACCAGTAGGACACTTCAAAGAGTGTGGTCACATATAAACAGAAGTCACGGGGTGTTAAAGGGACATCTAATCCTCTTTTATAAGAGAAACCCCGTGAATCGGTGGAAGTGTGTCTGAATGAAGATAACGGACATCCAGAAAGCACGTGGCAGATCGATGCGTAAAATACATCTGAAAACAGTGGCATGAATCAGAGAACTGGGGCGAGAAGCATATGCCTCATATCACATAGAAAACAAGTGGATTAAATAGTTGCCGAACGTCCCTCAGTCGATCCAGGATGTGGAACTTGACTGGAGACTCTCACATAAACCTAGGATTTTTAAAACTGCATTTTTAAAAATATGTCTGGTTTTGTTCAGCAGGACAATTTTCAACACATTTTACTATGTGTAAATGTCTTAAAGTAACTTAAAGTACTGCAATCTCCTTAAATAACAGCCCTGCATTATAGTTTCTATAAAGGGTTAAACTATAAGCATAAGGCCTTCATCTGAGAAATGTATGTTTACTTTCCTACGTTAAGCATCTACAACAGCATTTATTCCCATTGCAAACTTGCTGAAATGCATCATATCAAATTCGCATTTAAAAGTCCAAATATACTGAATGAACGAAGTGGGGTATTGGACATAACATTTGTATTTGTGTCCTGTCAAGGAAATGAATGAGGAAATAGCACCGTCGCTGACCTCCTAAACTGTCATACTTGACTGCTCCAAGCCGGCCGAGCATCTGAAAAGGTTTTGCCGAGATTCGACAAATCTGCAGCACAAATTACAGCCAGAGGAAGTGGGGAGCCCTTCGGGTGACGGGGGAAAACATATGGACGTGGTTGTTTGAGTGGCGGATGACACGAGAGGCATCTGACGTTCATGTGGGCAACCAGAGACGAGCAGTGATTGCTTTTTTAATAATGTAACCACAGAGTACAAACAGTGGGAGGAACAAATTAAATAAACCCCCGAGTCAGACTCAGAAAACAAAACAAGAAAAAGGTTTTTATGAATGTAACTGAGTCGATCTCATCAACGGTGAGTGAGAAAATCTGTTAGAGCCCAACCCTTTGTGAGATTTTCCACAAAATGACCTTTTAAAATATATTTTTGGGAATGCAGTGAAATCATTAGCGGGATGAAATGTGTAATTCGCAAACATTAAAAGCATGTAAGGCGTGCACAGCTGAGATCCCGTGTGCGCAGCCACGGTTTGTAACTTATGAGTCTGTGGAGCCGGCTGCTGTGTTTGATTTACTTTTCCATGAAACCAACAGGATCATAACAATTTTTTAGTTGGAAATATCTTTCCACTTTGGGCCTTCAGGGTGGCAGTCTGTTAAGCTTTCCACCACTGGCACTGTACTATATAATAGCTGTGAAAGAATTGCATTCGCTCAGGCTTTGTTTCCTCATATAATCACACAAAAGGATTTTTCCTGAAAATAATCATAAATCACAGCCCGGATCAATACAGCAGGGCCGGGCTGCACTGCTCTGATAACACAATCAATACAGGGTATTTGGATTTTAATTAATACATGACGGCACCTCAGCCCTGAAACAGTGAAATACGACCCCGAACCCCCCTGAAATACACCCCGCAGAGCGTCACACACAACCCCGATATCTGCTACAACTCATCAGATGTCGATGTGATCTGCTACCTGAGGTGGAGGAAGAGGAGGAGGAGGAGGAGGAGAGCTGTGAGGGGATGAGGGTGAGGACAGCAATGAATGCTCCTAAAAACATACAGAAGAAGCTAAATGCTGAATTGAGTTTTGGTTCTCAACTGGTCTTTAATCAGGAATCAACCATCACCCTTCAAATCAAGAAATATATTCAACTATTTAAATCCACTGAATTAAAGCTGGCAGTATAAAAAAAATGGCTGCATTAAAAAAAAATGTTAAAAAAACCAAACTATTTTTACGGAAAAACTTGACCTGTACTGAGAATCAGTTTTAAATGTTGAAAATCATGGCTCTCGAGGTTAGAGCCCAGAAGGGAGCAGCAACAGAAAATCACCATCATTAACAAGCACAATGCAAAACATGAACACATGCTCATAATAACAGGTTAATGCTGACTGATTCACGGCTCCTTTCTCCAGATGTCAGCAGCTTTTGAAGGAAGACAATGAGAAGAAGCAGCAACAACCGCTGAGGCAGACGAACAACCTACGGACAGTTATGAGAAAAGTGAGCAAATATTCCGTTAAGATGGGTCCTGCGGGTAGCGATGGTCTTTAACCATGCTGCCGTCAGGAGGACTGAGTGAGTACAAGATTAGTGAGGAGTTTCCCTTCAGTCAACCGGAGTTTGGTGAAACAGTAACAGCTGGAAACAACAGCTTTCAATAATGTAAATTAGAACATGGCTGCACAATGTATTGCAAATTAGTTATTGTCCAATCAATTGAATTATAAATGTGGAAAGGGTACATTTCATGTTGTCTGCAAGATTAAACTAACCTCATCTATTGAGGTGTTTTGTACTTAATGCAAAAAAAAAAACCGTGCAGAAATCATGTCTCCACACTAAAACTTGTTTAAAATTTGGATTTTTGCTGGTCAAAGTGGGTATGTTTGGATATCTTTAACTACAAATGTTATCAGCCATCCAAACTGTTGGAACATCCGTCCATCCGTCCACCTCTTAAGAGAGCGAAAAACAAGAGGCCCGCTGCCTCCAGGCCGGAGAGAACAGCAATTGTCAAAGCTGATATGGAAGCTTACACCCAGACAGGCTCTCCTGCAATATCCAAAACCTTCACTCAGCAGTTATTGCAGCTGAATGGGAGCTGGTTCTTCATCCCAAAACACAAAGCAAACGGAGAATAGACCAAAAAGAAATCAAAAGTGAACAAAGAGGGATTGAAGAGAGAGCGGGGAGTGACAGACAGCCCGGAGACAGGGCTGTTAGGTTATGTAGACTGAGGGCTGAGTGGCCGGGAAATTTCTGATCGCTTTAATTCACTACACCCAACTTGGCCGGGCTCTCTCCCCCTCTCCGCTTTTATCTAACACTGTGTTTCTGTATTGATTTTTTTTTTCTTTATCTTCAAGGCTGGATAAGAGGACAGCGAACTACGGGAGCGAGAGTGAATGGAGAACTTTCCTGAAGATTGCTGCTATTCTGCAGCTTATTGCCTCCTGTCCTTCATGGCTTCACATGACGTCCCGGGTGTCAGGATCGCCTTCAAGCTGGAAATGAGCAAGGTGATGATACCGGCGGACTGGGATCAAAAAGGGGGAAATTGGTTGCGATTTAAAAAGAAGAAAAAAAAAATAGACGTGTGAAAGTGGAGGAAATATATAACTGGTGTAAATATTTGTTAGAGCACAGGCAACAACAAGAAAAGGGACATTTTCTTTCAGGGATCTTAACTTGTGGTGTTTATGGAAACTCAAAAGGTGTGGAGATAATCCCTCTATTTAGAGCAGCGAGGGGAGAAACGGGAACGCAGATGAAAACACCTCCTCGGCTGCTGTTTTCTTACACATAAAAGCCTCATAATTACGTGTTTGGGACTCTGTTGACATGCGAACCGACATGACAACCACCTAACGGCGAAAAACGCCGCAGAATTCAGGAAAAAAAAAAAAAGGAAATTATTCCTTCTCGCAAACCTGCATGCCAATTACAACAAAGGCTGCAATAAAACAGTGGTTAATTACAACCTTTAGGAACACAACATCCAGGGCGAGTGGAGGAAGACTTGGGGTACAAAAACTTTCCGTTTCCTTCAAACACAACAAACCCCGATAGGGCCAAATTTCAAATAAAGACATGGATGAAACTTTGGGGGTGACAGATTTGTTAAAACAAAGAGGACGTGGTTTCAAATGCAACAGCAGGACGGCGCTCTCTTATCCCGGAAACAATTAGAAACCGCAGCGGTTCAGAATAAGAATAGATGCTTCCAGATCAAAGAAAAAGTAACAAAACAGACTACCTGCAGGTTGCTCTTTGTTTCGTTAAAGTTCAACAAAAAGCGATTCTCATCGGCCGCTTTGACAAGCAATCCAGCTGCCGGTTAATCCTAAAAACACGAGGAATGTCCCGCTTCCTCATGTTTTAAAGTTACAGGATCTAACCTTTTGTTAAAGCTGCGTTCGACTTTCTTGACGTCTTTTCAAGATAGATGTAAAATTCCTGTTAGATGCTCGGTTTCCTGAAGTCATATTTGAAATGCTTCTCTCAAGCATAGTTTATTTATCATATTTTCAAGTTAAATGTGCATCAATTAGATGAAATGACTGGAAGGAAGCTACAATTATTAGTTTGAAAGAAACGGGAAGTTACCAAATATGGTTGACTTGCCTGATAAAGTTCAAAGGCCACAAACAACTCAGTTTGATCTGACCAGACCAATAAGACGAGGGTGAAACGACATTTAAGGAACAACAACTTCAAAGTTTTCTCTAACTTTTAGTGTGGAGAAAAATACCTGCACATCTCATGAAAATCTCACTTTCATTTGGCTTTCAACATGAGTGAAAAAAGAAGAAAAAAGTTCCATCTGGAATCCTGTCGATCGCAGCATTTCTCCTCAGACTAACATGGGCAAACGCAGCGGCCTGATAATATCTGCAAATGCACAGAAAAAGGAGCACTGTGCACGTGAAGCTCCTGCCAGTGACAGAAAACAAACGAACACCCAACACATCTAGAAAGTCTGATTCAGGCTATGTGAAAAAGTTTAAGCAGAACCTTTTACAGGAATCTAACTAGAAATTGTTCCTAATCTTAATCATGAACACAGCAGACTCACAAAAGTTAAAAAAAAAACAAAAAAACAAAGAACTACCTTCACCACCGCGCAAAGGTAGAAGTTTTCAAACTCCAAATGTTTGAAGAAGTTTGATGAAAATGATTCAGAAAAACAAACCTCACAAAAATATGTTTGAACGCTGCATTTGCACAAAATATTGAAGTGTGTCCAACCAGCAAGTCAAACCTAGAGTCTAAATTTTATTGTAGAACAATAAACCTCGATCGACCCTGTTGGGAGACAATACAGTGCGAACTTTCCCTCATTTAAAGACCGATGTAACGTAGAGTTTGTGAGTTGTGTTATTTTATATGTGAACAGCAGGTGAACCCGTTCCATTATACTTACTTTAAAGACTCACAAACGTGGCTTGAATCTTGCATTAAAAACTTCCAATTTCCGAGTATTGCAACAAATGAAACTGGTTAAAAAAAAAAAAGAGGGTGCAAGTGACTGTTTAATCTGCGACATTCACCCAAAACGTGCAGGAGGTGAAACGTGGAGCAACTTACACATGAGGTTGTGGGACAGTTGAGCTCGATGGTGGAAAATCTAGTGAGGAATGTCTTCTGATGAAAGCGAAAAGTAAGCAAAATTTTAGTGGAAACTTTAAAATTTACAAGTATTTCAGCAGGCGCTCCGAATATTTTTGGGGGAAAGTTAAAGAAATCACAGCGCTCACTGAGTCAGCTTTATGGTCTTTTCTTTTATCTGCCAAAAAAATTCCCACTTCATCGTATTATGATTCTGTAAATGACCAATGAAGATAATTTTTTGCATTATTTAAAGAGACTCCTGCAGTTTAAATTTTGACCACTGTATCATTGCTCACAAATTTTAATAGTTTATGATAGTAATTGACAGTTTTATTTATTATCCAAGGCAGTAAATGGTCTTCTACGCCAAATCATTTTCAAGTATTTCACTGAGTGCACTCAAAACGGTTGAAAATGACTGATATTTGTATTTCCTATTCACTTATGTACAAGCACGACTTGTGTTGTATTGAGCAAAATCCAGGCACATTAAAGACACACATGCAGAGGTTTCCTGCAGCCGGGCTCTCAGCAGGACCCGGACGAAGAGCTGAGAGATGATTGGGAAACTCGGAGCAAATCAGCGCATCCTCATGACTTTGACCGTAAAGGCCCATAACGTCCTCACACCACATCATCGTAATAATCATAAAAACGACAGAAGGAAGAAGAAGAAAACAGCAGCCTTTCACATGTGTTTTGAGATGTGCGTCACTTGGCGGAGCTGCAATTCCCACACAGAATTTTTCAGGAAAATCCTCTGACTTGTGTGAAATGGTGAAAGATGAGCTGGTGCTTACTCATGCCCGCGTGAAGTTGCAGATCCTTGTGAAATTTGAAGTCAGACCTCACAAAGACCCCCTGCAAACAAATAAAGGTGTTTCTCTTCCACCCGGTCCAACAGTAAAGCTCCTCCACACAAAGCAAGGGAGGTGGGTGGGTGGGTGGTTTGGGGGGGGGGGGGGGGGGGGGGGGGGGGGGGGATAAAAGAAACTAAAAGGGCCCAGACTGATTTTTATGTGAATGTTGACTAAGAATGGTCTCCATCTGTGTAAACCAACTCAAACAGTCACTTCCTGTGAGTCACAGTCTGAAGCCTGGAGCAAATCCCTGATATCTATCATGCAAGATGGCACACATTCCCAGGGTTACAGTCCGACTGCTGCTGGGCTCCCAGTCAGACTCCGGCCTGCTGACACGAGGAGCCGCCTCTCAGAACTGTAGGTAAGATTAAACCGTCTCTTTCCTCCACATAATTCGGATATACTCTGTGACACGTCAAAAGTTTACAATGCGATGAGCTCCAGGTTTCCTCATTCAGTGGTCAAACGGAGAAGTTTTAGCCTCTGCTCCTCCCTTTTTAAACAAAACGTGGGACAGTCTCAACAGTTTGTCTTCAGGCTGAAGCTCAACTGTGGAACGATATGGTCACTTTTAAAATTATCAATCAGCTGAGCAGCAGTTCAGATTATGATAAATCTGATCGAAATATGTTGTTAAAAATCTTAAAAGAATACATATATATATAAAAATGAACAGCGTGACTTTAGATTAGCTTCATTGCTTTGTTTTCTCAGAAAGGTTTGACGGTGTTTTTGCAGAATTCATAATTAGTTCGTTTTGCTCCTTTCACTTTTCAGAGTTGTAAGACGAGTGACGTGTTTCCTTCAAATCACCAGATAAATAATTCATTTTTAACATCATGGACAACGCGTCCAGATTACAAAAATATGAAGCCCAATATCTACATCTTATCACACTTATCAACCAGTGCTCATCAGTCACACTTAAAGAAATACAGTAAACGAGCCAAAATGAAGCAGCGAGTTTCCTGCTGATGCTCTGAGGTCAGTTTCGGTGAACAGCATGAGACGGCAGGACTCTGAAGCTTTAATCCCATTCACAGATCTTTTTTTTTTAATTTGCTACAAGTTGTGAAATAGTGAGCCAGTTGTGTGAGTTTTGCTCTATGGAAAGGGCTTTGTTACATAAATAGTTTTCAAAAGGAGTGAAAATACTTTTTGAAAACACATTTCACTGAAGGAATAAATCACACGTTTAATATGTAAAACAAAGACAAGTAGCTACACTGTAAAGAAAAAAAAAACGTCAGCTATATCTACTTTTGCTCTGAAATTCTAACCGTTTTTAAGTAAACAGTGCAAAGTGCTGTTTCTAACAGAATAATCAGTTTCTTTAAAAAGTACAGTGACTTGTATAGCATGTAATTCCACATTAAAGCAGCTCTTATAATGATGAGCTGCACCAAAAACAGACGTGAACTCTCTTTCTCTGACGTTCATCTTCTCTGTTCAGATGTTTACCGTCACGGTAAATTTTTAGGTGACACCTCCGCTCATAAAGAAAACGTCTCAATCGATCACATTTTACAGGCACAGGTTCTTCACAGCTGAGAAGAAAGAAGGCAAGAATGAAAACCACAAGCAAGGTGTAGCAAAAGTGGCTGTTAAACTGGAGCGAAATGGAAATAAACTCATCGTCAAAATGCAAAATAAGAAAATCTGACTTCTAAAACCCTGACTTCTGATTGTGCTGTGCTGCTTTGGGGCGTGTTTCCTCCTTGGCGACGGCGTTCCTCAGAGCTGCCATCAAACTCAGCTGTCAGCTCAGCTTCCCACGTCTTAATGATGCAATAAAAGGCGCGGGACGGGAGGAGCGAGTTACGGATAATTGCAAAGTCATGCTCCGTGTGGCCGGCGTGGTTTATTTGATTAACCTCTGGTGACAGGTCAGATGTTGGGGAATATGTTTTTCAGCTACATGATCATGGCTCATTTATGACCTGCCGCTGAAGGATAATCGATAGCTGGACGGGCAGCGAGCCGGCCGGCCGACGAAGTCTGTCATCGGAGCTGTGTTTGTATTATGTCTGCTCCTGAGGCGAAGCAACTGGCAGCATCGGGACGCTTCCTGACCGCTCTGGTGTTTACAGAGAGAAGAGGAGGAGAGAGAAAGACATTTTTGCACTCTGACCTCATTTAAACCCAGTAAATGTTTCTCTTTCTACCTGCCTCACACCCTTGTTCCCCTGCAGCCGCAACACCGCCGGCCGTGCCACAAAATGGCAGCGTGTGCGTCAAACGGCCCATTCAAAGGCTGAGACGAGGGGAGGGGAGGGGAGGGGGGGAGCGAGGGAAGAGAAAAACAAATGTCATGCGCTGCAAACAGTAAAAAAAAAAAAAAAAAAAAAGAGTCCAATCTGCTTTACAGCACTTTTACAGCACATCCTGGGCCGAGCTTTCAGCGGCTGCCTGCAGACAAACCGGCGCTCATATCCGGCCTGCTGGCTGCAGCCTCTGCAGCTCGCTGCCATCCCAGCCGGCTGCTGCGCTCTCAAACCGCCACCAGCTTTCAGCTTCTCCTGGCTGTAAACAAATGCAATTTTGCATTTCCTGTAGTCTAGACACAACTGAGGCAGAGCTGCAGCGGCAGCAGCCCGCCGTGACGTCTGCGAGGGAAAAGACGAGTTCTGCGAACACGAGAAGAGCCGCTTTCAATACAGGGCGAGACGGCTGGTAACGTGCAGTAAATCACGGTGGCAGCAGCAGATGTTGATAACATGAGAAGACAGTCTGGAGAGGTGGCTGGGTCTTGAAACACGCGGGCTGTTTCACAATAAGAAAAAGAAACAGGAAAGAAAGCCGCTGTGATTCAACAAAAAAACTGTCAAACTTTTTCTCCTCCTTTAACTGTTCAGTTTTTTCATGAGAAGCCTAAAAATTCTCAAAGTAATTAATTCTCTGCAGACCAAACTTTTGGCGAAGAAAAAAATTAAGAAAATGAAAATTTTATGAAAAAATCAAATCTCAAGATAAAAAAAGTTGCCGCTGCTGTGAGAGATATTACTTCCACTACTGATTCTGACAATACAAAAAAACAAAAAAAAAAAAAACAAACAAAAGAAAATACTAATCAATACGCAAAACAATTATCATGACCACGTCGGAAAATTTAGGGACCGTCTGTCTTTTTTTTTTTCTTAATTTTTTTTTCTGGATTAATTTCATTCTTTTTAGGGTTTTTAGGGTTTTTAGGATTTTCAGAATGGACTCTGGCAAAAGTTCACTTTTTTCCCCTAAAGAGAAAAAAAACGCATTTTTCCTTCAAAAATAAAAAAAAGCAAACAAAGACAAAAAAGTTTTGCATCAACTCACCTCCTGAAGACTTTACTATGAATACGGTTAATAATATATATTTTTAAAAACTATTTCATAAAATCTGCATAAATGACTCTGCAGTTCATTGAACCTTGGCAGGTTGAGACTGGACAACATGTAATGTCACATCAAAACCCCCTCCATCCTCGCTGTTTTGCATATTCAGTGGCTTTTATTGTTTCAGATTCCCGTCACCGTTACATAATCCTCTCCTTAAATTTTATTTCTGAAAAGGACAAAGCTGCACTTCTCCTGGCCTGCGTTCGGACGTGTTGCGCCTTTGAAGTGCAGCCTGTGTAATTCGCCCCTCAGCTGCCGAGACGCCGGGCTCAGTTCTGCTGTGCAGCCAAACGAGAAGGAATCAAAGAGCCTTCGGAGAGATGATCATTGATTTAATCACATCATCGACTGCGGCCACTTCAGGGCCAAAGTAGCTAATCCATAACCAGCCAAACAGATTCACGCCAACGCCTGCAATCATAGCTAAATGGGGATCAGGAGGTGTCGCGCCGGATATCAGGTTCTATCACGCTCAGATGTGTTATGAAGTGTCTCTGTATTGATCCGGGATAACAACTGCATGTCCATCGACCGCATAAGACATAACTGTATCGACATGAGAATTAGAGGGATAATTGTTCCTCTGTCGTCTAACTCCAACATGACTGTTTTTCTCCCTCCATGTGCGGGTGCACGTGC
This sequence comes from Salarias fasciatus, assembly GCF_902148845.1. Taxonomy (NCBI): domain Eukaryota; kingdom Metazoa; phylum Chordata; class Actinopteri; order Blenniiformes; family Blenniidae; genus Salarias; species Salarias fasciatus. The sequence continues at coordinate 7,635,049 of NC_043765.1, read as the reverse complement.
GTGCATGCATGTGTGTGTGTGTGTGTGTGTGTGTGTGTGTGTGTGCAAACTTAAAGGAACCTCCTCTGTCTCCTGCACTGAACCTGAACTATTCAGTGGAGGAAATTCCAACCCTTTAGTCAGTGACTGTTAGTCATTCATGCAAAAAAAAAAAAAAGAGAGAGAAAAAGCATTATATTTTGAGACATGGATCATTCCAGGAATTCACAAAATTTTCTTCTCCAGTAATGACAAAGGACACAAACAGAAAAAAAAACCAATTATGTGTGAAAATGATCACTGTCTGTTGATTAATTTCAGGTGATTGGCTTGTTTATATGAAAGAATTTAAAGAAAAAAAAATCTGCAAATGCTGACATACATCTCAGTTTTGAATTAAACGGCAACAGGTAAGTTTTTCTGTACATGAATTAAAGAAAAAAAAAACCTACACCTCAAGTACAGTAACTTCAGTGGGAGTTATCATCTCCAGAAGTCTCATTAAAACTGTAGAGCACCAAATATCATTTCTCTGGTTGAATTTCAAAAGCTGAGCCTCTCATTAGTTTCTCAGGATCACGTCTTACAAAGCAAAATCTCTCGGAAGGAGAGAAAAGGAGATGAGAGAAAGAGAGAGAGGGGGGAAAACGTAGGGCGCTACTTCCTTTTTATCTGATATCGGGGCAAAAAAAGACTTCTTTCGTTTCTCCTCTTGGGTGAAAATACAGCCCTGGGAAAGCTTTGGCTTATTATTGGATGTCCACTCTAAAAGTATTTCCAAACAATCCGATGTTGTGCTCTAATAGAAATGTATGAAAGCTTCTCGGGGGCAGAGGACAAAGCTACGGCGGGGCTGTACATCTGTGAGTTTAGAAACAAAGCTTTGTTTGTGAGCCTCAATCACTTGTGCTCATGAAAGCAGACACTTACTTGAAAAACTTTCGTTTTCTTTCAGGGGAGGAGGGGGTGGAGGTGGAGAGGGGGTTGGCGGTGGCGGTGGGGGACACTCTAAACCTACATCCTGGTATAAATTTGCAAAACGCAATACAGGCCTGATTGTGTGTGGAGCAGACGCAGGATGCATACAAATAGAATCCCTTCTGAAATGTCCTCTTCCCTGCATGGCTCAGTGGCTAATGTACAATAAATCAACAAAAGGGGGCTTTAATAGCAGCGACGGGCAGGTCCGGCGTCCTGTTATTTTATCTTTTTACAGTATTTAATTGGAAGTTTTCCCTGAAACGTTACACCGCGCTTTCAAATGACTTTCCCCAAAATCTAAGAGGAGATTGATAAGAATTTGTCTCCCTCCCTCAGCCCCTCTCCCTCCGCCCTTAAACTTTTTCTCCCCCCTTTTTCTCCGAGCCTTTGCCTTTCAGGAGGGAGAGCAAGTTTCTGCCGAGGGGAGACTAAAGTTACAAGTGTGTGGCATTTTGTGGAGGCAGAATGAAATCGGAGGCTCGGAGGGACGGATAAGGACAGGCTGGGAAAAAGGGAAGTTGGCAGTGGTGGCGGGTCAACAGCGCGCCTCAGAGCCTTACCCACTGCACCAGGTGTCCACTTAATTCAAATGATACTATTATTCATAGACAGAGGAAGAGTATTGAAACGACCCCCCCCCCCCCTTTCCCCTCCAAATCATTTGCAACTGAATACAGATATAATCCTGGAAATATAAGTCTCCATTAAGGCTATCCCATTTAGCAAACAAGGCTCCCATTGTGCAACATGTTGTGTGTATAAATCACAGTCTGAGGGAGAGGGAGAGAGCGAGAGTGAGTGTGTGTGTGTGTGTGTGTGTGTGCTCGTGTGTGTGTCAGTCCATTTGAGAGATTTGAGAATGTCACCTCGTCACACATGACAGGCAGGCGAGTGTTTAACTTTCTGATTTTTGAGTTTTGGAGAGCCGTTTGCTTTGTTTTGATCGCAGTCAGGATCTGCTCCCATCAGCGTAACTTCAAACAGAAAACTAACGATTAAATCTGCTTCCGGTCAATCCTTCATCGATGCAGGCGATCACTTTTTGGGGAACTTCTGCATTTCTTCCCAGAACCCTAAATAAATAAGTAGTGTTGCATATTGAGACTGGTGCAGTTTGGGAGGGATTGTTGTGTTTCTTCACTATACTGAAACAAGCTGTGCTTTAAATTAAAAGCCTTTAATGGCTACTATAAAGAGGATCAAAAATCATTTTGCTCACTTCACAACACACAGTAAGTAAATACTTCAGACAGAATAAGATAATTTCATCACCTGAATTTAACTTCTACAACCGACGAGCACATAAAGAAATAGTTCCAACCTGTTTTCAAGTCTTTTCTCCAGAGTCACAAACAAAGCGAAAACCTTTCATATTTGTTCACAATTTCAGAGCCAAATTAACTGATTTTAATGTTTTAAGATGTGGTTGTATGATCAGTTCAATTAATTTAGATTTTTGAGAGTTTTTTTTTCCAAAAATAGGTCTCTTTTGTGATACTAGAAAATCTTAAAGACATGGATACAAATTGCAATTAAGAACTATAAAGCTTCAGTTACAATTGTAAATGATTAAAAAAAGAACATTTTTCTTCCCCCTGCATTATCTAAAGGCATTTAATTTTTTTTTCTTTTTTTTTTTTTTTAATGAAACTTAAATGTTCATTCATGAGCTTCCAGGGTCACAAATGGTGAAAGAAAATGAAAAAAAAAAAAAAAAAAAAGGGTAAAACAGCAGACAAATACCCAACCCTCCCTGCTAGATCACTTTCATATTCATTACTATTTTTAATTCCAGGGTAAAAAGAAATGAAGAAGAACTACCTTTAGGAGCACAGACCCTCACGCTGGAGGGTGTTTTCTGTCTGCGCTGCTGTGTACAGTGCAGACTCCAGGAGTTCATCCTCACTCAGTGGATCAATCTAATCCTTCAGAGGAACGCGTGATGGACCGGTGCAATCACGCCAAACAAAGGCCACACTGAGGCCTATTCCGACTGCCCAGGAAGTGAAAGGTGAAAAGAGCAGCTGCTTTATAAAAGCGGACAATATCCAGCTCCTGATAACTTTTCTTTTCTGATCTGAGACACCAAAGAAAGACGAGTCTCGCTGCCGGCCAATTACAGTTCAATCCCCTGCTCACTGGTGTAAATATCCAATGAACAGTTAAGTTATAGACCAAACACACATGCTGCTGGGTAAAGCACTGGTTGTCAGGTTACCTCACTCTCACATCGCCTCTTTAACAAACAAAAAAAAAAAAAGAAGAGAAAAAGAAAACATGTAAATGAATGAGTCAGAGCTTTTATTTGCCTCTTTTTTCATGTTGAGTCATTTCTGCAGGAACTGGAGCTGCAGTCAGAGGGCAGACTTCAGCAAGCTTTTCTTTCCCCTCTTCTACTCATTTCAGACTCAACGTGCTTAGAAACTCAAACCCACAAGATTTTATAGTAAGAATGAAACGGTTAAAACTTTTAAACTTAGGTTCGTTCTGCCTTGTTTCATCAGAGACGAAAAGAGATATAAAAGGACAGTTTATATAGGCTTTTGCTTCACGTCTGAGACCCACAGTCAGCTGGGAGGATGGATGGATGGATGGATGAATAGATGGATGGATGGATTCCTGAAGCTTTGTACTAATCAATATGCATGTTTTCCCAGTGTTACAGTACAGGACCCCTGCTGCAAACTGCATCCTTTAAAGAGACAATTCTTTGTCCAGTAGCAGACAGATTTGACCACTTTTGCTTTTTGTAACAATTTGCGAAGAATTTGCTGAATAAAATTTTTATCTGTTTAACTGAATGCAGCCTTCTTGTGTGTTTATCATCTAAACTACACATACACACGAATTACAGCAAATTCAAACTTTACATACACAACAGAAAGGGTTTTTTGAGGAAACGCTTCTTTTTAAAGCCCTTGAACACAACATAAATCACTTTAAAGTACTTTGCTGACTAACAGTTTCACACTGTATTCTGTGTTTTATCGTTTACTTCTCATTCAGTTCGAGAGAATAAGCTTCAAATGTTTAAACATCACTTCCAATTGGGTGAAAAAAGGCACAAAATGTATTGGTAGTAATATGTAATATGAATATGCAATATTTTAAGTTGAATTTCCACCTCGATAACATGTTTTATTCTGTCATTTATTCTTCTTTTTTTGTTTGTATCACATTTTTTAGATCAACAATAAAAAAAAACAGTAGTTTGTTACATGTTGTACTTTTTCTGAAGCTGTCAGTTGCAAATCTGCCTTTTATTATGTGAGCATCACTTGTAATGTAGTAAAAAGACAGAGAATTACGGTAGTTGTGTATTACTGCATTTCTCAATGATAAATTGCTATAATTTACTACAGGTATTTTTTTTTCTCCTATGCCTTCAATGTGTAAACACAAAAAGAGAAATGATGAATATATATTAAAATTTCTGACACAAATCAGATGATTTGCTCCACGTGAAGAGTTTTAAACAGTCAGCTCAGGTTTCATGCGCTGCACAAAACTTTTCTTCTCCCCGCCTGCATCTTGTGCTTCAGATTAACATAAAAATACTTGTCATATGTCTACAATATCTTTATCGTATTGACATGAGTCCTTATAAATTCCTCGTTCATTCACTCGGCCTGGTCTTTTTTAGCCCTCTCTGTCTGTCTCCCCGGCTCGGAGCTGGAGTTCCCATGACCCGTCACAATACAGTGATGATGTATTCAAGCAGTGATGTATGAAATTCACACAAATAAAAACCTTTGTCCTCCCACACTGGCTAATTATTTGACAGATTGGAGCCCTGTTGTGTGTGGATACTGTGAGGGGAGCCCTCCGCCGCCCATCCCCCACCCAATAAAGAGGCCACTTGCAGAAAAAAAAAAAAAAAAAAAAAAAATTCCTCTATAGCCTTTTCTATTCTTTGTTAGAAGATTACATTTTTTCACCACATTTTGGAATGACAAAATGGGGGAGAACTGTGGGTTTTTTCGCGGGGGGACCCTGTGTGCTCAGCCAGTGACGGAGGGGGCCAGGACAGCAGTCAGTGGCGCTTTAAAAAGACTTTCTCAAGCAGAAATATTTAATCTTCTCAGGGAAAATAAAGCCGAGAAAAAACAGAGGACAAAAAGAAGCTAATCATCCACAGGTCTCCCCCACCCTCCCCCTCCACCCCCTCACTCCCAACAGATATCTGTTAAAAAAAAAACCCAGAAAACAAGTGAGAAACAGATTATGTAAGATTGATAGAATAAATCTGCATGTTTAATTATGACGGGTTCCCACATTTTGGAGCTGCTCCTCCCTTCGACAGCCAAAGGAAACAGATGGAAAAAGTCTAATGTAATCCAAGATGATACTTTAATTGAAGCACTCTCACCACATCTGATGTCCCGTATTTGCTGTTCAAGTTTCGAACTTTTTTCCTCTTTTTTCCCCCTCTCCTCACGTGTTTTTCTTCTAACGGGACACAGCAGCTTCTGTCTGGCCCTGTAATCGGCTAATTAGCAAAGCTGGAAGCTTCCAATTGCGATTCTTAACTGAGTTTTCTGCGTTGGTACGCGATCACAGGCGCGTATCACATGCTGCAGGTGCAGCGCCGCCACGCACAACCCTCCGGCCTGTCCTCCTGTTGGAGCGACGGCAGCATTAAGCTGTTAGTGAGGACTACAGCTGCTTTATTCACTCTTTTTATTTTTTCAGTGGTTTTCTGATCAGCCAGCTTGTTTCAGTGGTTACAGAAGATTCAATCATTTTTAACTGACTGTCTGAAAAGGTTTGAAGTCCACGTTTCTGAAGAATCAGATGTAATTCCTTTCCATTCGTTCAAGTGGGAGGAAAAATGCAGTGAAAACTATTTTTACACATCTGAAGACTGTTGTGTTTCCAGCTGTAACTGTGCAGGACTCTTTAGTTATGAGCCGTTTAGGAGAAATCCATAAACCAAAAGTGACTTTTATTATTGTTGTTTACAGCTGATTGTCTCTTTTTTCGATAAAAGCCACAAAGCAACATATCATAATTTAAGGAAATAAGCAGCTGAAGATCATTTATGATCCATTGTTTGTTGCAAGTTGTGCAGTCTTCTCTGGATTTATCTGTTTTACATCAATGAAGATTTTTTTTAGGGGATTTGAAGAATTTAACTATTTTAAATGTATATCATTAATCAGATTGATAATTTACAACAAGATGAGATCAGACCAGACAAGACAATATAAGAAAGCAGCATATTGATATGAAGACAATTATACAGAGAAAAGATAAGACATGATAACAGAAGACTAGATTATCATTTTGTTGATACAAATACAAAATGCATTCATTCATCAAAACTTTTCTGAACACACAATTAGTGTTTCTGTCCACATGAAGCCATGGGAAAAAATGGAAACTAGTACACTGTCATGAAGCTGTGTAAACACAGACGTACTGCAAAAACAGAGAAGAAGAAATGAAGCATGACATGAAACTCAAAACATACGATGACAATTATAGATGCGTGACTGAGAAAAGAATCATTTGTGTTTAGTGAGAAGGAAATAGAACTTCTGCTTTGGGAAGCACAACTTTTCAAGACCAACAAGTTACAAAATAATGTACAAGTTTTTGTTTCAAATGCATCCACTTCGAACTCAGACAGATATACAAGTAAACACTTATGTAGCTACAAACACATCTCCACGTTAAGCAAGACAATAAACGATCACAAAAGACAAAAGTTAAGACATGACGGAAAAAAAATAAGAAAGAATTAGAAATATTAGATCACCTTACGCCATCTAAGATCAGGATGTTGCAGGATCGCACTGCACTGATGTATCGGTTCAGTTTGACATACTGGGACATCTCGTTCTAGCAGTGACAATAAATACATTTTGAAACTTGATCTATTATTAACAATTGATCTTATGAGTGCTTGAATGTGGTTTAATTCACAAGATGAGACTTCACTTTGATTTGTTTTTGCCTCTGTTCAAACATTTTAACTCAGAAGGATTATTTACATTTTTGCCTCACAGCCTTTCCCTGCAGGGTTTGCATGTTCTCCCTGTGCATGCAGGTTCTCTCTCTGAGTATAGTCCTGTTTCCTCCCTCAGTCCAGAAACACGTCAGGTTACAGTCTGATTCTGAAAGTGCCTGCAGGTATGAAGATGTGTGGTCGTCTGTGTCTCTGGGTGCTCGGTTCGAACCCGGCCGCCTGTCCACAGGTTTTGTTGTGTTTGTGGTGTTGAAACTTAAACTATCAATGAGTTTTATAGGTTTTATACTGCATTTCACTCCTCAATACGACGGAAGTTTTCTTGCCTTTATTAAACATTTTCTACCTTCATCCTTTATTACACAGGATTTTGAAATCCATATATTAACTTCTTTCGTGGTTTTTTTTTTTTTCCTCAAGTAAAATTAATTTTTTAAGGAGCAAAGTCATGGATTATTGAAGGATTAAAGTTGATATTTGTTTTTGAATAATGAAATCAAGACCGTGTCTATTTGGGCCTTCCTTCGGTATTTTCCTTTGTTTTGTTTGATTTTGTTTACAGGGAGTCGTCACTGCGACTCGTACTTCAGACTTGGATGTTTCTTACGGCCTTCCTGCCACAAGTCGGAATCAAACCAGGGTCCCACATTCAAGACTCAACTCGACGTGCCACCACTTCTTTTAATTAAATTAACTTTTAAACACATTTTACAAATTAAATACATCAAGTTAAATCAAAATGTTGTTTGTTCATTTTTTTTTGTTTCTTTTCTCATTGGATGCTCGGCTCACTGGAGACACTTGTTTAAATCTTGGAGAGTGAGATGTGTCTGACTCTCTTCCCTGGTAATTATCTCATATCACACAGTCGGTGCCTCCTCCTGCTTTTTGTCCTCTCTCCTTGTGATCCACATGTCGTGGAGCCAGAGCACAAACTGGCGTCGTACATCATGCCCTCTCCGTGACTAATATCGCAGGCTCCACTTTTGGACACAACCTTGATGTTGTGGTCCTGAAGCCACCAGAGTTTATCCTCTCGGCATCTGGCTGCGAGGTAGCGGGGAGCGGCGGGAAAGCATCTGCGGGGTCTCGTGGCCCTCCCTCCTCGCCGCCGAGCCCAGGCTGGAGGAGCACTTGGCACCGGCCCAGTGGCGAGGTGGCGGCGGGAGCATCAGCGCCACAACTTCCCCCCAAGTAGAAGGTTAAAACCCCTTTCCCGGCTTCCTTCCTCCCTCCCTCGGCAGAACATATGCTCTTTAAAAGCATATGGTCAGCAACAAAACTTCAGCTCCCGCAACAATGAAAACACCCAGAAACAAAAGTAGCGATTATAAAGATGCAAAAAATAAAAAGAGAGAGAGAGAGAGAGACAAAAAAGCCTGAAAACAAAAGCGATTAAGCGGATCCCGTGCCAGAGCCCAGTGATTTATCATGCACATATTGTCCCAATTAGCACGATTATGGAGATGGCGCAGGCGGCTTGACCTCCTAGCACCATCCTCATTTGTATCGTGTCAAAGCAAAACCAGCTTCTAAATCACTGCTCCTCGCTCCCCGGCCGGATTACCCCACACTATTTAAATCGGCCGTCCCAAAGACCCGGAAAACAGAGACGTGTTTAGCAGGGAACTTTCCAGAAAGTGATGCTTGTCCCGCTGCAGTGCGACGGCGAGATAATCTGGGTCGGTCAGCGCAAACAGGGAAAACAGATTTTATTTTATTAAAAAAAAAAGTCATTTTGAAGGTAAAGTGAACTTCTAGTCTGTTTTAATCCACAAAAAATTAATATCTCATAAAATATGACATAACTAGTAACATTAATAAGTTCATTAATGTTAAAAAGAACAGAAAGTACAAAGAAAACATGTAGAAACTTTGTATGTGTCCTAAGTCCATTTCCAAAGTGTGGATAGGATATTTATTTCATGTCTGATCCATTTGACACTTTCTTCTCAATGAAAATAGAAAATATTTTCAATAGATACAACTATTTATAATTTCTATGTGCATAAAAATTAGACTAAAGTTTACATGCATGAAAAAGTGCTGTTTGTCAAACTCATGGATATAAACATCGAATGGAAATTTCTTACATGCACAGAGAGAACATGAAAACTTTACATATATTCACTTGCTGGAAGTAAAGTGTTCATCAAAACAGACAATACTTTACGCACAAAACAAAACTTCAGATTCCTCTGTATTAAACTGTTGCCACTTTTCAATGTGGGATGAAAAGAAAAGTAGATTTAAAGCTAATAGATGCAGCAATGGAGAATTAGACAGGGAAGATCCGACAGGAAATTCCAAAAACTCATAGTGATACAGAAAAAAAAAGCACCGAGCTGAGCACAGATAATGTGAACAAAGTAAACTCTGAATCGGCACTATATGCTGAGTAGAAAGTAAATCAAAATTGATCAAAAAAGAAAAACTACAGAAAATAAGCAGTAGGATGACATTCAGCACTCTGTGACTCCACACAAGAAAAAGTGGGACAGAATGGATGGAGAACATCAAGCGTTGACATTAATTCAGTTATCTATGTACAATGAATACAAATTTAAATGCAGAGAAAAAACAGGGACAGAGTTCAAACAAAACACACACAAAGTAGCAAACGAACAAAGTGAAGTTAAAACAAAAATTATGTTTTGAAATCACTAAAAATGGAGGAAAGAAGAAGACAAAACACGTTGTTATGAAGGTCACTCAGGATGGACAGAAAGAGGAAAAGTGTCTTTTATTAACATTTAAAACTACATCTGATAAAGCAGCTCTGAGCTGAAATGTTGCAGGCAGCAGAATGAAGAGGTGATCAGTGTGTGTGTGTGTGTGTGTGTGTGTGTGTGTGTGTGTGTGGGGACAATGACGCTCCTCAGGCCTGCACACGAATTGAAATGAATCTCTGGATGTTTTGTTTTGGCTAATGGCTGATGTGTCAGCTCGTATGTCTGTGTCACACCACTGGCCAAGGCAGCCTCCCGTGTGTGTGTGTGTGTGTGTGTGTGTGTGTGTGTGTGTGTGTGTGTGTGTGTGTGTGTGTGTGTGTGTGATGGTGACAGAGAGTTTAGAGTCAGGCGGTTTGAGGAGGGGAGGAGGGGTCAGTCTTCGAAGGGACCACATGGAAATGAGAGCCATTCATCCCTCCACCCGTAACCCCCCCGATTGGCATATGGCATGGCATTGTCCTTGGCCGCTGAGCCAGAAGTGATGCAATTTGTTGGCATGTCCTGTCATTTCACAAACTACCCATCCCATTGAGGCCCGCAGAAAACAACAACAGAAGACATGGAAGGGCAGCCAACTGCTCGGCTTCTGCGGATGCCCTGCCAAACTCAGTCAGGAGGGAAATGACAAATAACTTGGGTTCAAACTCTCAGACATTTACCAATATTCATCTAGGCTTTCATACGAGAGCGATAAAGACCAAGACATATTTTCAAAGTGCTGCGGAACGTCTGAAGTGGGAGGAGGCACTAAAACTGATGAGGTTCCCATTAAAGTGACACGGAGACGCGGAGGCGTTGAACGAGGCTGAAATTCCAGGTTAAAATCAGAGATACTGGTTTATGAGTAAGATTAGTAACTAATAACTACTGCTTTAAATATAAGAAAGAAAACTGTGACTGAGTTAAATGAGTTCCGGGAAAAAGACACTGAAGTCGTCAGATTTAGTTGGAGTTGATTAATATTTAGTTCTTGACCCATTTAAAATCAGATTTCTCTGGATGTGTAAAAGGTTAAAAAGAAAACTAAAACTAAACTAGGTGGCCAAACAGCTGGAGGCAAAAATTGTCTTTTTTGTGGTTCAAAAGACAAAAAAAAAAATAAAGTGACGAGACAACTACAAGTTGCAATAAAGTACATTTAAAATAGCAAATAACACTGAGGTAGGGGTAATAGTACTAAACTCTTTAATACAGAGTTCTTGGCCTCAAATATAACGTTACTGCCTCTACATTTAAAACAGTATAGTTTTATTTTAGAATTATGAGTAAAGCTGTACAATGTACTGCAAATGTATCGGATCTCAACATCAACATGTGCAATAAGATTAACACAAGAGATTGATTGATCGGCAAGAAATTAAGCTCCCATGCTCTGTGCACTCAAGCTGTGTCAATTCAAATTACAGAATTTTAAACATGGAAGAAAGGTGCAATTAGTTACAGTTAATTTACTAAAACTGTGTGATTTTAAGAGCGTTGATATTTGAAAGACGAAATATCACTGCAGGAATACATTACAATCATCTCACAACACTCAAATGTTTGACTTTATCACAAATTAACTTTGTTGTGCAGCTCTAATGACGCAATTTCTGAACTCCTGGTTGTTTCATCTGAAAAAAAAACCTGCTTTATTTTGTCGTTTGAAATGAACATAATGAGGCTGCAATGTAACACTGAGTGGAAATGTCCGAGGTTTGAGCGTTCACAGCTGTTTTCCAGATATCAGTGTGTGTTTGCAGTAGAGTAACTCCTGTGCAAGTGAGAGCGAGAGTCAAATCAGAAACAGCCTTTTCATTGACACCAGTCCTCACTTTAAGCCTGGACACTCACATAAAGTCACAAAACGTTATGTCTCATGTCAAAGCAGGGAAATGTATCATGTGGAAAAATGGACGAATAAAACCTCTGAAAGACTCGGGCTTTTGTTACATTCCCTGTATTTCTGTCCAGACCAGAGGAGGTTTTCTCTTCCATTACAGTCCTTCAGCTTCCTGAGTCAGCAATCTGTTTTATTAAGAATTTATTAATCAGTGACTGCATCTGAAAGTGTAAATTTACTCTATTGTCCACCTGTCGCAGCACTTCAGTCTAACTCACCTCAGTGTGAACAACAATCCAAACCTGCACGATAACATTTCTTGAGACGCTGGTACTGGAGGCCGTACTGCGACACTTCAGCAATGGTGAGAAGATGTTGAGAATGATTTTTTTCACTCAGTGATCAACAATTAAAGAGTTGAGGAGCCAATTATTTCTTTAGATGTCGTGTCTAATTTCGGTTATTATTCAGAAAGTTATTTAATCTGCAAAAGCGATGTAAAACTTCTGAAAATAAAAAAAAAAGGTTGATAGGCTTCAAATTTACAACAGCACAGACCAATAATGATCGTGTCCGTTACTGTTTTCCCAACAGAAAACAGTCTAGAATATGACGAGAACTGAGAGAGCTTTAGGTGGGCAGCGACTTGCTATGGATACTGACCCCCTTCTGGTCTTCATAGCCTCCTTTACGCTTCTTTAGTTTTATCACAGGAGGGGAGAAATATCATCCTCTCACAATAATCAAAGCTAATTTACCAGCAGCAAAGACAAAACACCTGAAACTTTCACTTTTTAATTTTGTGTCATTTTTTGTGTGTTTGTCAGACACAATCCAGAGTGCACCACATCACACAGTCCATCAAGCGCAAACACACATACATGGACTGGTAAAAACTGGTATCAAGTCACTTCTTCACCAACTCAGTAGTGTTGTTTTTTCTCAAACATGACAAAAAAAGGTCTGTGCAATAGCCAGTAAAGATTACTGTCTCCCTTTAAAGGAAAAGTCATTTTTGAGCCCATGCTTGACCCCAAGCCGTCCAATGTTTAATTAACTCTCACAGACTGAGGCAAAATCTTCAAAGAATATGACTAGTGCTTTGTGAAACATTAAATCCTGTTCTGGGTCCTTTTGTGCAGAGTTTGCTCATAGTTGACCTCACCTTCTGTTGGGATATCCTGTTGAAAGAGTCGACCGGCTTGGCCCGCCCAGACAAAGAGGATTTCCCTCCAGGGAAACTCTGAGCCGTCGGTGGGAGATGCTGCTGCTGCTGCTGCTGCTGCTGCTGCTGTCATGTGTCTGGTCTGTTGCTCGGAGAGAGTCGGGCCTGAAAAAGGATCAACGGGGAGATTTGTTGTTGTTTTCTGTGGTCTGTTTGATTGTGAGCGTGTCAGCCCCACGCAGAGTGCTGCTTCTGCACCGACACACATCCCCTCATTTAACACTCAAACACCAGTTTATCTACTCCGGCCCAGAATCCCCAGACTCAGTCGCCGCGCTGCATTCAGAGCTGCTTAAAAACCTGCAGTCGGAATCAGGAGGAATCAATCACAGGCCGTTTACTCATCATTAAAGTGTAGCGAGTCTTTGTGGAGCGGAGGAGCGTCTGCTGCCTCTGCTGGTGGAGAGTCCATCAGAATCAACGCCTTAATGCTGCTGTGTGCTAATTATTACATAACTGACCTTCATCTCACTTCACAGCATCACCGGTTCACCTTCAACCGCCTTTCATTGGACTGCCAATAGCAGGCGTTCAGTTTATTTCACCTGCATAATCCAAACATATTTCTCATAAAATTAAGTCTATTTTCATTTTGCTTTATTTAACCTTTATTTATACAGGTGGGCCCCATTGAGACCAAGGGTCTCATTTTCAAGGGGGACCTATTGGTAGCAGCAACAGAAAGTTACAACGAACAACGATAAAATCCCTAAAAACAAACAACATAAAACATTAGAATAGTGCAATGTTAAGACAGGGCAGAAGTAGTCATAAAACTAAAATATGTTAAAACAATAAACATGTTGGCTACACAAATCCAAATTATAAAGTTTATAAGCAGAAATTGCTGGCCTACTCAGTAGTGAAATTTGATAACTTTCATCAAAAAGAGAAAACAAAAAATCAAAAATATCAATTTATAATCAAAAACCCTTTAAAAAATTTACAAAAAAAAAGGTGTGTTTTCATTATCCTCTTTGGCCATCTAAAACACCGTGATAAAAAAGCAACTTTTTATGAAGTAAAAAGTTATGAAGGATGTTGGACAGACTTTATGGGTTTGTAGAACTTCTATTACTGAGGTAACAACACAAATTCTACTGTTATACATATGTAATATATATATATATATATATATATATATATATATATATATATATATATATATATATATATATATATATATATATGTATATACACATACACATATATATTCAATACTGCAGATACTTATTTGTCGAGACAAAGTTTAAGGTAAAGTTAAAAAAAACGCTCTAACTGCCTTTGTGCCTTTGTGTATTTCCACAACGCCATGGAGCACTGTTGCATATAAAACGAAACACAAGTGGTCAATTCAGTGATGTGAAACTGAGTACCAATGTCATGTAGATTCTCTTATTCCAATATTATCCTCATTATTTGTACATCGCGTGGTGCAGTGGCTGCTTGCTCTCCTCAAAACAACAATAACCAAGTTTGCATGTTCTCATTGTATCTGCTCTGGTTTTCCTCCACTTAGGCTGTCTTTCCACAATCTAAAGAGATCTAAATTTATCTTCAGTGTGTTTGGCTTTTGTCTGCTGCTGGCAGATAAATAATGCACAAACTGAGACCCTAAACTTGGAGAGAAAAGGGATGATTCACGCATAGTTGCAAAACAATTCAATGCAGATTCACTATTAACTGATGGATTTCTCCAGGAAGAGGTTACCTGACAGATATATCTAAGTCAAGCTTTCGTTGTTACACCTAAATTATCTGAAAAACACAATTTTAAAGCTGTCCAATCTCTCAATTAGACAAACGGACGGAGGGTTCAAGCTCGGACGTCATCCATCATCTCATCTGACCGAGCGGATAAATAAGAGGTCAAAGGGGGGCTTGAGGAGGAGGGGGGGGGCGGCTCCACTTCCAGCCGTCAGATCAGCGCCGGGTGAAATGGAGGCGACAGCGTCCCAGCTGGAGATGGATGGCGAGGAGGTGTTGAGGATGAAGCAGGAGAACAGAGCGCCGCTGACAGACCGGTCACAGCGTGGTGACCAGGGCGTCATCCCCCAGCCTCAGCAGATATGGATCACTTCTTCCCTTTTCTCTCTTTTCTCCGTCTTTCTTCACTTCTCTTCCATTTTCGGCTCAATTTTCCTTTCTTAACATCGTCTCTCACTTTATCTCTTTTTACTCTAAAGTAGGCGTGTCCTCTTCTTTCCTTCACTACCATTGATGTTAATGTTTTCTTTGACCTTCTCAGTTCACCTTTAATTCAGTTTTTTTTTTGTTTTTTTAGTTAAAGAAAAAACTTATCAACTGTTTCTTTTCCATCTCCTTATTCAAAAAAAAATCCCCCGTTACAGATTACTGTATTTATCCCAAACTGTTCGACAGATTACTGTAATTCCAGAGTATTTACATGAAAAATGAACCTCAAAATGTGGTTACATTGACTTTCTTCTCTTCATAACCTTTGAAACCAATATCAAAGTTATTTCTGGTGAAAGGAAATGTGCCCACGTTTCCCACAGGTCATAATCTGAACAATCATTTAATCATTATATAGAATATTAATCCTAACACTCAGGATGATAGGGTAGATAAATAAAGCAGTGTTGAACATTGAGATAAATGTAGGTTGTGCAGGATCTCTGGAAACAAAACCGTTGTGTTTCGTGACTTTTGATAATAATAGAAGTTATGTGCATAAACAAATATGGACAATTCTTCCTAAAATTCATATTTATGCTTTTATTGTTGTTTTATTAAATAAATGCACAACAGTAGCACTCAGGAAGATTATTTTCCCCGTTTCGATATTTTTTTTAGATTTATGTCATTCCTTATGTTCAATTTTTTTGTCGACATTTTATCAAGTAAAAAGTCCTCCGTGGCCCAGAAAGAGTTCATACTGTTAATTCATCTGTCAGTCGCTGGATCGGTGTGACTGAGACGGGCAAAAGGTTTTGGCCAAAACAAACAAGGGAATAAAGAAGACATCCTGTAAATAAGCCGTGTCACATTCCTCCTTTCTGTAAAGGCTTTCCATCTTGCCTGCCAGTAATGGCGACACTCTGCAGGTTGTCTTTCTTCATCAATTAGGAAATGTGCCGGCATCTTTCGCAGGCAAAGGGCTTGAGTAATGCTGACGATGTCATTGATGAAACCCACGGCGTACAAATCACGAGCCAATCGTAAATCATCTCGCAGATGTCCCCTCCGTTCGATTAGCACTGTGCCCATATGGCTCGCTGTTGTATATCAGTGGGCAGAATGTGCTGAAAAGGCCGACGACAGGCCTTAATGGAGAACACGGAGCGAGACATAAACTCCTCAGGTTTTACACTTAAAACGGTTGAGCTGTTGACTGTCATCTTTCATTTTCTTTATGGTGTTTGGGTGTTTGCCAGGGTGTTTTTTTTTTTTGTTTGTTTTATTATTTTATTTTATTTTATCCTTACGAGAATCCAATTTACAAACACAGCCATTTGCATTTCCTATAAAGTGAAGCTCTCTCTCTCAAAGCCCGATCTTTCAGGACTGACGGTAGCAACACGTTATGATAATTTCACACACAATACGGCCGCCGCTGCGAGGCTTATAACGCGAGCGGGCCGCTCTGCATATCAAAAACAACACCGTTTACCACTGAACTCACCTCCTCTCTCATCTGAAGACTCATCCGACCATTATAGTTTTTAAAAAGATCTCAGAAATGATGCAAAATATAATGAAGGGATTTCAGGCTGCAGATATGAGCTCTGTGCACTAATTATCACCTTGCTGTAAATGTATTCCACCCTGTTTCAAGTTCACTCTATTGATTTCAGTGTGCTTCTCTCTTAATAACATTTCTTTTATGTTTGTCAGAACACATGCATTAGTCTGCGTGTCTCATTTACATTCAGGTCTAAAGCCCCTCAAATGACACGATAAAACCTTTGAAGTAGGTGAATATGATTTATTCTTTTTAGTATATCTTTTTGTTTCTATCCTGAATTGAAGAGCATCTTTTCCAAGAAGAAGAAGAAAAAAAAAAAAAAAACGTCCATAGAAAGAGCCTTGACACCAAACAACAAGCACCAGGGAGAAACAGAAACGACGAGCAACGCTCAAGAACCCAAACAAACAAAAGAAAAAAGAAAAGAAAGAAACTTAGTTCCCAGCTGTACTTAAAATTGAGGCTGATAACAGGTGGTTGAATGAGAGCACAAAGGTTTTGAATGATATTAAGTCTTGGATGGTGTTGAGTGGTTAGCTCTCCCAACACACGGTAACAAGAACCCTGGTTTGAAATTACCCAGTGTGTTTGCCCTGGGATGGTTTTGGTGTGTTTTTCTCTTCACCTTTAGTTAGCTTGGATCAGCTCCTGTATCTCTCAATAACATTTACAGATATGGAAGGAACAGAAAATACTGCAAAAGCAATTTTACCACCGTATCAAAACAGGGTCCAATCATTTGTCTTGCAACTTGAAAACAATTTACAATTAAAAAGTCAGAAACAGGAAATCATATAAACACAGCTACACTGTGGTCCAGGCTGCACTGAGTAGGCTCAATGCACAGCTTAAAAAAATGTCAAAAAACACTTTTTTTTCTCTTTTTTAGCGTTAAAAACAGCAGCAAGACAAGTATATTTGTCATTCACTGTTCCCTGCATCAGCCTTGCACAACCTCCAGGACGTCATGTACAACAAAACGTGATGTGAACACACAAAAACTTCAAAATGTGCACCTCACACAAGTACATGTCAAATAAAAGAAATGCATTAAAAAAACATATATTTACATCTGAGCTTCAGGGTGACTGTGAATGGGTGAATTCTCTCCCAGGGTTTTGTGATCTACAATATTAATTACAGGAAAATGTACAACCGAGGGATTACAACTGTCTCCAGTTGATTCCCACATAATCCCACACAAGCACAGGGAGAACATGCAAACTCCACAGAGAAAACCCACGGGGCTGAGCAGCCCGTCACAGATCAGATCTCAGAACCAGGTTCCAGTTTCTACAAAGTTCTAAGCTTAATGCACCGCCTTCAACAGCCAAAAACCAAATACACACCGAATAACTAAATAAAAAAAGAGACAAACAGAATAAATCAAATGTTCTTGGTCTCTAAATCACACAAACACACTACTTTAATCGAACCTGGATAAGAATGAATGGTTTGAAAAGCTCTGACTCTGCTGTCTCCTAGTGGTGGTCTCATTAAAGAGGCTCCGGTAAACAGCGACCGACACGGCAAACCACTTTCCAGCCCCCACAGACACCCAAGGACACACACCGCCAACCAGATCGCTGTGAGTTTGTCTATCAAATGATCACGCCATCAAAAAAAATAAAGAAAAAAAAAATCTAATAGATGCTTGGATCAGACAATAATCCACACACAGACGCTTTAGGTCACAAGCTAAAAAGGTTGTGAACCGCTAATTTGAAATACATAAATGATGCGGCAGTGAGATGTCCCCATTTACAAAGAGGTATTCATGTATACATTCTTCTCCTGCTCTCTAATTGGATTTCAGGGGACGGTGAATTAATAACTCAATACTACAACAACAGCTGCTTTTCACTTTCCATCTGAATTTACTGGTGGAGCCTCACTCGTTTGGGATTGAATGGCTGATGTATACGCCTCATTGTCAATTGAGTGTTGTCTGGTGGGTACTTGAAAATGCATTAACCTACAAACCAGGGGGAATAAGCCAGAGAGGGTCCATGTAAAACCAGTGAACCCATTAAAAGGCCTGATCAGAGCGCTCTGTTTATGAGTGTCTCCACTTCATCCTAATGTAGCTTTTAGATGATGCTAATAGATCACTGGCTGTTGTGATCAGACAAGGTAATGGACCTTTGTCACAGCTTGCTGAGTATGGCTTCAGGCAGCGCGCGCGCGCACACACACACACACTTACATGCTCACGGCACACAAACACATCTGCATACAAAAGAGACGCACACATGCATAAACACACAAAAAAACACCCCCCCTCTAAAACCGCCCTCCTCGCCATGCACACACGCACAAACACACACTAGAACAATGACCCTAATTAATAACGATTAGTCCTCTCTCAAACACACTCGCAAAATGTGCAAATGGAACAATAAATATAGCTCTTAAACATGGCTTTTACAAGTGAGCTGAAACAATCTCTACTAATCATTAGCAAACATCGGCCCGATTTGTCATTATTACTCTGTGATGCGTGGAAAGTCAGATAAACCGGGGGTCAGGCCTGGCACGGACCGCGGCTCGTCAAAGTTTAGAGTAAAATCAAACAGCTCTCAAAGTCCAAATACAAACTCAGATCGCACGGAGAGGGAATTCAGTTTAGTTTTACACTCTGGCCATTTCAGCACTGATCAATTACAAACTAGCTCTACTTATATTTGAACTTTTTTTCAATAGTTGTATCTGTCTGGGACATGAGGGGAAGAGTGTCACCATTACTTTTTTCTTCATTTTTAAAGAAATCCTTTAGTAAACTGCATATCAACAAGAATAACGGAGCAGCTTAAAAGAGTAAAACAGATGGCTGTGGACAGCATGTCCATGACGAAGGACACAAGTCAACAGGAGCCCGGTTTATTCAATGTGCAGATTGACATATTTATCATCGAATTATTCCAATGAAACATAATATCTTCTCACAGATTAAACTACATTCGAGAAAACATTTAGTGATTGATGTTTCTACCACATGTAGCATTAAAATCCATTTTTAATAAGAGATGATTTTGATGTATTATTTAGAACACTGAATCTCAAACCGTGTCCCTCGAACTGTAATGATGATTAATTATAATGGTTTAAAAACAAAGCAAGTAACACAATTAAAGTCTTTAAAAAAACCTTCAATTTTATGCTTAAAATAAATATTATCTTTATTTTGTGACTAGTCTGCTCAGTTTGGTTCATGAATGGAGATTAAATACTTGAGACATGTTAAGTGATGAGATGAACAGTGCAGCTGCGGTTCGCTAAAATGATCAATAAATAATCATATCAGGAGTAAACATGTCTCCCGAGTGAAGTGTCCATAAATAATCAGGTACGCCTCCTCTAGTGTGCAACTCAACACTTTCCTGGGTGATTCATATATTAAAAAGTGTGCACATCCTTTCAAACTGTTTCACTGCTTTTTAGACATTATTACTGATCACAAAGTAAAGACATTTTATCAAAGTTAAATCCAAAGTTAAAACCTTTTACAACTGAGAGGACTTTTTTAGAATTTCTGGTTGTGGAACTGTCACAAAAAAAAAAAAAAAAAAAAAAAAAAATCAACGAGTGTTTTTAATTCTTTTTAATAACTTTAAATATTTCTTCAAATTAAAAAGGTAAAAGAAAGAAAGACAAATCACATAGTGTTTTGTTTATATGCATCTTCATCTTTATCAAAGCTTTTCTACCAAAAATGAAGCTTCTGATCACCCGCTGAAGCTTGAGAGTCAGATATCTTGTGAAAACAACAGCATGATATAGAAGAAAGCATTCTAACTAACGTCATCATAATTTCACGCAGTTGCTCGATCAGCACGGACTCAAGTCAGAATGGTTAATGTAGGTATTGAGCCCAGAAAACTGCTTTTGGTGAATTAATTTTGTATTCTACCTATGTTAATGACTTTCAGTCAACTGATTGACATCTGAACTGGCCTGAAGAATGACTGGAAACTGTATCTGCTCCATGTTTGCTGCAGATATTCTTCTGAGCTCCCGCTATCTGCCTCTACATTCACAGCCTAATGAGGGGCAATACTACAGCTGGTAAACATGTGATATCAATGTCATCTCGAATGAGAAGCAGAACGACACAGAAAACAGTCACAATGCCTCAAACACAGCCTTGTGTTTTGTTCCTCATACATGTAGTTGCGAGACCATGGATTTTTTTTCTTCTGACTTCCCTCAGCCTGCTTACTCTTGCAATACAAGTCGTTGCCACCAGATGGTGTATTGAGTCACACAAAGAGGTTATTTACACTTTGTGGCTCCCAGATCCATTCTGGTAATGCAGAATTAGCATGTTCTCAAGTATAATAGAAAATCAAATTTAATTTAAAAAAAAAAAGAAGTTATTTTCTGGTGCAATTTTCAAGTAAAAAAAATGAAAGGCATGTTTTGAAGAATAGATGAATATGTCCAAAATTCAGTTCAGTTCAGTCTGAATAGATGACAAAGTTGTCTTGTATACTGTATCATGGATTATGTAACATGCATTCAGTTTGAATTAAATGTGTCCCTGTTTTAATTCTATTTTGGTGATTATTGTCACTTGATAAACAACTGAACTGCTAAACTAATAAAGGTTCAGATTTAAGTTGAGGATAAGGCATGAGAGGGATTATAGGACATCTGTTTTTGCTCTGAACGCCTCTTTTGGGAGTATTTTGCTCTTTTTTGAAAATTTCTGCCTATAGGAATCCTGTCAATGACACAACCTGGAAAATTCACCTCACCTCCAAAAACAATGATGTATACGGTAAACCCTGAGACGAACAGCTATCAGAGGCTGAAGTGCTTCAAGGATTTACAAAAATATTAAACTCAATTGTCATATTTGTAACGATTTCAAATCCATCGTAAGAGGAGATCAATGTAATGTTTAAGAGAAGGCCTGACACTTCAACACGACCACGGGAAACAAAATAAAAATCAAGAAAAGTTGTTCACAAAGGAACAAACGGTTGGGAAAATCAAAATAAATGAAATAACGCGCTGCTGTTATCTTTCCCACAGTATCATATCCTCCATCGGTGACCCGAGCGTCCGGGCGTCAGTCCTGACAGGCCGCTCATTGTTTCAGCCCAGAGACACAGAGCGCAGAGTGGTGATAGTGGATAATAGGGGACATAAAAAATAATGATTAGCCTACTATGTAAATGGCAATTAAAGGACACTAAGTGCTGCAGGCGCTGTCCTTGCATTACGCGGTTGGTTTTGATAGGAACACACCCAGCTGCTGAGAGCTGCTGGCCTCTGACACTCATTTGTCAAAATGAGGCAGAGGGGGTGAAAAAATCTGGCACTGCGCACTAAATCAATTAAGTATAATGGAAAAAAGTGATCCGAGTGATTAGTCCTCCCCCTCCACACCTAAACCATGTGGACACGCAGGCTTTAAACGTGTGAGTAAGAGGAGAAGCCAATTAAACATCAGAGTCAAAACTTTGGAGTCCCACTTCCACAAATTCAGAATAGAATGCTGATAAATGACAGAAAAGGCCGACGAAGTGCTGCGTCGAGCCGCTGGAAATGAGCATCATTAGTTTTACTTTAACTCACAGGGGTTAGTTTAATCGAAGGGTGAAGCGGCGGCTCCTGCTCGGCGGCGGAATCGGAGGGAACAGGAAGCACGACGGATGCACAGAGGTCATCTAAAACCCCATTGATTCATCTCTGCAAACAGGCGGCACAAACACAGGCGAGGGACGCGATTTGCATAGAGGCGCACTGCCACCTAGTGAGAGTTTGTATGCAAAACCAGCGAGACGCATCCGCTGATCCACCCTGCAACGCACTGAGAGCAGGTGAGGGCAGGTCACACCGCGGAACGGTCAGCAGTCACACCTATGAGCGACTTACAGTCAACAGTCCGCTTCAAATGCTTTCAAACATGCGGCACGGCACATCACTTTATTTGTCTCTGCATCGAGCAGCAAAAAGACATATAACATGCATACTGAATGCACAAAAGAAGCATCGCATAAACATTAAAAAAAAAAGGATCAAATATGTTCATAAAAATGGATGTGAATATATAAAGTCTATATATTAAAAACTTCAATGTGAAAATAGTCTTTATTGCAAGATGTAGTCATATTTGAAGTGTAAACATGCATTCAGGGAGATAAAGCACGCTTCTGTCTTCTAAAGATAAAATGTGTAGTTTATAAGGTTTCCTTTACTTTCTGACTAAAAGTCACACATGCACATGGAAAACATGCAACCTCTGCGTGAAAAGACGCACAAAGTACGAGTCTAACTAAAGGATCTTGTCTGCTGGATCAGCAAAGCTCAATAATCTTCCCATAATGAGGTAATCTTGTAAACCACAGATATTACTAGCATCCGACACAAAATACAGCTGTTTTAGTGTCTGTGAAGGGCATAAAATAGGAAAAGGCCTACAACAGTAATCAGATTATAACGACACTGTGAATATACGAAAGTGAAGTCCGACGCATGACAGATTGAATCAAGTCTGCTCCAGAGTTCATGTCTAGACCAGAAGATTTTTTTAATCATAATTCTCCTGAACGGCGCTCCTCCGGGCTCAAGAGCAGTTTTCGCCCAGCTGCCAATAAAGAGATTAACTCACACTTCTAAATCGAGCTTTCCACAAAATAAAAAACAGAATTAAAAAGGGAACTTAAGACAATAATTGCACTTCATCATATCGCTCCAGCATTGACCACACCTGCAACTCTCCCGCTTCAACTACGTCAGTGTCATGTGTCTGAGTATATCATATTGTAAATATCCGAGGGTGTAATTTTGTGGATTGTAAATAGGTCAGAGTGTGCTGAGTGTGTTTGACAACGAACAGTTTGTTTCTCTCCTTTCCTGTGACAGATTTCATTGCGTGGAAACATGCACTATAATAAAAATATTCAGTTTTGTTCAATACTCTCCATAGGATTAAAAAAACTGGCAATATTCGAATTAAAACATTTCTAAATACAGCATCATGGTCGCTGCAGCAGCTTCACCTGTAGTCAGGGTGACGGAGGCCGGAGGACAGGTGATCGCACAGGTAACCATGCAAGGTTGTATAAAGCATCTTGAGAATTATTTGGTACATAAGGATCGTTTGAGGTTTCACCTCCCAAAAAACATGCTCTCTTAGCACAATACCACCTCACAGCAGGAGGAAAACACCCATCTATCTTCTCTGCATATATCCAGCTGACATCCTGGACATCTCACCAGACAAACACAGAGAGACACTCACATCCACATCCGCAGAGCCGACAATTCATCTCCTAAGGTTATTTCTGGACATTGGGAGGAAACCAGCGAACCAGGAGAAATACCAAAGACGCACATTCAGATTCCATACAGAGAGGCCCAAAGCCCTGGACTCAAACCAGAGATATTCTCACTGGATCATGAGAGCGGTGTCCACTATACCACCACTGTGAGATTCCAGAGAAATGTGCAGATGTGGATGTGATGCATCACGTCAACGTCTTGTATCCAAAGACGTCACCAAGCGACAAATCAATGACTCTGACGACAAATGAATGATCGCGAGTTGGATATAACAACAATTAACCAAGAAAACAATCATCTGGACCCTCTAACCCTTGAAAACAAGGAGAACACAGCTGAAAAGAGTTGAACTGTTTTGCAATATGTCCAAAGCTGGATCTTAGGTTGCATTTATCAAGTCTCATTTTAGACATTTTAAGATTCTGGAAGGTTTAATTTTGCCTTACTTAGTTGTGTTATTTAGTTTAACTATTTTAGTTATTTTAGAAACTTTTTTTTTCTTTTTACTTTTTTCAGTGGTTTTAAATATTCCAGCTATTTTTAGCATTTTTGGATAAACTTAGCAGTTTAACTTGATGATTTTTGCAAATATATCCATTAAAATGCTTTAGGACATTTTTGATTTGTCATTTTTCCTTTTCGCCTGGTTTAACCTTTTTTTAATTATAGGCAGGAGAGGAGTCCTTTTGAAAAATATCCTGGTGCGCAATAAGAAAAACAAATATGTTTATTTCCATATAATTTTCTCAGAACTTCAAGACGTCACTATAAAGTGACTAAATAGACTCGCGGGATTAACCAATAATGCTATTTAGTGCATTTTCTGCCTTTCCTATTTATTAATCTCTGGTTGCTTTAATATCTTACTTGATATCTTTATTTTTTTCTGTTGTGATATACTTCCATCTACACCAGCTTCCATCTCTGTTGGCCTCTTTGTGAAACACTGTCATGTTTTGACAGATGTAATGTTGTAATTTCCAGTGTTAGGATTACACAAGTGAAATATGACGGCTACTACTTGAAGTACTTCAGAGGCCTGGAATTTATTGCCGCTCGCTGCCTCGGCTCTCACTTTAAATACAAATCCCGTTTCTGCCCCTGGGACCACAAAACAACTTTTCATCCCAGCATCATATTTCAGGGTCTGATTGTTACGAGGAACTTTCATAATAGAAATCCGAGAGTGTGTTTGAGCTGCGTCATATGGGGAAATGTTCATTTTACTTCTAGCCGAAGTCTGCAGTGACTTTAAGAGATAAACAGACTTGTTCTGCAGTTCAGAACTGGTGAGATGATACAGATTTGTCCCGATGTGCAGCTGATTCGCAGAGGAAGGAGAGCATCCGAGCTTCTCTCGGTGCGGGCAGGTGCTGCGATCGGGACGTGAAGTCACACTTCATTTCATTTTTCAGCACTGATGAGATCTCAGCTGTTATCTGATGAAACTGAACAACCATTACTTAAGTGAATAAAGCTCCTTTGAGTGCTCTCCAACAGAAACCCTGCAAGGCCCTCCTCTCTTTGTCTGCCGTTTTGAATTCATTGGCCCTCTCTCAACAACATGATAGGAATAATCTCGCCAAGTGAGATTGACAGTTCATTTCAGAAATCAATATTTACAATTTACTTCTTTCAAAGTTCATTCTGGGAGAGGGCTCCATATTATCCACCTCCCAAATAAGCTGATCATATCTCCGCCGGCCCTGGAATGAGTTTCCTCCCCAAAATGTGTCGGGTTTTTTTCTCTGCTTCACCCCCTCTCTCCGCTCTCCCTCTCAGAAATCAATGTCTGCGTTTGTGCGCTTTAATCTGGCCTCTGATGACAGTAAATCTTTATCTGTTTCTGGGAGAGCAGCAGTGAGCGGCTGACACCATTTCCCATCAGAACAAAGAGCCAGGCCTGTGTGGACTCTGGGAGATACATGGAGCTCTAATGTGGCTGGACATGTTTCAGCAGGGCCATTAATCAGAGAGGGTGACAGCCAGACCTGCTGCGGCCGTCTTCAACTTGGATAGTCACATCTTCCCGTCGGCCCAACTCAGAAAACTCACCAGTCCCGGGCAGGTGGATAGAGATCAAACCTCAGGTCTGCTCCTGTCACAACAAGCCACCATATTTCTACCCAAAAAAAAAAAAAAATCACAAGGACATCTGCAAACCTGGAGTCAAATTCAGGGGTTTGAATGTTGAAATTCCTCCATCGGGGGATTCACACAGTTAAGATCACAGGATGCTGGAGCCGATTCCAGCTGACAATGAGCAGGAGACACCTCGGACAGGAAGCCAGTACACCACAACAGCGACACAAATTCACACCGGTGGGCCATTTAGAGTCATGCATTAAGCCTCAAACACATGTTTTGGGACTGTAGGGGGAAATGGACTGCACTGAAAAAACCCCAACCAGACTCTGTCCATCAGAGCAAAGCTTCTGACAAAACCATCGCAGGTTAGTGCAGAGCGTGTAACACACACAGCTCTCCTGTGGAAATGTAGTGGCACAAGATGCTTCTTTAAAATACACGCGTAAAAAACCGACAAACACTGCAGGAAAACTTAGAAGTAATGACATACTCACAGCAGAGACGTCATTTCAGTTGAAGGGACACGTACAATTCATCTCATTTGAGCTGGAATGGGAAAATGATAAAACATGAATACCCCAAAATAACTGTGAAATCCTCCCAATGCATTTCTCTTCAGACTTAGAAATGAAGTGTGCAGCTGTTAGTATGCATGTCATGTTTTAATAAACTTTCCCTCATGGTGTGAGCACTTAGATGAGCTTTAAATACTACCTCACTTATGTCTCATCACAGTGCCCATTTACATGTAAAAATTCAATCACTGTCTGATTTCTGAAGCCATCAGATTATTCAAGTGATCAAGTAAATAGCATAATGTGATTACATGTGATAGACTCAAAACTTTTTTGTCACTTCTATAGTTACATGTACAAAGAAAAGATTGTGTTCCACTTTAATAAACTGCAGTGCCAATAATTAAAATATCACAGGGTTAAATCATATAAAAGGTAAAAAAAAATAAATTAATGTGCAAACAGAATTTATTGACCATCATATAGATGTATTTCCCTTTATCTGATGTATTTATTTTGTTTGTTTATTTATTTATTTATATCAATATATACGTTTTGAAATAAAGGCTGCTCTCATTCTCCACCATTCAGAGTAATTAGTTGTACTAACAGTTCTAAATGGGTGATTTTGTGTCTGTAATCATTACTTTTACAGAAAACTCAAGTGTGTTTGCAGTGAAAATGTTCATGTTGTTAGTGTAACTTCAGCAAAATCAAGAAAGTAAACTGTGGCATGGCCTTGAGAAGTGGAAAAAGAACCAAACTATTGTCACAAATATTTTTTTAAGTACAGAGAGCCTTGTTTTGTTTATTGAGAGTTAGCATTAGCATTAGCATTAGCAGACAGTAGCAACAAACAAAGCTAACATCTCCTGTGAGAAACTCTTCAATAATCCTCAACTAAATCAGCAATATGAGAGATGAAACAGAACATTTAGCAACCTTAAAGTCAGCTCACCTTCAGAAAACCAGCATTAAAGTTTTGTTGTTGCTTCTACGTTGAGCCTGATGTGACCTGACTGAACATTCAGCCTTCACTGTCAGTCCTCACAGATCAAACTCCAACAAAACACATCAACGTGCACAATACTGTCACAGTCACACATTACAATAAACTGAGAATAATATCTCAGATTACCCAAATTAACTATAAGAATACCCTACTCCTTTGAACAGCACTCATCAAAATGTTTGGGACTTAAAAAATAATAATAATCCAGTCCCAGAGTTAGAATAAATGCTACTTTAGGTCATTTATATAAAATAAAACCTATCAAAGTTATTAAACATAGAAAAAATCAAAATGTGTATCTCTGAATTGATATTGGAATTCAGAAACTCTGAATCTGACCTCTCAGTAACATGTATGTGAAAAATGACAATTGCACTAATTTACATGTTATGAAGAACAAGTTGTGATGCATCAGTCAAGTCCACTGACTGGGAGGAAAACACCTCCTGTAGCAGGGGAAGGCCCTACTGGAGTATTCTGCAGAATTCATCAGATGTATGGCAGTAAACACAGTTTCATCCAGATTCTCTACAGAGAAATGATGTGGTGGTAATCTGCTGCTAAACAGCGTTTAGAGAGATGGATGAAAGCAAAGCTCACAGCATCCCTTCAGATCTGATTAGCTCATATCATATGACACATGGGGGGGGGGGGGGGGGGGGGGGCTCAGGGGTCTCAGGGGACTGGTGGAGTCCTCAGCTGAGGGAAATGAGGGAGTCAATCAGATCAACAGGAAAGACTATTGATCAGGGTTTCAAAATGAATTTCTTAATAACAGCAGGGGTCATGAAAGGTAAAGTTGATTTACATGTAACAGAAAATGACAAAAAAATATACAATTAATTGAGGGATACGTTTTTTTAACACTTGTAAAGGTTTTATATTTTAGCAACCAACAGTCTGGCGTGAGGTGTAAAGGGAGGATGACAGATCATTTCAGAAAAGCCTTCAGCACCAACACTTGTATAAGTCTGACATCTGCTGTTCAACTGAGGTTAAAGCAGCTTTTTGTGAAAGGAGAAAACTCATTCTCCCACACTGATAAACACTGATTGAAGACAAATTTTCATTTACACCGAAAATCATGAAGTTGGTGGGATTAGTTTGTAAATTAAGTCTCACTGCTTTGGACCCATGAGCAAGGCCTTCAACATTCAACTGCTGAGGTTCAATCAAGATCAGTGTCTCGTGTAAAACTAGTGTCAAATCAGAGAAAGAAGCAGTCCAAACACATTTCATGGTTGTTTCCCACTGTATTGTTGTTTTGTTTGATTCCTTATTCCTTCCTTTGTCTGATCTTATTGACTCATAATCCATTCTTTGTTTTCAGCTCACATAAAGTGGAGAAAGTGCTCCAGTTTTATGTAACCATGACTGCAGGGGGTGAGTGACTTTGCAGAGAGGTTCATACAGAATTACCTGGTTGTAAATTTGGCCTCGGGGATAAACAAGAAGCAATATGGAACATGCGTGATTAGAAAACCTGGAAAACCAGCTCGATGCGGCTCTGGCAATACTGATTATATCAGACAAAGGTCATTATATCTGATGTTGTACATCAGTCCATGCATTGAGAATTTTTTTCCCTTCCAATCAGAAAGTTATACACAGGTTTCATATATCATTTATTCATCTTTTAATACAACTCATTCACTCACAAATATATTTTACACTTAATCATTTGTGTTTTATGCATGTATATAAACTTTCAGTATCAGCACATTTAGTAGAAACACTTCACGATGACATCAACCTCCACGTCACAAACATCGAATCAGCAGTTTTCAACATAGATGTGGAAAATCAGCATGTACAGCGAGTTTACAGCATGTATCTACATGTGTGGAGGTATATTTAAATCAGCATGCTTGAAAGCGTTCGGCTGAAGCTCCTCTCCTGAAACTGAAGATAGGCAGAAACCACAAACGACCTGTAAGGGGAATCATCTGACTGAATTGCTGCACTAATATTTACCATCATGCGTGCAATGTTCTCTGCTTAGAAGGCAATGTACTGCATATTTAGAGGAACTCAGCCTACAGACGTACTAAACCATTAAAGCAGGACTGATATCAACGCAGAGTAAGTGAACTGCGATGTTTGCGTTTGGCAGGTTCATGATGAAGGTGAGTCATGTTTCTTTTCCAAATCAGTAGATTTCGGGCAGTTCGGCCTCATTTGTGCTCCCACCGTATAGAAATTCACAAAAAGAAACCACAATGCATTAATCAGCACTGGCTCCTGCAGGGAAACCACTTAGCAGTCTTAGATTGTTCAGCACTCTTTTTCCTTTTCTTTTTTATCAAATGTGTCTCAATCTTTAAATGTGTCTCTGTAAAAGAAATAATTCAAAGAATTTTATAAACTAACATTGAAACTTCACCCTTCAAGGCATAGATGAGCACAGGCTTAATGTTTGCTCTTCTGTTTAGTTTGCAATCCATCAATTTACATTTAGTTCAGGGTCCTGATAGCAGTCGGTTGATCTCACCATGTTCGTTTTTATCTTTGCTTTAACTAGAACTGAGCCCTGTGCCTACTTTACTACCTCGGCTAAATCTCACTTGCAGTCTTGAGCTTTGGATGAATGAGACTCCAGAGTAAAATGAAGGATATTAAAACGATGCCGCTTAATTTATTAGAATGAAACTTTGCAGAGATGCAGTTTCCTCTACTACTACTCATATTGTGCTGAGAAAAGGTTAAAATTTGTATTTTTTCTGTAAGTTTCTCACTGACATATTTTTGATGCATTTTTTAATGACAGACGTTCAGCACAGAAATGTATCTATTTTTTTCACTAGATGGCGCCAAACCATGTTTTCACTTGATTGCACAAATGAAACAGTGCAGTTTGTATTGTAGATTTTAAATCCAAAATATTTTAACCAATTGGATTCGAATTAACATCATTGCTAGTTAAAACACAATAAAAAGACAAGCCTTGATTTTTTTAAGAATGCATGATTGTACTAAAACACGTCAATGTCTTATAAGCTCCTCCACCCTGCTGCATGTCATCCTCCATACTCTTGTGAATTAGAGAAATAAAAACCTGTTTAATGAGGGAGCTTCAGGCCTGTTGGTAGCCAGATTCTGCATGCTAATCTGCATAATCTGTATGATAAATAAGCTTCAAAAATTATCCGCAGAGTCCAATCTAATCATTAGTTTGATTAGGAGAAAACCCCTACAACGATTAGATTTTTTTATGATATCGATTATGCTAATTATAGCATAATTTTCCTCAGAAATGCTCCAGCAGCTGCTTTGTTGCAGATTTTTGCTCATATTTTCTCAATCTCGGCCCAATTTAAACACGCTAAAGCATTTTCATGACCAAACAACAGGTTGACACCTCCAGACTGGATTTTTTTCAAACACTCTTTTGCCTCAAAAATCCAGTGAAACTGAGAAGTAGAAATGTTGCTCTGGCCGAGGCATCAAAGCATTTTGCTGATCTGAGAGTCGTGACCTTTAAAGGTCATGCTGATGTGAGTGGAGGGTGCCGTCTCCATCTTGCTGCGATGGTCTCTAGTGTCGTTGAGGGGACACTCGCTGGGGGCCCGGCACCAGAACACCTGTTTGTAGGAGTTCCTGAAATTCTCAGACAGGAAGGCGTAGATGATGGGGTTGACGGAGGAGTTGCTGTAGGCCAAACAGTGAGCCACCATCCTGAAGACGAAGGACGCCTGGGTGAGAGGGAAGGAGCCAAACTCCACCCACAGGTGGACGATGTGATGAGGCAGCCAGGAGAGGCAGAAGACCACGACCACCACAAGGACAGTCTGAGCCGTCTGTCAAGGAAGGGAAGGCGAGAAAACAAAGGCCAATAACTCCAAGAGTTCAGTTAATCTGTTTGGAAAATCATTATCTGGCAACAAGATGAAAAATAGACAAGACAGTAAAGTGACAGCATCATGACATCAATGGATTTTTTTTTCCACCATAAATTTTATAGACATGAATATAGATTTCTCTGTCGAGTTTAGTGATCCAAATGCATCTGCTCTGTTATCTCCTCAGCACACATTTGCTGTATCACTCGGAGCAAAACAAATGATTTCCACCAACCTTCTTTTTGCAGAGCTCTGACTTTTTGGAGACATTCTTCAGCTTCTTGTGTAGATGGTTTAAAACCTGTAATGCACAAATCACTTGAACGTGAGGGTCTTATATGCATCTCCTGAGCATAAAAAAAATACTTTATTCTTGCAAATTCCAAAAAGAAGTTAAGGTTAATAGAAAACATCGGACGATACGCACCAAATGAACTGAAATTCTAAGCATTTGTCGATCATTTGTTGCTCAAAATTCTAAATATTTACTCTAAAAGTAAAATATAAATGTCACTTTTATCACACTAAACCACGTCCGTGCCTTGGGCAAGACTATGCCAATGGATAAATGTGGTTTGTGCGCTCAAAACTCAGCACACAGCCGTGCGTAATTTGGGTCCAGATCCTGCGCACCCACCTTTGCATAGCAGACGGAAATCAGAATAAGAGGCAGGAGGTATCCAAACACGAAGGTGCACATCACGTACACTTTCCTCTTCTGGCCTGGCCAGACCTCCCAGCAGAAGGTGTTGTTGTCCTTCTCCACGATGCTCTGGTAGTGCGCAACGGGCGCTGCCATGACCAGGGACAGGATCCAGATCAGCACCACTCCGAGCAGCGCGTGGCGCGCCACCCGGATGGACGAGGACTTCCTGGCGTGGACGATGGCCACGTACCGGTCCACGGACATCGCGGACAGGGTGAAGATGCTGACCAGCATCGACACGGTGAAGAAGTAGTGAATGAACTTGCAGATGAACGCGCCGAGCACCCAGGTGGGCAGCATGTAGATGGTGGACTGGAAGGGGACGCAGAAGAGGAGGTAGGACAGGTCCGCCACGCTCAGGTTGAGGATGAAGATGTTGGTGGTGCTCCTCGGCTGTCCGGGCTTGCTGCGCGCCAGCACGGTGATCACCAGCGTGTTCCCCAGCACACCCAGGATGAAAATAAGTCCGAAAATCAGAAGGGAAATGAAGTTATCGACCCCCATCTCAGTGGTAAGTTTGGCCGGGAGCCGCGCCGTGCTGCTGCTGTTGAAAGACTGACTCTGGTTCTCCAGCTGTGGCTCCATGATCCGCTCTCAGTGAGGAACCGCTACATGTTGAACGGGGAGATGAATCCCCTCTCCGTGGGAGTCGGGTCGAGGGTGGATTTCCTCTCGAGGAGAAGCTGGATGGAGCTCATGCATGTGCAGGTTGCCCCCCTGCCTCGTTCCACCTCGGCAACGTCACCGCGCTGCGCGCGACCGAACCCACCAATGCCTTTCCACTGCGCCCTGAGACCTGCAGCCTGCAGCCTGCCACGCGGGACCACTGAAGAAGAAGAAGAAGGAAAAAAAAAAAAACATCTGAGGACTCTCATTTGCAAGTCAGTACTTGGAGCATTCAGGGTCATTTCATTTACACGTTTTGCGCAAAGAACCCTGGGAACATGGAAGCAGTGAAAAGAGCTAATTCATTTATATTTTCGAATGTATGCAATTATCTGGTTATTTTTGTTCGTGGAAATGTCATAAAAATAAGTGTCCCACTCAGGATATATCCAGAGAAAGCCAATGCACAGGGAGAACATGCAGAGTCATCATGCAGTCCAAACCAGAATTGAACCTGGAACTGTTCAGACCATGTTGCAAGATGGTGTCAGTATTTGACATTTTAAAATTTCACTTATTTTTTTTTTTTTTTTTTTTTAGATTTATCTATTCCTCACCAAAAACATGGGATTAAATGCATTCTGCAATAAGTCAATTCAGCTCACTGGTTTATTGTTTCCCACAGTGCATTGTTACTTATCCCATGCCTCCTGCGCAACTATATGCATAAAGTTAAGCTAGTTTATCCTCAACTCTTCTGAGTTTATCAGAGTTTCACGTGAAATGTCTCATTGCAAGACCATCCACAAAGCAACTGAAACTTTATCTAATCTCTACTGTGCCTCAGGACTGTAAATGGCTCTGTGTAATTTATCATCCAGAAGCTTTCCTGCTGTGTATCAGTCTCTTTCGTCCTGTTTATTCTGAAAAATGGCTCTGGATATTTTCTGGGACATTGACTGACTTCACATGAGAAGGCAGATTTTACTGTCTGCTTCAGGGACAGGCACCCATTCATTCATTCTCTCTATATATCAAAGTATAGTGGAATCACAGGTGCTCATCAATTCAGTTTTATACTGATATTATGCTTAACTGCACAATTAGGCTTCAGATGAACGTATTATTGATGGGTAAAACGGGTCTATTTAGGCTTTGCAGGTGCTTGCAACTTTAAGTTTTTATATATCAACACTTTAGAAATCATGGAATTTAAAAGATTCAGAAGTTTAAAGGAACTCAGTAATATTTTAGATTTATGTCAATCAATATACCTTCAAATAACTAACCAATTAAAAAAAAAAAAAACTTTCTTAAGGTCATCTCAGGTGTTGAGTCTATCAGTCCTTTTTTTTGGTTGATAGTTGCAAGAGTCCAGATTGGGCCCAGTGATGGAGCATAACTGTATTATCAGACTGTGTAACAGCTCAGGTCTTCAGTCGCGTTGTTAATCGATGCCTCCTGCTGCTTCTTTAAGTGACTCAAATGAACCATGCCTTTCAGAGGCAGGGCCAAGTTTTAACACCCGCTGGTATTAAACTGTTGCTTTGTCTTATTTTGCAAACTATATGATGCTGTATTGTTTCACTTAAAACAACATATCATCCTCATGTTGCATGAGAATTGTCAGAATAACCTGAAAAAAAAAGATGTTCTTCCTTGTCTTCCTTTTTGTCACAGTGGCAGTGCTAACCTCTCCTCCACCGCGCCACACAAGTCCAAAAGATTATCAGAGTCGATACATTTCAATGTTTTTGGCACCATGAACTTTTCTTAATGCTTGCTGTAATCCATAGCTTGCTTGTTGACATACGTTGGTGTTAAATGGACAAATGTGATCGAATTTGCTTCTGCTAAGAGTGAATGAAGTGATTTCTGTCACATTTATTTCGAAGACATAACCGGTGATGGAAATTAGATGGAAGTCCTTTCAAAAAGGTTCAAGCTGTTTCACTACCATTAGAAAATGAACTGACCGTGACCTCCTGATGGCTCAAGAGTAGATGTGTATAAAACTAAGCAATACTGACTTCCCTGTTGAGCTTTTGCGCCAAAAGAAAGCAGTTCGTGAAGAGATTGTTTGCTTCACAGCGGGTTAAAAAAGTATTGAACAAGTCAGTACTTGTCACAGCAAATATAATTTTAAAGGTGCTGTTGACCTCAAATTTAACCAGATGTTAATAAAACATGCAATCCACACAAGCAAATCAATCAGAAATGTCCTTGATATGATGTGAAATGACACCTGGAAAAAGAGCACAGCTACTGAAATGTGTTTAATAAAGAAAGGATTTGTTAGTAATTACAGCGTCTGAACTGGTGGTGTGTATTGCTCAGGTTTGATTTCACCTGAGATCTTCTACGACCTCTAAACTTTACTTTTCACAGATTTTCAGAATGTTTCATGTCAGGTTATTGATTTAACCTTTATAATAGCAGCTTTATGGTGTGTTCTCTTGGTTTGTGTTTGGGATTCTTGTCTTACTGACAGATGACAGCAGATTTTAGTTTTTCTCATGAATATACACACATTTTCCGACGTGCTGAAAAATAGCCCCACCTGCAGTCTCGACTGTCGACATGTTTTTGAAGATCAACAGCGTATTTACTTCACGTCAGGTTACATTCTCAAAGTATTTCACAGAAAACCTTTGGTCTAGTGAAACTTTTTCTTCAGCTCTGTGATTCAGCAGTGGACGCTCGTGCACACGGGCATGATTGTGGAGTGCTTTCTGCCTGATGAATCCAGTCACAAGTGCTGCTTGATTCTTTTCGCTACTCCTTCATAAACACAGCGAGGATCGCCTTGCCAAGGCTCTTTCTTGGACAATTATGTTCTTTCTCCTCGCCGAAATACTCAGATGTTTGACAATCCTTCGTTAACAATGGCACAATAATAATCAAGGAAAAGTTCTTGAAAGAACTCTCTGCTGCTGAACATGATGAGATGTTTCTACTGTAATACTCTGGAAATGAGACGATCACTTCGGACTGAACCAGCTCACATATTGCTTCCTGGTCTCTGATTTATTTTTGCCACTCTGCGTCTTCATGCTTTTGATACTTTTCACATTATTTCACAGAATTTTATTTCCAACCATGGTCTGAATTCTTAAAAGTGGGCTGTAAAACTCAAAGTGGGCTGTAAAACTGTAAAGTTAATTCTTCATTTGTTTATTTTTTTTTTTCTTTCTGATTTCCATTGATTGGCTGCTGTCTTGCGTTATTGATCTGCTCTGACCAGATCTGGGAGCAGCTTATTTTCGGCCGAGTCCTCAGACAAATCTGCTGAGGCGATAAGAATCTGGAAATGACGACAGGGATGATGCACCTCCTATGTAACCCGAGAGCAGAGGCCGATGGTATCTCCAGCGCCACTTGTCCTCACTTGATTGTATATGTTTGAAGCCTTTCTTGTTTACATGCTTGCTCTAATATCCTGGCGTTAATAACGAAGAAGAAACCCAGAAGTTTCCGTTTCTCAGAAGGTGAGGACTCCTTGATCATGAAGGCGGTGATGATGACGATGGCGCTGATGGATCTGATGATGAAGATGAAGACATTTATGATGTTTGTGACCAATCCTTCCACTTACCGTCTTCTGAAAATTAATGGCAGTCATTACAGCACCTTTTTGTGGAGGGGTTATTATACTTTTGGGGAGCACGGCGCTTGTTTTGTAATTCGCTGCTCAGCTCGTGTCCTGAAGCAGCCTGAAGTTTCCATGGTGACCCTTTACTCCATCGACCGAGATGTTATCCTCTTTCTGCAGGGAAAAAAAAAAAAAGAAAAAAAAATCATGCTGACGCCTCGAGACAGCAGCCAATTTTTCCAAGAAACATGTTACCAATCCCCGCGGACGTCTGTGTTTCAGTCAAGTGCAAGCCGACTCATTAACAAACCTGCGAAACTCATCTCGATTTCTGATTAACTCAAACAATCAGATGATTAAAATGTGCTCTTGTTGTAGTTTAGGCTGAGGAATGTTCAACCTGAAGAAAAGCCTCTGTGAATAAATTGAAGACTGGTCCTCTGGAAGTGTGCTGCAGGTCCTGGAAACCTTTAAACGTTTAAAGAAGTGGTCACAGAAGATTTATCAGCTGTCAGATGAGGGGATATTGATAATCTGCAGCGCTCTGTGTCTACAGGGTATTAGGTGAAATCCATCGGATCAACTTTGAGGTTGAAGTGAAGCAAAGTCTTTTTAATAAGTGTTTTTTTGTTGTTGTTGTTGTTGTTGTTGTTGTGTTTGTGCCTGATGAACAACCTTGTTCTGTTTTCATATAATCAGTTCTTACAGCAGTCCAAAAGGCGTTGGGTTAAGGTGTGTGTGTGTGTGTGTGTGTGTGTGTGTGTGTGTGACTGTTTGTCATCCGTCCTGTGTTGAAGCAGCCAACTGACCATTTTCCAGGGGACACGCTGTTTTCTGCCCCCCACCGTGGGGGGGTGGGGGTGGGGGGGGGGGGGGGGGGTGGGGGTGGGGGGGGTGGGGGGGGGTTCAGCACCGTGGCCTCCGGTTACCCAGAGTGGATACTGAAATTGGATATATTGATTCAAGTTTAAAAGGTTGCTCCTGAATGCAACTCCTCCACAATGCAAGACCACCACAAAGACCACCAGCAGGCTCCAGGTTTTGTCAGTTGAAGCGTTATTAATTATTTATTGGGAAAAAAGTCCATTTTTGTTAAGTTCTTTGTTTTGTTTTGTTTTTTCCTCAAAACTAACAAATGTGAATTGATGTTACAAAATAAAGAAATAAAATTAAACATGATATTTGCCTCAGGCTTTTCATAAAGACATTAAACAGTTATATTTTGCCTTTTATGATTTGACATTGACACTTTCTTTTATGTAAAAAAAAACCCATGAAAAGCTGCAGAATGATGTGTGCAAAACACTATAGGTTCTGTTTAAAGACTGCTCTATAGCAATATGAATAATCTTTCACAGAAATCCAGTCAAACATTCATTCTAATGAGAGACATTCTTGTACCAGAAATGATGGGATCAATGGGATTTTGGTCAGTTGTACAATTATTAGAACATTCTAGGATTACAATAATTTTAAAAGCCTGATCTAATAGTTTTGATCTGTAAAAAACTGTAGTTATATCACCTAATGATGCTACATTTCTTTAAAAAAACAAAACAAAACTGTGTGTTAAGTGCTCCAGCTGTTCACAATCAGATCTAAAAAAAAAAAAAGAATGGTACCACAGACACTTCTGACTTCTTGTGTGGACTGAAGTGAGAAACATCTTGACCTAATCATATGAAGGAGAGCAGAGAGCGGGTGCTTCACTCTCACAGGTGTAATTATGAGTCAGATCTCAGGAGGGAAACAGAGAATATCTGCCCACAATGTAGGATCATCATCATCATCATCATCATCATCATCATCATCATCATCATCATCATCATCATGAGCTGCATTCAAAACCTCCTTCTTGCATTAAGATGGGTCTTTTTGCTGTGATGTGACTCTCTGCACTCAAAATCCTCCTTTCAGCCAAACAACCAGTCATGCAATTAGATTTCCCAAATCTTACGTGTCTTTACTTTTACTGGTGCGTAATAACATCTGCAAACACGCTGTTTTCATCTCCACAAGTGTGGTTTTGATCTCATGTTGGCAAAAGTGGCAACAATTTATGATATCCAGATGTCCAGTTTTGGCCTTCAAACTCACATCAATTAATACTTTTCACAGAATATGTCATTAAATATTTACAAATATACATTTTGGGAGGTTTTATTTGTGAAATTTCACTTTTCATATCATTATATGCATAATATTCATATATATTTTGAAGTGAAATGTTCCAGTCGGGTGCAGACCCGACTGGAACATTTCATTTCATAATATATATGAATATTATGTTATTATACAGATTATACAATATAGATAAATATATATATCATTTAAATATAAATATGTGAATAATGTAATATTTATATATATTCTAAAGTGAACTTCATTTTTTTTTCGAATTTATTTTCTTCACTTTTCTGTCATGCAGCTCAGTGCTGCTGCACTGGATTTCCTGATGATGTTTCTGCCCTTCTATCTGTCTGGACTGTTTGTGGACGCTCCTCTAGATTGTTTTATTATTGAGTTTTTGCCCATTCTGATCAAAGGTCTGAGGACAGATGGCCAGTGGCACAATCTGCGGATCTCAGTGAGATAAATATGTATACACGACTTGGTGCGAGTGTAATAAAATTGACTTGAGGATGAGATCTCCATTTACAGACCAGGTAGCTCCCGAGGCTTTTTCTAGGATTTGCAGGGCGGCGAAGGTGCGAGGCGTCTGCTCCCTGGCTTCGCCTCACTGCAGATCATTGCTGCATCGTGACTTCTCGGCGATTTCTCCGCCTGTCTTATTAGAGGCATGAGGAGACAAGCTGCTTTGGACCCTGCTGCTCCTGCCTCTCTGGTGGCTAGCCCTTTAGCTCCGGCTGGAGACAGACCTGTTGTTACCATGACACTGAGCCGTGAGAGGAGACCGCAGCGGCAGCACATTCATTTACCCCAATAATTTCAAACAGGCTCGGCGTCGCTTTGACAAAATAGCTGGCAGCCTTGTTACATCGGACGATGTGCCTTGGTCAGGCCGTTGTGTTTGGTTTGGTCTCGTCCTTTGGCTTCGTTTTCCTGCAGAGATAATGGCTGCAGCTCGTGAGTGTGAGTGGTGTGCAGGATGAGAGTCCCACTTCAGATCTGCTGGCCCTCCGATTCGTGCCTGCGTCAATCTCCAGGCTTCAGAAACCAAAAGCACTGAAGCTTTATGCACAAATACTATCCATTTTTCTTCCCTTTCACTCTTTAACTCACTGTCTTTTTAGTTTATTGTCACTTTAAACAAGACATTTAACTATATTGATCAGGAAAATTCTCCATTTTGCTATGAAAGAAAGCATAGAAGACTCAAACACTCTCCGGAACACTGTATCAGAAACTTGTCCTGGAACAATGACAGATGTTTTGAATCCTTGTGGTCACTCATCCCAATAGGTGGAGACATAAACTGTGTCCTGGACAGCGTCCTAAACAGATCAACTCCTCAAAAAGCCAAGCGGGGCTCTGACAGCACTTGATCTTCTGCCTGCAGGGGTTAAAAGTTTTCACTCCAGTGTTATCTGTGAGCACGGTGACGAAGCTGACCGTTTTCTTTTCCATCAGTGAAAAAGCTAATCGGGCCTCAAACCAAATCGCTCAAATTCAGGGCGAGTCTGAAGCCATAACCTCGGATGCAGCTCAAATCCAGAGCAAATCCACATCATTTGATCGCTACA
This sequence comes from Salarias fasciatus, assembly GCF_902148845.1. Classification (NCBI taxonomy): domain Eukaryota; kingdom Metazoa; phylum Chordata; class Actinopteri; order Blenniiformes; family Blenniidae; genus Salarias; species Salarias fasciatus. The sequence continues at coordinate 7,595,275 of NC_043765.1, read as the reverse complement.
TTTATATTTCTGAATCAAATGGCAGAAATTCACAAATGAATTACTTTTTTTTTTAATTGACTGGATTGACCCCAAAGTACCTCCAAGCAATAACTGTAAATTAGATACCCTCCTCATGTCATAGATTTGAAATGCAATCCAATCAGTGACTGTGTACAACCGCTGAATCGTTCATGGCACCACGCCAAACCTCATGCAAGCATCCATTTCCCTCATCCAGAAGACAGATAAGGACCCTCTGAAATGTACATCTTACCGTGCAATTTCATTAGTTCCTATTATTTTGAAAGTACTTGACAAATTCATGGCCCTTTGCATGGAATCACTTTAATCATTTCAGAAGATCAGACATGTCTTAGCAAAGGGAACGCGCTCTCTGATTTCAGAAGACGTCTCAGGGCTCTTTACGCTGCACTGGGACTCTGTGGGACTCTCTGCAAAGGTTTGATCTCAGAAAGGACTTTATTTCCTGGATAAGGTTGGTCTACTCCTCTCCACAGTAAATGGTCTCCACAAACATGCAGCGCTCAAACGCATTCTCCATTTCTCTTGGCAGACGCTGGAGATGTCCACCTCCCTCTTGTCATCGCTATAGAGCCACTTTCAAAAGCACTGAACTCAGATCAGAGACTGAAAGGTATCTGGAGATCGGGCGTTGAACATGGAGTCTTGTAATATGTGGACAACCTCCTCCTGTGCATGAGGGGCTCTCAGGTTCAGCAGGAGGAGAACCTTGCTCTTCACTCTACGTTGGCCTATATGAGCGAGCAGCACCGATGGGCCGATGGACACGCAGTATTTTTTCATTGTCAACCCACCTGCAGAGGCAGGCCGTGCCAACAGGCAAACCAGGCATTTGGTCACATTTAGTTTCATTTCACTCTTCGTCTCACTTAATTCACTCACTAAAGACTTTGTGACGAATTGATTAAACATCTCATTCAGACCAAAAACAATAATGATGGAAGTCATCTCCTCACATATTCATTAATTTTTTATGTACTTTGAATGCATGTTTGCAGATGAAAACGCTGAAGCTGAAAAAAAACTGGAGTCACAACAATAGATATTGTAACTGAATGTGCATGAAATGTTGCAGTTGTGTTTTTAGAAACAAGTTAAAGTGAGGAGTTAAGAATTAGTGATAAAGCTGAATGCATGTGCCTTTACGATCAAGAATAATGATTAATGCTAACTTTGAAGAATTCTAACAGCTGTTAAACCTGTCCTGTTGATGTTCACCACTTCCTCACACCAGCAGCAGAGGGAGTTATGGAGGTTTACCTCTGAGCTGCAGTTCAGTCACACTCACACACAATATGTCTTTGTCTTTTTTTTTTTTTTTAATGTGGAGCCACAGGCAACTTCTAATTAAACCTTTATCTGCACTGAATCATCTGCGATCGGTGTGAGTTTCATGCGCTGATTCAGCACAGCGTCGGCTCTCTCATGCACATGCAGACCCATGTTTACTCAGCCTCATGCTCGTTACACTGTTCACTATACATGCAAAACCCCAGAGGAGAAAACATGCTGGCTCTTGAAGACAAATATTAATCTATGCAGGGAACACTGCTGCTTAAAATTTAGCATCTCATGTTTCAAATGTCAAATACAGTTATGGATGAAAAATATGACTCAAACTTTGAAGCTGGAAGACTTCTCTAAATGAGACTGTGATTACAGGAAATGAATGTATAATTCACGGTGCTCTTTGGAAGACCAGGGCTTGGTGTTTTTCCAACTAAAGTGCAGAATGATTGCATTTCCTTTATCACAAATGTCTGAAAAGCTTTTAAAAACACTTTGTGAGAGACTGTCCAAGGGGTCTGTGGCCGGCGGCTCCTCAGCCCCTCTGGAGAGGCTCCGAGAAGCTATTGTCTTAAAAACAAAGTCACATTGTGGTGTGTCTTATTTCTATTATGTAGTATTTGCACTCTAAACTATGTTGCAAAATGACTATTATTAGATCAAAATATAGAAACCTCCCCAAACAAAATGGTTCCATTTAATGAGGACAGACTCATTTACTTTCACTCCCAACAATGCTGCTTTACCTGCATGTGAATGTGGAACGAAACAACCAAAAAGTTACGCAGAAGACTTTTAAACTGCTAAAATTACTAGAAATGGCCCAAATAGCTAAACCGCTGTCTTCTTTGTGGCTCATAAGAGAAGTTCCTGAAAACTCTGATCAGTAGTGATTAATTTATGTTGAATTTAACTTTGAAGGTGGGAATTCATCAAATGCAAACATTTTGGTTCAATGAGCTTATGTAGTTTTAAAGAGTTTAAAATGAGGCAATATAGTTGAAGATATATTGAGGAATTTGTGCTTTGTGGAGAGGGAATCATAAAAGTTGTGTCTCAGGATTGTGTCTCTTATCATGCTGCCTCGGAAACAAGATGAGGAATGAGTAATTTTTCATGGCCATTTTCAAAACCCAAAAAAAAACAGAGTCCATATTCCTGAACACACTGGACAGCGAGGTGCAATGACTGTTTTTTTCTGTAAAGGGAGGGTGGCAGAAATGGGGAGTCACAAATTCAGAGGACCTGGTCGAAGCGGACTGATGCTACAGCTCTCTGCACCCATTTACCATGTAATTTAACCCAACTCCTCGAATGAAAACCATCAATGAGATCGATTACTTTAACAATCGGAGACATTATTTTTGGTTCCTTTAGCTTTTGGAGCTAAATGGATAATGTCTGCAAACTTCAGATGTTGCTTCATGTCATCTTGTCACCACATGACTCACTTGTATTAATTTTAAGATCGTGGATGGGAACTCTTTCTTTGTGATGTTACACTTGCAAATCAAAGAACATGTTTTGGGGTTCTCATGCACATGCACAGCTAAAGCCATCCTTTAGCTGTGCATGAATCCTTGAGCTGCGCATAAATCCTAAATCCATTAAGGCTTTAGGATTTAAAAGTGGTGCAAAAGTCTCTCCATATTTTGCAAAACCTTCAGGTTTACTATTTTTTTTGCTTTCAAACTTAATTTCCACATGTCCTCTTTACACACCTGCTTCTCTCCTCTCTCTGAGACTGTCTTCTTTGCACCTGGACGTTGCAGATGCTGCGTTAGATTTAATGAAAACAGCCGGCAGCGGGGCCCGATGCTTCACACGAGCCTTGAAAGTCATCCCCAGCTCTGTGACAGAAATATGTAAACTCTGTTTTTTGGCACAGAAGTTGAATATATCGCCAAGTTGTCTTGTCGTGAAAACAATAAGGCCGCACCTTTTATTTCACAGCCTGCCAATTTCATGAATGAGTTAAAATAAAGAAAGCAGCACAGGGAGAACTGCAGTGATTCGCTCACAGCTGCACAGACTGGGAGAAGTACTGAACATCCCTCTGCTTCCTCCAGCCCGGTGCAACAGAAGTCATTCTTACCAGACGCAGGAGATCTTTGACGGCGCTCAATTTGCTCAAATTAACAAGAGAAGCAAAGGATGTTTGCAATCTTTGCCAAAAATCACACAGCTGTGAGACAATCACAAACTGCTGCCAATTTCTGTGGTTTTTTTCTGGGCAAAAGACGGAACAAAGCAACGGGGATTATTTCGAGGAAATGTGTTTTTGTTTTCACATTTCAAGAAATTTGTCCCAGCAAATTTAATTTAAAAAGAAAAAAAAAAAACTAATAAAAAAGCATCAAAATGGTGCATTGTATTTGAGAGAAACTTTGATTATTTCTAAATTGCTTCCAAAAAAAAAAAAGAGCACACTGTGATCCTCATTTTAGCCCCAAAATGCCTGAAATGACTTCTGTCTGCAGAGAACTGCTTCCTGCTCTCATTCTATACATCCGCCCCTGTATCAGGATTCGCTGCAGGTAGTTCAGCAGTAACTCCTTTACTTCGGCTTGGCCGAAGCGTCTTATTTTCAGCGGCAGCGGCTCAAAAAATATCCTCCGGCCTTCGGCTGGAAACAAGAGAGAACGAGATTGTTGAGATGCAAAACAAATGATAGCATTATGCTCGGGCCCTGCGCGAGGCTCCTGCCAAATGTTGATGGAATCATTGGCGTTGAACCACCGAGACATTTGCATTGACTTGTTTACCAGCCAAGAGGAACGCTTCGAGGAATAAAGAAAGATCGCATCGTACAGCTGATCCTATTAGTCTGAACAAAAGCAACTTTTCAGACATAAATCTCACCGGGAAATAAGCAAATCATTATTCTTTGGAGTGACACGCCAAACTGTGAAGGAAGCTGCTTTATACGAAACGCTAAACTGGGTACAGTTAGACGCTGTTTTCTGGAAATGAGGAAATGCAAAGCTGGTTTAGGTCTACTGGAGGATGACATCAACCGCTGGTGCTGTCATCTGTAGACATCTCCAGGGACTGCGCTCGATACCGAGAGGTCATCCAGGGTGACAACAGGCAGCACAGAGGCACAAAGGCTTTTCACTCTGCGTGCCAATTAACAGGTCATGATCTATACCAGACGCAGCCCAGAGGCCCCGTCTTAACGGGAGTCGCTGTCATCCCCGGCTTTAATGGAAACGCACGGCAGCCGCAAATGAAAAGAAGCAATCCTGACCCAACTTTGCAAGGTGACCGTTATTCTTCTGCGGCAAAACTGTGATTGAAGAGGAAGTCCGGGGTGGCTGCGGCGGTCTGATCAAGACGTGTTTATTCTGAGCGAAGGAGGAGTTTGACGCATCTTCTTCTCACAAAGCAGCGACAGTGATCTAAGTGGTGAACGGACCCAGATGTTACATCGCAGATAGATAGATGTCTGGGGTTTTTTTTTTTTTTTTTTTGTTTTTTTTTTTTTTTTAGATCCATTTAAAAAACGTTTTGTTTTCTCGATTTTTGACTTGCTCGTTGCACAGAATATTTCAACACTCTGTTGGCTACAGCTGCATCTGGGTTCTGCTCACAGAGAGGGCAGATCTTAACGGCATATATTTCAGGCTAATGGTAAACTGAGCACGTAAGAAATAAATGCTCAGGCTTGTTTCCGTCGAGGCTCGAAGAGGCATCTCTTCTGATCTGCATTCAAAATGTCAAAAAATACAAAATCTGTGATTCAAAGAGACTGAAGAAAACTTGTCATGTACCTTCCAGGAGTCACCTGGAGGAATTTTTCAGAGTGGCCATTGGTGCCAGTGTGCAGATCTTCCCAACGCACCAGTCATGTGTTTGCAGTAAATTCACAGATGTGTTTCATTTTCTCACTTGATGGAGGAGTGTAACTAAATATTGCACAGGAGCACGTCAGAACTCATTTATCTGGTCGATTCACAGAGAATATCAATCACTTAGTGTTGGTTTTGGATGGGGAAACCAGACGTTGTTGAAGGTGGAAAAAAAATTCATCTTTTTTTTTCCAATGAACAAAAACCAAACCAAACCAAAGTTCATGAGACAACCCAAAAATAAAGTCTGAGTCAACTGAGCTTCAGTCACTCCAGAAACACAGAAGATTCTAGATATATACCATGGCCACCAGGTGAAGACGACCATGCACTCATGCCCAGGTGAAACACTTCAGGGCGAGGAGGAGGAGGGGAAGCCAATCAGACACTCAAAAAATGTAAAAACACAAGAAACTCATGTGAAGCAGTTTGATTGATTCAGCAGAGCTGAAATGTTTCATGAATGAGGCGATGGCTTATATATTACGTTTTACTGGAAGATGTTCCCAAATCTCAATACAAATTGAATCAGGTCAGCTGGACTTGGCCTTGCGGGCCGTCCTTTATCCAAGTGGCTTCATCAGTTCATGCTGTTCGCCGGACCAGGCCGGCTAACCTGACCTGAATGGATTTGCATTGAGAGGCTTCCTGCCTGGACAAATGACAGCGTGCACGAATGTGTTTCTGAATGTGTGTACAGACGTGCATGTTGTTGTTACTGTGGTTTTTAGTGGTATTCTTTTGATAAAGCTACGTTCAGAGGGAAAAAAAGCTCAGTATTGATTGATAGATCAACACCTGTTGTCACAAATAAATGCAATCAAACTGTAACTTTGAACATTAGACTGATCTTCTGATTATTCTCTGAATGACGCTGGGAGCCTGGCCCTGTTGGTGGTTACCTCCCTGGAACCACTGGCAGAGGTTGCCCAAGTCATAAAAACTATTTTAACCAAACATTGTGAATCGAGCCAGAGAGTGTCATGTGGTCACTTTGTGCACATGTGACGGGACAGAGCGGGGCTTTCTTCCCGCCTCCCTGCAGCAGCTCACAGACATTCAGCTGCTCGCTCCGAGTGGGCGCCTTGGTCTTGATCAACATTCCTGCCGGGGTTCAAGGATATCTCCCGTGTTTGTGTCCCACAGCTCTCTTCCATGGGCGCCATTGTCTTCCACTCGCCGCGTCCCGGCCTTCCAGCCTCAGGAACAAATCCAAGACTCTTTTGCACACGAGGGCACAAGCGGCGTGGTCAGCCCACTCCCAGCATTCCTGCACCCTACCTCTGTCAGGCCCGTGGGCGCTGCGCCGAGGTCCGGCCCGGCACCGCGGACAGACGCGGCTCTGTGCGCACGGCGGAGTGGACAAACACAGCGTCCCTCTGAGCCCGTTCCCACTTCACTGGGTTTGCACAGGAAGCCGGGCGGCCATGTTGGCTCCGTGTGTACGCTATCAAGGAGGCATGTTCACCCACATGGAGAGGATTCCTCGCTGGATGGGTTCAAGCATGGGTCTCATGTTTGTTCAGTTGTACAAGATTTTTCATTTCCTCTGAGTCACTGATGTGAATTCTAAAGGGAACGAGCTGCAACACAATTAAAATTTAGTGTTGGGTAAAATTTAAGTGGGTACACTTTCAGTCGTTTCATTTATACAGCCATATTATGCTTTAAAAAAAAAAAACATATCAGCACCTATCAGTATAAATATTCAGTCATATTTTCTGCAACTTTCCTCTATTGAGAATGATAACTTTGGAGAAAACAGAAAAAGTGCACACCTGTTGAAATATGGTCACTTGCTACTTGAACTCATTTACACGATGTACATTTATGTGCATTGAGAGGCGGCTGTGGCTGTTTGTCTTAAACTTCCGAGTCCTTGGGCAAGACGTTGAATCCCAAATGACTCCCAGAAAGGCAGAGGAGGCAGAAGTACTCAGTCACAGCTGACATTGAATTTAAATTACTGTTACTGATTCAGCTCGATTCCTTAAGTAAAAGTTTTCATGTAAAAAAGCAAAAAGTTCAATTACAAAAGTAAATAAAGACACTTTTTATATGCTCCAAGCACAATACTCGATAAGTAACTAACTGAATTACCAAATAATAATATGCCATGCTTCAAAGCTCTTCCACTTTACTGACTCTAATAAAACAACTCCACAAAATGATGATGAGAATATAACGATCTGAATGTTCCCCTGTTTGTTATTACAGCTAAAAACTTCCCATGTGGCAGGAACGGCAATCTTTTCTCCATCCTCTTAATTCTATTTGTTAGAGACAGAGTAAACTATAAGTACTTTTTAATCACCTTTTTATTTGCAGCAGTAAAGGAAGAAGACTACGCTGGGTTATAATTAACTCACAGATCGTAACTCAACTTTCACCACAGTTATTGCGACGTTCTTTTTAATTGTAGGGAGTTTTTTCAATTGTAAAACATAAAACATGAATTCTCCAACTTCAGTCTTCATAACTGTTACTGTCAGCTGATTTGATCCTTCCAGTTTAACTCTTGACTCTCGCTGCAGATCGAGGTTAACACGAGGCTGTTTGGGGAAAGGTATAAATGATTGTGTTCAGATTTAGGAGGAAAAGTTGAAAAATCATGAGAAAAATTAATACTCAAGCACAGATTCCTGAAAATTCTTCTTCAAAACAGTGATTAAGTATAAATACTGTACCCCTGTTGAAGTAAATAATTTTGTCTTCTATACAGAAACCTGAGATGTTGGGAGAACAATCAACAATTAAAGTAATTATTGCTAAATGTACAAACACATCCAGTTAAATCAAATTAACTGAATAGATGAAACAAATTGAACCAAATACATTTTTTCTAAAAAAAGATTCTGATGTAAAAATTGGGGAAGGTTCAAACACAAGCAGATTAATGGCAATAACAATCATTTGCTTTTAAATCATGTTTCACAGAGTTGGTGAAAATGTTTATTGTGGCCTGAATTTATTATGAAGGTATTAAGTAAAATTACGTTTTGACTCGAGAAACTTTGATCAGTCATTGCTTGAATTTATCCAAACAATTGTTTTAATAATAAGGAGACGCGACTGGAGGCAACAGCCAAGCTCATTCCCTTCTGTTTGAGACTCCTAATATAATAATAATGATGATGATATGAAAACTGGGGGCTCGGCAGTAAACAACACAAGTTATAAAAGATCGTTCATATGATAATCTCAGACTTTTTATTGCACCCAAGCAGCTTTCAAATGATTAGTTTTTTGATTTGTTTTTACTTTGCAGAGCGTTCAGCCTCAAATAAAGAAATATGATGCACTGTTGAAGAGAAAGCCCTGTTTTTTTGACTGACAGCGGTTTTATATCATTCCTTTAATCCCAATATTTACCCCACACAGTGGGAATGATGGGGTACTTTCTGACGCCGCCGGGGGCTGAATCTCGAATCAACACCCCAGAAAGTCCCAAAGTTTACACAGACATGATGAACAAACAGCACACAATGGGATTTTCAGTCGTGCCTCAGGCTGACGGCCTCCAACAGTGTCATCTCAAACCATGACTCACATCGAATCGAGTGAAAAAGCCCTTAAATTTAAACTGTGAGAAAGAGAAAGAATCTAATCGGCTGTTTGCTCCTTACACAGACTTTTGCCAAGGTGCTTCTCCACACCTGAAGACATCTGGGAGAGAGCACAATATCCATATTTACATTCACACACTTCAATATAAGATGAAAAGTGTATTCATGCGTGTGCAGCACAGAAACCCCTTCACACCTCGAAGCCTGGCAGGAACAATAAACTGAGAGTGATTTCTCTTCATGTGTCTTCCATCTTTATCCATCTCACCTCGTGTTCTGCCTAATTAATCCATCTGTCTTCTAGTTTATCAAGCGCACGGCCTCATGGGGGCCCTGGAGCTGATTAAGAGCTGAGACAGGATACACCTTGGACAGGTTGCTGGGTTTATGTGGCTCAGACACACACACACACACACTCTCTCTCTCTCTCTCTCTCTCTCTCTCTCTCGCTCTCTGATACATAATGCAGCCAATTTGAAATCCCTGCTAAATCTAACCAGCATTTCATTGGATTGCAACAGGAAGCCAATCCACCATAAACTGGAGGAGCTTTAATAATTGCTTTTTTCTCAATTTTTCTCTCTCTTAGCTTGTTTGTTTTCTTGATAATGGCCTTTTTAAAATAGTCATTCCCCTCACATCACAGTGATTTGTTCATTTCATCCCGTTCACTTCCTCCAGGGCCGCAGTGGTGTAGTGGTTAGTACTCCCACCTCACATTGGGAATATCTATTGTTCATTTCAGTGTTTCAGGGCTTTTCTGTGCAGACTTTGCAAGTGCTGACTCTTGTAGTATCGTGCGTGTGTTGTAGTCACACGGGATCCGCTCCAGCAAGTCACGACTCCAAGACCAATAAGGCGGCATGAAAGAATAAATAGGCGTCATGTTGGAGACATGTTAAATAAGTCAACAGCATTCACTTTTGTTTTTCAGATGGTTTTAACTTCTCGAGCCTCTCCTGCAGCCCTTCCACTTCAGAAAGCCTCGAAAACCTCTCCTTCAGCTTAACACAATTCCTTCTCAAAATGTTAACATCTGACTCTAGAAATGAGAAGCTGCCAAAACAAAAAGACGTCTGTTCCGAAAATATTAATATTCTGATGCGGCATGGGTGTTTTCTAACACAACTCACCGTGCAACAGATCCGGCTTTGTTTGGCGGCGGCTGTAGCCACTCCGGGTGAAACAACACGCGCAGGCCCCTCAAAGTGTTGTCAACGCAATGAGACGTGCAGTATGGATGAAAACTGTGTTCATTTACACTGAACCACGCAGAAGAGATCACAAGTACAGAGACAAAACATCATTAGAATCTTGAACTCGACACTACAAACTTACACAACAGTGAAAAAAGTGTCATTTCCGACCACGGTCCCAAAAATATGCATTGAATTTAGTTGGTTTGTAAATGTGACTGTCTCTGTTTACTGACTAAAAAGGAGTAAAAAAAAAAAAAAAAAAGGGATATCGAGACACAAATGGGATAAAATGAAAACACTGTAGAGAAAATAGTTGGGGTGATGTGGGGCTTTGGTGATGTGGTCTCTTGCATCCATACCAAGGACACTATGAAGATAAAAGATGAAGCTGCAGCCTGTCGGACCAGATCTGATCCGAAGCCAGTAAAAGTGAGAAAAACCAAGAAGTGCAAAGTCACCACAGGTTCAGCTCCATGACTGTGGAGACACAGATACTTGGCCGGCGTTCACAGGCCTCTGCCGGGCCGCTCCGTGTGTTAATCTGAGTGACTGTACGTCCAGTTTAAACACGGCGCATTAAGAAGATATATGAGGCCGCCGCGACAAAGGGCCTTCAGTGCCCGGGCCCGCTTTACATCAGGGTGTGAGTTCAGACTCAGAGATAACCCTTGTTGTCCCTGCGGCCGGGTGAGGCAGATGGGGAGAGGAACAATGCGGAGGGCGGCAGCGACTGACACAGCCACTGAAGCTCTGAAGAATGTCTGGAGCGCAGCCAGAGACGTGGACCTCACCACCCTGACCCCTACCAACCTCGCCCTCCCCGTGTCCCATGGTCCCCGGGGGGCCGGGGGGGACGACACCTTCAAAGACGGCCCACCCGAGCGTCAGGCGGCCTGGCAAACCACCCTGAAGGAGCGGCAGAGTCGGGTGTTGGCACTGTGGGCTTTGGACTGCGTGAGACCAGGACCCAGCGAGCAGGCAGAGAACCCCAGCAGCAGCGAGCATGGCCACGGCGAGCACCTCAGGGCAAGGCACCTTCAGCCTGGGCAGGAAAAAGAAGAACCCCGGCCTGATGGATCAGATTAGCAAATTCTTTGGAGGGGACAAAAAGAAGAGGAGCAAGGTGAGAATCTGTGATTTTTTTTTTATTTTTTTTTTAGACTTTCTTTGACTTCAAGGTTCAAATAAATATTTAAAAAAGGTAAACTAAATAATTATCATAGGTTTGAATAAGTAGGGATGAAATATTGCAGGCATGAAGCTGAATTTTGATGCTTGTAAATGTATCGATTTACTGACCATTATAACAAAAAAGAATTACTAAATGAAAATAAAACCACAATATCAAATAATTGCAATGTGGTTTTTTTAAGAGAGTTATTTGGTTCTTTAGCATATTTAAAGCACTAATAATGATTTTGTCACTGTATTTGGCATAATGTAATTTTATTTGAAATTCCCCCATTTCCATCAGTCACGATTGAGCGTTTATTAAGATAACTTTAATATTTGCAAAGGAAAAATCAAAATAGAAGCTTTCAAGAAATGATTGATGTGTCACTTTCCTAAGGTACTTGTGATTGCATTGATAATATTGTCATTACTGGTTGATTTTGAGTTAAATTGTGCAGTCGGCCAGCAGTTTTGCACGTGATTTTTATATAAAAGTGTGGAAAAAGAGATGAAGGTGTCGGGCTGAGAATTTCCTTTAAATTAATTTAACTTAATTCCTAACAACTGCTCTAATCTATCTCTCAAAATGTAATAATTTCAGCTTGAATGAGGTAAAAAAATCCTCAGGATGTTTGAAGATGCCCCGCTGTGCACTGTGATGTGTGGGAGCTGCAGTTTTGTGCGTTTATAAAAAAACACATCAGTAGTTTCAGTTGTTGGGAAGCTTCGGTCAGCCTTTTGCTCCAGCCAGGCTTCTATTTTCAGTCAGGAAGAAGCAGAATGTATAGACTCCGGTGTGTGCAGGTCTGAGTGTGGGAGCGGATCAGCTCTACAGAGCAGGTACATTCAGTCCTGTGAGGCCGACCTGACTGCGAGCGACTGACAGAGAAACCTCAGACAAAGCCCCTTTCAGCCTGGGGGATTCAGAGCTCTGTGATGGGAGGAGCCCTCAGGAGTCGAATCCGCTCTCAAACAGGCGGCTTTCATCCTGTTTTTCAAGTAGGAACAGCGCAAGGATGCCGCATCTGGGATCTCGCGCGCCACATCCCCACTTCGTTTGTTACACAACACAGTGATAGAAAAGACACAAAAGACACGAGTCCGCGCTCATCAGAACTGTCTTTTTAGCTTCATTTGAACAATGCGGGAAGTTTAAAGAAATCACACACTGCTTAGAGAGAACAGGCAACTTTCTATTTTGCAATCGCTGTTTTCCATTACAGAGCTGAATGAACCCATCTGTCAGGTTGTCTTAAAATCTGTGCTGCCTTCATTTTGAAGAAAGGAGAAAAAAACTAAACATTACATTCGTCTGAAGATGCTGTCTCCATCCTTCAGCCTCTCGTCCCTTCTGTCTGTGGCTTTTCGTTGATTCGACGTGCATGTTTATACCTTCAGAGCCCCTCATTTTCTCCTTTGATATATGAAAGTCATAATTACTGGCATTATTTCAGTACTGAGACCAGCTTTTTGAAATATAGAAACTCTAACCAACTGTGTTTAGCGCTGTAATGTCACCATATACCTCTCCATTTGATTCCAGTTACATTAGTTTAATTTTCTGCTGTATCTATTGATCCTGTTTCAAACACAAATGTCGTGACTTGACCTCTGCTGATCCCCTCAGGGGTCGTTCCGGGGTCACCTGGCCGCCTCGCCCCAGCAGTCCTCCTCCCGCCGTCGGACCAATGAAAACGCTGTGGTGCATTTCTTCAGGAGCATTGTGAGTCTTCCTGGATTCAACGCGCGGCCCAGATCCCATCATGCACCATGCACGCTTTACATACTGTTAACCACACGCATGAAGCCATTTCTGTTGCATCGCCCTAACATCCTGGACGGCTGCCAGGTTTTTTAATCCGCTCCGAGCTCATCTGAGTTCCATGTATTTCTCTGAAAGTGTCACGAGTCGCACTGTTTAGAACAAACCAATTTCCTCCCATTTCTGCTGTATTGTCGGAGGCGGACCGTCGCCGCTTTCTCTTGGCTCCGTCTCTTGGCATTGGCGGCGTGGCAGCGCTTCAGAACCAGCAGGCTCAAGCGTTTCTCCTCTCTCGCTCATTACAGAGCTGCGTGACTTCTTCATTTACATACTGATTTCAAACACAAGGAACTGAGAGGAAATTTCGATCAGGGCCTCCATCGCTTGTTTACTTGAAGCCGGAGTTACTTAGCCTGTTGTGTTTGTCTTGCTTTGTACAATCAGTCACCCTCTTGTTATTGTTGTTGCTTGGTGTTCCTCAGGTTTCTTCTCCTCGTCCTAAATCCAGGGTGAGTCCCATTTTTCGCCGTATTTGTTTGGTTGATCCCCGCAGACATGAAGGCAGATGAAAAAAAAATCATTCTGGATTTTAAATGTTAATCAAACTAAAAGAATTTCTTGAGGGCAGAAACTGGTTTTGAAGACATGAAGGTTGAAGAAATAGTACGAGGCAGTGGAGGCCCATGATATCAAAGTCTCACTCAAATGCATCAGACTCTGAGAGCAAAGCAATCTCATCCCAAAGCAACACAATGGGTCAATTCTCTTTGATTTCCAAGCATCTTTTAGCCTTTTTACTGGCCTCTGTAGGACGAACACAACATGACATCTGAACAACACAACAAGGCAACGAGGGGTTTTCATACACCGAGCCCTCCCTGGAACAAAAACATAGCTAATCATGTGAAACGCTCACAGTTTGGTTATAGAGGAATGAATGATGGCATTAAAAGACTGAAGATATTTAGGAGAACCAATAAAAACATGACAACAAATGGGATAGAGGAGTAAATTAAGAGAGAATAGCAGGAAAGAAGAGGCCTGATAAACCCGAATGTCTGTCAGAAAATACACGTAAATATGTCTTGTTTAATATTATGTATATTTGTCTTCACACACTAGGTTCATTCTCCACCTCATGTTATCCTGTGTCACTGCAATGATGGGACATTAAATGAAAATGATTGACCTTTTGAAACAATGCCCTGAAATGTTTTTACTTTTATTATCTTTATTAAACAGGAGGAATGTGACATTTGAGGAATGTGATCCCAAAATACAAATGGGTCGGTTCTCATCAAATCATCAGTGCTGAATAATGCTGTAGTTCAAAGAATTCACACATTATTAAGGCATAAATCTAAGAAATGCATTAATGTGTGCAATAAGAGCTCTGACACTGAATTATAAGTGATCCTCTGGAGACCATCAACGTCAAAGTCACTTAAACCTTTGGTAATTTTGGTCTAATTCTGTCTTCTGACTGTTGATTACGTGTTGTGTGAGGGTGGCTCACACTGAGAATATGCAGGATTAACGTGGAGGATTTCTCTTCATGTTTCCCACCATCGTTTTTCCACTTTGTTCAAAAATAGACCAAACACCCATGAAGAAATAATGGTTATAAATCTATATTCGTCTGCATAATGTGAGCCATATGAAGGCGGCTGTGACATTTTCCCTACATCTCATCTCACCATGTCACGATCTGTTTCTTTTTCATGTGCAGTGGAGAGACGTCTTGGGCTTGGTACGTCACGTGGTCTTTCTGGAAACGTACAAAAGCAGAGTGTACCTTCCTGCGAGCGCGCAGTGATCCCATTCAGATCTGAGAGAGCTCCTTCAGCACGTGTCCTTTGTCCATCCCTCGCCTAACCTTTGCTCTCCTCCTGCGTCTTTCTCGCTTTGTGTTTCGCTCCTTCCTTTCTCGGAGAGATTTCCCTTTCACATTCGGGAATGTGGAGTCGAGCCATGTTCAGAATATTAATGCAGGCACAGAAAGGGAAAAACAAATTACAACTACAAGCCGTTCACAAACAGAAAAAAAAACTTATCTGTCTATTCACTGATCATCAGAAGAGGCTGATTTGTTCATTATTGGCTTATCAGTAAATTTTTCATTCTTACAACTCCTTCCCCTTCTTTGCTTCGATCCAGAGCGACTCTCTGCTTCTGGATGACTTTGAAACGGCTCGGCTATTCATGAACCACAGCCGGTAAACACTTCCTCTGGGGACCTCTTTGGCCCACATCCCCGTCCTCCACCTCCACCTCCGCCTCCTCCTCTCCCACACCTCGCTTTCTGTGTAACACCTTCACCCCCTTTGTGTCGGAGATGACTCACCGATCCCTCTGTGTCGGCCTCCTGCCTCCTCCATGTCTCCTCGTCCGTCCGGCAGCTCCGGACAGCCGTCTGTCTGCCACTTGACTGAGATTATTCACTCACACCCACCGTTCTCAGACACTTTCCTCTGGATTTCCACCTTCTTTCCCCCTAAAGGCTGACGTTCCCGTCATGCTTTAGCAGTTTCTTCTTTTAATGTGTCACTCTTACAATAACAGATCAAAAGATCCAACATTTCCTCTTCGCACTGCTGCTGTTGCAGAGAAACCACATATCTGCGCTTTTTGTTATTTTCCTCACATCGGTTTACATTTACGGACCAAGGAGAATGTCAGCTTGCAGCAAAACACAATAAATGCCAGTGGGGGAATAATGTATTTAATACGAATGGGAGATAAACAAAGAGATTAAACATTTGGGCATTAATAATATGTGGTTATGTGCTTTTTGTCCAGCAACAGCAAAACCTTGACCATCAAACATGTCTGAACTCATAAAGACAGCAGGCCATCGATGGAAAACGAGTTAAACTTTTGTCTGAAGGTCACACAGTGACAAATGAGTGGAATTTGGTTTTCAGCCTCTTTGGTTGCAGGAATCCATCCTGAGCTTACAGAGCATCTTTTTGTAGGCCTCGTCGCCGCGTGCCGAGAGCGCGAAGTCGCCGGTTAGGAGACGCAGAGACCAAAGCACGCTGTCCAGAATCTTCAACCTGGTGAGCCGAAACACTCACCTCATCTCTCCTCTGATTTTTTTTCACTTTCTGCCTGTGAAACTGAGCGTCATGAACATGATCTCCTGTCTGTGTTTACCTAAACGCACCAGTGACGCTCTCATCAGAGATCAGTGAGTAACTGAACAGTGCAATGATTCATCAATCCAGCTTCAGCATTTCTTTTTTTAATCTCATCAACATCATCCAAAAGCAACCCGTCATCATAATGAGCTAACAGCCGTAAGAACATCGTCTATGCTTTGACAGTACACGTAAACCTGTGCACTCATGTTTTTTTTTTTTTCTGCAAACGCCGTCTACCTCAGCCCTTTTGAGGGGTTTATTGTTAATTTGGATAAAACTCTTTGTGAAACCCAGTAAATGTGAAGTGTCTGACAATCAGCTGTCCTCAAGTGTAAAAACAACATAATCTCTAGATCATTGGTGACGTGATCCTCCGCTATCCTCCTCACCAGGGGGACCCAAAATCCCGCGCACCCCCTAAACGCTGGAGCACCATCTTCTAAGCTCGCCACCGAGGACCGAACCTCACACCCGACACCGATGGGACCGGAAGAAGAAGAGAGAGGAGGAGAGGCAGATCTGCGAGAGGCGGACTCACAACCTCAAGAAAAGCTAACCCACTAACACGAGCCTCCTTCGCCTCCAGACAGAGACACAGTCAGTCACATTGAATTAAATCCACTCTTCAGGCCTGTCAGTGGTTTTCTTAGCAGCTTTATTTCTAATCCTACTTATAAAGACTCAATCACTTATATTTAAAAGAAAAAAAAAAAAGGTTTAACCGTGCTTTAGTTGAGTTTCTGACTGTAAAAATCATCTTTGTCTGATGGTGCTAGTGTCAGCTGTCTGAGGTTTTTATATTTGTCCACCGTCGTCTGCATTTTTTTTGTACCTGAGTGATGCATTGTGGACCGCGCCTAAAAAAAACACGACTCACACGCCAAACCAACCTTGTTGTTTCTGTTAAATGTGCGAAATCGACACAGAGTGGTCTTGTTTCTGCTTGAGTATGTCGCACGGGAAATCTAACTGGAAGCCTGCATGAGAAGTATGGACTCCCACGGTATTTCTATGTAAGTGTTTTAGTTAGATTATATATATATATAAGTAACAAACATGTACAGTTTTAAAAAATAAAAAGCCCTTTTCAATGCACTGTTAGTTTACTGGAAAGTCTCCTAAAACTTTTTTCCGTGGCTTTTTCCATCTTATTTGTTACATATTATCTGTTTGCATGTTAAATTGAGTTTTCGTGTTAAAGGTGTTTTCTTCAGAGGATGACAGAAGCGGTTTATTTTAGTCGACGGCTACGCTGTAAGTGGTTCAGAGGTTAAAGGTGGAGATAGCAGGTGGGACGAGGAGCACGTTGTTGGATTCAGACGTTCAGAGGCGCGATTAGTCCTTTTTTTGTTACGTTCATAATAAATAAATCGCACTGCCATTCTCATCCGTGCACGATCTCTCTGTATGTTCACTGTAACTGAAGAGTCCAAAACCCTGTAAAGATCTGGACGGTTGGTTTGTGGTGCCACAGAAACAGCTTCCTCCTAATGTGAGATTCTCGGTTTGAATCTTAACCGATAATAAACACCTTTTAGTCTCCTCTCAGTCAAAATCTATTAAATGTCTTAAACCCTGATCATGCTCTTGTCATTATTCCTCTATATTTTAAACTGCTGTTGACAGTACTGGACAATAACTAGAAATAAAGTTGCAGAATAGGTGTAGTTGTGTCACCTTGTGGCTGTGAGTGGGCTTCCTTGTCATCAGGCGATTCCAAGTAACTGCTTGTATCAAAACCAGGATCAATTACAGGAGAGTGTATGGAATTTCTTTTTGAAAAATATATAATCATTTTATTCGGCCTTGGGTTTTGTCACCATGGCGATAAAAACGGTGCCTTGAAAAGCTTCAAGGCTGAATGAGCAACTCTACAATGTACAGAAAAGGAAGCATTATCTTCTGCTCTCATGCATCCCTGAGAGATTCTCATGAGGCCAATCATCCACCTCGGACAATAATCCTAATATCACTTACAGACCCGACCGAGATCTTAACTGCATTAAGCAGCACATTTTGTCCTGCGTCTTATCCAACACAAAGCAGGGATGAGTCATTCTCATTAAGCCTGCCCAGTCGATACTCACAAGTGGGAAAAACAGAGGTTCTCATCATTAAAAACAATGCTGGGATCAAACCTGTCAAGGGCAACGGCCTAACAAGTGTCGGCGCGTCAAACACAGATCTCTGGGCTTCATTAAATGTTGCAGCGATTGGCTCAGTGGCTCATAATTGACATCAAACGACCGCACAATTTATTTGGTCACTTCATAATCGATCCTCTGCGTTTTCCTACAGCTCCCCTTTGCACTGATGGTCGGCAAACACGTCAGATGTGAAAGTATACTCTCACAGAAATGCACGACAATAAGCTGAAATGCTCATTCTGAAAATAGGCAGCCTGTTATATAAGCGAAACTTTTGCTCTCATTAGATTATTTTAAAGGGAAATAATATCAGCAGTGCATTTCCTCTATATTGTTCTGTCGGCAGGCTTTGCTCTGTGATTGTCACGACCTCATGCCTGCCATTGAAATGAAACTCGCTATAGGTTGTCCCCTTCTGAATGCGCCTGAATACATTTAACAGCAGGCTCATTTGACAGATGACTGTGTTTGGAGTTGCAGGATGTTTACAGGTTTAATAGAGGCCGAAGCTTTCGGCAGGAGCGGCAGCCGTGTGCAGCTAGAGACCTCTTGTGGAAGCAGCAGTTTGAAAAATGAATCCATGTTTTTTGGTGTACAGTACCTACTGATGCGTCTGATTCAGTTCGCCAAATTATCCAGGGATTGTTTCTCTCAGGTTTACCAGTGAGATGACTGGCCGCTGTTCATTCTTATGTTCCAAATGATTGACATTGAAATGCTCCATACTGCTTTATTTTGAAACCCTATTTGCAGAACACTGATATTTTAAAATGTGTTGATTTTGAGAATAATTCATGTTTTCATAGAAGCCAGTGTATCAGGATGGCACACATTTTAAAATAACCTGTGTGTTCTTGAATGCCACACCATATTTGAAAATAATCCTCAATGTTTTATGTTTTAAAATTAAGCCTTGCATTGCTCCAAATAAAAAAAAATAAATAATTGTTCCACAATGTTTTAAAGCGGTTCATACTCATAACCTTCTTCACGTTTGAGCTTTTATGGAACTTTTCAAATACGTTGTTTCAAAAGGTGTTAAAGTCTTCTACAATGTTTCAAACTAAAATAAGTATCCTAGAAAATCCTACAGTGTGTCAAAACCAGTCTGTGCTCCAAAAATCCCCAAATCTTGCATCAGGAGCCTTAATATTAACAAAAAGTTCCAAATGAGCCCATTTTCAGAAAGGCTTATTCTTCCAGAGGTGCTTCAGGGTTCTAGAATGCTCCTGGAATGTGTCGAATGGAGTATCCCAATATTTTAAGAAAAGACGACGTTAAAACGTGCACAACATTCCAGAACCAATCAAAGAGAAAAAAAAACTTTATTATCAAGTGTTTTTTGAACAGTGTGAAAACACATCAACATGGCACAATAGGATTTTTGCACTTAGTTTTTTTCCTTTGCAGATCAATTGCAAATACTTTATGTGCAAAATGCAAATGAACTCGATGCTCTTTTAAAAAGTACATTCACAACACAGCTTGGTACAATGAATCAGATCATTAACAGGAACCAAGCCTCAGTGGAGCCACTGAACTTGTCACTTACACAGTATGACCGTCCTGTTTTCAAACACAACCGTAAAAATGCACAAAACGGGGATGAAAACTGATTCACCTGCTCCAAACAGCCCGTAAGGATTTCAGACTCTTCAGTCATTGTCCGTTAGAACGGTTCCACACAGGTTTTGATGCATATTCGATGTGACGCACTTTTGCTGCAGTTCATGAACATCGATGATATGAATCTCCTCTTCCACTGTATCCCGAATCAGCTGAAATCTGGTGACTGCAGAGGCATTTTGAGTCCGGTGAGTCTCTGTCAAGTTCAAAGAAAAACATCTGTGATGGATGGAGTTTGTTGCATTCTGGGTAATCCTGTTCACAGGTCTGTGGCTGATTGGCTACTTGCAGTATTGAGCATTTGAACAAGTGTACCTAAGGACGTAGTTAGTGTTGTAGTTGTGTTTTCACGTCTACGTTTAATTTCCACTGAAGCTCTCATGAGCTTCCTCTTTAAAAATATGACCGCTAGAATCCAGATTTTGTGTTTGGGGTCCCAGTTCATCCACGATGCCAGACACGTTTCCCAGCAGCCCGCCCATCCCGTCTTCCATGTCCCGGTGAAAGTCCACCTCCTCCACTTTCACCTGTCCCCCCGTCGGCAGAAACGTTTCGCCCTCGTCGAAGCCGTAGCCGTAGCCGTCGTCCACGTCTGCCGTCGCCGCGCCGGCGCCGCTGCCGTTGGCCGAGGAGCTGGAGGCGAGGCGCTCGCACCGGGCCTGGTGCCTCAGGAAGCTGTCCCTCCAGACCACCTTCTTCCCGCACAGGTTGCACTCGTACGGCCGCAGCCCTCCGTGGGTTTTCAGGTGCTTGGTGAGGTGGTGCTTCATTTTGAAGGACTTTGTGCAGACGGGGCAGCCGAACGGCCGCAGGTTGAGGTGCTGCATCTTCACGTGTCGGTCGCGCATGCTCTTGAGCGTGTACGCTTTGCCGCAGTGGCAGAAGTGGACTTTCCCCGTGTAGGGCGCCCCGGCGAGCGTCACCGACGACGACGAAGACGGGGTGGGAGACGAAGGCGGTGGCGGAAAAGCGGCGGACGATGGGGACAGGTGGCGACTGGAGGTGGGGGTCAGGGAGCCGCCCTGCGCCGTGCTGGTGGACGGCCAGTTCACCTCCGAGCCCGCCATGGTGAAGTCGGGGGACACCGGCACCAGGGGCCTCTGGGAAACCTGCCCCGTGCCGTCCTCGATCTCATCGTACGTGTCCCTGCTGCACGTCGCCGCCGTGAAACACTCGAAGTCCACGTCCTCCTCCTCCTCCTCTTCATCATCCTCGTCTTTGCTGCAGCTGCCGCCCTCCCCCTCCTGCTGCTGCCTCTGCTCCGGCTGAGGCCAGGAGCCCGGCTGCCACTGCGGCCGGCCTGCCACCGAACACGAGGGGCCGGGAGCCCCCTCGCCCGTCGGGCAGCTGTGAACACCAGGCGGGTCAGAGGACGGGTTGCCGCCCGCCAAGTCTCGCTGCATCTTCTCCTCCTTCATCGCCTCCACATTCGGCCTTTCTGAGGCATCGGCCGCCTCTCCACTGTCATTTGGATGGAAGTCTGCTGGAAGAAATACGTCAAATCGCACACAGGTACATGCAGTCATGACGATGGCACTACTTCTGAACTCATTCTTGAATTCTGAGCGCAACAATGATTAATTGCATGAAAGCAACACTTGCTGTAATGAAAAGTTTTGAGGCAAAGAAAATCTGAAAAAAATGGATTTTTTTAGTTCTGCAGATTGACAAGTATCTTACCACAGTGGGTCATTTGTGAGAAGTCTTCCTTCTTGGCTGCTGCCTGCTCTCCCACTCCTTCATCCGCCTCGATTTCTCTCTTCTCGCTCCTCAGTCGATGATCGCTGGACAGCGGTGCGGCTCGCTGCTGAAACCGGACTTTCTGCTTCAGCGCGTCTCCGCCCAGTGCCCCGCCGTGACTCCTGCTGCTGGGCCCATGTCCATCATGGCCGGTCTTAGCATGGCTGGACACCCATGTTTCCTCACAGCTGGCGCATTCACTCTCCGCGTAGCCGGGGAGGGCGTCCAGGTGGGGCTCGGCCGAATGCTGGGCTGACGACGGGCGCGGACGCCCCCATCTGGGAAACTGCTGCGGGCGTCTCCACGTGGCGAGAGGAGGCAAGGCGTCAGGCCTCCTCTCTTTCTTTCTCCCCTCCTTCTCTACGTATAAGCACTCGGTGCTGCTCGGCGACTGCTGCTGGGAGGCGGTGCCGGGATGAGCCGCCGCCGCCGCTGCCGCCACCGCCTCGCCCGGGACGACCTCTGCCGAGGCCCGGGGCCTCTTCAGGATCTCCGTGCATTTGTCCACAATGTGCCACATCTGAAGGAAACTGGCCACCGTCACATAGTTCACGATGTCATCGTGCACGATGCTCAGCTGGCCCGTGTAGGCAGAGCTCAGGACGCTCTCGAAGGCCACTGGGTCCATGACCGAGGGGAGCGAGACGGTGGTGACGTTCTTCAGCAGCACCTGCAGACAGACAGGAACAAATTCAGGGCCTGATCAAACCCCATTCACTACACATCTGGATCACATAACCAGATACTGAGAGGGGGCAACAGAACTAAAAAGACAACTTTTGGGTGATTTAAACAAAAAGTCAATGTCATTTACAGTCAAATGAGCCTCAGATAAGTGCATAAATACATTTACATGACTTGCCTGGTCGTGGAAATACGGAGAGGATGCAGCCAGGACACAGCGGTGGGCTTTAAACACCTGACCCTGCACCTGGATGGAGAGATCGCACAGCCTGCCTTCCTCCCTCTGCCGGTTCAAATTATCCAGGACTGCAGCCCGAGCACCAGGAAAACACACCTGCACCGTTAAACCAGCCGCAGGCGCCGAGGCGCTGCAGGTCGAATCCATGGCCACACAAAACTGCAAACCAGAACAAAAACTGACCATCAGAGATGCATTTTTCTCACTGTTAACTAGGAGGCTGAGAGTAAAACGTTGGCCATGATGAAGAATCAGTGGGTACACCACGTCCGATGAATCAAAGGAATGCATTGAAATCTCTGTATCTTTGCAAAACAAGCAAAAGACAACTTTAAAACTGAAAAAGAGAGGTTTTAACTCGTCAAAGTACTCATATTAAATGATTCTGCGAGTCTGCTGAAGGTAAAAAAAAAATTGCTAGATGTGAAGGTTCATGTTGGGGGAAGGCAGATTACATTCAGATTTATCTTTACTTTCAGTTGTTTTAATTATACTTTGACTGAAAACAAAAAGTCCAAGAACAAATACAATGGGATAATAACACATGTTTAATGCTGGACTTCTCTTGGTCAAATGATTTTCTGCTGCTTAAACTGGAATCCACACATTACTGTCTTTTCATATGATAATGGCAAATGTAGTATATGAGGCAACAAGGTGCAAATTTCATCTAATTTAATTTTCAAGTATGAAACGTAAATGAAGTTTAATTCTACCTGTCATATCAGCAGAAATGCACCACTTGACTGAAAAAGCAATTATTTCTTCTTTTAAAGCCAATTACATGGAACAACAATGATGTTCTGATAATGACATGCTTCCCGTCTTTGCAGCAGTAAATTCAATGAGCTGGTGGAAATTAATACTCGGCTTTTGTGCAATCATTTTTAAAAAAACGCAATCTGCTTATAAATATTGTGTCTTTACAATCACATTATCTAAACAACCTTATTGAGATAAGCAATGAAACTAACTGTAAACCAACTATATATGACTGCAGCTCCAAGTAGTCACACAAGAACAGCCTGATTTATTGTCCCATGTCTTTGTTTTACAACGTTGAGTTTATGTAGTTTTGCTTACTTCCTGCCTCTGTACCCTCTCCTTGCTTCTGCAACATCTGGAATTTCCTTGCTATGGAGGAACATCTAATCTTACCTACAGTGATCTCAAATGATCATTGGCTCAAATGTGCCTTTGAAACCACCAATTTAATGTTCTATGAGGCTGCGCTGTCATCAGCCCGGTTTCCTATGAAATATTTGCAGCTGGAACAAGGTGATTCCCCTAAAACGGACTTCAGCAGGAAGTCAGTGACGCCAGGCTAAAAATGTAACTGTCTGAAAAAGAATTACCAAAATTTTATTTGGTAGTCACTGATTTGACCAAATCAATGACTGGAAGGTTTTAGAGATAAGCTTTCTAATATCACAGCTGCACACAAACAGCTGCAGATTACGTTTAAGCTCGGTGCTTGCACGGTGAGAACAAGGACACAGATACAATCTAAAGAAAGTATCCTCCCCACTCGTGCAAAAACAAATGAAGGGAGAAAGACTGATTATTGACTTTCGTGGGTTGGATCTGAAGATAATTTAACCAAAACACATCCATAGAGCTACGCTAACATTAGCTTCCCACGCTACGAGGCACAGGCAGTCAAACAAAAGAGTTCGTGTTAAGGACAGTGATTAAACAAAGAATAAAAAACTGCGCTGAATATTTGGTTGACTTCCAATTTTTGGTCTGTTTGCCTCAAATGAAAATAGATGCGTACAGCTTCGTTAGCTAGTTAGCCCAGATGAGGTTAGCTTTTCAGGTACTTTACCGTCGGTTGTCGGCGTGTTGACCGTTTTACATTGAAAACCGTAGACTGTCTGGACCTGTCAGAGTTTGGACCCCAAATGCAAAGTACCGTCACATTTGTATGTTGCCAAAATATAAAAAAATGAAGCTAATTGAGGCTAACAGCAGCCTGCCCGTAGGCGTATCGGATGCTAGCTAGCAGCCATATCGGCACAGCAGCAGCACTGTGACACGCCGAGTGGGTGTTTGCTTTTCATTAGTTACGAAACCACTTCACACTGTAAGCATTAATTGGGCTGCGTCAGCTACAAGATTAACATACAAACACAACTATATCACTGTGGTAATTTTAATGAAAAGTTATTGATTGGTCTGTGCGTGTACAACTGTACTGATGGAAAGGTGTCATCAGTGTCATCCGCAAGTGATGTGCAGATGGATGCAACAAAAACATCGATACATCTGGGAGGGAATTGTGTCTATTTATGAGTGAATCCGTGTGACTTTTATGAAATTGCGTACATTCATAGAGCTCCATATATTTTTAATCATAGGAAAGCTGCTAAATTAAAGACATGATCTCATTTGCACACGAGGAACTACTTCTTCTTCCGCTTGCCACAGAAACGTGAAGTACTGTCACACAGAAGACCCCCTCGATCACCGTGAAAGCAAACAGAATGCAAAACAGTGAAGTCCGGAGCTTTTCGGTTTGAAACACACTTGTCGAAAGTGTTCGATAAGACAAAAGTGTCCGTTTCTGCTGTAAGCGAAAACGTATATAAACCACATTGTTTTGGTTCCGCCATCTCAGCGGCGGGGCTTAATTCATCTGGCAATCTGATTGGCTACTCAATTTTTCCCCAATTCTCATTGGTTCTAAGGAATACCAATCACTGTTGGAAGTTGCCACCCATTATTGTAAAGGGAATCTAAACTCAAATGTAAGCATGAGTAATGGATCGATTGGATTTAACAGACAATAAACAACATCAATAAGTGATTGCTCCTGCTCATTTTACCAAGATGTGTTTAAATGTCTGGGGAATTTTGTCTGTGACTGTTTGAAGACTTGAGGTCCACTGTAATGATGTATTTATGAATGAAAATCTCAGTTTTTTTCTGATTTTTTTTTTTTTAGTTAACAAAGTTTTATTGAGCATTTCACATGGTATAAAATAATGCGTACAATTTACATGGAGCTCAGATATTTTTTGATTTTTTTTTTAGATCTGCCATTCAGTCTTCAGTTTGCACATTAACGTCTGCTTGTGTTTCATATCTCATCTTAGAATATTCTGCACAGACACATAAGTTACATATTAAGGCACTTATTTCATCAAATAAGCGTGCTAAGAAATCAGAGAAACACAACAGCTCCTCTGTGCTCTCAATTTGAAAAGCAACAGTGGAGTCCCCATAGAGAGGAAATGACTGTCTCACTTGGAACCTTTTCATCAGGAAGACTACAATTGTTTTGTACACATACAAACACATAAAACACACGACTTTTGCTGTAGAAAGTGAGGGCTTGCAAATAAAGTGTCTACAGAAAAAAAAATGCAGATTTTAGCAGCGGGAGCAGAGATCAGATGGTGAGATCAGTATCAGGCAGAGAGGGAACAATAGCATTATTGAGAACACTCCAGGGGCCCATATGATGTCTACTGACAACAAGATGGATGAGTGTGGGTTGTCGGATATGAAGGAGATCCAAGAGTCACCACTGTCAGGTGCAGATATCCCAGAGGTGATCGCACAGGGAACGGACAGGGTCGCATCTGAACCACCTAAAGTCATCCACAGTGTTATGTCTGAGGCCATAAATTAATTTACCCAGAACTTTTTCTGGAGAATGTGACCTTTGGAGTCAAAACGGATGTCAGAATTGTAGATATTTTAATAAATTATGTTTTTATTCACTTTTTTCCATAAACCTGTCTTTAAAAAAATACTCAATTGAAGTATGGACAAAACTAAAATTTACCGAGTCATCATCGTTAGTAAAGCAGATCATATTCGCATACAGTGAAAGAATATACCGGTTTCTCCACACAACAAACACACCGTGCATGGAAGTTTATAGGACATGATGATGACCCTTTGTATGTTTTCATGTGTAGAGTATAAATAAGCCTTTAGGCATTTCACAAAACACAGGCTTTGTGTTTTTTAAAGCTTAAGAGCCAGGAGGCAAGCCAAATACAGTTTAATCCGTCCAGAGGGGATTGATCCATAATATGTCCCCTTTAATCCTTGAAATAAATTATTGGTAGTATTATATCGGTGACAGCAGCTTCTGTGGCACCAGTCGTGTCCATATCATTGCCACCACCCCCACCCTCCACCCTCCTCCACCCGGTGGAGTGAAATTAAAGGGCCAGTTCACCCTCACCACCGGGGCATGTTATCGTGAGAGAGTCGGGATTTTTTTTTCCTTTTTTTTTTCTTTTCCTACGGCAGATGAGGACCAGGCTGTGGCTCGGACTCCGGGCTCCGTTCCGGGAATGGTTCTGAAGGCGGCGCGTGAGGCTGTTTCCAGGCGTCGCTCGCAGCACCTGCTCATCAGTCGCACGCGCTCAGCCCGTTTTACCGCAGTGCATCTGCAGCAGCCTCTGAACCCACAGACAGAGGTGTGTGGCGTAGGAGCAAAAACCCCGCACAGGACGCCCTTTGTCTGATCGCCTGCTGTTTATTTTATTTTTCTTCATTATTTTATTACTAATCTTCTTCAACCCTGGATTTTATATCCGTCCGTGCGCTCGCGCAGTTTTATCTGCGACGCTCGCGCATCTCTTCCACGAGCACGGGGTCATTAGATAGGTGAGATTGCAAGTCTTTCCACTGTCCGCTGCCATCACAGGAGAGGACTGGATATTCCTGTGTTTTCTTCTCCTGGAGACGGACTGAGCTGGAGGAGACGAGGCCTCTAAATTCAGGACGGCAGGCTCCGATCTGCCCGATCCCACCAGGATCTGCCACTACCATTACACCCTCTCTATGAAAAAAAACGTGTAGCCTATAAGAGGTAGCCATTTGATTCTTATCTTACAGCATGCAAATTGTTTAATATGCACTGGCATGTACGTGTATTGTAGTATTCCGTAGCTTGCACACATAAACACCGAGTATAAGTATTGTGGATCTGTGCCGTCTGTGTTTAGCGTCATTAAAATAGCAGTGCATGTGGTCCATGCAGGCAGAAATGATCGCTCTGTGCATCTCTCACTAGGACCTCAGGGACAAAGATAATCAAATCTCAGGGTGTGGATCTGGGGAACACTGTGAGTTAAAAAGGGACATCTGGATTGCTTCTGGAGCTTATATTAATAGCAGAGAGGTCAGCACTTTGAATGCAGGATTGCAGTCGAGATACAGTCTGAGCGGATGAAGAAAACCCTGGTGTTTCCAAAACAGCAATAATTTGTGGCAATAAATTCTGTCAACAACAAGAAACTGCTTCTGGATTGAGCCAAAGAATCGAGACAGTTGGAGTGGATCCACGGGGCTGTTATGAGCAGAGATTTAGGAGCACAAAGAAGGCCAGTGGACAGATTGCACTTCACAATGCATGTTTAGCTGCTAGCCTCCAGGCATCTGCCATCAGCCTGCATTTTACAGATAAGCTTTGATCCTCCTGAAATATACAAGTAAATATATGTTCAGCTCCCGCAAGAGGTGCTCGTTTCCTGATCGTGGATTGAAGCTTCTCCATCACAGTTCTTAGTCTCGTGGCCCTTCATCCCATACAAAAAGTGACTCTGAACATCTGGAAACATGGCGCCGGTGCACCTGTTGTTCCTTTCTTTGATCAGCGTCCTGTTTGGTGAGTTCAGCTGCTTCTTTGTCACCTTTTCTGTTTCGTTTTCCACATGATGTGCATGCTGGGTATTAACAGTCCTCCTCGTTTCAGTGTACCGGTGTCACGGAGCCTGTGCAGAGGTGGACTCTGACACAGAGGCCGTGGCGGGTAAAGGATTCAAGCTGGGCTGCATCTCCTGTAAGATGAGGAGCGAGGTCAAAGGCTCTGCCACCGTCGAATGGTACTTCAAGGCCAAAGGGGAGGCCGACTTCGTTCACGTGAGTGAATCCACCACCGTCTGAGTATTATTATTATTACTCCAGCTGACTAAAGCACAAAACACTGGAGTGGAGCGAGCACTTGACTTCTACTGGCCGATAGTTTGCAGGACATAAGCTGTTTCCAAGTGCATTTATAGGTATAATGCAGACTCAAGTGCTTTACTTCCTGTCTGGCACTGCCTTGCTTATATACTTACTCTCCTGGGGTGCATGATAGCTCCCGGCGCTGAAGCCATCATTGGCTGCAGATTAAATCAATCGCTGTATTTTACAGCACAGAGATCATTGAAGTTTCACCGATGACGCATGGCTGTGTTGACCTTGTGCTAATGGAGCTGCCGCACATTTGATTCAGCGAGGCTTTATCCAGAGCACAATACACAGAGAAATAGTTTCACGCCAGAAGACTTCAGGAGACATTTTGGTGCATCAGAAATAGACCCAAAACCTACAGTTTGAAATGGTATTTTTTTTTTTACACATCGGAGGCTGATGAAGCGTTATATCAAATGTAAAAAGTTCATAAGATGTGTAACATGTGGTAAGTATCTGTTTGTGCACACTTTAGGTCATGAAAATATTCTGTTTATGTTCGCAGTAACTCTCAATTACTCACACTATGTCACCATAACAGCATTAGTGAGATAAGATGAGGCAAAATAAGATTGAGAACACATTCATTAGATCACATTCTTGATAGTTAAATGCTTCTCTTGTTCCATTTCATCTCATTACATCTTTTATATCTCAGTAATGCGATAAAAGCCATTGATAGTCATCTCCTATTCTTGTTACTGTCAGCTAGAAAAATAAAAATGAATTGATTTCTGAAACTAAAATTGACATGAAAGTATTGATCATGTTTGAAAATTGGAAGCACTTGTAAGTCCATATGTCTGTGGTGAAATGTGAGTGGTTAGTGGTCTCCATGTAAGAATTAAATACTGAAATACTGAGATAAGATCGAAGGGAGTGGCTGTGGTGCAGTTCGTAGAGAGGTTGATGGTTTAATGACCGTCTCTGAGGCAAAATGTGTCTCCTAATGGAGGTTGGGCACCATGTGTGGCAGAAACCTCCACTGGTGTTTGGACGAGTGAATTTCACAGTTTAAAGCCCCTCTGAGCTCTGAAGCAATGAAAATATGTTAAATAAGTGAATTCCTTCGAGTGTTTACAGAAACCTGAAAGCTTCAGCATTCAACTTCAAACTTAATCAAGATAAAAAAAAAAAACATTTGAGAATCTTATTGATATTCTTTATGAACTGTTTTCTGTCACGCCGACAACTGGATCTCTCCGTCTCCAGATTTACACCTACAACGATCAAGGCGGCACGGTGGAGCACGACGACTTCATGGACCGCGTCAACTGGTACGGGAGCAAGAGGAGCCACGACATCCAGGACGCCTCCATCTACCTGGTCAACGTCACCTTCAACGACTCGGGCACCTACACCTGCTTCTTCAACCGCATCCTCTTCTACGACAACTACGAGTACTCCACCGTCATCACCAAAGTGGTCCACCTCTCCGTGGTGGCCAAAGGTACGGCCACACGTGTGCAAATGAAATGATTTCTTCTTAGAATTTTGGAATGGTTTTCCTAAATGCAGCGATCGACGAGGCTTCCTTCATACCAGTGCGATTTGACTTTTTAAAGGTAACTAGATATTCCTGTCAACAGATGTTTCACCTCCCACCTCAAAGTCTTCAGACACCCTGGTTTGGTTTTTCTGAGAGACTCAACAGATATTTTCTCAAATGTTCCTCGCTGTGGATGAAACCATGTGGGAGGTCCTCGTGCTCACGCCAGGATGAAATTGTAATTAAAACACAATGTGCTGCCATTTCTCAGGGCTGCAGAGAGCCTGCGTTATTAAACCGCCTGTCCTGTTGTGCTTCAAATTAAAATGGATGCAACATTTGCTGTTCTTCATTCCCGGTGCATCGGATTTGCTCCATTTGCATTTGAGGAAAAAAAACAAAAAAAAAAAAAAACAGCCTGACTCACTCTTCTGAGGCTGTTATTGACTCATTAATTTACATTTTGGATGGGGATGAAGCAGAGATGCCCGTGATTGGCGGCGTTTGTTCAGATCTCACTCTGGCCTGCTGATGGAGGCAGAGATATCAGAAAACTCAGCGTTTTGATGTTTTTATGTTTGTTAAGAGGCTTTGTTTTACAAATTAGACCTAACCGAGGAAGCAGACAGTACACAGCAATTAAACTTAAATTCTACATAATCAACGGACACTTTGAAAGAGGAAATTAATGTACATGATGCATTCAATCCAACTGCTTTTATTTTATTTTGAAGGTGCGGCTTTATTTTTATAGTGTATGTAGGCCATGCAGGTGGGTGTAGCTTTACACCTGCTTTCTCTATTGTTATTCTATCTATTCTGTTTTATTCAATCCTAGAATCGGGTCTTGGGTGTTGTTGGAAAAAATCAATTGTCCAGCCTATTTTATTCAGTGTGAATTTTTATTCCTTCTTGTACCATTCTAATTTATCCTCTTCTTTAAATTGAGATTTTATTTTCTATTTTTTTTTTTTTTCTTTTACCGTTGCAAGAAGCTGAATCTGGATTGAGATGTTAAATAAAAGGAGAGACGCTCGTCTGGCTCTCCCCGCCACAGGCAGGAAGTGTCTCTCATGACAGATACTGGAAGACACTCTGCTCGTTCAGCAGATTGGCTAAATTATTTACTCCTTCCATTTGAATGCACGCCGTCTGCAAAAAAAAGATGGCGGATAATAGATAGTAGTTGACTCCTCTTTAATGGTGCAAACAGGAAATCCTGTTCTCAAAGGAATGAGTGAGGGACGGCCTGTAGGATGACGTTTTTGCGAATAACCAAAATATCACAGAAGCCAAGTGGAATATTTGATTGTCATAAGGGGCGGTAGATAATTCTAGATAATTCAGCGCTGGAGAAGAGGAGCTAGGATTATGGCTGAAATGTTGACTGCTGTGGGGATAAAGCATCTGTGCAGCTTAATCACTTGATATATTGAAGAACTGTCAGTAAATACATCAAAATTTAATGCAAAGAGGACAAGAGCGATTGGTTTTTTTGAAGCATAAAATACACGTTCTGGATAAGCCTCAAAGGAGTTTTTTTTTTTTTTTTTTATCATTTTTGCTATTGATGTTTCACTATCCTCAGCAGATCTAATATTACCTCTGAAGGGGTTAAATTCCACTCTGCTGTGTGGCCTCTGTGATGCCTCTCTGATTGCCTTGTCTTTTTGTGGTTTGTGTGTGTGTGTGTGTGTGTGTGTGTGTGCAGCCACCAGAGGTACAGCTTCCATCGTGTCAGAGGTCATGATGTACGTGTCCATCATCGGCCTGCAGCTCTGGCTCCTCATAGAGATGATATACTGCTACAGGAAGATCGCGGCAGCCGGGGAGGAGGCGTTACGAGAAGCGGCGTACGTATTTATTAATGCGTCCTCGTGCACGGCGGCAGATTGCATGCGAGCCGTATCTGCAGCTGCGGTTGTGCCGTGACGGCGACCTCCATACCGTACAGAGTGAAAGCGGGCCGGCCCCAGTTGAGCCGCCTGCCGATACACGGTACTTGGTGCTGCAGAATTTATTCTGTATTCATGTGATCCTCAGATTTTCAGGGTTGTGACGTTGTTGTGTCAGAGTGTTGTGTCGGTGTGCTTTGGAACCACAATGTGAGAGAGCTTCAGTAGGTTACTGCAGCCTCATGACAAATCATATGTATTACAAAAAATGACAGGCAATAGAAACAGTTGCCTCCATTTGTCAAAGGATTTTCATCAGCATCCACCTTCACACGCGTGTGACATAAACAACTCTGCAGCTTCGCAGCTATTTTCCCACTCAAGATGAGCTTCTCTTCACATGAATGCAGAATAAAACTTTAAAAAGTCCCGTGTGCATCTCAGTTTATCAGTGCTTGTTTTATTTAAAGGTTAAAAAAACAGTATATCAGCTAAATTTAACATATCGCACAAGCATACCAACACATTTCGAAACCTGTGACCCTGATATGAGCGTGATGGTCAGTGGACACACGAGCAGATGTTGATATACTGGCTGAGATCTGATGCATGTGAAGCCGGAGTCAGCGTTGATCCGGGTTAAGGCCTCGTCACACCTGCTCTCTAAAACCTGGGATCCACTGGGATCCACTCACTGTCAGGGATCCAAGGATGAGGCCGCCGCGCCTCACTGGGATTTCTTTAGAATGTGTTCATTACACATCCTCCCTCCTGTGGTTGTCCTCGATCTCTTTCTCTCTTTCAAAAATAATCCAACATCCTCTAAACATCATTTTCTTGACGTCTTGTGGTCGTTCTCTGACTCGTGATTATTTTGAGTGATTTACTTGTTTTTTTATTTAATTTTGAGTACTTTTTGAGTCTTTTCAAATGAAGTTATATGTCATTATTAATGTTCAGGCTCTTTAAGGTTGTTTTAGTCTTTTATGTGATGTGTTAAATTTTTTAAGCTTTTTTAACCCAATTTACATCCCATTACTTCTCTTTGAAACTATCATTTTCAAATCCTTTGTCACAATTTTGTGTTTTTAAGTAATTTTGAGACTTTATAAAGAAGTTTTGTCACTCTTTTTTTGACATTTTTTTGTCCCACAAGCTCTGGTTTGATTCACTTTTGTAGTTTTCTTTTCGAAGTAGTTTAGTGTGTTCCTGAACCTACTTTTATATTTCTAAGATGTTTTGAGTGTTGTCGATGAATTTTCCCATCTCACTATTGTGATTTTGTGTCTTCTGGTGTTTTTGTTGTCATTTTTGAAGAACTCAACCTCTTTTACAATGATATTTATCATTAACTCTTAATCAGAATATCGTACACTGAGGATAAACTGTAAAATGGCAACTCGTCCTAAGAAGAAAAAGAAAATAACTGACTTTCAGAGTTCTCTGTAACTTGAACTAAATCTCAGTGATGTTTGTAATGCAGACATTTTTTTTTAATCAACAGAAAAAAAAAGTGAAATTGCGTTTGCCTCTCGCTGTCTGGTGGGACTGGGCCTTTCTGCATTTTTACTCCTAAAATCCACTTTCAATCAACTTTTCATACCGATGTGTTAAAAATGGCACATTGAGTGTGAAAGTGATGAAACGTGTGCATTTCGCCATGAATCCTGCCAAACTTTATTCATGCTCAGCTGCTGAAATCACACCGTGAGCTCAGACTCTGCCCGATGCTCCGTCTTTAGGCCTCCATTGTACCTGTGAGCATTTATTGTTTCAATTGCATTCGTGTGCGTTCATTTTTGTGTCTCTTTGTGTCGTTCCCTCTGTCAACTTGTGGTGTTTTCATCTTGTCCGTCCCATCCTGTCACCCTCCTCCCTAGTAAAAACCAAAACCTTCCTCCTGTAAGTGAAAAAGAAAACATACCCGTATCGTTTTATTCCAGCATTTTCACCTTTGTCTCAGTAATAAAAGAAAACATTGCCAGCGATCTGACTTTCACTTGCACTGGCTTCCCCTTTCAGAAATGCTGAGTATTTGGCGATAGCCTCGGAAAGTAAAGACAACTGTGCAGGCGTGCAGGTCGGAGAATAGCACAGGTATGTTGTGATCAATAAGACACCGAAGAATAAACCTTTTTTTTTTTCCCCCGTTAGATCTGTTAACGTGCGCCGTGTTTTGTCCCCAGGCTTCCTTCACGGACTGAAAACCTCCTTCCACCCTCTGACCTGCATGACGACCTCGAGAAGAACCTCCTTGTCCATCTCAAGTTTCTACTCCACCCTCACGTCGGCGAAGACCGCAAGTGGACCTGGCGTACAGAGAGAGAGAGCATGGTACCAGCACTGTATATAGTATTCTGCGCGCAAAAGCATGTACTGCACTTATAAGAGAAACCATTATGCATTAATGAGCCACATTGTCAAAAGCATATACTGTACATGCAGTATTTTCTCCGAGTATATGTAGTCACGCATTTATTTGAAACATAAGGGGTACTGTGAAGGTCTGCTGGACTGTGTGAGGCTAATTTCATGGGAAGGCTTTTTACTAATTCATCACCACCGGATGTATAAATGAGACACAAACAACGTGTATGGTTAAAGTTCTTTCTAAAAATAGAATGTGTTGGACTATGATAGACTGTATTTCCAGTTAAACTGCTAGCTGTACATTCAGTGAAATCCTAAAGGTGTACTAATAAAAGTGAAGAAAACATGTTGTGGAGCGTCTTTTCCAGTGTGGAGCGGTGCAAGACAAGTTCCCCGAGACTTCACTGACATAACAGACGCATGTTGAGACTGTTTATTGATTAAATCCCAGTATTGGAGCACAGCCTGTAATTAAATTACTCACTGAAGGACTCATTTCCAGTGAGATCAACAGACAGATAAAGGTACGGCAGTATTCATGTTGTCATTTGGAAGTTATTTCCCGCCCCCGTCACAGCTGCAGCACGCAGTCAGTGCCGGGATACTGAGGCAGGTTGAGCTGGTACTTCCTCTCCAGGCCGGGCGGCACGAAGCGGCCGCCCAGGAAGTGGTAGCGCCCCCTGAAGGAGGAGGCGGACTTCTTTGGCGCGGTGAGCGAGATGAGCATGTCGGGCTGGAGTGCGTCCGTGCCGCCGCCCTGCTCCACATCCCAGCCTTTAACAACAAGACGCAGCGGTCAGGCAGGGAGCTCTCTTATTTTCTTAATTTATACACAGATATAATCAACTGTATAATGAAAGATAACAACTCTTTCTCTAATTTTGAATAAGATGTTTTGATTATTGTATTTGTGGGAGCTAAAAAGTCACAAATAATTCGTCACAGTGGAAACCAGACTCTGTCTGAGCTCACACCGGAAGCTCCTTCATCCATGAGAGAATCCATCTGTCTGTCCTTGGAGAGCGCAGAGCGCTGAGCACCGACCTGAGGGGATGTCGATGCTGGCGATTGGCACGGTGGTCTTATTCAGCACGTCCAGGATGGAGCCGAAAGGCTCCCGCACGGCGCCTTTGAAACTGAAGCCAAAGATGGCGTCGATCACCAGGTTGTACGCCTCATCGATCACTCCGGCCTGAGGAGACAGTTTGAGTCGGGGTTTAATTACAAAGCCTGAAGCGCAGCACGGCGTGAGCTTACAAACACACGATCTGAAAAAAAACTATTGATCAGATTTAGTGTTGACTGCATTTCCGCTATAAAAACTCTTCAACTTTAAACCTTCATCTGCTGTAAAGTGATCTAATGAAAAGCTAATGAAGAGTTCCAGAGTGTTCACAGAGCTGGAAATAAAATGCAGGCCCATGACCGGCGAGCACAAGAATCTCCTCCACCGCCGAGGATCAACGCTGCTGCATAATTGATGAGCGCCGAACCTCAGGCATCTCGGTCAGGAAGGGGATCTCCATCTTCTGGCACTGTGTGGTCAGACCCTGGAACAGCGGCTTGTTGGGCCTCTTCGGGTACAAGATGGTGGGCTCGTAACCCTGCAGCGACACACACACACACGCAGGAGGAAACAAATACGTCACATCAGCAGAGAGGACAGCGTATTCAGATATGGTGATTATACTTAATTTGTGCAGATTGATATTTTAATCCTCTGAATTTTGGTCATTTACTGTAGCAACACAGTATCAGCTACGATAACAGAGAAGAGCAGGCAAGTCTCTTGGATCCATTGTTTCCCATCCATTGTTTTGCTCTGCTGATTGGCTTCAGAAACATTGAACTTATTGGCTGTGTTTTTCAGAGGACAGAGCTCATTAACATCTCGTAAAACGCGGTAAAAAAGGCGCGTCTTGCTTGGTTTTTTTACGCGCGTTTTATTAAAAAACGGGCGTTTTTTATGGCGTCCTATAACCTTCAGCAAACGAGTGTAAAATACGCGCGTTTGAACAAATAAAACGCGCTTATTTTACGCCTGTTTTATTAAAAATGGGCGTTTTTTACGGCATCTTAAGGATCAGACGCGTTGGATTAGGCTTTCCATACTCACTGAGCCTGTGTGTTTTTTATACAGGAACTCAGGCAGGTTATGCTAAATGTATCTTTACTAGAAGTGCATATTTAAATGATTAGGCCATTTTATTGCATCATTTTCATTGCAAGTAAAATCATAGCTGTTTATTTTTTTTCCTAATTAAAGCTCGTGTCCGGAGTTTCCTCGTCTCCAACGTATGTATCATTTTTTTAACAGAGCTTAAATGTGTCAGTCTGGTTCGATACTATAATATAATATTAGCATAAAGTAATACAAAAATTTATTTATGAGCTCTGCCTTCCTCTCATAGACCCCCATGTTATCCGAAAAAGCGCCGGTCAGCTTCAGCCAATAGATTTCGAGCTTCCGCCTTGTCATGCTGTCAATCAACGTGTGCGCGCAGCCAGAGAGACTTTACACTTACCTCGAATATATCCATTGTCTGCTAAACATCCACTGTAAACGGCTAAACATGTAGGATGCTTGCAGACTCGGAGGCACTCATTTTGACCCCACAGGTAATGCGCGAGCACAATGAAAGGGGCGTGGCTTGGTAGCCATGAAAGCAGAGGGAGGGCGTAAAAACTCGAGACGCTGGATTAAAAAAAACCTCTATTTCTTTCAAAACTCCGGACACGAGCTTTAAGTGTTTAAGAAGAAATATCCCAGACATGTCATATATTGCTTTCAAAAAAAAAAAAAAAAATAGACAGTAAGATTTCAACAAATTATTTCAAATTAATAAACAGTTTGCATCCTTCCCACAAAACAAATCTGAATGTTTATGACAGATGTCAGAATGATGTTACTTTCTGAACAAATGGAATTACAAAACCAACAATTAAGAGTAATGAAAATACAAGAAACTGCACTCAAAAGTAGGTAAGTTTAAAAAAAGTGAAATAAGTCAGCTTTTTTAGGTCATTTTTAACCTTTTTTTTTTTTATTGGTGCACATTGGCACATAAATCTTATTTGTAACTTCTTCGGCCGCCTCCGAGTACACTCACAAAGAGTTTGAGGTGTCGTGCACAGACCAGGCCGTCGCCCCCGTTGTTACCTGGTCCACAGATCACCAGCAGAGTCGGTTTGGCTTTCACCAAAGATGTAAGAGGATACGCCTGTATGACACAAAAAAACACACATCAGGCCACAGCCTGCAGGAGGGAAAAGAGGATTTTCTGAATAGAAGCTACTCGAGGAAAATCCTGCTGCTGGTGCCAAGTGAGAGGGAAAAGTAATCTGATTATTTCTCGCTTCAGACAGTAATCCGATTTAGAGAAATCCAGGTGCTGCAAACTGAACATCTGGTTTCCTGTAAGAGGAAAGAGATCTCTGCCGGAGAAACGAGTCTGAAGCTCCGCGTGGCTTACATTTAAGATTCAATAAACAAAACTTAAAGCCCCTCAAATCACAGATATCTTGAAAGCTTTAACAATAAGACAAGCTCAATAAAAGCATAAAAAGTCAAGTTAAAATTAGAGAGGCACATTAAAAAGGATCTGTAAGAAAAAAAAAAAAAAAGTCTGTCCCATCGCTCACCCGAGTGACGGCTGTGGCGCAGCTGAGGCCCGCCAGCTCCATCAGCTGATCCACACTGAAGCCGTACTCGCTGAAGAGCTCCTCGTCGATGTGCTGGGCCTCCTCCTGCCTGTGGGGAGCCAGCAGATCAGCCACGCTGCCTCAGTGTTGAAAGACCATCGGCAAGGTTTGAACGCTCACCCGAGATATTTGATGGTCTGGGCCATGGTGGACGCCGTCCTTCTGAAACAGTCCTGCTTGTGTGTGCTAGTCGCAGTGGAGAGCGTGCATGTCCCCGTGTGAGCGAGGGAGGCTGCGGCTCGAGAGGTGACGAGGAAGCCAATGCCGAACAGAGCCCGAACGCTCCACATCCAGAAGGATCTGAGCTCCTGAGAAGACAGAACAACACTACAGGTTCAGATGGTCCAAATGTTCGGTCTGCTGACACCGCCGACCTCTCTGAGGAGCCTTTCCCTTCCACTGTGGTTTTACTGAACCTACTCAGGATTTGGGTAGCGTAAACACCACAGAACCTATATCAAATACTACAAGGGTTTATGGAAGAAAGATTTGTGAACAGTTATGGCTGAGGTCCTTAAAGTGTGGGGTGACAGAGAGTTTCACAGACAGTCATACAAGCAACAACAAATAAATGTGTGGGGGCGTTGGAGAGTCACCAACCCATGTTTTATTTAATAGAACCAAAAACACTGCAACAATGCAAATAAGATATGAATATAATTGTGTTTTTATGTATTAGTATCAAATTGCTGCATGTAAAAAAAACAAAACAAAACACTATAATCAATATTCAATTCTTCTGGTCTGATTCACACAGTTAAATATTGTGTGCTTCCTGGGGTGAATCTTTGACCACTTCCTGGGCTTTTAAAGACCAAATACACTACAGCAGAACTAAACAATAATGGGTTGAAATACTACAGAGGTTCATATCCATCTATGATTCATTCCAGAGCAGGAGAACATATGAGAAATTACTAAAAAGAGTTAACTAGTGAACAATGTTTACACATTCATTCTGAATAACATGCAGTTTTTATTAACTACTTACGAACGACAGCATGCAAAAATTATAAACTTGCTAAATATTTACTTCTTTAAGTCTGACTGACACGCTTCCACGGATATTATGTGAGATTTTCCTTTCAGTTAGTGCAGATTTATGTGCACTCCTTCGCAGGCTGCTAAAAGTTAGCTCACCTTCAACATTCAGTCAGAGAGAGAACAGCAGCGACACTCACCCGGTTCGGTTTGACAACAACTCCACACGCAGGTTAGTCCTTTAAAAAGACTCAGGGATGCCACTTACTGATCAATAATGTGTCAAAAAAGAAGAAAACAGCAGAAACGCTGGGGCCTCTGCAGCTCGACGTGTTTATTTCCGCTTCCGCTTCTCCATAAACAGCTGACTTCAAAACAAAAGCCTCTCTGTGGGGCACTTGACGTAGATAGAGTGGCGTGAAAAACGTGACGGAAACTCAAGTACATTACTTGAATTGTACTTACGTACATTTGATCACACACAACATAAACCTTGTGCGCATAACAGTACACGATTACACAGAATTAGATTACACTGAAAAAGTAATACAATGTAATGACTTGCTTTTGGGGGTTAAAAACTAATTTTATTCCAGTTAATATTACATTTTTGATGAGTTCCCAGAAAAAAAGCATTTGAAGTAGCTCCTTTCAACTTAATTAGTCATATTTATGTCATCAGAAAATAATGAAGTCGATTTTACTTGATTAATGATTTTTCAGTTTGTACTTAAAAGCTCAAAACATTTAGTTTTACAAAATGTAAATTTTTTTTTAATTGAAGTAACTCATCAGGCTTTATAATGTGAGTGCTGTATTTATTTATTTATTTTTTATTTATTTATTTATTTTTTGTATCTTTCCTCTTTAACATGCATGTAAAGCAGTTCACTTGTGGCATCATTATCACTAAGGTGGCATCAACAATGAAAGGCACTGTGTGTGTAGGATCTTCAATTTGACTGTATTTTTGGAGTCATACCAGCACGATGTGGTTAACGCTGAATGTGTGGGGCTTCCCGTTCTTCCGGTCTGGGTTTATCCCATTGAGAAGAATGATTAATAATCATCGGGGAAAGAAATCTACCCCTCTTTTTAGCGATTCGTGACATCTAATCTGCAGATGCATTCAAAATGTAAATGTACATTGGGAAGCTATATACGAATTCCCACTTAAATAAAATAAAACTCAGAACTGAACTACAGTCTTTCCTGAAATAAAAAAAGTACAAACAATTGATCCCAGCATGGCTCAGAGGTAGCGAGGGAGGATTTCTGTGGCCTTAGTAACGATCAAATTTGATTTGCAAATGAGTGTTTTTTGACGGTGTTTTTTTGTTTATTTGTTTGTTTCTGACCGTATGAGACTCGTGTGCCTATGTGGATTTTATTCAAATACTCCAAAGTTCTTTCACAATCACAGAGCAGATATAGAAAACAGAAGTATAAAAAGTCAGGTGCACAAATATCATAAACATTTTTTTTAAAAAACCAAGTTTTCCTGAAAATACATTTAATAATGTCATTTAAAAAAAAAACACAATATTCCATAGACCTGTAGCGAAGTTGTGATCAATTTACTGTAGCAGAGGAAGCTCATTCAATGAAAAAAAATCTCTTTGCAAAACGTTTCAGCTGAATCAGTGAATTGATCAGAATCCTGCAGTGTCAATGTGTTCGATTACGGAGTACAACAAAATGATACCGGCCACAGCAGCTGTGGTAATCATATTTTCCAAGATGGAGTTAAGGCGATTAAATAGCTGGTAAGTTCTTCATTTTTAGTCTCAAGAACAGCAGGGACCCAATCTTCAATCTTAAATGTATACAAACAAAAGTGCCTGCTTTGATCAACATGTAAATCCAAGAAAAGATTTCATGAACATGCCTATGTACAGTACATTATAAAAGCAGTATAAAATGATAATATCCTGTTGATTTTTCCCAAAGTATGTGATCTAAACTAACAGCTACAACTATGTTATCTAACAAAACAATCAATAACTGGAAAGCTATTAATAGTCGTCAGGTGGATCCCGGCTTCACATGATCGGACAGTTCTCCATCTTGCTTCCAGTCTGAGGAGAAAGTTTGACAAAGTTAGATTTTTCAATCATAAATAAGAGACTCCCATTGACTCTTATGATATTCTATTTGATGAAGCACCTTGCGGGGAGTGCTGGAGCTGAAGACGTAGGAGTGCGGCAGTAACCCCTCGGAGAGGCCTCCGCTGCGGAAGGAGCGGGAGGCGGAGGTCACGGAGCAGTTGTTGGATTTGTCCGAGGGGAGTCCGCAGGAGCCGCACACCACCGTCCGGCTGCGCAGGTTATACTCGCTGTCTCCGCAGGTACTGTGGGCCACCTGCTGAGGCCGAGACAAACAAACACCAGGATCAGAGTGTTTAGAGAGGACTGGATCAAATCCAGCATCGACATGGAGAAAAGTCCAACTGGTCTGTAAAACTAGTATTTACTCACCAGTTCCTGTTTCAGTTACTTTACTGATTACTCCTTCTAACTCATTTATTAATCTAATCCTAAGGCTTCACGCTCATCAGCTCCATTTAATATGAAAACTTGTTAAATGTTATTTAAATCCAGATACTTTATGCATGTGCTGATTACTCTGTTACACCTTAAGATGTTATTGAAATATTGTTTCTCACCATGTCATCATCTTCATCCTCAAACTGTGCGCGGGTCACTTTCCTCATTGCCATTTCCTAAAAAAAAAATTAAGGGTTGTTTAATTTAATAATGATTTTTCAATGCATGAAGTGAACGAGCAATGCAGTTGCGGATGTTTTAGCAACCCTGAGGCTTCATTTGAGAGAGTAACATGTGGTGAAGGTGTGTTACCTCTCCGTTGGCACTGATCAGGGTGGTTTGGAAAACATCTCCGGTGCCCCAGGAG
The DNA here is from genome assembly GCF_902148845.1 of Salarias fasciatus. NCBI lineage: Eukaryota > Metazoa > Chordata > Actinopteri > Blenniiformes > Blenniidae > Salarias > Salarias fasciatus. The sequence continues at coordinate 7,553,503 of NC_043765.1, read as the reverse complement.
TTCTGGGTCTTCCACACCAGGTCAGAAGGAGGGTTGTGGGTTCCTCCGGCGCTGGAGGCCCAAATCTGCCCGTAAAACACAAAGTACATTGAATAAAACCTGGTTCATCATCTCAGTGGTCCAAGGCACTGATTACTGAGCCCGGGCGATACGTACCGTGACCCTCTGGCCGGCCTTCAGGGAGAATTTAGCCGGGAACTTGAAGATGATTGGAGTACCCGATCCGACCTGCCGCTTCACCTGCCAGTTCCCCAAATTCTGATCCTGCAGGAGCAAATTGATTTCTGGGTAAAAAGCTATACACTCACCCAACAGCATGTATATGAAACTCTCCATTGAAAAACCACTAAGCTTATTCCAACAGTGACCCCTCCTCTCACCTCATCTGCCTTGTTGCTGAGCTTCACGTATTTCCCGTCCAGGTCCACCTCGTCCACGGTGACGCGCCCGCTGGCCGAGGCCTGCTGGGTGATGCGGGTGCGAGCCACGGCTCCTCCCGCGAAGCTGGACGCCTCGCTGTCCGTGTCGTTGGGTCGTCGCCTCTTCACGGACGAGTTCTGGAAGCTGCTGTTGACCGACCGAGAGTGAGCCGCTGCAGAGGAGGTGCGACTCCCCGACACTCTGGCCGGAGGAGGACTCGGGGACAGGCGCAGTCTGCAGGGAGGAACATGAAGATGACGATGATGATGATGATGATGGTGAAGGACGTTCGTACAGCTAAATGCTGAGTGTGCTCACCTCTCCTCCTCTCCTTCCAGCAGCTTCCTGTAGGCGCATATCTCCATATCCAGGGCCAGCTTGACATCTAGGAGCTCCTGGTACTCGTCCAGCTGCTGCTGCATCTGCTGCCTCATCTCCGCCATTTCCCGGTCTTTCTCTCCCAGCAGGCGGCGGGTGGTGTCCCGCTCTCGGGACAGAGCGTCCTCCAGGTCCCTCACCTTCGCTTCGCGAGCGGCCAGCTGCATCGGATAGAAGAACCACAAAGTTAACATCTGATAAGAACTACAGGGAAAAGAGCGGAAACAGACAAGGAGGGATAGAACAGCTCAACAAATGGATTGATGGAGAGTGTGTGATTACCTGTTTCTGGAGCTGGCTGAGCTGGGCGGACGTGGACTCGAGGCGTATCCGTGTCTGCTGCAGTTCCTCGTGCGCGGCTCCGACCAGGTGACTGCTTCTATCAGCCGACTGACGAGCGCTTTCCAGCTGAAGGTAGCAAACAGTCATGAAACATGAATTCCAACCCAGCTCTTCACTGTGAATCCTCTTTCACTTTTTTTATGATTGGTTCATAAACATGAGAGGTGAAAACAAATCCCAAAACTGAAATAAGTGCTCTACCTTGGTGTTATAGGTTTTCTCAAGCTCTTCCTTGTACATCTTGACCTGCAGTTCGTGCTGGTTTCGCATCTCCATCAGCGCCTCGGACAGTTTGCTCTCAAACTCCTGCTGGTGGCCGTTATCCAGCTCGACCATGCGAGACTCATGACGCCTCTTTGTCTCCCGCAGCTCCTATAGGAGAGCAATCAGAAACCATCTGTTGGGTGTCTTTCAGTGTATAACATTTAGAGAATAAACAAGCTTTGGATCCATCTGACCTCAGAGTGCAGGTTCTTCTGGAAGTCCAGCTCCTCTTTGAGGGTCTGGATGCGGTTCTCTCCATCCACCCTCCTCAACATCTCATCCTGCAGCTGCTTCCGGGCGTCATTCAAACTGGTATCCAGCTAAAAAAGCAGGAAAACACACATTAAACGTCTGCACAAGGCACGCATTTACTCCCAAATTCTGATGAATGAGCAAAAAAAAAGAAAAGAAAAACTCAAATCAAACCACAAGATATTCAACACTGAGTTTCACCATATGGAAAACACTAAGAAGACGAATGAGGAATAAACAGTTGATGGCTTTGTATTCAGACGGCTCAGAGATTGAGTCCAGATGTGCTTCCACTGAGTCTTGAACTGAGCGCAGGCTGTGGATTACCTTGGCGACCTGCGCCTTCAGGTCCCGGTTTTCCACATCCAGGCTTCGCTTCTCTCCCAGAGCCGTGGTCAGAGACGCATCCTTGGAGTTCAGCAGGGCCTCCAGGTCTTTGAGCCTCTGCAGCGCCGCAGCCAGCTCCGACTCTTTTTTAGTATTCCTGCAGAGACAGAAACGTAAGAGGTTTAGACATTATGCTGAAGCTAATAAGCTCAGTTAAAATGTCTGGTTTACACGAGAAAAGCTTTATCCTTAATATCACAACTGAATAACTGAAACAATCATCTTAGCTCAACCAAGCTTATCTGATCTTAAATGATCAATGCTTATCTTAGATCGCAAGTCACTTATGATTGAATTAGTTCAACTGAAACATTTTTTGTGCACAGAAATGCTAATATTCGTCATTTGGAATAAAATTACATAATTGAAACGGTTAAATTGGCTTAGTTTATTTTAACTTATTATGTTACATAATATTTAAGCTTGTAACCTTTCTGGTTTTATAAGCTTAGCTTAACTTATGTTTTCTCTCTCTTTTTTTGACCATGAGCAATGAGCGTTTTAGTGCTGACAAAAAACATTCCAGTGAGTGGTAATAAGTTACTTGTTTTGTGGTTTGGTAACTACTATACTTTCCTTTACAGTCTCACGGCACAAATATGAGCTATTTTTATCGAAGGAAAGAGAATACGGGGGAAAGACCTCGGCGAGTATGAGTCACGGAGACCAGTGATGTGCGTACAGTCCCGTGTTCCCGGTAGCCACAAGCCACAGGCTTGTTTAGCAGAGACGTCGCCACGGCAACGGCTTGGCGTTTCCAAACACACTTTGGCCGCGGCTTTGGGTATTTATGGAAAAAATAATGGAGGCAGAAGTGGAGACCTCCAAACACTGCCACGTATTGTGCGCGTAACGATCACTTTGGTGAAGGAGGAGAAACTTCTGGGGAAAAAGTTAGTCATCAGCGCAGGCTCTGGATGTGGCTGCATGGGAAGCTGCTGGTGTGGGAGTCCAGCGTCAAACGGCAGTGAGCAATGAGGAGGGCATGCTGCAGCTAGGGAGTGGCAGCAGGCAGCAAGTCAAATAAGCATCAGCCGCTTTAAAGAGCAAATGACTAATGGAGATGTTTAAAAGGATTAAAGAAGGACTTAAACTCAGATTCTGATAAAAGGGGGGAATTCAGAAGCCTTGAGGCAACAGACGATCTTATGATCCTCTGATTTAAAAAAAAAATAGTGTGCTTTCTTAATGTTTTAACTGGAGGATTTTTGTGCATATCTGCTAAATACTGTGACTTGTGGCAGACTTAGTCAGCAGAAAAACAGCAGCTTCGGCCAACCTCCAGTGATAATTATGGGGTGGTAGTAAACACAAGAAGATTATGTAAAAGGAGCTAATTAAAGCAGCAAACTGTTGCAGGAAAGTTTTGGAACATTACTCACTATGAACAGAAGGTCACATGAGACCGCGTCTCCCTGCAGGAGCTCGTGTACAAACTCAACATTTTGTTATGTGCTGTTCTTAAAAGTTGAAATTGACTTCAAACATAAATGCTATAAGCACACAGGGGTGTGTATAAGAAATAGAAGGCCTCTAAGTGGATGGAGGGGACCCCCCCCCTAAAGCCCCGCCCCACCCAATGTGTCTCTTTTTTATTGGTTTCTCACCTCACCGCACAAACACACAGTAAACCTCATGTGACATTTTCCCGGTTGACCTTTAACCCACCTGGCTTTCAGCTCCTTGTGGTCCTCCCGCAGCTTGCCGAGCTCCAGCTGCAGCCTCGCCCTCTCTTTGGCCACCGAGTCCAGGGTCTGGCGCGCGTCGGCCAGCTCCGTCTCGTACGCCGCCTTCAGGCCCGTCAGCTCCCGGCTCACCTCGGTCTCCGACTCGGTGATGCGCAGACGCAGCCCGGCGTTCTCGGCCTCCAGGGAGCGCACCTTGTCAATGTAGATGGCCAGCCGGTCGTTGAGGTTGCAGAGGTCCTCCTTCTCCTGGAGCCGGGTGATGCGGTTGGGGGACAGAGGTGTGTTTGCACCTCGGGGGGTGTTTTTGGGTGTCGCCATTGTTTCTTTGTATCTTTATTGGAGAAACAGATGTGATAATGAGCCATTGTTTTAAATACAGAAAAATTCTGACTTTTAATGTGAAAATATAGACGCATCAAACCGTAAAAGACCAGTAAGTCTACTCTGATTGAGCAAACACAAGCAGTGAAAGTACAACTTTATCGTATCAGAAAAGTGTGAAAAAAGTATAAAAAAGTAACTTGATGTTTAAAGAAAAATGTAGCCTAATAATGCAATTGCTTTTAAAAACGTCCATCTCTTCTGTGTGCACAGACAGAACAAACAAAAGACAAAGGATAGTTAATCCATCGACAAGGGAGTGGCTAACGACTCCACCCAAAAAACTCACAAAACTTTTGGAACATCAGATACCAGCTTTTTAAAGTTGAACTTACCTCTTTGAAAGCTTCTCAGACGAAGAGAGAGACTCTGCTCCGGGGGTCTTGGTCGAGACTTTTCTGGCTTATTTTGGTAAAAAAAAAAAACCCGAAATCTTCCAGTTGGAGAGCTCGTGTCCGTTTACTCGCACTCTTCAGACTGTTACTGCTCTGTCTGCAAACCCATCTGAGACAGTGCCCATGTAGGAAAGAATGAGATGGGAGGAGAGGAGAGAGGTTGGCCTCCAGTTTGGCACTTGGTAGGTGGCTGTCCTCTCTCTCTCTCTCTCTCTCTCTCTCTCTCTCTCTCTCTCTCTCTCTCTCTCTCTCTCTCCAATGGGTGTGCAGTCTGAATGAATGAGTCACCCTCAGTCAAAGCCATGTGTTGCGTAGAGGGGATAATTTTAAGCAGATCGACTGGCTGATGGTTGCGCTCCCGTCTTTGACTCAAACCACACCATTCTTACTTCTCTATAAAGTTAAATGCACCAGTTCACGTCAGGACACCAAGCGTGTTACAACTCCTCGACGTCAAGCTGGAAACCCCGGACACTGCAGAAAGAGTTTCTGCACAAGGCTGCGAGCAGCCACAACAATTAACCACAATAATGTTTCCCTGTGTTTGTGCCAGTCATGAGATTTGTGGATTTGAGTTTCATTTTGGCAATACCCTGTGCAAACTGAAAAGCACCATGTAAAGAGTATAAACAGAGACTTCAGTGATTCATTTAGACATGCGATGTTCTGATTTGATGAAGTGAAACAAAAAAAAAAAAAACCACATACATTTGCTTTTTACCTTATTGTGATGTTTGACAGAAGCCAAATGGCCTTGAGACAGTTTCACTAAAGACTATCAACATATGAGTATAAGCAAAAAGTCCTCAATACTCCATTCTTTAAAAAGTAGAGATCTGCACCAGAATACATTATTTGAAGAAAATACAGATCATAAAACTATTATCTATTCAAATGGAAACAAACAAATGGACTTTACTTGTGTAATTCATTTCCACTGCCTTTGCATGGTGATCACATTACGAAGTGATACCATTTGAAAAATAACAATGCAGTTATATGAAGAGTCAAAAGTCAAAAGTCAAAAGTATTAATTGTTCATTTGCTGCTTGGATGGTGAAAGCAGTTACAGAGCTGCAGAGCTGCTGTCTCTCTCTGAAAGATGCCTTATGCTTCACATTGGCATTAGCCTGGATCCACGGTATCTGTGATGCAGCAGCAGCCTTAAATAAGCAATAACTTCCCCTGTCTGCTCCTGCCTGCATGTCGGCTGTTTCTCTCCAGTTTTGTTGCGATTTCGCCTTGGTGTCATTAGTCCATGTCTTTCCTTCAAGAAAAACGATTTTAGAGCATCTTCATCGTAACTGATGCAACTTCAGCTGAATCTAATCAGTAATAAAAGGAACCCCCAGAAAGGGCTGAAGCTCTTGCTATCAGAGACACTACAGAGCAGGATCGATATAAATAAAACAAAGACAAATCTGCAGGATGAATTGGAAAGCGATGGAATGTTTGTCCAAAACAGGGTTAAGAGAAGGGCAGGGGGTGTTGCCTTGTTTGTGATGTCTGATCTTAAATGCAGGATTATTAATAATAGGACAACTGTGGCTGATAATTTGTTGGAATGTGTAACCATTGAAATTAAGGTTGAAAGATCAAGAAATATATTAATTAGCTGCATTTATCAAACACCCAGGTCTTACACTGACCAATCTAATAAGAATATTTCTTAATTATATGGAAAACATAATGATAAAGTGCTTTTGGTTTGCAGTGACTTTAAAGTAAACCACTAGCGACTGATGTAAGTGATCACTTGCCAGTTTTTGAAGTGTTACAAATAGACGATAAGTTAAGATCAGAAAGGGAAAGGCAGACTCGCTATCGCCAGAGGCAATTATGACTCTTAAAACAGAACTTATGAATCATGACTGGCAGGAAGTCTATGTAGACGTGAATGACTCATAAAACGCATTTCACGAAATACTTGCGACACTTTATGACCAACACTGCCCAATTAAACAATTTGGACAAAACTTCAACAAGGATAAACTGTGGTCAACACATACAACTGCCTGTGAAGAGAGGAATAGGCTACAGGCTCTATGCACAACCCAACCACTTCCTGAACTTCAGGAGGCTCCTTGTATCCTGTCTTTCGTGATAGGACGAGCTGATTAATGCAGGTGTGTCTGAAGTTGTTACAGAGGTCAGACACACCTGCATAATCAGCTCGTCCTATCATGAAAGACAGGAAACAAGGAGCCTCCTGAAGTTCAGGAAGTGGTGAAGTTGTGCATAGAGTCCATACAGGCAATTTATGAAATACTGAACAAGGAAAAAGGAAGATAAAGATAAGAATTACAAAAATTCATTGACATCTATTATGAGATGGCAAAGGATAGACATATGATAATTTACTGCAAAGATATAAAAAAATATTGAGGTTACTTGGAGTGTTATTAAAGAGCTGACCAAAAGTAGCCTTTATAGGGCTTTTCCACTATATATTGTTAAATATGGCAATTCAGTTGTTGAAAACAAAGAGAATATTGTTAATGAATTCAATGATTTTGTGACTGTAGGCCATTTGGCAAAAGTAACTGACCATCCGAGAGCTGAAGATATGATTATATGAAGTTTGTGGTGTACCACAGGGTTCGGTATTGGGACCTAAGTTGTTCATACTTTATTTAAAGGCACATATCCTCACAGTTTTGAATGTATTAGAATTTGCAATGCTGGCACATGACACAAAATTTTGTTTGTTCAGGAGATAACAGGAAACGGTTACTAAAAACCATAGAAAGGGAATTGATCATGTAAAAAAATGGTTGGACTTCAATAAATTGTCACTCAATGAAATTTATGTTGTTTGGTGGTATGAGGGCCTACTGTAATATAAAAATAAATCTACTGCAATTGAAAGAGTCAGCGAAGCAAAGTTCTTGGGAGTGATTATCCATCCATCTTCCACCCCTTATCCGGGACCAGATCGCGGGGGCTGCAGTCTAAACAGAGATGCACAGCCTTCCCTGTCCCCAGACACTTCCTCCAGCTCTTCCGAGAGGATTCCAAGGCGTTCCCAGGCCAGCAGAGAGAGACATAGTCTCTCCAGCGTGTCCTAGGTCTTCCCCGGGGTCTCCTCCCGGTGGGACATGCCTGGAACACCTCCCCAGGGAGCTGTCCAGAAGTCATCCTAAAGAGGTGCCCAAGCCACCTCAGCTGGCTCCTCTGGATGTGGAGGAGTAGCGGCTCTACTCCGAGCTCCTCCCTGGTGACTGAGCTCCTCACCCTATAGGGAGCGCCCAGCCACCCTACAGAGAAAACTCATTTCAGGCGCTTGTATTCGGGATCTTGTCCTTTCAGTCATGACCCAAAGCTCATGACCATAGGTGAGGGTGTATTAATCACTCCCAAGAACCAACGCTCTTGGGAGTGACTGATTATAAAATGTGTTGGAAGCCACATGTACAATACATCAAACGTAAATCATCTAAATCAGTGACTGTTCTTTATAAAGGATTTGCTAAATAAAAACTGTCTGCAAATCTTGTACTTTTCTCTTGTGCTGCTATTTATAGGGTCTGTTATTTTAAAATTCCTTGATATTGAAGACTGTAAGACAAATTGGAAGTGATTTTTCCTGTGGTGAAGAACAGCCTTCCTGTTTGTATTCAGATTTTTTTTTCATATTAAGAGCAGGAAACTATAATTTAAGAGATTTGTTTATGTTTGAAACAAGTAAAGTGCAGACCAATAATAAATATAGGTGTGTTTCAGTTTGGGGCGTCAAACTGTGGAATGGACTCACTGATGAATTCAAGCTATGCAGTTTTCTGTTGATGTTTAAAAAAACTTTAAAATGGAAAATAATCAGTGCTTATGTGAGCTGACAAACTGTAACATCATTCGGAATACTTTTGTTTTCTTAAATGATCTTTGGAAATTTTTTGTACCACGTATATAACTGAAAAAACCACCCATTCATTCATTTTCAGAGACTTATCAGCAGTATTGAGTGTCAGTTTTCACATTTAAACAACTCTGCTTTGAACAAATACAAAGGCCATTAAAAATAATACAGATTGAACTTGCAATCGCTCGCCCCAAAGAAACTGAAATATTCTGTTCATTACCCTCTTTAAATAATGAAATGAAATCCTTTTGGTTTGGAGTCCATGCATGTTTTACCATTTTAAGGAAGCATCTGAGGCCACACTTTCCTTTCTTTGAGGTCATGTGATTAATTTGCCCATCATTTGCATGACTTTAGCAGATTTAGGATACAATGGCCTGTAGTGTTTAAAGGGGAAATGAGTTGAAAACGGGCCTGTGAAGAACAATGAACCACATGTAAGTTCTTTCTGGCTATTCCATCATATAGTGGTGTCAAACTGAATCCTAAAAGTGCCAGCACAATGCATGATTAGATGTTTGTCTGCTTCAGTACATCTGAATCTGATGTTGACGTTGTTGTCCTCAAGCTTGTAAAAAAAAAAAAGCTCAATCAGGAGCTCATCATTGCAATCAGCTGAGTTACAACTGAGAGCGTCCTAAAACATGCAGGGCGCCAGGCAGGCCCTGAGGACTGGAGTTCAACAAGTGTGAGAACTTCACAACAACTGCTTGGTCTTAAATTTACAAAAAAATCCAGGAGCTAATCACTGACCTTAGATGGAATAAGAATGAATCGAGAGAAAGCCTCATTAAACCATCAAAACGGTGGCACTCTGTCTCAGTTTAAATACTGAGCTGATTGTCAAATGGGGTCAACACAGAATTCACCTAATGTGAAAGTTAATTTCATAATGGGATATGATGGGATGGGATTCTGGGATGAATAAATTTCTCAATCTGAATTATGTGTGAAAGGGGCGCTGATATGTGCTTGTTTTAACAAATCCAAAAATGTTAAGTTCAGCTCAGTTTCTTGTAGACTCCAGTTTATATAAAATACTTTCATCCATCACAATTGTACATCACTGCTGGTATAAAGACTGGATTATAAGATTTTGTATTTTACTATGTATCATATGAGAAAAGCATTTTATATATAAACTTATTTACAAGTCAAAATGTGACTATAAGATTTAAAGTTTACCAGTCTGTCAATTCATCAGTCTTTTTTTTTTTTTTTTTTAATTATTAAACAAAACAGTGACATGAAATGTTAAAACTGATATTTAAAGGATAAAACCAATAAAATGAAGATTTGGTTGATCCATGAAACTGAAACCCCAAGAATCTGCATTTATTAGCAGTTTTTTGTTTCTCAAATGGATATTTTGTCCTTGATGACTTAAGAGCTTAGAGGGCCAAAGTGCAGAAGCCATAAATTCACATACTCTAAAGTATTAGTATTAAAAACAAAACAAAAAAAGAAACAATATATTAAAGTATCGTCTACCAATAAAATATTTAGAAATTTTCATGGTGCGTTTGGCTTTTTTAATATAAATTTTATTTTTTTTCATTATTTATTTTTTTCTTTATTTTGGATGTGCTGGCTGCTGAACACATCATGTCTGCTCGCCTGCTGCACCGCCTCCCACTGGCTGCATGTCAGGAAAATGGTGAAGAAAGACGAAATCCCCGCCTGGCCGCTCGTAAAGCCCCACTAAAAAACCCCGCTCAGTCTTAAACGACGACACGTCTTCTGATATTACTGTAAGAAAAAAGAAAAGGCTGTGTGGACCCGACAGGTCGTAAAAGTGTGAATTGTGAGACGCGTGCTGGCTGTCTGTGGCACGGTGCGCCGCCACACATTTCTGTCATGTGGTTTGTCGGAAAACCCGTATTGGATCTCAGTGGTCACCTGGGCAAAGAAACTGAAAAAAGTGCCGTGAAGAAGCTGATTGTCAGCATTTGATTGGCAGAGAAATACCACACATTCGAGTATGACACTGATGGGACATGTGTAGCACTTTACAGGCGCACTTTATTGAGAAAAATCCACGCGCGAAGGCGCTTTATTAGAGAAATGGCACGGGAATGTATTTCCTCACACTAAAGTCTTCCCCACACGTGGAGTCACGTGAAAACTAGATTGCAAAATCTGAAATGTCACAAAGCCAGAGCGACAAACACTTTAAAACAACAACACGGTTTTCCGTCCTTTGGAAAAAAGGGTACAAAGTACTCCACTCCAGATCTTATTGAGCGCATGTCGCAGCCCGCAGCTTTGCGCGGACAAACAGCCGCTGTGCGCCGCGGAGACGCAAATAAAGGACACCGAGGACATAAAAAAAAACAAGGCAAAAAGGAAGCCGGCGATCTGTTCGGGGGCAAAACATCTCCTGCGCGTGCATCCAGCGGTGTGTTACGGAGCCGCTCGCGACCCTCCAGCCCGACCCGGAGCCCCCGCCGCCGTGAAGCCGGCGTCTCCCCCCCGCTCTGCGCACCGCTCCGTCCCGCTCCGCAGCGGCCTCCATTTTAGCTCCTCGCCCGGTCGCTGCCTCACGTGTCCTGGACTGTCTTCCTCACATGACCCGTGTGTTTGTCCCCGTGATCAGCGCTTCCATCTCCGTAAATCAGTGTCGTTGAATATCGGCGGTTTTTTTCCCATCCACCCGCAGAAGCTTGATGGATATGCTGGAGCAGAGTCTGGACAGCTCGGCGAGGTGAGACGCGGCTGGCCGCTTCCTGCTGCTCAGCCATGGCTCCCAGCACGGCCTAAAAACCCTCTCTGTCCCCCGGCCCGCAGCGCGATGCTCCCAATAAGACCCTCATCCACACACTGTGAATATTGGTGCAGCAATGCTGGTAGCAGCCAACAAGTTCCGTCTGCGCTCCTGCACCAAGCAGGAATTGCGTTTTTTTACGCATTTTGCAAAGATAATATCAGTTGAAACTATGCTTTTTACACAAATGTGGGCTGTTTTTATTTTTATTTGATTTACTTTTTTACAATTTTTTGAAAAATGAATGCAAATCCACTCCACTAGCAAGTCTAGTCTATTTTTAGATTTGCATGTCAATGCACTGCTGGGGCTTGAAAACATGCAGCTCTTCTCAGGGTTAATTACTCAAATGAGTCTAAAACAGGGACAAATGTCAGGGTTACAGGCACGTGCGGGGTTTGGATTTCTCTGTCTGTCAATCCACACAGTTTACATTAGCCTGTGACTGCTTAAAATGTACATTTGCAGAAAACTTGATGTTAGGCTCGACTTTATTTATGTTTTCCTACTTGTGCGACCGACAGGGGGCGCTGTGTGTCAGCACAGCAGGAAGCCTACTGTGCATCAAGTGCAAGCACTCAGAAGTAATCTTACTTCAAAGACAACTGTTTTCTTACTGCTTTTCTCTCTTTTGTTTCAGTCACGACAAACAGGAATCAGAAGAGGTTGTGCAGCTGCAAGAAGGTAACACAAATAATTCAAATAAATGTACTTAAGGTCAAGTTATATGACTTATAAGTGTGGAAAAGACATATTGTGGCAGGATGGCTTGATGTTACAATAGTCATACACTGGGACAATATTATGAATCTCATTTCATGATATGAAATACAGAAGAAAGTGCTTTACAAAAGAAAAATATGATTTGGCTTCACTTTTCTGGGGTTGTCCTCAGATTGTAGTTAACACATTTGACTGGAATTACAGCAGAGCCATTTCCTGGCACTTTTAGAGAGGGGGGAAAAAAAACTCTTACCAGGAAGAAACCTGCAGAACAAAATGTGATGCTTTCTGCTGCGCTGGTCAGGAGACGGCTAGGGTGAAAAGAACAGGACGGAGCGCAGCGAGCAACCTGGTGGGAACAGGCGGTACAGAGCGTGAACTTCCAGTCCCACTGTCAGATCCTGCAGGGAGAGAACACACACTGCAGGAGAGACTCACACAGTGTCAGTGACACTTTGTTTTTCTCCTGAAATATATTGTAGCAAATTTAAGACTCACACTCATATTTCAGTCATCCTCTCGTCTTTTATCTTCTATTTGATCCTATTTAATCTTAACTAATCCCGTGCTTTTCAACGTGTTTGATGGTAATATTAATGATCTCGTGTGTGTGTGTGTTTAGGGGAGGCGGTGGGGACGGATGAGCAGACCGCTGTGGCCATCACCAGCGTCCCGCAGGCTGCGTTCGCTGACCACAATGTGCAGTACCAGTTCCAAACAGAGAACAGCGGCGGACAGGTGACGACCCCGGGGCGCCGTTCTCCACCTGTGTATGTAATGACGGGCGGCGTGTCTGACGGCCGCTCTCTGACTCCGTCCGCAGGTGACCTATCGGGTGGTTCAGGTGACGGACGACCACCTGGAGGCCGACGGCGCCAGAGCCGTCAGCGTCGTCTCCACCGCGGCGTTCGCCGGAGCCCCTCAGGCGGTGGCGCAGGTGAGACGGCAGGAGATCAGCAGAGACGGCGGACTTGATACTGTCCTTAATTTAAAAAAACAACAGAAAAAGCACCCTTAACATTGAGGGATTGATGGGAAAATCCTGATTCATGTGTTCCCTCTCTTGGTCTCCACCCTCCCAGGCCGTCATTCAGAATCCTTTCAGTAACGGGGGCAGTCCCGGAGGGGAGACCGTGGGCGGAGAAACACGTTTCGCCTATTTCCCCGCCGCCACGGTCAGCGACGGAACGGCCACGGCCGTGTCCGTGCAGGCCGCCGCCGCCGACCCCACCATCACGCAGGCAGGAGGTGAAGCGGCTCTCCGGTTGCCCCGGCGACCCAGGTAGGAGCGTTCGGGGTTGAAGTAACGCTGTCCGCTCTCCAATCCAGGTCAGTTCTACGTGATGATGAGCCCCCCCGAGGTGCTGCAGACGACCGCCCCGCGCACCATCGCGCCGCGCGCACACACCTACACAGCGTGAGTATCGCACCACAGTGACCCCCCCCCCCCAAACCCACCCGCCCCAGCATCCACTCACACCTCTCCCTGTAAACTCCACACCGGACTGGATGACGTTCACCTCCTCTTCTTCCTCCTCTTCCTCCCCGTGTTGTCATTGTGTGCACAATTAAAAACAGAAATAAAATATGATTCATCATTTCAAACATCCGACATCTGAAAACCGCACTCTGTCCTACTTACCTGCCATCCTCAGAGACCTGGGTGAAAGCGAGATGTTGCAGCATGGCAGCACAAACTGGTGAGAAGAACTTTCACATACGCTCCCTCCCCGACCCCCGACCCCCTGACCCCCGACATACGGTTTAGCTGAAGGCGGTTCCCACTCAGTAGCGCCCCCTGTGTGACGAAGCAGAAATGCCTTCAGACACGTGGGTTAGAGTGCAGTCCTGCGATTTCTCCTCCTGAAGAGTGTTTTGAGCCAAACTGCTGTTACATGATCCGTTGTTATTTTGACTAAACACCTGTTTACAAGAGTTCCTCGTTTCTGCCGAACTGACTCTGACCGTGACGTCTTTCTTGTTGCTAAGCAACATCACCTTGTATCCGCATTCAATTAATATCAGCTTACCACGATGAGAGCCGTCTGCATGTGTGTAGCTCATCTCCGCTCATTCATGTCATTAAACCCATTTCAGGAAGCCCTAACAGAACCGAGGTGGGGTGGGGGGGGGGGGTCAACTCCTGGTCTGAGGACCCCTGCCCTGCACGTTTTAGATCTCAAGTACCAGAGTACAGAGAGGAGCTGCTTATCAAGTTTCTGATATAATCATTCAGTTCATGAGTGTCGAAGCAGGAAGACGACTAAAACACGCAGGACAGCGGCTCTTCAGACTTCTGCCATAGAGCATCTTCCTCCAACTCACTGACACGACATAAGCTACACTAATAATACAACTACACACACACACACACAAGAGTACGACAGGTCAGCAGCTGAATGTCTGCTCCTGAAATCTAAAGACATTTCAACTGTTTAGCAGGTGGGTTTTTATTAAAATGCCTTCTTTGTACCAGTGGAATTCCTGAAGTAGACATTAGTTGAGGTGTTGTCCTCCTGGTGTGTGTAACCGTCATCCTCGTGTTCTCGGTTTGATGCGACTCTCGTCGTGACGGGACGGTTTCTCTGTGTCTCCACAGGAAGGTGGACGGTCCGCGGGCGCCCAGAGACGAGAGGCGGAGAGCACAGCACAACGAAGGTGCCTTCCCACTTCGCTTTCTTCTTCATGTACCTGTAGAATACCTGTGTTCTGTGTGACTCTAAATTCCCTGTGTGGGTGACTGTCTTACTGTTTTTGCCATTTTCAGATTAACATGAATTTCTTTTCTTCTTTCTTTTTTCCCAGTGGAGAGAAGAAGAAGAGACAAGATTAATAACTGGATTGTTACGCTTTCAAAAATCATCCCTGATTGCAGCGTAGACAGCCGAACCGGCGCGGTGAGCGTTACAGCCAATAACATCATTTTACATGCTTTAAATGCAATAAAACCAATTAAAATAACGACTTTCAAATATTGTCATACATTATTTGAGCCAACGGTGTAATCACATTTCCCCTATAACTTAAGAAGTTATTATATTATTGCCTGGAGAGAGACTACATTATTGAAGTAGCGTGATTAAAAATCCTTTAAAATTGAATGTCTGCTGCCAATAATGTAATAACACAAACAGGACTGCATTAATGGTTATGTTTTTCAGTTTGCTCGTCAAATATTGGTGTAGTGGATGCCACACAGTAATATGTATTCATTGAGGATATGTCCGATCAGCGCTCCCTCTCACTTACTGTAATTATCTCCTTACTAGTTTATTACTTTATTGACCATAATGGCATTACTGGTTTGCTGCAAAGATGTTTTCCAAAGCTTGTGACTGTCTGCTCTGTCGGATAACTGCAGTAACACCCCCCTCTTTTGTTCCCCCCATGAAGATGAACTACTAATTGTAGGATCTGGGTCGTTTTCTGTCAGAAATACCGTTTAAAATCTCAGATTTCAGCGGAGAAGAGCGGCTCCTCTGCTGTTGCACGCTTGTGTAACGGGAGCTGAGTCAGACGGAGACAGCAGGTGTGAGCACGGCCCACCAGCCGGGTCTCGGCCAAAATCAGACTCTGTTTAATATAATTAGGCAGGACCATATGCACGCGCCTGATCCGTTTACCCCATGTTGTTCCACACGTAACCATGAGAGCGGCGGCGTTGTGGTTTAGTCACTGTCCCCGGCGTGTCCGAGGCAGTTTTGTGACGGAGTTCGAATAAAAGAAAAAGGAAGCAGTGAGTCATATAAACCAAGTGTGGTCTTTCAACATGAGGCTGTGCTGTGTTCCTCAGAGCAAAGGCGGCATCCTGTCCAAAGCCTGTGACTACATCCACGAGCTGCGCCAGAGCAACCAGCGGCTGCAGGAGAGCTACAAGGAGGTGGAGCGAGTGGAGATGGACAACGAGCTGCTCAGACAACAGGTTCGAGCCCCGCACTCGTTACAAAGCACAGCGACGGAACCGTTCATATAGTAGAACTATGCTCAGGAAAAAGATGTTTAATTTCAGGTTAAATTATTGAATATTAACTCAATAGTTTGCTGTACAATACTGAATTTTACTGATTTTTATCTTAAAGGTGTTATTTAGTGTAAAGATTAAAACAGTCCAAAAGGCAACATTAAACTAAATGCAATGTGCATAAATTACATCATATGTAGTGTAATGTTTTGGAGCAGGGGTGTCAAAACTCTTGAGTTTAGGAGGCACATACAGCCAAAAATGACAAAATTACAGCCTGGAAATACTGGCATGTAATGTCTTTTTTTTTTTTTTTTTTTTTAACAAATAAAAAAGTACTTTTTCTACTTTTAATTTTATTTCTGAGATATTTTCCTTTTATTTTGTGCAAGGGTTTTGAGAATAAAGTTTGATTTTGTTTGTTGATATGAAAAAGTGCGCTACAATTAAATGAAGTTTGATTTGATTTGAATAGAAATGCAGCAACACCACAGACTTGACCAATAAAATATATATATATATATATGTTTTGTTTTTCTCAGATCGAAGAACTAAAGAACGACAACGCACTGCTTCGAGCACAGCTACAGCAGCACGGCATAGAAATTAACGGAGACGCGACGCCGCAGTGATTGTGGACTTGTGGACAGTCGGACGACGTCGCGAACGCAGCGACGCGCCCTCACACCGCCCGAACAAAACAAACAAACAGAAAAAAAAATATGAAGAATTATTGATGAGAGACAATTTCCATCCAGAACTGGGTCCCAATAACAGACTCACACCGAGGGCTTAAGCGGAAAGCTGAAGGACTGAACGCGTCTCCTCGACATGCAGCAACAGCCGTTCGGAGGCTAAACACTCCGTTAACTCCACCTCCCACTTCTGCTTCAAGGACCCCCCCCACACACACACACACACACACACACACACACACACACACACACTCAGCACCGCCACACCTGCGCCAGACTCTTTTTACTTTAAGTTATGATTTTGTTTTAATAATTTCACCTCCGTTTTTTTTTTCTTTCTTTTTAAAACAGACCTCCTTCCTGTTTTTTTTGTTGTTGACATTTGCTGTGTTTGAAACTACTAAATGTGACATGAATGATAGCTCCGGTTCCTTTTTTAATTTATTAGTCTTTAATGAATGTGTGCACAAACATAGGAAAACAAACCGAAATCTGCTTTTACTCCTCGCCTGGCAGCGACCGCCATCAGTTTAATCATGCCGTTACCAAGGATGCTTTTACTGCCATTGGATTGTACGTGACTGCAATGTGGGCTGTTGTCATTTCCTGCCTCTTTTACACTGACACTCCAAGAACCAGACAGAGCCGGAAAACTTTCTACATGTGCAGTCCAGCATCAATAAATCACAATTTCCAGTCAAAGCGCAAGCAGCATTTTTAATACATACAGGTGTGGGAGAGTTTTTTTTTTTTTTTTTTTTTTTAGTGCAAGGCCTTAATGGAAGCCTGCTGGAGAGTCTAGGTGTTAACATAGCTCAGGTAATTGGGACGGAGCACTGGCAAAGTGGTTCCCAAACTCAATGAAGTCCTCATGTAGAGAGTTTAGATCGCACTTGCGTCCCCATTAGGTGAAATGTACAGATTTTAAAAACGATGATTTTGAAGATGTGAATCATTTCTGTTGGGCATTAAAACCATAGTTGTTTGTGTATCTGCTTCAAAGGTCAGTGGTTGTAACGCTTCGAACGGAGGCTCGGGTTTGAGATCAGCCTCTGTTTTCGCCCACCGGTCCTGCTGCATTTTTATGACCATGCCATGATTTTTATTTTATTCAATTTTTTTTTTTTCCAGTAATCCCAAATACTTTGACAAAACTTTGGGAAATGTCGCTGCTGACTCATGACCAAAAACCAGCCATGGTCAGGAATGTGCCGAGAGGATGTGAGTGATGGTCGTTTTAACTAACCAGCTTTTGTCTACACTGAAAGTCACCACAGCATGGAACTATAACCACTGGCATGACTAATTCTGATACTACAATAAAACAGAAGTGTTTATACCCGAGTGTTGTTTATTAGAAACACGAGTTTGTGTTATGGCAGTAAGATGATAAGAATGAAAAAATATAAGATTGATCTACTCTGTTCACTTATCCTAAACACCGTTTTACACTTAAATATATGTGTCCATCATGTCTCCAGGAACAGCAGATCGGGAGCGATGATGGTTTTCAAAAGGAAACCACTAGGTGGGAGCAGTTCTCAAGTCATAATGATGGAGAGAACGTGGCTTTTCTGCAACTGTCATCAGTTTAAGCTCATTCATTCAGAAACACTGTTTCCATTCACACATGTTTGAGTTGGGATGTCTGCTTGTTGTACTTGCAGCAACCGAACACATGCCGATGCTTGTGCTACACAAAATACTAGTGTTGAAGAGAAAGCACACACGCCTTATCACCGGGAATGTGTTTGAACAGATAACAAAGCCGTTGTGTCGGTTACTGTTTATTTAAAGTTGGCAGAACCTTATGAAAGGCCACTGATTAACCAGAGCATGATGTTGTTTTGTAGTAAAACTATGAGAGGAAATAAAAAGGAAACGACTTCCGGTTCATGTGCAAAGACATTTAGTTTTATGTAAATACAGATTGATGGATGATCCCAGTGTAGTGAAATGGACAAAGACAGATGACAATAAACTAAACTGCAAATGCTGCTGTCAGAGCTCGAAAATAAAATGGTCAGTGTCGGGATATTTCGGTTCTTGAAGAGGTAAATCAACATAGCAGAACAAACACTTGTCAGACCAGTGATGCCAGCTGATGCACTAATAAAAACTCCAAGCCATTTACAGCTGCTTCAGAAATAGAACTGATGCTGTGTGCGAGAGCATGTCTGTGCTCAATAGCATTTGAACAGGACTCAGGCAGGATCATATAACTGGTCAGATTGTTCTTAAATATTACGCAACCTCATCAAAACCTTCTAGGTGTATTCAATACGTAAGAGTGATGAGTTTGCCAGAGGCAAAGGTGCACAGGTGCACATTACATTAAAAAAAAAAAAACTGAACAGACCAGTCAGTGCAGATATAATTGTCACACCAACTTTAAATGGCCTTTTCAGTGTGCATAGAACCTTTTCTAACAAAAAAACATGCTGGATTTACAATCAAACATTACATTGAGTTTTGGAAATAGTTTTTAAATTTTAGTTTCAATTGTTTATCAGGTGGTGTCGTGTTTAGCGTCTTATCTCACAGTGAGAATGAACTTGATTTAATTGTTGGGGCCTTTCTGTGAGTGCTGTCTCCATTCAAGTGTTAATTTACTCCAGGTACTCCGGTTTCATCCCACAACAAGGAGCTGGGACCCATGCCAGCGAACAACAAGACAAAGCCAGAGTGCACCTGCATCCGATCAATATTCATCTTACAGCTAACGCGAAGACCAGCCGCTAATCACCAAAAATGCCTTTTCATTTTGGAAGAACACCCACACAGGCAAAGGGAGGACTGCTAACTATTCTACCACCTGATTCTAATCAAGCTTCAGCGACGCACCTCTGTGTCACATCTTGGCTCCTCAGAGCAAAGTGTTCTGGAAACGCCACTGCGAATTACAGGATAATGAATCAAACCAAGAAGAAGAAGAAGACGAAGAAGAAGAAGAAGAAGAAGAAGAAGAAGAAGAAGAAGAAGAAGACGAAGAAGAAGAATTTATACTATGTATGGGACTCATCTTGGCATTTGAGTTTGCATGTTCTCTCTTTGCATCAATCCAGAAAATCAGTGTTGAGATTGTGAGTGTGTCTTCAGTGTGGACCCGATGATGACCTTGTGACCTATCATTGCTGAATGTATTGATGGATGAAGGCAACTCACGCATTGCAATGATTAGATTAAAATTGTCAGACATTTTGACGAGTTCAAGTGTGTTATCTGCAGTGTTTAACCACATTATGTACCTAGCATAGTGTAAAGAGTTGACTGTGAACAGGATGTGTGCGCGCGCTTAAGATGCCCCCATTAAATAGTAAACGCTCCCCTCCTACGTCACTGGCTGCGATCAGCAGCACGTTATGAGTGTTTTTGCGTCGCTGCTGGATGACTCCCTCATGAACTTCAGGTGTGTTGAAACAGTGAGACGTGGAAAAAACTTTCGGGACCTTGACTCCACAAGGTCGCTAGAGTAATGTAATGTCAGTGCATGCAGCTGCCCCCCCCCCCCCCAACCCCCGTTATCTGGGATTAAAGCCACAGCACACAGCGGCGGGCCTGCAGACTGTATTTAGAGCTCGTTTAAAAGCGAGGCTGCGGTAGGAGGAGACTGGTGGTCACCATCCTCCGGCGCTGGCTGAGGAGGAGCTAGACTGCAGATGTGGATTACTGCTAATTTAAGTTGGAAACACGCTGCCCCGGTTATCGGTCTCCCCATCTGAGGAAAGAAGACAGAGCAGAGGTAAGCCTCGTCCGAAGTGGTTTTATCCTCTTCTGTTACCCCTTCACTTTTCAACGTAAAGATGCGCGCGGGGGAGCCGAAACTTGTCCGTTGCTATTTTCTCGGTAACGTGGAGACGCTAGCTTGTCTCTGCTCTGCATCATGTGGACGGCAGTCACCGGCAGGCTGTCTGCCACAGCTATAGGTTACGTTTAAACCCATCAAACTGGTTTGAATGGATGCGGTTGACTCCTGTGGATAGTTGGTGGTCGTCAGGGTTGAGTTAACCCCCTCTCCTCCCTCTTTGAGTTGAGGCCAGAGCTAACGACGCTATCTCAAGGGCGATTATCATTAAATTTGGCTTTTTTTTGGCTTGGTTGTCATTAAAAATAGGGCATGTTTTAGGGTGCTGTTAGTCATATTGGCGCCGTCGGGTTAATGGATGTATATTTCCACTCTAAAGACTCTTGTACGTGAGCGTTAAAGATTCAAACGTCCACGTTTTTCTCTCCATCCTCTGTGCGCGCGCTGATCGGTGTTGCGGGGAGTTTTGTCCTTCGGCCAAGGAGTAGCCTTAAACCGCGGGTGCGCGCACAAGATAAATGTAAAGAGGTTTCAATCATTCTCAGTGAAAAATAAACGGAAGCCTGTTTCACGTGCTATTATAATCACGGCCAAACGTCGTCTGAGACGGTTCTCTGAGACCCACGTGTTGAACAGGACTGAATGAAAGGAGCACTTCCTTGAACGTCGACTTTTTTTTTTCCATTGTTTTCATTACAACCACAGAGCAAATTTGTATCAACTGCAGAAAACCTGAGAGATTTATTTGAAACCTGTGTGAATTTGACACATTCTTCCTGTAATCCAGTGACACGAGAAACTTCCTGGAGTTGTGAATGTTGCCTGTGTCTTTGAAGGATTGGCCACCTGCCTGAGGTGGATCCTTTCTTTGCATATTGTTGGCAGACCTGAACTGGGTAAACCATTCCCTCTTTGAGTGACAACTTATGGTGCACAAAGAAACACATGAGACACTAAATGTGCCCAATAAACCAAGGAAGAATTGATAGAAGCATGTTTCATGTTGATAAATGGCATGAAGCCAGAGTCTGGGGCTTTTTTTTCAGGTCTATTGTTGTAAAAGGTCAAGGCACAGAGTTGATTATGGCAATATAAAAAAGTGATATGGGCTCCTTTAAGTGCTGTTAAACCAGGTATAAAGAAAAGAACAAGAAGCTCTTTATTACAATGACGTAAGGCCAAACGGAGCTCAGTATGCACACTACGTGTTCACATTACATTCTCGCATTCTTTACATTCTTGCACACTAGACAGAAATTGTTGCTGTAAATCTTGTTTCTCTGAAGTTTTACTGTCATAATTTTTGCATAAGAGTAAAATCAAAAGTAAATTGAAAACTTGAGTATGTACATTAAGTGTTTTCAGAACTGTTCTGCAACTATGACTTGCTCCTAGTCGTGCTGTAATGATACCTTTCTCTTCTCTGTTACTCGCACACACGAAAAGCCAAAGTCTGAAATAACGAGGCATTTAAAGTAATTCTTATGTTGACTTGTGAATTCCATTCAGGAATGTCAGTGTATTTGATTCCATCTGCTGGATCCAATTCAGAGGCTGTGATAAAAGTAAATTGCTCATTTCTGCTCAAGATAGATGTTGCCAGGATGTCAGAGCCCGAGTGAATGTGATGAATGCATGTTGTGGAACCGCTCCCAGCTTATTTGAAGAATAAAGAGGCTTGATTGTGGCTCTATTGACTCATTTTGTCTTCCGCTGAAGTTCATGCGCTGATTCAAAAGCACCTGGATTATTTCTTCCCCCCCTACACTTTTGTGGTATGAAAAAGAAATGTTTTCCACTGTTGCAGTGGTAACATGATTCATCAGTACCATGCTAATCTTCCACGTCAACTGAAGCGAGATATCATTCCTTTTCAAGTTTGCTTTTACTATTTGTGGCACCTTGTTTCTGAATGCAAGCCAAGCTTGGCTTTTCCTAGTGGAGGGTGGCGCAGACAGAGGGGAAACCGCAGGAAAAGACATCTGTCAGGGGAGTGAACTTTTTGGAACTAAAATCATAAGTTTTGACTGGCAGGTGACTTAGAAAGACTTCTTGGATATTTCAAGTAAAAGCATGTAACATCTGATGAGCCCAGAAATCCCTAAAGCTGTTGTATGGTATGGTAATTTGTATGGTAAATAAAAAGAGAAGGTACATCGTTTAGCCAACAATCCCTACGTGGCGTGAGACGAACTGTGTGTGACATGAAAGTCTGGGACTTGCAGTGTCGATCAATGCTGTGAGGGAACACTCATTCTGGCGCTTTGATACTGAGTAAATACTCAAGTATTAGTACTTTAGTACACCCCTCCTCTACCCCTCATAAGTTCATTCATATAATATCCTTCTTTACCCTAAAATGAGTCACATCTTTTTGTTCTACTTGACAAAGGTGCTTGGATTTTTGTATTTCTTGAAGTGAATCTACGATCAAAGTATTCAGTGAAAATAATCAAGAAAACCTTGTGAAACAAAGTATCGTTATCAAAGAACCTTTCATTGTGACAGAGAGCTAAATGCCCAGATTTGAAGTCCAAGTCGTCATATTTAAGTATAAATGTGCTCATTGTATAGTGGTTTAACCTTTTACAATAAGACAGGATGTCTACTTTTCGACAGTTAACACTATGTTGTGTGGGAATAAGGTTGATAGCGTTTTGTGTGTTTACTGGGAGTAAATTAGCAGCTAATGATGTCTTTGACACTGAAATCATTTCCTCTGTGGATGGCTGCCACGCCACAGTGGCTGTACAGGCTGAAAGATGCAGAACAGATGCTTCAGTAATATTGTTCTAATAAGGAGACACATGGCGCCCATCTTTCACAGACCAGTTGCTTCTGATCAGGACCTAAAAAGTGAACATTTTGGACAGATCATCATCATGAGGTTGGTTTGGTTGCAGACACTTCACAGAATTTGCCCATTTCT
This sequence comes from Salarias fasciatus, assembly GCF_902148845.1. Classification (NCBI taxonomy): domain Eukaryota; kingdom Metazoa; phylum Chordata; class Actinopteri; order Blenniiformes; family Blenniidae; genus Salarias; species Salarias fasciatus. The sequence continues at coordinate 7,530,260 of NC_043765.1, read as the reverse complement.
TTATTTTAAGGACTGTTTTGTTTGTTGGTGAATGTGGTTCTGTCCGCCAGCATTTGGCATCGCTAAACTTTTGCTGAATCAGCTAAGAGAGAGAGGGAGAGAAATAAGGGCAGTCCTGCAGGGGCTCAACTGTTAATATTGATCAGTACTCTAAATGGGGGGGAAGTTGGCAAACCGTGCTCAGCTTACTAATAAATTAGGTTTATTTTGGCTTTGTGATTTTATTGAATGTTAATCTGCATATTTCCGGAAAAACATCTCACTGTTTTCCTTGATCAGATTTGTTCCCACAAGTCGTTAGACTAATTTGGTTAGCAGTAGCTCTAAAACTGCAAGCTGATGAGCCGCATCAGTGTTGATGGTTGGTTAATGCATTCTTGCATATATCAGCAATTACTGTATCAACAAAAGTTGTCTGACTCACAATTCCTACTCCTGTGCTGTCTGTGGATTTCCCCCCACCCCCCCTAAATCCCATTCTGCACCTGTTCTGACTCATGCCAAGAAGCAGCTTGAATTCACTTCAAACTCCCTTTATGATTTTGTTTTAAGATTACATCTGTTGGGATCCATGGGACCAATTAATTGGTATGTATTACTGAAACTGGTCTGTGTTTACAAGGTCTACATTTACAAGGAGTTTGGTTCTCAAATGTTTTTTAACAATATGCCTGCCAGTTTTTCTTTATGATTTCTGATGCATGGATGGAAGACCTCTGGACTCAGACTCTTCCAAGACTATCTGGTGACCCCCAGGGGGGCATTGACCCTCATTTTGAAATCTATTGGAGTAGATGTAATGCAATAGTTTGCCTGATGTTACCAAAATAGATGTAAAAATGTCCAATTATGAACCATTTCATCAGCTAAAAATAAATCCCAGGAAGTAATATATAATTTTTGCATGTAAGAATAATGTGTACTGTATGTATGTGTGTATGGCCCTCTGCACCCTCTCTCTCTTTTGATGGGTGGGTGGATCTTCAGGTTTAACTACTTGTGACCTTACACTGAGGAATGCTGTTTGTGAGGCATTGTTCGAAACCTGCTTCACTTGTCATGCTTCGTGTCTATCTGCATGTGCAATTAAAAATCTGGATCTCACGTAAGCTCTCTGCTCTTGGCATGGAAGTATAGTCAGTCTACTTTTTAAATTGGGGCTCTGCAATTATTTAATTCGATTTTTATTCGAAACATACACTGTGGCAGAGTCAAAGTGCAGTGTTTTTGCTAATCACACAGTGGGACGATCCCCACCTCCCCACACAGACATACACACTGCCGCTCCACTGTGCACATGTAGGTATTGCTGTTCTACACATGCCAAAGAATTTAACCAGTGGAGTGAGCTACATGGAGACGTGCTCACCATCATCCACCATGATCACCTGATGATACGGCCTCTTTCGTCTTAAGTACTGGTCCTTCTCCACAGGCCATAACAATAGGCAACAGGAAGCTGTCAGTCTAAATACAGACTTCACAAGTTTCACCATGTTTAGTAGTTAAACCGCTACTTCTGCTTTAGCTCCTGCTTGCCTTTTTGCACTCTACGGTTAGAATTCATTTCCCTTCCAGGTCAAATTTGGATGTGGAGCTCTTTCCAGGCTGACTGCCCCTTAAACATGCAGAAGTAGATCGAATATTAAAGACATGAGGTTTTAAAGACAAATACATTAATCAGAATTAGTGAATGTCATGTAAATGTTGAATTATTGTTGGATTAGAGTTGTTAAGGGTCCTCTGTGACCTTAAGAAATCATTAGTGCTGCGTGTTTGGTTGTTGTTTGGCTCTCACAGTGACAGTCGAGACTGACTACCACATCCTGTCATGTCAAAATCTTGCATGCAAAGAGAAAGGTTTAAACAAACAAAGCACTAAGTTAGAAATGAAGAGACATGCGATATTGATCTCTGAGGGGGACACTAGGAGCAGTAGGCTGTGACGCTTCCAGGGACCTCTTCAGGGGTCAGGGGTCAGGGTCAGGGACCTGCTCAGGGGTCCACAGTGGTAACCTGTCAGCAGCAGATTCAAACCTGTGACCAAACAGGAATGACAGTCAAATCTGGTTGGTTTGTGGTTTCTGTTGAATGCATGCTGCTTCTTAGGCCTGTGAAAAATATCGGATAAAATAGAAATACTATATTAACACCAGTGGGGAATTGTTAATAGCACCGTAAACACAGAGTTTAGGGTAAATATACCATTTAAAGCAGGTCTACTGGACCCTGGTCCTCGTGGGCCACAGTCCTGCTGGTTTTAGGTCCCTCTGAGAAGCGCTTCCTCTACACCTGTGCTGTGGTTCTCCAGTTCAGACCACACGCTGACATTTGAGAGACAAGTTTGAGTCCTTGTGATCATGGTGGCATTTTTAGTATTTTCTCCAAAGATTTTTAAAAAAATTATATACATATATGGACCGATACTTACTCCGATTGCTATGATCACTTTGATTATGCGTTTGTGCACGTTATTTTGAGTTTATCACCCATTTTAAAAAGTGAAACGCAGCTGATAAATCGACAATGAATTCTTTGAGAAGAGCGTCAAACAAACAGCTAATGTGAGACCATGTCTTTGTCTTCCAGATCGCCTCGGTGGAGAAGTGCCCCTCCGACTGGATGGCTGCGTGAAACCAGCAGCGTTATACAGTTCCAGTGAACCGTCCCCCCTCCCCACCCCACCCCTTCCCCTCCCTGTCACTTTTCACCGTCCACATCTCACTTCTCAGTTACTCTAATATTTCATTCTACTCATCTTCCACCCAGTCTCAGTCCATCCTCTCTCTCATTTCTCATTCTCCTGCCGCCTCGGCCGAGTTGAGACTGAGTCGCGTCCCTCCTTCACGATGGTTGCTGATCTCGACACGGCCTCTCAGGGCAGCGGCGTGAGGTTGAAGCAGGAGATCTCCCTCCTCCATGGTGTTTGTCTGATTGTAGGAAATATGATTGGCTCTGGCATCTTTGTCTCGCCTAAGGTAAGAGCTGCATCTCTTCACCCCTTCTGTTTTTCTTTTGAGGAGTTTTAGGTTCAGGAAGCCCTGCAGTACTTTGAAATCCTCATTGTGTTAAGCTAAGATTTTTTACAGCAGCCAAGTTCATCTGTGTGACCAGTTACTTTCTTTGTTCTTGTCTCAGGGAGTGCTCAAGTATACAGGCTCCTTTGGCTTGTCATTGGTAGTCTGGGCCATCGGAGGAGTGTTTTCAGTCTTTGGAGCTTTATGCTATGCCGAGCTTGGTACCACCATTCGTAAATCTGGAGCGTCCTACGCTTACATCCTGGAAGCCTTTGGAGGCTTCTTGGCTTTTATTCGGTGAGTAACTTTTATGTCTGTTTGTGACGGTAATTCAACTGAACATGTATCTTGTCAGTTTTTTTGCCTGACAATCATGGACTTGTATTGATCCTGCTGTAGACTATGGACGTCCCTGTTAATAGTAGAGCCAGCGTGTCAGGCGGTGATAGCCCTGACCTTCTCCAGCTACCTGGTCCAGCCCTACTATCCCACGTGCGCGGCCCCCTATGAAGCTGTGCGCCTCATCGCTGCTGCTATCATATGTAAGGAACTGCCTCTCCTGAACGTGCCTGCACATGCATTCTTCGCTTCATGGCAACACTTTGTAGCATGAAGGTTGAGGGAGGTGGTGTGTAGCTTTGGGCGGTCTCACACAAGATCAACACACATGAGATATGAATGAAACGATTCAAGCAACGATTTGAAGTCAAGTTCAAAAATAGGAGAGAAACTTCACAAGGACCACTGTGTCTTATGTCGTGGTTGCTGTACAGTCTTGCTACACAACATAATGCCATTCGAAGCTGTCTGTGTATTCCAGCTGTTGAAATTGCCTTTGTTTAGAAACACATTTACACCTGCTCTCATCCATGTGGATTACTGCTTGGCTGGATAGATTGCCAAGAGGAGGGTGGTATTGTGCCACCTTTTAAATAACCCAGTGGAGTGGGTGGAGAGGCACACCCAAAAATAAACCCAGAGTTATTTGCTGTATTTGATTATTGCGGCACTTCCCGGTGCCTCGGTGACAAGCCGTATATAATTTGAGGTAACCCTTTGTGATGGGTACTGTTGCACCATATTGCACCAGACACGTTCTGTCTAAACAGATGAGTCAGTGCCGTGAGCCTCGGGGACCAAAACACAGCTGCCTCATGTTTTTGAATCCCTGGTTTTTACAAAGCTGAGCTCTATGTGTAGATGCTGCTCCATCTTTTGTGTTTGATTTCTTCTTAATTCCACCTTAAGTCCACAGTGCTTAGTAAATCAAAAGCTGGAGATTAGGAGGGTAAATGAAGTGCAAACGCAGTCCTCTCTAACAAAAACCTGTCTGGCTTGTGAAGACAATCCCAGTTTATTGTTGAAGATCTTTTTGGCTCAGTGCACTATTAACAAATCGGCGTCGAGCTGAGAATGTGAGCGTAGGCATGTTAATACTTTTGTCATCGTTTTAATGTTCATTTGAAAAGCACCTGCAGACAGGATTTCAGTGTTGCACAAGTTATATTATGGAAATAGTGACGCACACAATAATTGAAATACAGTCTGATTTTAAAGTTTGATATTTCTGCAGTGCCAGAGCCTATTTTCCTCATGCCATGCTCACGACTTCCGTTTCTACCAGGTCTGCTGACGGGTGTGAACTGCATGAAGGTGAAGTGGGGCGCTATTCTTCAGGTCATCTCCACTGTAGCCAAGGTTCTCGCTCTCATCGTCATCATCGTAGCCGGCATGGTGAAGCTGGCACAAGGTATATAACCCACCCCGGTACGATTTACCTGAGACTCTGCTGCACTGCTGACAATCTGCGAATCCCGAAATGATCAGCCCCCAAAACCTTTACCGTTCACTGACTTGCATGCGATGCCTTGCTTTTCTCGTAGGCTTCGACCAAAACTTTGAGAACTCGTTCAAAGGCTCCAAGCTGGACCCGGGCGACATGGCCTTGGCCCTTTATTCAGCACTTTACTCCTACTCTGGCTGGGATACGCTCAACTTCATTACAGAGGAGATCAAGAACCCAGAGAGGTATTTTGACAAAAAGCATGACAGATCTGCGTTACATTCAGCGCTCATATGGATTAAACCCAAGTTTGTCTGTATTTTCAGGAATCTGCCCCTTTCCATCGGCATTTCCATGCCCATCGTCACAGTGATCTACATCCTGACCAACGTAGCGTACTACGTGGTCATGGATGCAGACGAGGTGCTCAGCAGTGAGGCTGTTGCTGTGGTGAGTTTGTGAAATGTTTATCGTCTGTTTTATGGGCAAACTTAATGAACTCAGTCTATCAGATTGACAGCGTCTGCCGTGCCGACTTCAGGTCTGCCTTTCCGGTTATGCACTTGTCCTTCTCTTGAATCTGGCTTTCAGCCTCTGGCGCTGACGTCTGGTTCGAGCACGCCCTCCTCGTTTATCTGTGATCACAGCAGTCGACATGGCTGCAGCTTCATTTGGCTAAAGACGTTAGCGCTCAGTACAGGAACGGGGGAAGCTAATGATGTGATTAGTGCGTCGAAAGAGGAACTTGTTAGAAGATTTGATAATCATTCCTGTTTTTTTGGAGTGTTCATTCTCATGGTTAGCGAATCGTCTGTCAAAAAGCCAGCGGCAGCGTGTCAGACATGATGAAAAGATTTATATCACTGTGTGTTGTGCAACACTGCCAAAACCTGTTTAGCGAAGACAGTTCCAGGTATTTACTCATCCGTGAAGTTATTTCCAGTTTGTAAATGTGCTTCTGCATCAGTGTTGATATGAGCATTAAGAAATGACATTGTTTACCCACCTGGTGAAGTGGAATGGCGTACAGCACGAATGTCCATTATTTTCAGTGTCCTTTTCCATTTTAGACTTTCACCACAAATCTTTCTCTGAATAACTTTTTAGCTGTTTCTACACTCATAATAGAAACTAAAGTGTTTAAGCCTCTTTTATTGAAAAGTTTATAGCCTTTTGATTTAAAAAAAACAAAAAAAAAAAACAAAGGCTAAAGAAATATATTTTCATGTGTAGTTTTTTTAATCCATTGGGGCATAGTTCATTTTATTTGTAAGGAATCTAAATCCTAAATTTTGAATAAAATAACACTTATACTATATTCTCTCTTTTTTTGGAGATGTCTCCATGTACATCGAGAATTAAGCTGAATTTGTCTTGCATGTAGTTTCAGTGAAATCTGTTGTAAATTTAGTGGTTCACAAAAGATGACATGTTAATTACCTGCAGGACAGATGAAGGAGAAAATATAGCGATGTGTTAGGATTAGTTGTGTCTCAAATATTGGCAGTCCAGATCATTACTGTGTATAAATGCCATCGGCAGTGGAGAGTGTGCTTCATGTACGGACTGTGTTGGGTTTCCCCCAGACGTTTGCCGACGAGGTGCTGGGCTGGGCTCGCTGGCTCATCCCTCTCTCTGTGGCCATTTCCTGTTACGGAGGCCTCAACTCTTCAATCATTGCGGCCTCGAGGTAAGTAAACACACGTGGAGCTTGTCGGACGTCACGACAGAGCAGCTCTGTGATCCTCCTCCTCCTCCTGTTTGTCCTGCAGGTTGTTCTTCGTGGGCTCCAGAGAAGGACATCTACCCAACGTTCTGTGCATGATCCACATCAAGCGATACACCCCGATTCCTGCACTACTGTTTAACGTCAGTTGTTTTAAAACACACTTAAAATGTTCTAAGATGTAAAATGTACTAAGTGTACTAATTAAAATGTACATAGAATAAATGCCAAGAAGTTATTGGCCACGTGTTTTTCAGTTTTTGTCACCAAGTTCTGATGTTAATAGCTTCTGTGTTTGTTTTCCTTCCTGCAGGGAGCCATGTCTCTGTTTTATCTGTCGGTCCCTGATGTTTTCCGGTTGATCAACTACTTCAGCTTTAACTACTGGTTGTTCATCGGCCTATCAATAGCCAGCCAGATCTACCTTCGGTTCAAAGCCCCTGATCTGCACCGACCTGTTAAGGTACTGAAGACTGAAGTGACTGTGCTCCCTCAGCAGACATGTTTAAGTGCCATATGATGTTTAGATCAAACGACCAAAAAAATCTGCTCTGAGGTTGGCAGAATTCCAGGCCTTTATTTACGATTGTTTACCCATCAACAGTTCACATCGCCCTCACACTGACTTCAGTTTGTCTGTATCGTCTCTGCAGCTCTCCTTGTTTTTCCCCATCGTCTACTGCCTGTGCAGTGTGTTCCTGGTGGTGGTGCCCCTCTACAGCGACACCATCAACTCTTTAGTGGGGATAGCCGTGGCGCTGTCCGGCGTCCCCGTCTACTACGTCTGTGTCCATCTGCCTCCCAGCTCCCGGCCAGCCTTCCTCAGCAAAATGCTCGGTAAGAAACACCGCTGACATTTCACCCTTCGCATGGAGTCAGAACGGATCCGTTTTGTCTTTTGGCATCGGTGGAAACACCGTCAACATAATCCTGTTTCACCTTTTTCACTAGACTGACTTCCCTACGATTCACAAATTAAAATATAAAGATTTTATATACATGTATTCGTGCTGCAACGGTTTGTACACAGAGATGGTTTTGGGTCATATTTGATCAGTGTCTGTTAAGATAAATGGGTGTTTTCTTGTATTTAGGCCAGTAAAATGTTTTTCATGTAATTCACACTACCAACTACAGCTGCTTCACATTTTTTCATAGTTTCTGAGAGAATGTGAATAAATCCTATTTCAACAACTGCTGGACGTTCAGACATGCGATTCCTCCATTTTCTTTACCCTCTCGTCTTTGAAAAGGGATTATGTGGGTAAATTCTTCAAGTCTTTTCTTTTCCCCCAGACATTAAAAAAAAAAAAGCCATCAGCTGACTTAAATCACCACATCATTTGTTGCAACTGTAGCTGTTACAAAATGCCTGTTTTGTATTTTAAAATGTACGAATGAATGACTGGGCTTCCACAAACAAAATCACGAATGCATTGATGCAAGATTACAGGGCAGATTCAGACACAATAACCACCTTGGATCATTTAATGTAAGCTGCCTTTGTGAATGCATGTAGCTGTGTAATGTTTGAATGACTTTTTTTTTTTTTTTAAGTAGCTCACAAGTTTTGGATTGACTGTAGATACAAGTGAGTCTTGGTGTTAACAGCTAAAGGGAGATTTGGATTAGGGTTTCAAAGTCCAGTTTACTTTAAAGCCCACATACTGTAAAGGATTCTATAGTGTAAAGGTATGTTTGTCTGTAAAACCGTTGCTCTCCTAAAACCACCGGCCTTTATGGCTCATTGTTTACACACGTGTTCCAGGCTGTTGCTTCTGTAACTAACGGCAATGTTTCTCTCCCCCCCCCTCTTCCTCTCTGTGGCTGCAGATCACATCTCTCTGTTCACTCAGAAACTGTGCATGTGCTGCGTGGCGTCGCCGGACATCGATCTGGACAATATAGACCCGGACAAGATAGAGTGATGGAGGACGGGACCGCCCGGAGCGGTGGAAGAGGAAGCCTGCACAGGCTGTGAACTGCAGACAATCAGAAAGAGAGGAGCACAACACACCTCCTGCCTTCTACTCCTCACACGCGCACGCACACACACACACACACACACACACACACACACACACACATCACCAATAAAGAAGCAGGATTTATTTAAACTGTGTACATTTTCACTCTCCAGACAGCCGAGTATCGATATAAACCATGAAAACTTACGTGCACGCTGTGCATTTCCGTCCACAGGGGCTCACACTGCAGCTCACACGTGCTCATAAGCTATTTACAGCAGGAAGTTTTTCGATCATTAGTTTAAAGGAAGTGTGTTGGTGTGGCAGCAACGAAGTGGGTTCATGAACGCCGTTTTTTTTTTTTTTTGGACTCACACTGACCTCAAAGAACAGCACAGTTTTTGCACAGTTTGTCCGTTAGACTTCACTTTGTTCATGAAAAGCTTTATTCTGCTCCGCTCCTGAACTGAAGGACCAAATGAACACATCTGTTTTTCTCTCATAGGAAGAGAAAATTTACAAAGCGCTCACATTCCTTGCTGATTCTGTTTGTCTGTCATTATGAAATGTTGCTTTGTGTTCTGAGTAATTGTTAGAAGAGAAGTCATTTTGCCTTTTGAGATGTGTTGTCAAGGTACGTATTTTTTCTTTACTTTTTGCAGCTGAACTCTAATGTGACCTGCAGGGTCACTATTTGATCTTGGCTGCCTCCTAGTGGTCACTGATACACAAAGCAACAAGTAACAGACCTTCAGTTCTGAAGGTTAAAAGCTGTTATTTCACAGGTCGTGGTCACTTTTCAGCCATTTGGAAACAGAAGCCACTGATGGGAATCAATCTTAAACATTAAAAGCTCAGCGTGATTGTTTATTGGTGGGGGAGAAGCTGATAAAGCCTCGTCTGTGTGCCGTTCTTTCAGAATAAAAGAGTTATGATCTGCATACACTGTTACTGATGACACAAGTTTTAAATAAAGTCCAGTTTGTTAAAGTTTCATTCCCATACAGTTCAGCCTTGTTTCCAGATGTGACTTTCATGTAATCACAGGACAGTGGAGCCTGTTTGAGTTGGTTCACCAAACTTCCCCTCTTCTAAAAGCAAATTTGAAGCAATTGGGAAAGTGTTCATTTTTAATCGCTGTATTTTTTTTTTTTTAATCTTGTTCGGCGGCCTTGTGCAGGAGCAAAGTCACTCTGTCCTGAGCAGCTTTGCTCCCTGCAGGTGGAGAAGCGATCGCTGTAGCATGTTAAAGTGCAGGTAGAAGTCTGTGGAACATCGTACTGTCGTCCTCATCAGCTGTAATCGTGCCTTCTGTCGGTGTGGTCGAACGGCCCTGCTGTTTCTGATAATGTAACTCTGGTGTACGGTGTCTTCGGCGCAATCCGACACATCACTGTAGTGTATATTTTTTTGTGTAAACTGAAGTGATCTGCTCGTGGTTGACGTCGGTCTGTTGCCAGCTGGAATTAATCAGGCCTTACGATTTCAAAATCACATTGAGTGTCTTGACTGGATCACGTCCACAACACCAGCGAACAGAAGCACACGTTTTATGTACTCAATTTTGGGTTTTTTTTTGGTTTTTGTTTTTGGTCTCTGCAATACAAAGCATTGTTCAAACCAAACTAGAGTGTATTGCTTAAAAAGTATCCACAGGAACCATTTCCAGGTTAAAAACCAGTCGTTCTCAGAGAACACACGTGAATGTTGCAATATATCGTATGTTTGTTGTTTCATCAGGTACCAAATGTGTTTTCTGGCTGGTTGTGTTGTATTTGTAGGATTGTGATTTAAGTGCTTGTGAGTTGAATTCTATTTTTTATTTATTTTTCTTTTTGAACGTGGACAAACCAAAGGGTGAGACGAGCTCTACCGGTTAAGTCTCGTTGGCCCAGACTGAAGCAGGAGTGTTCCGTGTGTTTTATCTGAATAAAGTCAAGTAGAGAATGTGAAGTGTTCCCACCTGGAGTCTCTGTCCATCAGAGAGGTTGTGATCGCTGTGAGCAGCCACTAGAGGTCAGGATCTGTAAACACAAACCGCAGTGTCATGAATTTATGGGACATTTCTCACTTGAGTACAGGAAAGTCGAGGGTCACATCTCAAACTATTAAAATAATTAATAAAATTAAATACAAAGCTTGATGGCTGTCAGGCATAATTTCCTGCATTTTTTAGTGTTTTATACAAATTAATGTTGAAAGTGTGGATTTGCTAAACTAAGCCAACTTTGATGCTGCAGTCAACTGCAGTTGTGATTGAAGACTGGAGAGAACACACTCACACAAACACATGTATAACATGCAAACTCCACATGGGGACTCACTGAAGCCCAGACTTGAACCTTGCTGTGCAGCTTCAGAGCTAACAACTAATAAACAAAATGCTTATAAACTACATTTAGAGCAGAAATTCTCCACCTGAGAAGATGTGTGGGAGTCGGGTGTCAGCTGCTCCTCCTCGGGCCGGGGAGTCGGTGTCCTCTGACTCATGAATAAAAGATGGAGCAGCGGAGGGGAAATGTGGCCCCGCTCCGCCACGCTGTCCCCGCCATCTCCCGCAGTCTGTTAGCCCCGTGTCCGGAGGCCCGGGAGGCCGAGCAAGGGAGCTCCTATCCCGGCGTGGAGGGTGATGGTCCGGCTCGCAGCCACACCTGCTCCGCCCCGCCGCCATCATGGAGCTGCATCGACGCCTCAACTGGATCCGGAGCCGCCCGTGGAGGCCGCGCGTGCTCCGCAGGAAGTTCAACCGTGAGTGGCAACGTGTGTGTGTGTGTTAAATTAGTGTGTGTGAACATCTCTGGAGAGTCGACAAGAGGTTTTAAAGTGAGTTTTCCTTACAAAAAAAAAGTGTCTTGTGGTCTCGAAAACGTATTAACGCCTACTCTGGTTTTAGACTTAACAGGCCATAAACCTATGCCAAGCGCAATTACTTTTATTTATTTATTATTACTTTTTAAATGTTATTCTTCATTGAAAATGGACACATGCAGAACATGTAAACTCACACAAAGTCTGCACACCAAAGACTCGGACCAGGGACCGGTTCTCTGTGAGGGCAAACCGGCACACTCAATAATGCAAAACATGCAAATAAAAAGTTCTCAGAGTTTGAGTGCCATCTTACAAAGATCATCTATTGTCATGCAGACAAAATAGTATGAAAAAAAAAATCATTAAAACCCATCATTCAGGACATCCTTACAGAATACACACTTGTGAGTCAACATTGACACATAAAATTAACATTGAAAAGACCAAGACAAGTTGCTTATAGTCTCTTTTTGTCAATCTGATTTTATAGTAACGGGATCAGATTGTCCCGTTTAGATGAAATCTGAATAAAATGACCAGGGAAATCATCTGATTCAGTGGATTAATCAATCCCACAAATGCACTTTACCAGGAATTCTACCAGTCATGAAAATGGAGCTGTTACCTTGAATTATTGAGTAATGTTTACTTCCTTCCACATTCACAGTGAATGATGATGCCCTATCAACAGCAGTTTTTTTTCTGGAAATGTCATTAAAGTATTAAAAAAAAATGGAGTGTTTAAGAGAAAAGGCAGAAATAAAAAGCACTGAAAAAGCCTGCAAGACCAGAGTAAAAAGATAAAATTTGAAATGTTGATGTTTTGCTGCCAGAGACTGCTTGTGGACATTACTTCAAGAACGCTGAAAACATCATATTATTCTGTAAAGATGACTTTGTTGGCCTGATGATGCTGTAATAGGTTTTATATTATAAACTGTTGTTGGGGTTAAAGTTGGTTCATTGTAATGTAACAGTATATTTTGCAGCTTCTAGTAGTTTACTGTTACTTTCTAGTATTTTTTTCACCACACTGTGAGTGGTTGAAATGGTTCATTCTCCATTTACACCCCCTACGGTGGCCTGTAAGGGTCAGATAAGGTTAATGTTGAGTGATACTCCTTCTGTCTCAGACATAAACAGATATCAAAGAGAAACAGAGATCAAGACCTTCCTTGCAAGATAAGAGGGAGGTTGTTATTTCCTTGAAGTTAAGGGAGTGAGTTTCTAATCTGGTAATCACTGGTTTGACTCCCACTGCTGACAGATCGCTGCCGTAGACCCCTGAGCAAGACCTCCAAACCCCAAAGATATATAGAAAAAAATTATACATTTGTTCAGCTTTAACATTTTTTTTCATACAGATTTAACATTTAGCTTCATATCTAGACTTGATTTAGAACTTTGCATCTTGAAATCAAGATCAGTATCACTTGTTCCACTGTAATTTAGAACAAAATGACATAAAACCACATGTTCTTTTTTTTATTATTATTTTGAAGTAGCGATTTGTTTGGTAGATCCCATGTTGTTGACACACTTCTCAGAAATGGCTGTTAGCTGACACTCGACTTCATTTGATCAGACTTGGCAGTGAGTGCCTAATTTAAACCGGAGGGAACGAGTTCTAGCCTCCATGCTGGGTTCGCCGGTGTTTTTATTTGGTCCTAGTGTTGCTTATGACTAAAAAATTTCAGTCTCTATCATGAATAACTGGTGTTGTTCATCTGAGTGCACTTGATATTGAAAACTGCAACTTCTCTACTGAGCCTCTGCGTCTTTATTCTGCCTCCTGTTCAGGGGATCCGGAAAGCATTGCTTAATGGAGATGTTTTCTGCTGCACTCGAGTAGTTTTCACTCTGGAGATCAATAAGACGCTGTGCGTTCAGCTTCCTGTCTGGAGAGTGAATGCATTAGTGTGTGATGGATGAGCTAATTGTGCGCTCTGGATCGTTGAGTTTCTGCTTTTAATTGTGTTGACTGTTCAGAAAGGGGCTGCTGATAAACTGTGTGACAGAGTGACAACGAGGAAAAGTCGAAATGCTGATATTTTGCTGTAGTTCAACATTCACACAGAACAATTGACACAGTTCTCATGGGTTAAAGCACACATTCAGTTTTTTCTGCTCAGCCCACAAATGCGCTTAACATGACAAACTGATGGATGATGTGATTTGACATGGTAAATAAATGAGTGTATCAGGTTGTCATGTCCAATATACTTACCACAACAGGAGCCAGAATCACAAGAGCAATAAAATAAAGGATTATTTAAAAGTACATATCCCAGCATAAAGTTATAAACATCATCTACTTAAGTTTATGGATGAATCAACACGTCCAACAACTATTACCATGCAGCCTGAGCTGGAGGTCTGACAGTCAAGCTTCTCAGACTTTGCACCTTTAAACATTACTGCCACAATGTTGTCATGAAACTTTGATGAATTGGTCTTTTTTTTTTTTCTTAATTGGTTTTTACAGGAAAGCAGTTGCACTTCTGGTCGATGAGTCTTTGTGACATATTGTAATATTTTCAGTAAATCTTCAAGTTTAAACATTACAGTTCCTTCTATTGTTTTCAAAATGTTTGTGTTTTGTCAGAATCACTCCATCAGATCCAGCAGCCTGACTAAAGATTAAACCATAGGCTACTAAGTCAAAAACAGCCCTGTCGCTCCCTCAATCATATTTCTTGCTGTTGTGTCGGTTATGAAATTGACTCGCATTCAGATCCTCTCATCATGCCATCAGCAGCACTTTAAAGAGGAGAGTGCTGAGGTTGAAGGCTGTGGATCGTTTCCTCGAAAGCCCTCCAGTCTCCTGAGTGGCTTTGTCCTCCACTAATTAGCTCAGTATTTATTAATAAGATAGAGAAGCTGCCTCGGCTTTATCAAAGGTCACCACCGAGCAGTCGACTGGGACGGAAACCTTCCTTCTTCTTGGTTTTTGTAGCATTTCTGAGCAAGAATAAAAGCTGCGGTGTGAACAGCTCAGAAGAAAAAGAGGATGAAGTATTAAAGATGTAAAACCACCAAAGTTTTGATAAAAATAACAACCTGGAGAGCTTTCATCTCTCAGAATGAGTCTTAAATAGCAACTAAAAGATGAGATGTTTTAAAAATAACCTCAACTGAGAAGTCGTCCAGTTCACAGTATTTTTAGCTGAAGCTATTTTCTGCAGATATTAATATTTCTCCTCTGTTTGGTCTCAAAATGCTCAACACTGGGGTCATATTCCCTGCTCTTTCTAATCACTTCGAGCTATTTTTATACAGCTAATCTGTAGTATTACTGAAGATACAAGGATTTCTGGCTGTCGAGTCAGAAATGTTTCCTTAATTACATAATCTAAAATCAAATAATTCCATCTTATGATAGAATAATTAGGCCTGAATGTTGCAATGATCTCACAGCTTCCATGTAGCAGAGGGATTATTCTGCTCTTTGTGTAAGTTGTTGCTATTTTCCCTGAAGCACTCAGCTCCGAATTTCTTAAAACTTTCAGTAATATGAAGGTGTTGAAATATTATATGCACAAAAAGTAACAAATCTGTTTATTTCTCCTTTGCGGTAATACTTCTTGTGAATCAATATAATGTGTTTATTCCCATTAAAAGTGGTGACAATAATCAGGCTTCTCAAACCTATAGGAAATGTTACAACAAATAAACTACCAGATAAAAGTTTCCTTACCATTTTTATGTAGATTATTTAAAGTCAGTGTGTTAGTGACGGACTATCAATATGCTGAAAAGTCCCATTAAATCCATAATGTGTGACTGACACTGTACAGGACAGTGCACGGAATTTTTCCTCTCTGGATCCTCCTAGAAGTGCATCTTGTGTAATTCACAAACAAGCCAGCTTCCACATTTCTCTCCTCACCTCGTCGAGCCTCCGAACATGTTTTATTGAGCATATTTAAGCATTTCAGGTGGTAGTATCCTTGGCAACCACTTCATTTAAATTTAGTGAGTTATTTTTTCCGGGCTGACTCACTTTGTGGAGCCCACACGTCCTTTTGTTTGTGCCCACAGGGCCACTTGTGCTCTGCTCGTTGTTGTGGTTGTTTTCATTTGAAAGAATGAGATGCACCTCCGCTGCATGAAACCACTACTTAGAGAATATCTGGTTGTTTTGGGTTTGGGGACGTTCCTGCATGAAGCTTATTACTTTTACTTTGTCTCTGTGTTGTGGACAGTGCATGGTGGAGTTGTGGTTAGCACTCACAGTGGTTCAATTACGGCCTCCCAGGGTGCTTTGCTCCTGTGATACATCCAAACACATGTTATCTGAAACATCCTGAGTGTATTACTCTCTTTGAAGTTGGATAAAATGTTATAAAAATTACATATATAGATGATGAGATGATCTTGTGCAGTATTTAGTTTAACAATCTTGTGTATATAAAACATTGATCTATAACCCTGCATTGCCCTGAGAGATTTTCCTTTCATTGTCAATAAGCTGCATCTGTTGGCAGGACTGGTTGTTGCTTTAGGTTGTGTCTTTAGCACAGTATCAACTGTTATGTTTGAGAAAGCTTGCATAGAAGATGGCTGGGTGGTCTGGTAGCGTAATCAATTACTTTACTGTTCTCATTCAAGACTTGAGGGTCTTCCTGTGTGGAGTTTGCATGTTTGCTTTACTGGTGGTGATTCTCAAGTGACTAAATGTGAGATTCTCCAGTTACAGCTGGGATTGACTCAGTCAAAATGACATGTGCTTCAAATGGACAAGATTTGGCATTCATTTATGATTTAAAGAGTATTATACATTCGTGTTGAATTCATGCAATCTTCATGTGGAAATTAAAAAACATAGTCTTTGTGCTTTCCCTTCTCTGTGTTTCCAGTTCCCGCCAGCAGGGGGCTTCCAGAGTTCGATGATTCAGTGACTTCTGTTGCTCTTCTTCCACTTCTTGCCTCAAACATGACTCTCTGCTGATCACACAGGGAAGAGAAGCGACTGCACAACTGCCCTTCATCTCTGCACAACAGTGCACGTTCAGATGATGAAAACAGCTCTTCCTCCCCTGAACATTTCACCATTTCTCTTCTCCTTTCTTTTGACACCATGCCGAGGGCAACGTGCCACTCAAAACACCGTCTGACTGATTTAGTGAATCTCACAGAGGCGCTCCTTCTCTGATGTGATGCGCAGCCAGACCTGCCCCTGGCTGGTTATCTGTCAACTTCAAATGGAGCCGCAGCTACAGCGATGATGATGATGGTGGTGATTAAAATAAACCACTCTGCCAGATTGTGGTGCCGCGCTCCTGTGACCTGCCTCACTCCTGGTCCACTCTCCTTTATTCAGCTGTTCCCACCTCCCTCTCTGCTCCTCCTTGTCCCTCACCTCTGCCCCTTTTGCATTTACTTTATTGCCTCCTTTCTCTTATCTCTGCATCCGTCTCCATCCGAGCTTCACACTTAACGCTCCTCGTGCCCCGCGACCTTCCCCTCTTCCCCCCCCCCGCTCCTCCCCTCCTGCTCTGCCTCCACATCTTGATTATCCCCTCTCTTCACTCTCCTCTCTCCGCTCTGAAAATCTTCCCACTCCATAGCAACGCGCCTCCTCACCGCTGTATTCTCTGATGCTGGGGGGGGGGATGTAAAACTACACCAGAGCAGATTACATATTGCCTCAGCTCATTTTCCAGCTGTAGCTCAAATTGACTGCTGCCTTGCTTACACACACTTTACCCTTTTTTCCACCCCTTATTTCACACTTTTCCCCCCCTCTTTCTTCTTTTTTCTCTGTCCTTATCTGCAGATTTCTCCCATGCTCTCGTCTCCTCTCCTCTCCATGAGAAAGAAATGGTTCTGCAGGCTTTCAGGGCATGCACGAGTCATATTGGCCTTTTCTCTGTAATTTCACACGGCAAAGTCAGCAAGCAGGGCTGCTGCGTGGGCTGACGACGAGCACAGCGAGGAGGACTAATGGAACGAGAGAGTGACAAGGAGAGAGTGAGAGTCGGAGAACAAAACACAATGCGTTTCCCAAAGACGAGCACGTGCAGCGAACACGCGTTTATTTATATCCACGGGACGGATTCAGAAACACGGCATGACATATTCATGAAAATGTTCACATCTATTGTGGGTTTTCCAAATGCACCTTCTGCACGTGCGACTTATTGTTTCCGCAGCAGAAGAAGAATCAACTAATGGTAACATTCAACGCACTTGTCATGCAGCAGACTCTGAGTAGTTCACACACGGTGATTTAAAGCCATCTTTGCCGTACACATTCCATAAAAGCTCTGATTTTTTGCACGCAGTTTCATCAGCATGTGTTGGCGGGCTGGAACAGTCTTGCACATGCACAACGTGGATCCTGCGCTCAGAGGGTAACACGTGGTCAGTGAGCATATGGAGCAGGGTTTTATTGTGTGTTGTTGCTGAAAACGTCTCAGACATGAGATATTGTTGGGTTTGACTTCACTGTGCGATCTGGCCGACGGCAAGTGTTGTGCAGGCTGCCGATATGCCTGATAAAGTAACTTAACTTATGAAAAGTAGTGATGTTCCCATACCGTTGAATGGTCTTTATTTACTGCTTCCTCCAGAGAGATGCAAACTGGACCATCACACACATTAATATTCACACCGACAGCCAACAATTAACCTCAAATTAAAATCTGAGTATTAAAAGAAAATCTATGCATCCATTCTGAAAGAATCTGAAATTAAACTTATTGAACCTCTGTGATCTCATATTTTGACCTGTTGTGGACCTTAACTGGCTCTACCTATAAGTTGGTAGGCGTTTCTTTTTAACACTAAAGTAATCCAGTTTACTATCTCACAGATGTATTTATAAATTATACCAATCTTAGACTTCGAGACAACTTTATTTTCAGAAGCTCTGCAGTTCCAAAAGCTCTTACAGTTAACATATCTGAGAATCGACCTCCCATAACCTGCACAGAAGACTTTCTACTCAGTGAGGCAGCATTACCAGGCAGCCTCAAAGGCACTGCACCGCAATCGGGCATGACCTCTGACCCCTCTCTATAAAGTAATTGGATGTCATCGAGTATTATTACACTGCTGTTACAATCCAGAAGCAATAAGAAAGAAGTTGGGGTTGGCCTTGTCCTTTGACTTGCTGTGTTCTGTAATCTTACTTCAATATGACTCCTGAGTTTCCAGAGAATAACTTTTTAAAAATAACATCATAATCACACTAGAAAAAAAATATAGAAGAACCTCAAATGCATATTTATTAGATTGTCAAAGAGAAGCTGGATTAACCCGCACTTGCTTAGGGAGAACATGCAAACTACACACAGAAAGCCCCATAAGGCTGGACTTGAACCAGGCCTTCTCTCATCATAACAATCTGCTATTAAAACACACGAGCAGTCGAATCTGACCCGTTTTTTAAAATTAATTTTCATTCCAGAGATGTTCTTTTCTTTTCTTTTAAGCACTAAATAAAAACAGCCTCATTGCTTCAGTCCGCTCGCTGACCCATGAACGGAAAGTTCTCACTGAAAAGCATAAGGCTGACGAGTCAGACTGGAGGCCAACGCTGGAAGAGCTGGCTTCCTCTGAGCGGCTCTCGCCCATCAGCCCATGGTTCCCATGTCGCCGGGTTCAGGCCGAGCTGCCAGCTCCAGGTTGGTGGCCAGGATGTGGCTTCATTGAGTGTCCATTCCCCTCAGAGAGATGCCAGGCTGGCATAATTGTGAGCCGGGGTGGGCGAGCGGTGTCATTGGTGGAAAGTAAGCGAGACGTTGGCCTTATGTGAACTCATGCTGGCTTCGGTGATGAGAAGAAACATTCAAATGCTGATGAACCGGAAAGAAGGCCTTGTTTCAGCTCTGTGTTCCTGTGGGAGAGTTTCTGTCTGCGGTTTTTAGTAGGCTAAGAGCACACATTGTATGTTAGCTTTGTCCTAATTGATCAAATTGGCTTTGATGAGGGAAAATCTTGCATAAAAATTACATCTTCTCAGGATCTAGACCAATAGTTTGAATTTTTGAACTATTAAATGCAATAAAACAATGCTTATTGTGTAGAAAGACATTTGAAAAGACTGTAGTTTTAGCATGACCAATTATTTCCAGTAAAATCAGCTCCTTCGTCTCAATGAAATCCTGTTTACTGGAGAAGGAGCAGCTCATTAATCCTGAAGTAACTCGGTCTTCCTTACAGCTCCATGAAAGATGTCTGACTGTCAGTTAACACTAATACCAGGGATGCAGGAGCAACCTCACATAAACATCAGCTCACATAAATGACATCTGTTTTTAAATCTCACATAAGGAGCTTTTTTATTTTGGGGATTTGACTTTGTGTTTTCATTGTAGCACTTTCCTGTTTTATGGCTCCTCTTCAGTTTTGTCTTTGTTGATATGCAGCACTTTCACTGATGACTATTGGTTTTAAATGTGCTCCAGAGATAAATTTGACTTAGTGAATGAGGTCGGCCCCGATAAGGGACAGGAAATTAGGACATCTTAGCTCTGGATATACAATTTCGACATCCCTTTATACAGTGACTCTGCTCTTTTCACACAAACTGACAACAGTAGAGGAAATAAAGCCACACAAAATTATTGTTTTCAAGTAAAAACACACTTGAATCAGCATATTAGGTTTGTTTATCTCTGTAATTACTCATTGATTAATGCCGAAGTATGTTTGTGAAACAGAGGAACCTTTAAATCATGTGTTTTGAACACATGTAGCTGTATGTGGGTCATGCATGGTCGGTGTAGCCAGTGTGTTCTCATACTCTGGGCAGTGGGACAGATGTGTTCATTCTGGAGGGACTTGATGCAGAGCCAGAGCCTGTGAAAGCACGCTTGCATACATGCACATGCAGAGATGTGTTCAGTCGGGGTCTTTCAGTGCCTTCATGCGTGATGATGAGCTGTCACCACAGTTTCCAGCTCGGCTCTAACTGCCCCCGTCCCTCAGACCGGCGGGGCAGAAAGGCTACATGTGTAGAGCAGTGACCGGTCCTGTCTGCCTCTGATTCAGAGGAAACCCTCCTCCTCCCATTTTGTGTCTTGCTACTCTTCAAAGCTGCTGTGGATCACGGTGTTGTGCTTTCACAGAGGTACAGCTGCATCAGAACCTTCAAGTTTTTTTTTTTTTTTTACACACTGTTGCTCAACCTTCCTTCCACATTCCCACCCTGTTTTTGTGAAACCGTTCAGTGAGCTCCTCCCTTCCTGTCCACTGGGTAGATAGAAACTATTTTAAAATGCATCAAACCTGAACCTGCTGGCTCCAAGTGTCAAATCCAGGCCTTTTTGGTTTGACCTCTCAAACAGTGTGTGACTGTGAGTGAAACTGCTCGTCTTGAGTCTTGGTTTCTTGTATTTTTCTTGTTAAGAAAGTTGACTTCCTCTTGGCGTATGCAGCAGGTGTTGGCTGTAACGTGTGCTGGAGGACACGCTGATGTGCTGGGTGGCGTGGGAAAGGAAACTGTGGTTTACAGAGCCTCTACCACCCTGTTGCCCCACCCTGCTGAAACCTTCTTCGTCTGGCTTCTGGACATCCCTGACAGGAAAATGTCTCCCTGTCAGAAATACTTCTGGATTATGCAACACTTAATGAACTGCAGCACATTAGCCTGTCAGAAATCTGACAAGAAACGTTAATGGGAGCAGCATGTAATTTAAAGGGGTCTGAAATATGCACTTGAATGCATGTAAATGAGCCGGTTCATATCCTCACACTTTGAAACAAGCAGCTCAAAGAGATGATATCGTCACACTGCTGTCTTTTAAAGACATACACGTACCTTTCCAGATTTAAAATAAAGCTCAGGTTGTTTCGTTCTGCCTTTGATCAGAAGGTTTGCTTCATATTTATAACACAGAAGAAGATTTAATTCTGACCTAAACTATTGAGAGCTTTCAAGTCTGTTCTCTGGGTGAAAAGATACCAGTGGACGGACCCGACTGGTTTTCTTTATGAAGACTTGAGCAGGAGAGTTTGAATCACTGCAGCTGTCTGACAACATTACAACAGTTCAGTCAACTGAAGATAAATGTATAAAGTAGTTTCTTCAAATCCTGCTGATGCATGACCCCTTTAAGTCTTTCTGTATTCTTCTGGGTGGTGGAGAGAAGTCCTTTATATCGTCGTAATGTTTCTGATCAGTCTCAGGCCAGAGTGTATGACCACAATGAAGGTTCTGGTTTTTTCATCTCACAGACTGAAGGTGTTTTACATAGTATTACTGAGCCACTTATAAAGGTTGACCAGATCAATACACACTCTCATTGTTTGTATTCCATGCTGTTCTGGTGAAAGAATGATTTGGATCTGTGGAACTGTCAAACATTAGTGGACCCAGGATGGATCCCAGGGGAACTCCGCATGACATTTATTTAGCCATGAAACACTTGACATGCACATATATGTCTAAATAGGAAGGAATTAAAAAAAAAATTAATTAAAAAAACACTGTACTGCAGTACTCACTCAAATAAATAAAATCATAATGTTACTTTGCTAATTATTTTGGTCATACTTTTCTGTTTCAGTTAGGTATTCAACGTATTTATATTATCGAAAATAGCTTTTCATTGTTATTAAAATCAGGCGAATAGCAGGTAGACTAATTATTTTTACTGACAAACATGTGTAATAAGATATTTATTTTGCTTGAGTAAAAATTCATTTTGTTTACATAGCTACAATAAAAAGTAGATCAAAAAAACTCCTTTGACCAATCGCACCTGAAGCACTTTTTGCACTCACTGAAGGTTTTTCTTTATATCTGAATTCTTGCTTGTGTTGTCCGCCGTTTTGTAGAAAAGCATCTGCTGAATGAAATTGTAGAACTGTAGAATTGTAGAAAAGCCCCTTCTGGTTTTCATGAGTGGAGAAACTAGAAGCTTGACAGGCCAAGTCAAACAATCTCTGTTAGTCAAGAAGTGGCGGCGTTAGGGGAGCGTTGGAGCTCCTCACCCCGCAGTGAGGCCATCCGTGTGAGTTTGGCTCCGAGGTTCGCTGAGACAAACGAGCAGTCGAGGCCGAGCCGTGCTGATTCATCTGCTCCGCTGCTCCCGCCGCCTGTTATCTCCCCCCTCCAGGTGGGCCCGGCAGCGGCGGGCCACGATGTGGGCACCGCCGTCGCTGCGCTGCCAGCCGGCACAGCTGGCGAGCAGCAGCTGTAATGCAGCCATTGTCTGATGCCCTCTGTGCACTCTGGGCCGGAGACAGCAAAGGCAAAGAGTGAACGAGCCAGAGAAAAGGATCCAATTGTGAAACAAAGAAAGACAAATTACAATAGCGGCAGGGGGAGACGGGGAAAGGGAGCATAAAATTTAAATTAGCGGAGGCACAAAAGGAGTCGACAGCTTCACACTTCTGAGGTGGAAACATTTTGGATTATCAAGCGGCATCATGTATCGCAGAGTTAAGACCTACAACCACATAAGGATGAAACGATATCGATATACTTACAGTAGGTGTTTCTTGCTTTGTCTCACTTTGCCCTCTTGTTGCTTTGACGTTACACAACTTTTGGTGTTTTCATTGATCTGACCTCAGCAGGCTGCATGGCAGACTTTGTTAGAATTTTTTTTTTGTTTTTTTTTTGTTTTTTTGTTCTGGAGGAAATGGCGATTGCATGCTGACGGGAGAAAAAAAAAAAAAACAATTTTCAACCAAATTACCTGAAAATGCGGAGGTGATTTTGAAGGTTCGTGCGTTTGTGGTTGCACAGAGTGATTTTCCATGGCAATTCAGTATTTCTGATTTGCTGTAATCATGAAGTATTTCAATCCAAAGACTTTGCTGATTGCGTTATTATTTGCAGAAATCCTTTATTTTGCTCGATCTCAGGCCTGCGGTGTCAATACTGCCTGAAGTTACATGTTTGGAACAGAGCACAGTGGTGTAGTGGTTGCCGCTCTTGCTTCTTAGTGAGAATATTCCTGGTTACAGTCTGATTTTGGGAGGCTTTCTTTGTGGAGTTTGCATGTTCTACTTCTGTGTGTTCTTTCCAAGTATCCTAATTTCCTCTTATCCTCCAAAAACACAAATTAAGGTTCATTATTGGCTCTAAATAATGGTGTGAATGTGAGTGTGGTAGCAGTACAGAAGATGAATGGATGTCCACCGACAACCATGACGTGCATTTTTAGCTCTCTGATGTGTCGTGAAGCAGTGAACGTGTCGGCCTGTGTGTGTGTGTCCCCGTGCACGTGTCTCTGTCCAAAGTGGGCTGCAGTTCAGCACATCATAATCATCTCCTATCAGACACATGAAGGAATAACATGCACACACTGACACACACACACACACAGAGTCACACGCACTAAATTCACACTTGTGCAACTGAAGTGAGTCACAGAGTGCCGCGGCAAATTGGATTTGCCATGCGATGCCCTCATTATTGTTACCCGGGTAACCAGCCACCCCTTTACAATCATCCCGTTTTGTCATCTTTCTGAGAGGAGAAAGCGAAAGAGGCAGAGGCCTGGGTGGAGGAGACAAAGCAGGACGGACAGACTGGGATTCCCACAGAAGTCTCTTTTAATCCGTGTGTCTCACTTTTCTTTTTTTTTTTTCCTGCGTCTGCACTCTTTGACTCCGACGCCGGTAATTCACTGGGAATTGACCTCGCACCTCAAACCGTGATCACGTTCATGTTTTCATCGTTTTCTCATCTCTTCAGTTCTAAACCTGCATATCATGATTCATGGGGTAATATATGAAGTCAAGCTGGCATGCAGAGCTTTCTAGAGACTTATTTTCTCTCTCTGCCTTCCTCTTTCACTGTCCGTGTGTTTTATATCTCTGCTCAGCGTGAGGCCGAGGTGATGTACTGAACGTGGAAGAGCAAAGTTACTCAAGTTTCCTCTTCACAGACGTCTGAGTTCTGCAGAGTTTTATGAATCAGTGTCTTGACTGGCAGCAATACGCGGCGTGTTAAGCATGCCTTGGCATCTTCATTCAAGCTTCTCATATAGTTTAATTGCTTGTTTGTGTCTTGTATGTTCTGTGGTTAGACAATCAAAGGACAAATATTTGTGTAGCTGCACACACACAGAGTATATATGGCATGTCCGCACACGTACACACAAAAAAAGAAGCAAATATTCAGAGTAATGATATTAAATTGGAGAGCAACTTGTGTTTGAAGTAGAATAGAATAAAGAAAGTAAATGAAAGATATTTTATAAAAGGTGTATTTTGATGGTAATGCTATTAAAACATTAACTTATACATACTGTACACTGTATGCAAAAATGAGTTTCAATGAAGTTATAAATGTCTTTTCAGGATGACAAATCAAATTAATTTCCTCCTTGTATTAAAATTTAAAGTATGGAAAATCTACATTTTTTAGCAACAATTGTCTCAATGCTTATGAATTTCTTTGAAAAACAAAGTAAAGAAATCTAAAACTTCAATCGGTAACACATTACTTGAAGCACTCGGTATAACACATGGACACAGTTATAAACAGTAGTGGACAGTTATGTACAGTAGTTATAAACACTCATAAATGATCATAATGCTTTATAAGCCACTATACAGCATAGGATAGGGTTAGGTTTAGGGTTAGGTCCTGGCATTGTGATCATTTATGAGTGTTTATAACAATAGCTACACATGCTATAATGGCATTATAAGGCTTTGTAAATGTACTTATAATGTGTTATACAGGGGGGCTTCAAGTAAAGTGTTACCCTTCAATCTGACAATAGATTAAACCACATCGTCAAACACGTTTCATAGAAAAGAATGAATTTGGTGACCTAAATAAGGCCCGTTGAAGCAGTCGTACGAGATGCTTACTGCTGTGAAAATGGTTGATTTCTCTGTGCGTATCATGAGTCACTTGAAGAGGTTGATCTGACACCGATATCTGAGGATCAAACACGTGCAGGGAAGCAGAAGTTGCTGAATATTTGCAGAAAAGTTAACAAGAAACGATGTCAGGGTTGTTTTGTTTCCTTGCTAACATCTATCGTCTCAATCCGTTTGTTGTGTCCAGTTTCCTGCGTGCCGCTCGCGCTGTAGCATAGGCGTGAATGCTAATGAGCAACCGCTAATAGTTGATATTTTCGGCCGCAGTAACAGGCGGCGGCGTACTGATGCATATTTTCAGGGCCAGAGGAGCGACTGTGTAGGAGGCTGAAGCCGCCCATTCAGCCTCTTGGGATACACATCATCTGGCTCGATTCAGACGCCAAAGAGCTCCATTGTTTGACCCCATTCAAGCAGCGCTATTGTACCGGGCGGGTCTGATTGTGCTGCTCTGTGCAAATGGCAGCGTAACGTGTGTGTGTGTGTGTGTGTGTGTGTGTGCGCGCGCGCTTGTCTGTTGTGTTTTAGCGGCATTGTGCGAGCAGCCTATGCTACGATCAGGGACGTGTGAGGGTGTGTTTGTGTTGCTTTGCGAGGAGTGCGTTTGCGTCTTCCGAAGCCGGGGCTTTTCTCACAACAATGCGCCCCGTCATTAAGATGCAAACGGGGTGAACGCAGCCCAAACGTGACCCCGTTTTCCGGCGCCGCAGAGCAACCGATGGTCACAGGCTGCTGCCGAGGGAGGAGAAAAGTAACCGAAATGGCTCTGAGTTCTCACTTTTTAGAAGTTGGATTCATACTTGCAAACCTTTATGAATGTTTTTGCACGCGAAATCATGAACCAGTCAGCAGAACATGTGGTGGTTGTCACAGCGAGCAGATGGGCGTGGGCTGAATATCTGCATAAGACAGTGGGCTTTGCTCTGCGTGTGTCACTGTAGTCTTTGAGCTTGTTTTTTTTTTTTTGTGATTGTTTGGTTTTCTGTTTACTTGCCTCCCTGACCGGTGATCCTCATTCCCTCCATCACGGGAGCACTAAGACATAATGTCAGGACTGCCGACAGGCCGGGGAACAATAATTACATATTTTCACAGAACCGCCATCACTTAATGGACACCTTGGGTTGAACTTCAGTGTTTTCAAGAACAAATAGCCTTTGCCTCAAAAAGCAAAAAAATGATGGAAAATATGCAGATTTTCAGTTACATAATGACATAACGTTTGACACATTATTGCAACTATTTCACTAAAATGATTTTATTAAAGTTTATAGCCATATGCTGTGCTGTTCAGGGGTGTAGTGGTAAGCACTCCTGCCTCACAGTGAAAGCGTTGCCTGTTGGAGTCCAGAATGAGTCTGTGTGTGGGCCTTTCTGTGGACAGTTTGAATGTTTTCCATTTGTTTTTGTTGGTTTTCTCTTGGTCACCTGGTTTCCTCTCCAAATAACCCTGGACTGAGTCCAGTGAATTGGATCAAGATGGATAAATATATTTGTATAGATAGAAGTGCGTTGTTCCAGCGTGATTGATATTAGTATTTTTCCTGTTCTGCATCAGTCAAGTTTTTGGATTTCTCTTCTTTTTTCTGATGATGATAGTTATTGTAATAGGATAGCAAACTTCCTTCAACTGGAAAAGACAGACGAGCTGTTTAAAAATACATCCACAGGCAGGAAATATACATTAAGTCAAAACAAAAGCAAATTTGGCATGATCGATAATGCAATCGTGAATTTCAACAAACACAAACGACTCTCTGCATTCACGTGTTCGGAGTCCACCTGCTTCCAGCTGTGATCTGCCTCCGCTGTCTGGACTCGCCTCAGCGAAAATGAGCCCGTCACCTGGTCCTGTCCCTCGAGCTTTGGCCTGAAAGGGAGGCGGCGGCAGGGGACAGGAAGTCTGAGGGAGAAGTGATAATGAACTGACTTCAGGCCTAGTTTCTATTTTGGTTGGAAATTGGTTTATCTAAATGGGGTGAGTCAGAGAAACTGCACAGTGAAGACAGACGGAGAAACAAAGTAAGAAGGAGGAAGAAAATCCAGCGTCTGTTTTTCACATTTTTTTGCTTCTCTTTGACAGAATACATTAAAGGTCAGAGAGAGACAAGGCGGCACGCTGCCAGTAAATTGGGACTGGACATGAAAAGCATGAAAGAGACTAGAAGACGCCTCGAGGGGACGGTTCAAACCTTAAAAAAAAAAACTACTTTAGAGTCGTAAAGTGAAGTCAAGTTGTGCAGTATTGGCTGGAAGGTTTGTCATTAAATAGACGGAGTTCAAAGTTTTAAAAAACCCTTCAAAGTCAGTTCAAATATCTAAATTCATTACAGTAACTGTAAGTACTGTAGTACTTTCTTGTGCTGTTTAATGAACTTACATAAATCTCTGTGTACACTTTATGTCGAGTATTTATATTAGTGCTCTTTAAAATTTATGTGAAAGTAAACAAATTAAACTTTATATCTATAACTAATATACTGTGTGACCCACTGATTCTAGAAAACAACAAATCCAATCAATTTTAATGTTTATGAGTGATGATCCCATATCAATAGTTGCAACATACTCCAATTAATTGTTAGTAAAATCTTAAATCAAGCTATATACAACATCCAGAAAAACAGGTAAATTTAATGGTTGGAGTCCAGGTTCGACTTTGCATGTTCTCTAAGTACAAGCATGGATTTTCTCTGGTTGCTCCCAGTTTCTTCACAAACCTGAGTCTTAAGCAGTATAGCAGACGGATCGATATGAAGGAAAAAAATCAGCACCGAACAAATTCAGAAACAGCAGTAACAGATGACAGTAACAAATGGGTCACACGTCTAACTGCAGTGAACAGTAGTGCTGTATCGTCTCTGGGTTGCGAATATTCATTACAAACCTTCGCTGATGCAGCGGACAGTTTCTGCTTCACTGCCGGTGAGTGAAAGCTTGTTTGAGGTGTGTTAAATGGTGTCAGACAGACTGTCCAGCTTCAGAACAGATCCCAAAGGTCTTGGAGCAAAGGTCTGAGTTGTAAGAACTATGATTATGGGAGAGGTGCTAGTGATGATTCAGGATCTAAATCTGTCTTTTGCAGAGCAGGTGAGTGTGTTTGTGACCGCGTGAGCAGCCCTGTTGAGGCTTCAGCAACAACAGACGACACGGGACGCCGTCCAGAAGCCAAAAAAAAAGAGAAAAAAGAGGGAGCAATCAGTGTGGTCCCAGGATTCCTGGTGAGCTGTGAAGGAATGACAAACAGAGCTGGCTTCTCAACTTGAACACTAAGTCAACTACACACACACACACACACACACACACACACACACACACACACACAGCCCATCACTCCCTCTTTGCATGTCCCTGCTGGCTCAAAATACAGAATCTAATTATTGCTGTTAATCACCAGGCGCTCGAGCTGACTCACTGTCGAGCCATACTGTCCATATGGCCACACACACACACACACACACACATGTACACACACATGTACACGGCACTGGCCCTCCCCGTACAGTACACTCACTCATGCACACATGCGCACACTTACTCATACAAGTGCTCTCGAAAGAGCACAGTCTCACTTCGTCTTTCCACAGGATGTTATGAAATCAGTCCTGTTGCTGAAACTTGGTGAAGGTCGATGGGAGTCCTCTCTCTCACCCACACACACACACCACACACACCACACACCACACACACACACACATACATCCACACTCCATCGGGCACTTTTAGACAGGCACACACTCATCCTCATGCAGCGAGCTGAATCTGAGCGCAGTCCCAGTCCTCCTGTACCGAAGTGAGGACCCTGCTGGTGAGCGGACTATCGCCTGAAGCCAGGAGGCCGCGCGGGCGTTGATTCGATTTTACAGCCCAGTCGCTCCGTCCGAAGCTCGGGTCCGTCAGCCGAAGCAGGCGAAGAGGGGAGAAGAGGAGGAGGATTAGTGATGGCCGTGACCGACATCACAGAGGATGACCTGGATGAGCTGATGCGTGAAGAAGCGGAGGATGTGTTCTTGGAAGACGGTAGGATTTGCCAAGACCGGGCTGCGGAGCACTGAAACCAGGCGTGGGTTTCCAGGTGGGCCGCAGGGCCGAGACACCTGCGAGGTCAGACCGGTTGGCTTGTGACTTGTGGCAGTTAGCAGGGGTCAAGAAGAGGGTGAGAGTGGTGACCCCGAGGAATCTTCTGAGCTGTGTGGGTGGGGTTATCGACCGAATGAGCTCTGATGCTTCAACAGCGAATAAATAATGAAAACCGAGCCACTAGTGGAAGAAATATTGAGTAGTTATTAAATGCAGTGATTAAAATATCAAGTCCCCGTCGGTGTGATGACCCCTCTGGGGGTTTTCAGTCCAGACCTTGTTTTCTGGGAGCTCTCTCTGCAGAGTTTGTTTATCGATTCTCAACTTTTGCCCTTTTCAGAAAGCCAAGAGGAGCCGTGCCCTCTGCAGTGTGGGCGTAGTTGTATAAGAGGCAGATGTTTTTAACCAAGCGTTATGCACCGCAAGAAAATCCCTTCAGTGTGCACTTTGTGTGAGTGTTTGTTGTCTTAAAAGCAGCTGTAATCATAACCTGTGGTCAGACGGACACTGGAGGGAGAAGAAGCGGGAGCTGGAGGGAAGATGCTGTCAGGAGGAAGAGTGTTGATTTTAGAACTGATCGCAGACCTAGATCTAATAGACAGTGATGATTCTTAGACATATTCATGTTTGGCATCATGAAATGTTTTCAGGACTGAAACATGAGTGAACTGAGCATTTTAACTCTGAGGTGGTGTTGAAGGACACATCCATATTCCAAGATTTACTTCCATTTATGCAGTCAAATTGCTTGCAAAATGGGTTGAAACTGACTGAAATCACACTTATTTCACCATTTATTGTTTAAAAAACTTTCTTAATGATCTTCAGTCCCCCTTGAATATTGCACATACAATATTGAGTACTTCTCTCTTACAATGCAATGTGTTATTGACAAAAAATGCACTAAATAAGAATTACTTGCTTATGATGTGTTGATCTAGAAATAGGTTCAAGGAGTTTTTCTCGTTTCACATAAATGCATCCATCAGGAGTGCTGATTGGGGATAGGAAACTAATTTCTTTTGTGTTTGTAATGGTTGGAAAATACTACAAAAATAACACCTAACTCAGTAATTAACAAGACTGTTCTATTACATTCTGTTATTTTCTCTAGTTTACCATCTTTAGATTAGAAGAAGCAAATCACAGAAATAAATTAAATCAGTTTTAGCTTTTATTAAGTCAGTTGTTATAAATTATGCAAAGATATAAATAATAAAAAGCTAAATAAACTTCTCGCCTCCCTCCTATCCTGAAACACACTTCAGTTCACACATCGTGAACCAACTTCACAGTTTTCTTTGGTGTCAATCGTTTCTTGTTGAATTCACAAACACCCTCCAGAGCTTTTACACACACACACACACACACACACACACACACACACACACACATACACACGCATGCATGCACGTGTAATCAAGCAGCACAACACCATGCCTGATGTAAGAAATACAGTAACTTGCATTGCATTTTTGTGGGCATTTCAGCAGTAACCCTACTATAGTTCCCAAACAGTTACACTTACCTTCAGCCTCTAAAGATAACTTAATGATCTCATACATGTAAGTAAATAAAAGATTTTAACTCTGTTAAGTCATTATGCACAGTCAGCATCCATGATAATAATGCACAGAAATGTCATGCAAAGAGCGTTTATTATATTATCACAATAAATGGCATGTGTTTCAACTATTAGCAAGACCATTTTTCTCCATTTCTTGTGCTTTCTTCAGTTTACCATCGATAGTTTAAAGGGACACATGCACATGTAATGGTTAAGCAAATAGGGAAACCATTATTCTAACCATGAGCCTGATCCTGATGTCTGTCTTCACCTGAAAAATGATGACGCTCCTCATGCAGACCTTCATTTATTCCCCCATAGGACAGGATGCCAAATTTTGGACCTCACAATACAAACACACGCAGACTTTCAGAGCTCAACAGATGCTCCGTTTTTATTTTTATATTTTTTTACACTGTGCTGATGTAAATCATGGATTAATTCCACAGTGAAGTGTGTGCACACTTATGTCAAAGGTCCTCACAGGCTCTACAGCGGCTCCTCGGACGATGAGAGGACAGAAAATACGAGGTTATTCCCAGATATTGCATCATTTGGTGTGTAATGTATGTTAATGCCTCCGCTGACCCACTTCTGACTGATTTTCACTGACGGTAATATGACGTTCCCTTTGAACAACACAGCCAAGAGGTACGGAGCCAAGATGATTCTCTGCCACAAAACCAGCCAATCACAGAGCGCAGATTTGTGTAGAGGTTGGCCAGCAGGCATCGGAGTGTTTATTCATAGACGCAGCTGAAGGTAGCACAATATGGATCACTTATATTTTCTGTGCTAATTAGCTCTTTGGTTTAGAGATTATTGTGTGTGGCTTGTGCTGAATATTCAAGTGCTTCATTCTTATTGGACCTGAATGCAAATTTACTACCACTGTCCTATTTTTCCTCTCTGAATCAGAACTTTAATCATTACTGGAGCACTTGCAAATCTTTTTTTTCCTGCACACGAAGGGGGAGCTCTGTGTAAACGCTCAGCGTGAGGTGGAAGATTTGTGATTTTTTTTTTGGAAAAGGTTTAAAGATTTTCACACATCCCACCCTGTGCGTATCAAGTGTTCCTCCTGTCAGTCAGCACCAGACTACGAGCTCAGGAACGGAGGGTTTGATAAATGTGCATGCTTTTAATGCAGCCATGTTGTGCATCTTCTAGAGTTTAGTACATATATAGATGATTGACAGGTATTTGCACAAATAAAGGATCCATTATTTGTGAAGCGACAACAAAATCTCTTTATGTTAGAATACTTCATAAGATCAATTGTTTTTCCTTTTTTCTTAAATGAACCTGTGGTCTTAAAAAAAAAAGATAAACACAACTACAGATAAGTTGTTAGTTATTCGTTTGCCATCATCATACTCTGTATCCTGACTTGATGGTTTTACTTATAAACGTTCAAAAAAGTTACCAGTCAAAGATCTGTGAAGTCCTAAAACATTCAGTATTTGTCAGAAATTTTCACTTGTTTCGTATCTATATCTGATATTTAGTCTATCGAGGCATTTTAAATGTAAATAAAGCAAACATTCCACAGATTTATTCATTGTAGTGTGTATGAAAACATGAAATACGAAGTTATTATAGCTAAACTGAGCGAGGCGTCACAAATGATCGCAGCACATAAGGCCTGCAGTAACTATTTGTTGTTGTTTTCCATGGAGGTGATGGCTAAACCCATTATCATGCAGAAGTTATAGTACAATTCCCTCGAACATTCCCGAAATAAACTCAGGTTGTGATCGTTAGAATGAGAGCAAAAACAGATTAGAAGCATGTCAGATAGCAACAACTATGAAGAAAATACTGTAATGTGGCATTGTTGTCACAGTAGCGGATATAAAACTACGGTGTGTGAGACGCATTTGCTGTCAGCTCTGCTCGCACACACACGTGAGGTTGTGCACGGCTCCGTTAGTCCTGTTCGTCATGCCGCGCTGAGCCGCATTACAGCGAAAGGAGCTTCACTTTTAGCCTGGCAGCAGGAATGTCAGAGTGCCTGAACCGAGCGGATACACAGTGACAAACACGCCACGCAACGGCACACACACTCCAGCTCAGGTCGTATGAATTAGCAAAAAGCCTCGGCAGGAACAAAGCGCTCCTGCTTCGTCCCTTGTGTCAGTCACGGCTCTGTTGTTCCAGTCAAAGAGAGAAGACGTCTGAAAGATGAGACGATGCTCACATTGGACAGATTGTCTTTTGTAAATCGTGAAATTTAGGGCACGTGTCTATTTAGGAGAGTAAATCTGGCATAAATCATCACATCTCTTCTGCACTGCTCTGAATATGGATACAATAGTCTGATAACAGCCAGTTTGAGTGGGAGCTTTTCTGTGTGGAGTTTGCATGTTCCTGCCCTGTGATGGACTCTGATCCTGCTTTCAGCTTCAGTCAGCTCGGATCGGGTCCAGCTCCCCCCCTCCTGAGCCTGAGCTGGAAGCACTACAGAAAATGAATGCATGGATGAATGTTGGGTCTCTCTCAGGAAGCAGGTTTAGTGTAAAATCCTGATTAGCTAAACCTGAGATGAAGGTAACTCGCTTCAAAAGGACAGGAAAGTTGAACTTGAGGCCCAATTAGACCTGCCTTTTCAATTAGTGTGATCCATCCACAGTAATATTTATATCACACATACATTAAGAATGAAACATTTGTTTTTATCTTTCATTTAAACCAAAGTTGATTTTCGTGCCAAGTTGTAATCTTTCAAGATACTTCAATGGATCTGGAGCGATAGTCTGTAAACACGACGTTTGACTGGAAGATATTTATGTTAAAGACCATGTGAAACCTCACGGACTCACAAAGACAAAAGTCTTGTGGAGTTTATACGAGTAAGTTTTCCTTGTGCTTGAGGATCCTCCAGGGACTCCAGTGTCCCCCAACAGTCCAGAAACATGCATGTCAAGTCAATGATGGATCCAGATTGGATTGAAAAGTGTCAGTCCTGTGATGGACTGGAGACCTGTCCAGAGCATAACCCTGAAAGTAAGACAAGGATAGAATCTGAAGGCCTCTTTTCTTCAATGAGCCTTCTTAGTTTTGCAGAATTGGTGCAAAAACAGCCTCATCCTTGTTCGTGAGCTCGTCCTTTGTTTTCGGAGGGCAGTCTCGGGATGATAATCATGAAGCTACAGGAGAGGCTGAGGAGTGAAAATCAGTCGCAGGGCTATCAGAACAGTGAGAGATGTGCGCCGCAGATAATGTGCCAAAAAGCAGCTAAAAATAACAGTCACACATGCAGCCTAGTGCGATTTATATTTTATAATGATGTAAACAGAGTCTCGGCTTGCGTCTTATTAGGAAGGGGCTGCTGTAAAATCTCCAGTGCAGGAAGCGGCGCCTGACCTGAATGATTCTGTTGAATCCTCAGAGAAACCACAGTCAAACCCCTTAAGTGGTTTCACCCAAAAGATAACAGATAAACAGAGGCGTGCTTTTCCCCCTGTGTTATTCCAATTTAGCACACACATCCGTGCATGCCCGCACAAAATCTCTCAATTTGAAACACTTCTGAAGAAACACTGGTTGCTCAATATTCAAAGGAGAACGACTCCAATAAAAGTGCACAAGGGGCCTTGTTGAACCCAAAATCAACACAATGGCTTCTTTAACTCTTTCTGTGAGTGATTCACACAGTCTGATCTTGGTCTGCGTTGATAAAATGCAACGAACAAGAGAGCGGAGTGTCCCAGAGGAGGGCGGCAGTCCAGAGGCTCTAATGACAGTGAAAATACGGCGGCGCACGAGATCGATGGCGTCGCGGTTTAAACGTCAGGCCGGTGTTTGGTATCCAAATAAAACAGCGTTTAGTTTACTGGGTCAGGTCAGGAGGCATGAAGCGCTGCTTTCAGTCACATGTGAGGAGCTCCTGGAAAGATTCAGTTGATTAAAAGGCCCCGAAGCTCCCTGAGTTCCACCCAAAGTTCAGAGAAACGCGGAGGAAACAGCTTTCTCTCTGAAACGCCATTCATGTGAGTCTTTTCAGGCGTTGCTTGTTGGTGTTTTCTAGCAACTGAGTTTAATCCCTGTAACCTAACCCAGATTGCTTTTGCTGTTTTTTTGGGGGGGAGTTTATCCCTCTCTTGTGAAACAGGACTCAGTTCCACCTCCTCCTCCTCCTCGTCAATTACAAGACAAAACCTGTAATTCCTGGGCTCGACAGCTATTGTTTATTTGTTTGACTTGGTGTAGTTATTTGAACCCTCCCGGCACAACGACGCGTCAATCAATCAGATGATTTCTAGTCGTCTTCTCTTCTCCCTCCGTTTCACTGCAGCTTTTGAGGGATTGAAATGTGCGATTTCAGAGATCCTGCAGGCAGAATTTGTGTAATGGTGTGAGGTGACACCAAAGCTAAATCATTTTGCACCTTTGATATTCACCTGTAATCTCTCTGCCTTCTCGCCAGCCTGAGGGGATTTTCTTGAACGTCTGCAGCCAAACAACACCTGAGATTTAAAGAGCGAGACAAAAATTCAGAGCGTGACACAACATGCGGGCGTCTTCCAAAGCAACAAGCTTATCACAGCTTGGCTCACTTCCTCGGTGCAGGTTTTTCTTTGTCTTGCAACTACTGGTAGCAGCAGAAAAGTGGCATTCCTTACAAATTTCTAAACTAAAACGTGAAAGAAGAAGAAAAAGAAAATGGCCTGCGGGCGAGAAATGAGCCACAGTTTGCAACACAAGTTTTGTTAACAGTTGATGATCCCATGCAGCAATAGTTCTGTTTGTAAAGCAGCTAGGGTTTAATTATGAGATTTGAATGTTTTGTTGAGAGAATGTTTGTCATTCTAACATGTTGTTAGTGATCAAGTCATAGATTTACAGTCAACATTCTAGTAATCCCAATCATTTATCAGGATGTGGCCTATTTTGAAGCAACTAGTTACCTTCAAATGTTTCACATTTTTAAAAATAATCCAAGTTCCCTCAGCTGAACCTCAGGGATAGTGGCGGCTCCCAGCAGCTTCAGGCTGGAGCCTGCATTATGTCTTAGGTTTTGTAAGACAGTTTTCCCTAATGCTCCCTACGGTCTGTGATAGTGCGCTGACAGACCTCTTCCTCTTCACACAGCAGTATCAGCAGACACACTTAAATGTTAAGTAAACAGAATCAGTACTTTGACATCTTCAGTTTTTTTATTTGGGGTGCTGGCTGATTTGATATGCACTATTGATTAATAAGATCCCAGTGGCTCATCAGAATTTAACATTTTAAGAAAACAGTTTCTTGAAATATTCGGTGGCTTCAATATTTAGATTGCATTTTATACATATCGTGTCTTCATTATTACCACCCAACTTTCCAAAATGACATGTGCTCCAGGAGTGGTGCTCAGAGAGCACAGTGGACCTCCAGCACTTTACTGCATAATAAATGAAATCAGAGTTTTATTCTTTACTGTCATATATTCATCCTATGTAATTTCTACTTATGAACTGAGAGAGAATCTGCACTGTATATCCTGATAAAGTATCAGTATTTATCTACGTTAAATCAACAGATAGACTCCAAAATATTGGCTTCATAATTCTTTCGAAGTCGTTTCTTTTCAGAATATACACATTTGGATTATGTTTTACATGTTCCCCCCCTAGCCAGACATGATCAGCCAATTCTTCAACAATTTCCAAGAATATTAAAATGCCAGGAGCAGAACTTTGGGGAGGTTTGAATATATTCCCGTCGTCTGCCTCACACATCTCTCCAGCCTTCACCTGTTCTGCTCGTGGCAGGTTTATTTATAATTTACTGCTCTTCATATATTGTCTTTCTTGATAGTTACCAAAATATCATGCACCTCAGTCAACCTGCCATTGTTCACTCGCAAGTGGATTCTCTTTATTCACAAGAAAAACCGACGTCGGAGCCACGTTAATGTTGATCTGTGAGAAATGAATGATTTTCTCTGGACATTTAGTTCCTGTTTCACTACAAGCTTCCACCTTGAAACTCTTGAGGGGATGTAACACAACCACACACACGGACACACTTCCAGAAGGCACTGGCATGATGTGCAGAGCTCAGGCCCGCAAGACTAGAAGCCAGCTCGGATTTCACAAATCCATTTCTCTGTCAGGCTCTTGTTTATACTCGCCTTGTGCAGCAGAGGAAACAGTATCCTCCCCTGAGCTGACATGTTGCACACCAAAGCACTGGATCACAGCGTGCTGCTCCGCCGAGTGGAAAGCCGGCAGGGAGGTCATTTATCTGGACGGGGAATCGTCTGACAGCTTCACGTGTTTGCACAGGGGTACGACACGGCGTACAACAGATAATTAAACCGCAGCAATGTTTCCAGCGTTTCTCATCGTGCTTAGCAAGTTATCAGCACTGGAAGCTCTCGTCCTCATAATGATATCAAGCGCCCTTTGCTCTGGGGTTTTAGTTCACACTCTTTTTTTTATTATGAGATATTTCCCAGGCCACTACTCTTATATGTCTGACTCACTTCACTGGTGCGCTACATGCCGTAATTCAAATGTGTGCCACGATTAAAGTGGATTTATGAAGCCTCCCTGTTAGCTGGACTGTGTGCTGGTCAGCCTTGGCTATAATTCGCTCAATGTTTAAGGCTGTCTGTCAGCGTGAGCGCAGCTTTTCTGTGACACATATACAGTCGCTCGGCCCTCCTGTAACGGCCAATAAAAAAACTGGTTTGTCCGTGATGATGCCGGGGCTCGTGCGATTTGATAAAAATGCAAATTTAAGACGGGAGAGGCTCGCTGAGCGTGAGAATGAGTGCCGTCATAAACACACACATGAACTGACTCTGTGCACACAAGCATCCTGACAGTCCACCCACCCACACACACACACACACACACACACACACACGTGCACCTCCACTGTCTGGCCAGTTGCTGTCTCTATCCACAGCGATGCAGCTCGCGGACAGTCCTGCAGTGTGTGCGCGTCAGCGGCCGCTGTGCGCTGGGAGAAGCTCTGACCTGAGGGGACCTACAGTAGCCGCATCTCGCGCTTCCTGCTTCTGACAGTTGGCTCCACTGACCTACTTTAGCCAGCAGACTACTGCGATTATTCTCAGCACCTTTCACTAAAAGAGCAGTAATATCATTTTTTTTTAAAAGCAAAAGAAAAACAAGGAAAAGCAGTTTTTTTTTTAGAGTTTGCTGGTGAAAGCTGGATGATGCAACAGCAGAGTTATTTACTTCCCTCCCAGCAGACGTTTGGACCTTACGTGTAAACTCCTGTCCACAGATGTTTACATGCAGCTCCTCGCCAGGATGGTAGTTTAAACTGTACTCGCTGTGACCATACTTTTACAGTTACCGTGTGGTTACCATGGCGATCTGGCGCTGCGGGTACGACTGGGCGTGCGACGTTTACACCCGGTGGCTTGGAACCGTTCCTCACAATGAGGTAACGCCGTTTGAATCATGGAGTGTGACAGACCACCCATGTCTCCTCACCGGGGGGGGGAAGAAAGCTTTGTGATCACGAGCCGGTTGTTGTTCAGCGTCTCCCTGCGGGCGTGCTCGTGAGGCTGACGCTGTAAAGGTGCCGGCGTGTCTCGTGAAGGCCGAGACCGTACCTGCAGCGCACGAGCTGTCATTAGAGACCAAAGCGTGGAGCTCAGCCAGAGGGCAGCGCACTTTCAGCCGATAAGTGATTCACCTCCATGAGACAGACTACTTTGCACAGTTTTAATGTAGTTTTCAGGAAGTCATCATAGAGACAAATTTCATCCACATCTGTATTTGTCTGTTAGTGGCTTTTTGTCTATGAAAAAGGGAGATCAAGTGGTATGTGGTCATGCGGTGTGTTTCAGTACGTCGTATTGTATTCTCAGTTCAAACTTTTAACAAGTGGGAGATTCCAGCAACAATACACTGAGCTGGTAACCTGAGTGAAAGGGACACTCAGCGTTTTTCAGTGACATTGAAGTCTCGCTCACCCCCCCCCAGACTCGTCCCTCGTCAGCCGAGCCGGTGCGTCCTTTCATCCTTCAGCCGTGGCCTTCATGGACTTCAGTCACATGGCCTTCCTGGCTCGCCCCCGTGGAGAGAGAATCTTCTGGAAAACGAGTTAAAGAAGAATCTGCATGTTGAAGAAGTTGAATTGAGGAGAATGACGTGGTTTTCAGCGCCGCGCTACACCTGGAGCAGGAGGAGGATGGAGGGTGGTGAATAGCAGCAGAGGGGGCTGCTCTAAAAGTGAAGGGTCTTCAGGTTTCCTGTTTATCATGTGGGTTGTGTTCGAATAAACAGGCTCGTATGGTGAGCTGAATTCTGAGAGAGGTAAACTGGTCCGGCTCTTTATCTATTGGGGGTCAAAACTAACAAGCAGGAACTGTTTCGTGACAAAAAATCTAATTCAGCTTACCCATTCTACAACTGGATTTATTTTTGATCGTATGGCTGTGGAACGGTCAAAAACGTGCTGTTTGTCAGTGCTTCTCCTTTTTTCAAGATAACCTCATTAACTTTTATTTATTATTGCTATTTTTTACCTTACCTGTACATTACCTGTACAGCCATACCTGATGTGTGGATATTGTCATCAATGGATTGATTGATATGACTTAACATTGTGTTCCTACCTTTGTCCATGTAGTGTATAAGAAGGAATGAATAGCAATAGCATTATTTCCTGGGGAAATTCAGTGGTTATGCAAGATGTCTGTATAATGTGGGCTTTATTCAAATGCAAAAAGATGCTGTTGTTTTTTATAAAACGCTGAATGGGAGTCACAGCAAAACCTCTTCTTGAGAGGATGAATCATGATGCAGGCGTACTTCACTGGACTCTGACTGGCAACTTCTTTGAATCGCTGCTTATATACACAAGCTTGTGTGTGTGTGTGTGTGTGTGTGTGTGTGTGTGTGTGTGTTTAGTGTTCGAGCGTGCGTGCAACGCTTCAGTAAATATAGCTGCTGGACAGGAGGTTGCTGATGACAGTCATAATTACAGGCTAAGTCGTCCAACAGCTGAGAGCCTTCAAGGTGTGTGTGTGTGTGTGTGTGTGTGTGTGTGTGTGTGTGTGTGTGTGTGTGTGTGTGTGTGTGTGTGTGTGTGTGTGTGTGTGTGCGTGTGTGTGTGTGAGTTGAGGGGCTTATGGGAACCCTGCAGAGCTCTGTGGATGTGCTGTACCCAGGATTACGCAGTAAAACATTAGTTGAAGAGTAAGATGCGGGAAAAACTAAGTGAAGCTCAGCATTACAGCTGCAGTTTGACTTTAAAGGAATATTTAATAGTTGTAAGAGTAGAATTCACATTTTCAGACAGACTGGGAGGATTTTATTTCAGGTGTGTTGGAAAATAAAGTCAATTTCAAATTAACAAGTTAATAATTCCAGAAAGATAATATGGTTGTGTTGAGCTAAAGCGTTACTTTAAAATTAATATCTGACTGGACAGAAAAATAGAAAGAGACGGGTATGTACAATCAAGTGACGCCACTTTATGTATTTAATGGTATTGTGATTGTGTGTTTTTTTAGCTTGTTTTCAAATAAATTTGAAATAAAAAACTGCGGTTATTAACAGACAATTTTTTTTAAGCTTTGTGATTTCTTAGGGAGTTTGTCTATCCTTTTTTTCACCCACTGTCACCAAAGACAGTTCCACAAAATTGATGCCAAAAGTTAATTTCCGAGCCAAATTAGCGACAATATGAAAACCCTCTGATTTAAGATTAATTATATCTGAGAGTCATTATATAAATCTCTTCCTCTACTAATACCAGAGTGATGGATTAAAAGGGACAAGCCATTTTCTGCTCCCTTAGCTTCTTGGAAGAGTGAGCTGAATTGGATTTGTATGGACTCAGTGGAACAACACATCCACTTATGGAGGGCAATTATGCTGGCAGGGGCATTTCAAGTAGAGTCACTCTTCATAAGATTCCCCCACAAAATGTATTTTTCCTCCGTCTCTAACAGTAGCACCTGTGTTTCACGCTGTTTGTAGCATTTTGCTGCTTTCTTTACTTGTAATTCGATTAAGTTGTTTTTTAATTTCCAGAGAAAAAAAATATGTCACGAAACCGACCCGAGGAAAATGGATTAACAAAGTCATTTAGAAAAGAAATGTTTGTTATGAAGCAGTATAATCACATATAATCATGTCAGTTCATAGTTACGAGGACAAACACAACTTGCTTCATGTTTATTTCAGCTCAGATGTTGAGTCAGTTGTTGTTTACTGCAGGCATGCAATCAGTCCAATCCTAGAAGTCAGGAAAGTCTTAGGTTCTACTTCTTTAGGTCTTAGGTTCTTCTTCCAAGGAAAAAAAATGATAGAATTGTAAGAGCAGAGCCATGAACATGCTGTAATCTAATGGCATTCTGGAATAAGGAGCCCCTCTGGGAGGTGGCTGCCATTGATCTCTGGACGGCCGAGGCTTTGTCTGTTTGGAGGAAATTAGATTTCTACATGTCAAAGAAAAGCGTATTAAGACACTTTCTCGAGTCTAACACACTCACGGGCAGCTGCTGATGTAGGGTGAGAGTGGATGTGTCCCCCCAGTGTTTGGCTTCACTGTAATGTTTTGGAAAATCGGAATCTTTATACCTTCAGGTAACAAAAGTAGAATTATTGTCATTACTCCTAAATTTGACTGACAAAACCAGGAAACGATTCTGACTCAAAAAAGCCAAACCTTGCTGGTGGCCACGGTTGACTTTCAGTCTCCTCCCACGCTCTCTGCTTTGAGCCAAGTTTCTGCTGGACATGCCGCACACAGCAGAGGCTATACGGCAGCTTCACAGCATCAGTGTGAATTTTCACCGATGCCATGCTAAGTTGCATGGAGCTGATGGTGAGGTAAAGTCTCTTCTGTTTCCTCCCCTACTTATTAAAACAATCTCCCTGTAAAGTTCTGCTGAAAACAATAAATAAATAAAATAGAAGCCACTGATGTAAGATTTTGTGGTGTGAAGGATACACTGATGTTTATTAATGTATAAAAAGCCATATTCTGTTGAAGAGCTCACCTTTTCAACACTTATTGGTTCTGATGCTTTCATCAGTCCATCCAT
Source organism: Salarias fasciatus (assembly GCF_902148845.1). Classification (NCBI taxonomy): domain Eukaryota; kingdom Metazoa; phylum Chordata; class Actinopteri; order Blenniiformes; family Blenniidae; genus Salarias; species Salarias fasciatus. Next base: position 7,488,489 of record NC_043765.1, on the reverse strand, counting down.
CACCCGACCCATAGGGGTCAAGGGTGACAAAATGTTGATGTTGGGAGAGAGCAAAAATAAATACAGAATTTTCTGAATAGCCATTTTCTGAAAGATCCACAGAGGCAGACCCCCGTGGCACCCCAGTAAATTTTGCTGATGAAGGAGGTTTAGTCCAACCCAGCTGACATTGCACAAAAAAGCAAGATAAATCGCCTAGAAAATCACCGGGGTAACACAGTCACACACACACACACACACACACACACCTACAGCTAATTTACAGTCACAATACATGTGTGAGGGCAGTGTGAAGAGACAACACTGACACAGGGATATCATGCAGACTCTGGAATCAAAACCTCGTCTCATTTTGCAAACTACTGTAATTTTTTATCCTTGATATTGATATGACAAACGTAGCTTGTGTTGTGTGTTGATGGAATTTACAGATTGAAAAACAGAAAAACAGTTATTGTTGCATTGTTGGTTTGGTAGTTGTGGAGAACATTAGTTTCTGAGTGTGTATTATTGCTTTTGTTCTTATCATACTGTATTTTTTTTACTAATTCAAAAAGGTTTTTTTTTTTTTTTTTTTTGCAAATATAAAATAAAAGTACCCTCTTGCCTGGACCAGATAATTTCCCTTCATCTGTGCAGTAGTTTCTTTGGAAATGCGACTGATTTGATGTGATTTACCTCTGGAGAGTAACCCAGACAAAGGGAGTGAGACCGGGCACACTCCGAGACTGATTGATGCTCTCAGGGTGCGCGCATCGATATTCCTCCTCCTCCTCCTCCTCCTCCTATCACAGCTGATGGGCTGGAGGGGCTGGAGGGGGTGGGGGGTGGGGGTCACTCTCGGTGGTTGGGGTAGAAAGTATCCTGACCCCGCCCCCTCTGTCACATCCTCGGCCTGTGATTGGTCGCCGCCGTCCAGGCGGAGCGCACGGAACAGTCCGGACCTGCTGCGAGCGGCTCAGTCAGTGTGTTTGCTCTGCACGGCACCAGCGGCTATTAGACCCCCATCCTGCCGGGATTGACCCTTTTCTTCTCTCTCTTTTTTTTTTTTTTTTTGTTTGCATCGAGAACAACAATAGTAACAATCGGTGCGCTGCGCGCGCGCTTCCTCTCTCGTCCTCGCTGATTTGATTTTACGCACGGATGAAGCGGCGCCGGTAGACGCGCACAGTCCCGCACAGACGCAGGAGCCGCTCCGGGAGAACTTCAGCTGAGGTGAGTTCAGGCGTCGCTCCGTGTTGGTGCGCTCATTTTGGAGGGGGAAACACTCCCCCCACCCCCCCGCTCGTGGATTAAGCCCTCCGCTCCGGGACCGTGGATCACTGAGATGCTTGAACTGATTTCACTGAGGATGAAGCTCAGCGCAGGATAAACAGACGAGTAATCATTTTATCCTAAGAAGAGTTTCCCGCTCTTAAATCCTTTATTTTTCAAGAGATACAGATGCTGTTCTCCAGATGATATTAATCGTGCTGTTGTTTGCCCCTCGCCTCTGTTGACACATGATGGGTTGGGAGTCATGACAGATTCTGGAGTGGTTTTGTGTTTCTCTTGAAAAGAGGTTTAATGTTATTGTGAGGCTTCTTCAGCCTCTCGTAACCCCTGCTGGATGTGCACATGAGGCAGGGGTGATAGGTGACAATGAGCCCAGTGGTTTTACCAGAAAATGGCTCTCCAGGTTTGTTTAAGGTGAGGGTCAAAGGGCGTCTTTTGTGCGCCCATACCACCCACAGTGGTTGAGCCAGCTGAACCAGAGCTGATAAATGAAGCCGCAGCAAAACGGAAGGAAAACCTGTGAAGTGAGCAGTCCTTGTCAGAAGATATCAGGTTGTGTTTTTTTTTCTTCTTCTTCTTTAGCCTGACAGATGGTCTGCAAATCACTTTTTTTCTGCTTTCTAGGCTGAGTGTATCTAGAGAAACGTGTGATTCCCTTGATTTCCAGGTCTTTTCTCTTTTGAATGGCTGCCAGCTGAAGTTATCTCCTCAGCTGCATGTCCTCCAAAATGATCAAAGCTTTTGTCAAGCAATCACAATTTTTTAATTCAGCGGGAAAATCTTCTGCCCAAACAATCATCCTGCAGAAAAGCTTCTCCCCTGGCTGCTCACGCTGTTTCTGAGAGAAAAAGCTTTTTTTTTTCTTTATTTCAGGGCTAAATGCTCCCTCAGTGCAGCGCCAGGCTGACTTTGATATGGTTAAGTGGAAGTGCTTTGCTTCGCTGCCAGCCCGTTTGGACCGTGGTTAAGCTGTTCGAAAAGGGGGCTGGAAATGAGGGGTGGACTGTTTGTGCCAAGCTGAGACGGGCTGCGGGGATGCAGGAGCAGCGTCTGTTCCCAGACTCTCACATCTCACACACACACACACACACACACACCCCGGCTCTCACTCACCTTCTCCCCACTCCACCACAGCCCTCTTTCTTTCCCCTCCCTCGCTCCTCACACACACACAAACACATGCATTCATTTCCTTCTCTTTCTCCCCGAAGCCTCATTAAAGGAATTATGACTGTGCGGTTTGGAGGAAATTCAGACGCTCTGTCACTTTGTTGGGTTTTCCCCTGAACTACCAAAACACAACACTGAGAAGTTGTGAGCGCATGTGGATTTTAAAGAATGAAAACATCACCTGAATGCAGAAAACAGCCACTTTCTTCAGATGGCAGGTGTAGTTTCCTTTTAGGTAAATGCAGAAAAGTAACAAATATGTTCATTTGTATGCGTTGGACATATGTTTGAAAGGATATCAAAAGAGCAACGCACAACATCACTTGTTAGTGATGATATTTATGGCATGGCATCGTCTTGTCTAAGGATGTCAAAATCAGACATTAGATAAAAGCCAGGGCGTGGTGGGTTTGAGTCTGGTTGGAGAACTTGTAGCGTTTGCATGTTTTCTCATATGTGCGTGATTTTTCTCTGTGATGGACTGTGATGAACTGCCTTCACTCATACAGCTGAGATCAGCCAGAGAAAGTGACCCTTTAGAATGAACACGCTGTCCGAACCTCTTGTTTCGCCTTATTGTCCGTTTCACTAGGTCACTTCAGTAGATGCAGATCATAAAGGCCAAGCAAATACCAAACTAAAGGAGGAGAAATATTACTTGTTGTACGTTGTGTGAGCGCCGTGGTGAGTCTTTCAGTGCTTTAAAGTCCAGCGGCGTCTTACTTGTGGAGCGCTTGACCTTTTCCTTTCCGAGAACACCCACTTGTGCTTCTCAGAGAAGATTGCTTGCCTCTGTGGGAGTGTGCGCGCGCGTGTGTGTGTATGGGTGGGTGTGTGTATTCTCTGCATGCACATGCATATGTCTCTCCATCTGTGAGCATACATGTGGTTGGGGTTTTTTTTTCAGAGGGGGGGTATTAAGGCCTTGCATTCTTACAGAAGGAGTGCCTCTTTAAAGTTTATGCAGCTGATAGTGATTTCTGAAGAGGTGGAGGCTGCAGAAAGTTCTCCACCGGGGTGAAGAGCGAGACGATTTCAGTTCGAGGTTTTCGCTGCACTCAGTGAACCGAGAGAGCGTATTGTTAATAACGACTTGAATATTTAAAGAAAAAGAGCATCTCCTGCTGAGTTCCTCTGATCAAGACTTCCATTTTTAATTGAACCTTCATCTCGTGTCTGGGAAAAAAAATACTTTGATGTGAACCGCAAATTGGAAGAGGTTGGGTTTTTGTTCTGGTTCTCTGGCAAAAAACTTCCTTGTTCCCTTTGGGGAATTTAGGTCATCTCTGTTCAAGACAGCGTTTTTTTGATAAATCTGTCACAGCGCACATAAATTGTCGTTATTTTAGAAACACTGCTGTTCTTTAGCTTCACACACCTTTCAGGCTTGTTAGAAGTCTGCTTGTGTAAAGTGATGGATCGCTTTGCAGAGTGACGGACTTCCATAGTCACACCAGATGCAGATAAAGCGGCCGCACGGCCTGATCTGAGTCCGAGGTTATCTGCTCTCAGGAAGAGGGTCTGGTTTTAGCCTGTCCCGACATGCCCAGCCTCTCAATCACTCCTCCTTCAGAGGGGGGTGGGGAGGCGTTTTCTGCTGGTGGGGAATTTTCAGTGTCATGACGGCAGGCTGAAGGCTGTTGCACAGGGGTTAAGTGGTATGTGGAAGGAGGGGCAGGTTCAGGGAGTGGAGGGGCTGACCGCGACACCAGAGAAAACTTTCAGCTGGATGAGGACATTGTGAGTCTTTACATTAGATCATCCATCATTACTCCTGAGTGGGTTTTGTTCCCGGTGCTCAAAACAATCTTGAAGATTTGCTCCAGTAAAAGAATCGGGGTGGAAAAAATGTGATCTTGTGAAATATTTTGATGTTTAAAGATAGAATGTGAAATTTATGTCTTAAAAGTGCAAAATGATTAAGATTTAAATGGCTTACGATATGATGCTTTTGTGTATTGAGTAGAAAATGTGTGAATATTTTACTGCTCGCTCTGGATTATTGAAAAAAAAAGTTTTCTAATGTATTTGTATTTTTTCATCAGCAAGTTGCTGCTGAGATGTTTGATGATGACTGATTGCAAACATGGTCATGCGCTCAGCTTTTTCCAACTCTGAAAGTATGACATCTGTGAGCATGTGGCATCAGAATGAGGAAGCGCTATTTATCTTCTTAGTTTCAATTCATTGATAACATCAGAAGATTATATTTCTTTTTAGCTCCTGTCTGTTATCTTGGTGACTGCAACTGTTCTTGGTATCAGATAAGAAGGGAAAATACGTAAAGCAGAACTGCTCGGTGTCACCGAGCACAGCTCACCCAGTGTTACACTAATTCATCATTTCAATTGATTTCTTGTTTTGCAGTACTTTACTTCCAACTTAAATAGCTGGTCGAATGCTGATTTCAGGATCTGATCAAAAACTCTTCTATCTTCCAGAGCTGTTTTTTTTGTTGTGATGCACTTTTGTGTTTTTGTCTGTAGATCTTCCAGTAATAACGTTAGTTTGAGTGCTTCCCAATATTAAAGTTTAAAGAGGGTCTAAGTGCCGTGGTGCCTAAATTGGAGACCGCAGACGGCACGCTGAGGCTACTCTCTCTAAAATCACATGAAAGTCACAACACACACACTTACAGCGTGCGCACAAGCACATGCTTCTCTAATAAGTGAATATTGTGTGTGTCCGTGCACTTTTTTCCCCTTTGCTTCCTGACCGCATGAGCAAAGAAGCAGTGATGTATGAAAAACGATAACCGGAACGATTACGTGCCGCTAATGGACTAATGAGTGGCCGGCTCAGTGCGTGCATGTGAGCTCGGTCTCGCCCCGTGGCTTTTCTGTCTTCATTATTTCATTTTGCTCCCTTTTCTCTTCCCTTCGGTTTTATTTCCCCCCACTTCCTTTCCCAACTGTTGCCCCCCTGCCTGTCCCTTTTTCACCCCTCCTCCATAGATACTGACCAAGAATTTATGGAAGCAAATTTAGACTCTTCCTCACTGCACCTCCCGCTGTGTCTGTGTGCAGATCTGTGTGTGGTTTTCTACATTAATCCCATTCTTGAACAGCCACGGTGTAAAGGGGGTACAAACGGGACACATGGTACATGCTGTACACCAGACGTCCTGTGTGACACATGATATGTGCGCACACACACACTCACACACACCTCTGGCTGGGGCAGCTGGGAGTTGTAGCAGCACCATGATTGCCATAAGCGTTTTAGAGTCCTAAGCTGATAATCTGTCTGTTTTGGTATTTGGTGCGTTCCCGCTGCAGAGTCCAGCAGCTGGAAGAGACACTATTGGTTTACGTCGGCGTGTCACGATTTGTGCTTTGTGCCTGTTTTTTTTTTGTTTTGTTTTGTTTTGTTTTGTTTTGTTTTGTTTTGTCAGCCCACAGATGACGGATCTGTGACACATCGTGTGCCAGCAGTCCTGACAGTTTCCTTCATAGTTTTTGCGTATAAGTTGTACATGAGCCGTCAGCGCTGCACATTTCCACCTGCTGCACCTGCTCAGTTGTGCGTTGCCTCTTTTGTCTCATCTCCTGTTGTTTCTGACTCTCAGTCAGAATGTGAGCAGCATCGTCTTGATATTGACGACTTCTTTTTTGCACACCTGAATGGTTCATCATGTCATTAAAACATGAGAATCAGTGCTGAGGTGATGAGTTAGCGTTCGTGTTTCGCAGTCGCTGGCGGGGAGACTGACACACACAGTTGTGTGATGACACATTAATTGAAAAGGAGGAGAGGGGAAGATTGATGACGCTGCTCCTTCATCCTGAGGGGAGTCATGATGATGACTGTACACTCTTTAACCGGCTGTTCGTCCAAACTTTGTCCCTAAAGGTTTCAGCTGCTCCGCGTGACTCATGTTTTCTGCTTATATCTGAAAATACTTCATCTGCTCTCATGTTGGTGATCAAACTCGGCACAGAAAGGACTTCAAGCTCCACCTCCACTGTGCGGCACCCCTCAATGCACATGTAATCATACCACACTTATGTGGTTTACACCTTCTTTGATCTTATTTTTTACAAATGTCTTTTTGTTTTTGTCAGTTGTAGAGAGCTTGTGACTGGTTGGATTGTTACTATAATTTCACAAAACTCCAAAAATATGAAAATGTGCATTAGTTTGGTGGCTCAGATGTGCTGCTGCATGAAGGCTGAGGGAATTAAAAGATCTATTTTTCTATGTTTGTATGGTAAGGGAACCTCACTATGCTCTTACAATCCATAAAAAGGGCAGTTAAAGCATTTAGAGTCACTTCATGTAACATAAGTTTGACCTTGTTGATGCTTTTCACTTTTTTTTAATTAGGATTTTTAATGTCACTGTACTTATTCAAATGTGCTGGACATAAATCGTTAGAAGCTGATTTTATTTTAAGTGTTGTGTTGATCTGGAATTTAAAAAATATCACTCAGTAATTCAGAATGAACCTTTAATAGCTGATGTTAAATTGCATCCTTTCAATACCAAATAGAAATAACACTGAGTGGTTGAGTGGCTCTTGACCCTTTTTCGCTCCTCCTCCATTCCCTCCCTGACGCACTATGAAACTATTAGATAAAAACCACTGCAGTAATTCATGGTGGAGCGCCGTACATGACGGGAGCAGATGTTAACTGTGAGAACAGCTGGGTGTGGAGACGTGGTGCCACTGAGCGGGCAGGTGAAGGAAGTCATGCACTGAAATGCGCAGCACCGTCGGCGCCTCCGCTGCTTATCTGCAGACTTGTTTTCTCCATCAGTGTCTGAATCATCCTCATTACTGGCACTGTTTGTCTTCCAGTTCTTATCAGCTGCCTTCGATTTCTGTTTGGTTTTTTTTTTTTTTTTTTTTTCCCTCCTGCCATGAGCCTCAGCACTGCTGCTCTTCCCGACCAAAATCTACATGGTTTACATTGAAATTTGAAGGAGATTATGCACTCCAGCCTGCGAGCAGTGTGGAGTGTTTAATTCACAGTTTAATGCTTTACAAGTGGTTGAGGGAGCAGGACTTCAAAATGTACTTCATGGCCCCGCGGTGCTCCGCTCCCTGCTGAGTTCTCACTCCAAGCAGCACGATAGCAGTTTATGAAGACTGGATCGCTTCTGCCTTTCACTCCTGCTCTCCGTCAGAAAACTCATCTCAAAGAAACATGGACACATTTTTCTTTACATTTCGTTCATTCTCTCAGTAGATTTTTCACTCTGTGGTTCGTGTGATGGTTTTGTGGAGGCCACAGGAAGAGTACGAGGGAAATGAAATCCACCGCGGCTTCTTGTTTCACTTAATGACGCCCACAGTGTCTAATGGATTTCTGTGAAAGAGTGAAGATGGAGTTGTACTATGAATCAAGTACAACCACAGAGGATGTGGTTTAAGAATCGTGTGTTTACTTGGCTGCAACCACAGGACGAAAACATGTAAGTGGTTGCATAAATTGCTGTTTCCAATTGTCATGAACATTAAATGGATTTTGTATACATTTACAACTTACAGATTTTTTTTTTAACTCTGCAAACAACAACAAAATTTGTGGAATTGTAAAACTATTTGAAAATTGTAGAGCTCTGACAAAGTTGATAAATCCCAACAGGCTTCAAACCAGGTTCTCAGCCCTGTAATTCACACACGTCTGCACATCCCTCTTGAGATTGTAGCAGCCACTGTTGCGGCCACCAGTGAAAAGAATGTTATCTTTTTTCCAGCAAAAAAAATAACAAATGAAGCTGAAATAACTGGCGTAATCCTGTTGGAGGGGGGAAACCGCATTCCAGCGCCGCAGCATAGGTGGTCATTTACAACCGGAGGCACACAGAATGAAAGTGGAACAAGTTGGAGGATCTGGTTCTTGCACTGACCTAAATGCAGACCATCGGTCAGACGTTGGAGCAACACACACGTCAGGCCGTGACGAAATGAGGAGACATTCTTTCAGTCTTTGAAGAAAAATTCAGCCTGAAGTATGTTAATATGGCTTAAAAGTAGTTTCTGAGTGAGGTAATTGTGCTGGATTAACGCTGATAAAATGTTGTCTTTTGCTTCAAGCCTGTGTCACTAGTTACGGGACGCCGCTGATGGCTGTGAACATGAGGTTTCTGACCGTGAACATGGTGGCGTGAGTGCAGCGTGGACGTTGTTGTGGTGCTGCTTGATTTTACTGCAGCATTTAATGACTTTGTTGGCTGCGTGCGGACGCCGGAGGCAGCGGGAGGTTCATCATGTGCCTGTGTGTTAATCCCGTCACTCAGCTGCCGCCGCCGCCGCTTTGTATCCCGCTGTCTAATGTACAAATGCCATAAAAATTAATCTGGGGGAATATTAATCTGGATGGTGTGGCTTACAGTTCTCACAAGTGATTACACGCCGCTCTCCGCCGCTGAAATGTCAGCGGCAGCTGCCCGAATTTAACTTGGGTGCAGACACGCCTCAGTTAATCTGGTCATCTCTACATCTAAATGCCACTCGGTGGCTTGCCCTTAATTTTTCCTGCCTCATGAGAACACTGATGACCTACAATTAGAACAGAGTGACTATAATCACAACTCAACGGTATGTGTGGAAATCTGACCGCTGGAGTCCAGAGAAATGCCTCTGAACGCAGGAGTTATGTCTCAGAGAAATGGGCTCTAACTTTCTGCATCGACTGAAATAGATAAATAATCTCCCATCACCCACTGCGGATGATTTGTCTGTATTTCTATGTCAGCTACTGCTGCCATTGTAACCCTAAAATTTATCTAAATCCAGCCTTCAGGCATCGTCACTTCACCATTTTCTGTTTTTAAATCTCCACAACATTCACACGCATTCAGGCACTGAGACAGCAGCGGCGTCAGCTGTTGATTTGTCTCACGCAATAAACAGTTTAACTGGATCATATGACTGACTTTCACTGTCAGCTGAGTTCTATTATTTATAGAGTCGGGGCCAGTGGAGTGACCCGATAAAGCTTTGCTTGTTTTTGTTTTCCAGTGAATCAATCGGCGCGGTAGGAAGTCTGGGATGGGAACTGTCTGACAATCTGGGTCAGAATTTTGGGTAGCTTGATTATTTTTGGCCAGAGAAGACAGAAGGTTCAGTCAAACCCAAACAAACAGGAGCAACTGTTTTATTCTTGACATTTTTAGAAAAGACATCACTCCCCTGTGTGACAGAAGGTTAATAAGATATTTTTTTAATAGGTTAAGCTTATTTAAACTTCGTGGAAACGTATTTGGTCTCGCCAAAGATTCAAAACACAGATAAATTGAGTTTCAGTCTGTCGTATTGACCTGTAAACTTCCCAGAAATTTGTTGCGTTTTCCTTCATTTTTGTGTTACATCAAGAATTTTCCTCCACTATAGCCTCTCAATGAGACAACAATGGGGAAAAATGGGCTTTGTGAACAGAAATCAAGATAATTGCGGGATTGTTCTTGTACCTGCGTCCGTTCCATGCCAGCGCCACACACGGTGTGGGGAAATTTCTCCGCTGGTCATTGTCTCTTTTGTGTGTGCTATTTTCTTTCGCCTCTCGCTGTGATGGGATTCCTGGAAGCCAAGGCTTTAGTCAGAGCTTAAAAATGTTGTTTCAGGTCTTACAGATGACGGGACGGTCAATCATAACCGAGTCTCACTGCTCTCGGCTTCAAAGCTTTCGCAGAATTCCTGCCCGTCACCAGGTCGTGTTATTTACAACATCCTGTGTCGGCGTGGACATGAGGATATATTCTACAGATTAGTTTACGCTGACTGGCTCGTGTGTTGCCTATTTACACGACTGAACACGGCATGTGCATACAGATCCAGTACTCTGTCTGCTGAACTTTGTTTTGGCATTTCAAGTGAAAACCAGTGACTCTCGAGCTGCTGATTGCACCCAGTGAGTCACTAAATGTGTCTGTCTGCTGTTTGCCACCGACTTTATCTGATTTTTAGTCACAGCAGCGTGTTGTGGTCGAATTCAGCACTTGAGAGCAGTGGAGTGGGCTTGAACCAGAAAAGTAAGGATGTGGGCTCATAGTCTGAAAACGGTAAGTTAATGGGCAATAAAAAGCTGCACAATAAAGCAAAGTTTATTTATATAAACTAAATAAAATCTGTTTAACAAAAAATGAATGTACAATTTTGGTTTTGGAACAAACAAAAACTGAATAAACTTGATTAAAAGTGATTGTTTGAAATTAATATGTTATATATTTGTCAAACGAGACATGAAAATAGGCAGTACATTTCTACACACCTTCACTTACACAACTATAGCTCATTTGCTGTTATTATAGAACCACAGGTATCTGTTTCTGGACTGTGTGTAATTTTAAGTACCTAAACAAAACCCTCAGAAAGGCCAACCTGTGGCCCACATTTATAAACAAACCATACATTTAAAAACCAGTCCTTTGTTGAATAAGCGCTCAGAGGCAACAGCAGGTGTTATATGCTGTTTTCTTCCCTCCATCCGTTTCAGTGAAGCTGCAGCTGACTGGACGAAGGCAAGGATACGCTCTTAGCAGGTCGCCAGTCCACAAGGCAAAACACACACAAACCCACATTTACACCTACGGGTGTTTTAGACACCAATTCAAAATAAATGCATGTTTTTGGACCGGGAAAACATTTACAAAGGCCTCCGACAACTCCAATTTGAACTGGCTGTATGCAGTGGATACAACATGGAACCATTCACAGGGTGCCTACATGTAAAGTTTGTGTTTAAAGATGAACATAAAACTCCTAAATGATGTAAAGCTCGCTCCCGCTTTGATCCCACCATAAGCGTGAGCTGGTAGTGAAAACTGAACTCTCATTCTGAAAGTCTTCCACATTATTAAAGAAGTTTCAAGGCAGCGTTTATCGGCTCCACGTTGTCATCTTAAAGCAGCAGCTTCTTTGCCTTTTTAGTGATTCTTTTTTTTTAGCTTTTTCCAGTAAAGATGAATAATAACTTGATCCTCTGGAGTAGCTTACTTCTCCTCAGCACTGAGGATAATGAGGCTCTCTGCTCCTAATGACGTTTTGCTTTGTCAAAGCAGCTACATATTTCTAAATCCTGAATGTGGTTTAAAGCCAATATCCTGCAGTGTGTAGCAGCGCAGAGTCGCTCTGTTCCCGCATTGCTCTGTAGACTCCTTTTGTAAACAGAACTGTGGTCTTAGTTGTGCGTCTGTGTTCGTTCTGCAGATTTTTAATTGCTGCTAACTACACCTGCAGGCAGCTATGGATTTAAAACCTCCTTTTAAGACGGTTAGTAGGTTAATGGGGCATATGGTGAAAGAGGGAACAAAATATACTGCCTTAAATCCCAGATAAATAACATGTGATTTAATTTAACCCTCTGATGACCAGGACTTTCGGGCTTATTTTGAAATTATGGCAGTGTAATTTCAAAAAAAACAAAGCTTAAACCTGTGACATGTCCTCTGGAGTGAAACATTTCTTTTCAATTCAGGTCCACCGGATCCTCTTTCATTCACAATTCTGTGGGTTCAAGCCCCCATTTCACCCTGTCCGTATGCAGAAGTGTCCTTGAGCAAGACATTTACAACCGAAAATGCTGGCAGTGGTGGTTGAGTCCCTTGCATGACAGTTGCTTCCACTGGTGTTTGGGTTAATGGGCGAAGGTGACTTCTGGAACTGCTGAAGCAGCGAAAAAAAGCACCTTTGAGTTAAATCCACTTTCCAGCATGGAAGATGGATGCTTGGATGTGTGTCACTCTGTTCAATGTCGTCTGTGATCGGACGTCCTTTCTGGAGAAGCACAAGGCTGTACTTCTCAGTTTCCTGGTAGTTTCAACATTTTCGGGGTGTCAGTCAGGAAGTTAAGACTTTGAGAAGTGCATCAACGGCGACAGAATAGGAATATAAAGGAAAACTACAGTAAATGCAAAGAGATCTGCTTAATTTTTACTATTGTTAAGACATCCTCCAGTTTCATAATAAACTGCCATGTTCCAAAACCCAGACTGAGCTTTGCCAGGTGTTTCAGCGCTGTTGTTTTCACTTTCCGACAGGATTACAGAAAAGGTAAAGGAGAGCAGGGACGTCATTGTGTATTTTGGCTGATGGCTTCTCATCCTGCAGCCGGTTTCGTCTCAGTTCGGAGTTGCACCAGCAGTTATCCTCCTCACTGGAGTCCTTCACACGCACACATGAACTCATCCATTTGCAACCTGCAGACTGTGTTGAAACATGTTACACTATTTCCAGTGGAGACGTTGTTTATGAGCGTGATCTTCTGGATATATTCTGTTTCAGGTAACTGGAAATATGCACCTCTTTATCCAGTTTCTCTTGCTTCCCATCGGAGCTGCTGTCATCTCCTGTTTGCTTTCCTCTTTAATGTTCTATTTTTATCTGCACATCCTGTCACGGTAACTAAAAATACTTAAAAATAGAAAGAAAAGAGCAAAAAAAAAAAGCTTCTTAGTCATGCTTCTTTATGACATTTTGGACACATTCAAAGCAACATCTGTGAACAATTGAATCTAAAAAAAAATCTTTTATTTCCAAATTAAGGTTTGGAGCTTTAAAAGCCTTGGCCCCGTAACACGAGGGTGTGTGTGTGTGTATTTGTGTGTGTGTCCTACTTCTTGGCTGTTGGCTCATAACCGTTGTTTTACGTAACACTCTTCATCCCACTTTGTCTGCTGTTGCCATGGTGAGGCTAATTTATACAGGCATTAAGAATTAGGCTTCTCTTGTTAACATGCACTGCGGGCCGACTCTGGCTTTTACACAGGAACACACACATTTAGATGGACATACACACACACACACACACACACACACACACACACACACACACACTGGCATTCGCACTGAGGATTTTTCAGGAGTTAAAAATGTGCATGCTTTTGTGCGCTGTTTGTGAGAGTGATATAAAAGCGAGCGGTAGCTGAGTGCAATGAGCAAAGTTCAATGTGTGTTTTGTGCAAAAATGTTTAACAGCTGATGAAAAAACTCTGTTGGGATTATTATAGGGAATAATTTAGAGGCGCAGCAGGGTTTGTTTGCATGATAGCCATCATGCGCAATATAAAAATACAAAATTCTCTTTACTGAGTTTCTGTGATTCTGATGCCGTCACAATATCACGTTTTGACTTCCTGCACATAATATATTTTATCATCACCACAATACAAAGTTCTCCAGATTCTATCAACCTCATTTTATTTAATTTATTGTGCTTGTTGACGTATTTTGAGCAGCTAATAAGTTTGATGGTGCGGGGTCTCCCAGTTCTTGAACAGCTCTGACATGTTTGCAGTCGTTACCTGGAAGCAGTGCTGAGGTCGGGTCAGGTGGAGGAGGGAGGCGACGCAATGTGAAATACGATGTGTCTGTGTGTTTGATATATAGCTCAGCGTTATTTACAAGAAGTTATCGCATTCTTATTATTACTTTGTTTGTTGAATTCTTGTTGTCTGTACTGGAACGTCATGACAACCCTGTTGTCCTCCATGGATAACAGAGAGTCGCGTTATTAAGGTGAATTCTACTGTCAGTAAGGAGACCTCTTCAGTTAAAGCCTTTGGAGGAATCTGAAAACAACTCAAAATATCACATTTAATGAGGTTTCGCGAGCAGATGTTTGAAAACCTTCATGCTCAAGTACAAAGCAAAAAGAGTGCATCCAGCGCCGTGGCCTGTAACGCTGGGGTCACGTTAATTAGTGAAATAGCCAAAGGCACTGGAAGGCCCAACATTTTTTGCATTTTTCAGCTGTTTTTTATTGACTTGCTGGGCTCTTATGGCCTTGCGTTTGGCCACACTGGCTATCTGTCTTTTCTTGTTTTAACAAGAATTGCTGTCTCAAAGTTTTATCTCTCTGACAACCAGCAAAGTTGCAGCTGACATTTACGTCCGTGCCGACTCCTCTAATTTATGTTATCATTGAGAATGTTAAGAAAGGCAACATAAAACTAGATTTATGATCTTCGTGTAATAAAACATCCTTCATAACAAGGTTATTTTAACCATGCCCAGCACAACTGATAAAATGTGAAGAAAATGAGCCACTGGAGGCTTTTATTTTGAAGGAACATACCCAGAAAGGGACTCTTAAAATGGAAATTCACAACTATTCTGTGATTAAAAAAATGGGGGAAAAAACCCTGTATGGCCTAGATGTGATGGTTAAAAAAAACAAAGCCCTCATCCAAAACATGCACCGACAACAACAGACAAATGCAGATGCACAAAGTACAAATTAGGTAATAATGTTGAAATAGATACAACAAAAGACACCAAAGACAAAGGTTTTTCTGATGCAGCCAAAGCCAGCGATCAGCTGGTGCTGGGATTAGTACATCAATGGAAGCCAAACGACCAAACTACACCAGAGGAGGGGTACATCCCCATCACATCTGGCAAATTGCACCTTTGTGCTCAGGCTGCTCAAGACAGAATATTATTGTCACATGTGCACAAAATACATATTGCAGAAGACTGTCCATGCACTCTGCTTTGTCCATATTCTTCATGTCAATCTGGCCTGTTAGTTGGAGCCATACGACCCTAGATGCCCACCTCTGAATATTTTCCCTTTCTGTCAGAGGAAAGAGGTAGAAGTGCATGAAAATGTAACTGTATTTTCACAAAACCAAAAAATGTTAAGCTTTACAGGTAAAAATGGGAAGAGTTTGCCATTTTTAGCAAGACGTCTGTTCCAAAAAACAGGGAAATCTCAAAATGCCATGCATCTTTCATGATTGTCACAGCTATAAATGTGACAAATGACTTGACTGTCCCCTTTTTTTAACTCTTTGTGAAATCTTCCTGTCACTTCCAGCCTGCTTTCTTCATCAATTTCTATTCTTATCTGCACATCCTATGATAACAAAAAAACACAAAAAAACATTGTGAATCTGGTGTCTTTTGTAATAAAACATCTTGCAGTGAAAACAGACCGTTTTTCGCTTCATTACTTCGACATTCATTATTTCATAGCTGGAGGCCAGAATTCAGAAGCAAACTGCTTCTGCTTCTGAAACGCTGCTGGTGAGAGCTGCAGATCCAGGTGTGGAAAAAAGACACTCATAGCCTAGCCACGGCTGGTGTGATGGAACTGAACAGCAAGAGAAAGAGCTCTGTTATTTGAAATAATGAGTCTTCATGCACCATAAACTTCAAATCCCGTTGTTTGAACTGATGTCCTGTTACTAACTGTTTCCCCTGAAGGCTACAGGGCCTTGCTCGCACCCGGTCGGTTCCCCCCTGGTATGAAGTGCAGATTAAGCCTGCATGACATTTTGCTGACCTTGACCTTTTTGTAACTAAAACGTGAGTGAGCGGCGTGCCACATTTTGTGGAAGATCCCTCAAGGGAAAGCTGCTTTATTTCATGAGGCTAAAATGTGTGAAAATATTGAACCCTTCGGACAGACGGCACAACAAAATAACAACTGAACAAGTGCTCTCTCATCCCTCTTCCCATGCTTTAATCACCAGATTGATGACAGCAGATTGATATTACCGGTACTCCAGGTGTCCGGCCCTCTTCGGCCACCTCCTCCTGCAGTTTGTGCCTTTTTGCTAAGCTGCAGTTCAGCATAATGATCAACTTGATTTTTTTTCACCACCCGAAAAAAAAACAAAAAAAAAAAAAACAAAAAAACTCACGCACCACATTTGCGAGGGTGTTTAAGGCGTGTGAATGGACTGACTGGCAGCTGTATTCAGCCGGGCGAACAGCTGGCACCGGACCAGGGCTTCGCTGCGAGCGGCCATTGTTGTTCTCGGTCTGAAAGCCTCTTTAGGCCAGACGAGCGGTGACACCGAGAGGTGCGGAGGAAAAGTTTTTACCATTCAGTGGCTGCGCTCAACTCTTTTGTGATGGGGTGTGTGTCTTTATCTACAAGTTAGTGCTCATTTAGCACATTTAAATGTTCAGTTTGATTTGAGGGGGTCCTGCTAGGGCTGGGAAAAAGTTTTGGGGAATTCCAAAGACCTGTATAGAAGTCTGAAGATAAAGCATTCCACTCATGCCACAGTTGTGTTTCTGTAGTGGAGTTTACGAGTTAACGAAAACTAATAGTTAAAGTAATTAAGTTTTCCATCTCAACGCTACCGCTTTTATGAATGTGACACAATAACTTTTAGAGCTGCAAGGGTCAGGCGAAGAAAACAACTGTCAACAATAAAAAGCAAAAAAAACGACAGTCATACAAATCCTAAAAAAAGTTTATAAAATGCTGTTAACATGTCACAAAACTGTGGATACATGTTGTTTCTTACCGCCTGAGGTCCTTTATGTTAGTTCAGGATCAATAATGGGCTGCTTCCAAAATAAGCTGGAGTTTCATGAAATAGTAACTGTTACAGCAGCTTTGGCTCATGAAGACATTCTCTCATTATCAAAACAGCCAGACAGCAGCTGTAAAATGGTTTTGTGCTTAACAAAAGTAGCAAACTTTATTAGAAGTGACTGCCCATCTAATTTTCTGATTCTTCAAGTTAGTTAGTTCACGTTTAATTAACATCACTCGATGTACAGATTTAAAACTGTACAAACTCCAGACGTATTTTAAGTAAGATGCAGGCTGTCTTAATAAAAACAGGTCTGAGCTTTTTTTCGTCTGTATGAGAACATGAACAAGATCATCAACTTATTTTACCGTATCTCATTGTTTGGTAAGTTTGTGACTCCCTGAAAACGAACGTCAGACTCACACTTTGAATTTGGTCGCATCTCCATCTTTCAGTGTGTGAGCCCTCTGTATGACTCTGAGGTAAATACGAGGCTGTTTTCCCTGTTTGGATTGTGTGAGTGCTGTTTTTTCCCGTCTCTCATGTATTCTCTGCTGACGGTCGAGAGTACTCAGTCGTTCCCACGAGGTTTCATCACGGCTGCAGTTATCTTTCGTGTACCATTTAGAAACATCATGTTATTGACGGGACTTGAAAGTGAACAGCTTGCTCAACCTGCTGCTGTTTTGTACACAATTTAGCCTTGAAGTGTCTTATTCTCCGTCATTGAGCTTCGCCTGAAACCACAGGAGATCTTCAGGAAGTGGCCTAAGTGCTCCGAACGCTGTCCGGCCTGTTCTCTTATTATCCAGAGAGCATTAGGTAACAAGATGTACCATCATTTTCCACCCACTGCTCCTCTTTTAGGGGAGTGAATCAGAAAGTAAGAGAGAGATACGTGGACGGAGGAAACTGTGCTGCTGAACATCCCGAGAACATCCAGAATGGACCAACATGCTTCGGAGCATTACAGCATGTACCTGCTGTCCTGTCAGTCGCAGTGAGGGTGAATTAATGTAAGAATCTCTCCTTACGACAAGAAATGTGTATTTCAAATTATTATTTAATATCAATAACTTCAGTAGTTTATATCTGATTGTGAACATTTGTGATAGTTTGATTGAAAACTAAAATATTCTACAATCGCACCAGAAGAAAATGCAGATTTTTTGCTCAAATGTATGGGAAGGTTTACTGTTTCGGTCTTCTTAAAAAGTCTGTACACATAGCTTAAGCTTCAAAATAGTTATATTGCACTAGTATTCTGACTATATTGGTGAATTTCACATATAAATATTTTTGTATCTGTCTGTAGTTTATTTGATGAAAGCAGCATTGCCTAATGAAGATTTACAAGGATCAAAATGTAATTTAAAAAAGAAATCAATAAACAAATGTGACTTTGTGTGTGCAACGATTCCTATTTGAACTTTCACCTATGCTCGGCTCCTGTCACTAGCATGGAACCAAACCGAAGGCATTCTAATGCATTTCTGGCTCCATATGACCAACCAGCAGATTCATCCCTCCATCCATTGGTCCGAATGATGCATTAGCGGAGTCACGGCGGTCAGGGTCCTCAGTGTTCGAGGGAGCTGCTATTAATAGCCGCGGCAGTATCAGTCTCACTGGTGTATTGTTCCCGCACAGCAAAACAAGGATCTAGTCTTTCCTCGGGGTCCCGTGTCGGGTCTTTGTGCGGCTATCTGTCTGCCACACAGGCCCAGAAGAGACGCTATCAAGTTGCTGGTTCAGTCGTTTCTTGTACCGTAGGGGGCGGAGGGGGGTGCATGCCTACATTTGTATGACGACATGAGACTTTCCCTGCCCCCCCACACACACACAGAGGTATTCTGTCATCCAGACACACGATAAGATAGATGGACGAGTGCAGGGGGACAAAACTGGGTGCATTCAAACTCAGGGCCTCACATCCTGAATGATACAAGCACACTGGGGGAAAAAAACACACACACAAAAAAATCCAATGGCTTGTTTGTCACATCGTTTGGCAAACTTGTTTAGCTGGCGACGGGGGAGAGTTCGTCTTGTTAGTTGGAGGAGGAGAAGCAGACAAAAGAGCGAAGCTGAGGAATCTGCATCTGATTCCTCTGCTTGCCTAGTCGAGCGTGATTTGATTTGACAGAATCTGTCTCTCTGTTTACCAGCTTCAAGCATGAAGGCGTCGACTGTATTTTCCTGGACTTTTCCTACAAGACAGAGATCAAGCCTCCTCTGCCTCCTACAAACTTCACAGTTATCACATCGTTATTGCTGAGGTTAAGAGTTGAGCCGTTATTTCTGTGTCAGATGGATTTGGTTGCGGTTTTAACCCCTCAGTGTGTGGATTAATTTCTTCAGTGTTTTGTTGTGGCCAGGTTGGAGAACGTCTGTGGTCCCAGTGAAATGAAACGGAGCCGTCATCTAAATAATCTAAATACAGTTTATACGATTAACCCTGTTTTTAAGTGGCGTCACTTCACACTCTGGTGTAGTGGTGGTGTTGACCTTTTGCTTTCTCAACCCACACTACACTGAAGTGAGTTTTGAAGATAAAGGCGATGGGGAGATACATGCAGCACTCTGATCCATCCAGGTGCGGCTGGAATGTGTGAATAGCATTTAAAAGTCAATCGTTTTACCAGTTCTTTCTTTAACTTTTAAGAGCTTTGAAGCATCTTTTTATATTTTTTTTTTACATTTTACAAGTGAAAATTATGGCCCCATGTTAAAAAAAAAGAAAAATTTTAAACTGATCTCAGTAAATATTATACTTTTGATATTCATGAGTTATAACTGAAGAAAAAAATTACTTTTCCAGCATCCTGGTGACCTTTAAAGATTTCACTGTGTGGTTAAAATCCAAGGCCACTGAGCTGAGTTTGCTTCTTTCCTTTAATCGGTGCTTTTCTCAACAGAACGCGAACAAAATTGTACTGAAAAGCACAATGTCAAATATGAACGTTGTGTAATCATTATGTGAGGTTGTGATTCAGTTATCCCTGCAGATTTGTCCCTTTGGGGTGCTTGATCTCCGCTCCATCATTATCTGACAGCTATATTTGGACGCCTCGCCGTCTATTTTCAGCCGGCTCCCTGAGAGCCCACGCGAGTCATGTTGCATTCCACATCTCCGGCTTTAAAAAAAGGTTAAAATCTGGCAGGCAGCTGATGATAAATATAGGTATGGGGACAAACGATATAAGAGACTGATTAGGTAAATGAAAATCTGTATTTTTGTGAAATATCGAATTAGATTATTAGACTAATTACAGCAATCAGATGTTGAACCGAAAGGATGAATATGGAATGGTGAAAGACTTTTTCTAGTGATTTTTTTTTTGCAATTAATTATCTGACTTTCACCTTTTGTGCCGGGGGTTATGTAATAGGTATGAAGCTGAACTTCAGAATAATTTTCAGTTTTATTAAACTGTTTTTTATTTCATTTTCTCATCTATATGTACCTGAGTCCCACAGTCTTACAACACCGTTAATCCATCCATCCATCCATCTATCCATCCATCAATCCATCACAGGTCTACATCCCTCGAAGTGTTGGTGGTCATTGGAGCCGAGGCGTCCGGATAACTATCAGAGTCCACTCTGAGAAAATCGACAAATACAAGCAATATAGAATCACCAAGTCACCTTAAATTTAGGATTTTTGGAGAATGAATGAATGAATGAATTAATTAACTTTCTATATTCCAAATATGAAATAGGAATCCAATATGTTGATCCAATGTTCCCTCAGTTATTGAAAAAGTCTTTTCTTTGATTCGGTGTTACATAAATGATAATATATATATTTTATACAACATATTTACAATCAGTTAAAACCCAAGCAGGTACAGGCACAACACGCAAACTCCTCACGAAAAGGCCCCGAGGGTCTAACTGAGGATGTTCTTGCATGGAAGCAATGCATTGGTCACTTCTCCGCCGTGTTGTTTGTATATTACCCTAAACACAGCACTTATCTGCGAGTTTAGCAGAGCGTTTTCGTCATGTGTTCTGTGACTGTCATCGGATTTCAAGTGGCTCTTTGGGACAAAAAAATGAAGAGAAACCTAAGTTACCAAATATGGTCTCTTATCAGATGAGCGAGTGAAGAAGCAGCAGATGCTGGGCGTGTTGTGACTTCTTAGCGTGGCTCCTCTTTGTTTTTTAAACAGCTGTCAGTCAAACTGCGGCGCGCGCGCGCACACACACACACACACACACACACACACACACACACACACACACACACACACACCGCTCGTAATGAGAAGTGACGGGAGCCGTGGCACCTTCCTGAGGAGTAACTGTAGCAGGCTGAGAGGTTACATGTTCGCACAGGCTCTGAATGCTGCGCGTCCACTTCACACATGGCAGCCATCACCAACAGAGCCTGCTCTGTGCTGCGTTGCACAACGCTCGCTGCACTCCGGTTAACCCCTCTGTTGACGCGGTTTTCGTGTTAACTGAGTTCACGATGCATCACCGGCTCCAACGCTCAGTGCATCTGTGTGAGATCTCTGTCTTTCCTCTGTCGTCTCCTCCAGGAGTGTCATCCCGAGTGCCGGAGATCATGGCGGCTGGCACCCACTCCCCCGGGGGGCCCAACGGCATCATCCGGAGTCAGTCCTTCGCAGGCTTCAGCACCTTACAGGAGCGACGCTCACGGTAAGCACAGAAACAGTTCATCAGCAGCTGACTGTCATCGGCTGGAGCTGCTCAAGTCTGATTCAACAATTCGGTTCAAGAGAGGAAGGCGAAGTTTTTCTGAAATCCTCTCTTCAACTTGACACTGAGTTATGTTTAAACATGGTGTTTAATTGGAGAGTGAATCTGTTCAGTCAGTTTTATCACTTCATTTCAGTGTCTAATAATTAGTAATTGATTAGGTTATAAAGAGAGAATTACTCAGTGACAGTCGCACCGTTTTACCCTACCTACCTTTTTTCTCTCTTCTGGAATTTATATTAAACTGGAGATGTTACTAATCTGTTCCATCCTTGATGTTAGTATTTATGTTGCCGCCAAGTCAAAGTGCAGCCGTCAGAACTCTTCCCTGTCTTTGAATACCATTTTCACATGTATCCCATCTCTGAATATGATCAGGCTTTTATATTTGTCCAGTCCAGTCGCACAGACGGCAGGAATTTACTAATGTGGAGCTGAACTGCATGATGATCAGCGATCCCCAGCATATCTTCAGCTCCTGAATCCTTATGAGGACACAACCACATGTCAAACTTTTTTCCCTGGTAATTTCTATTCGCAGCCACGCCAAGTTGGTGGTGAGAAGTTGCAGATCGATATCGGTCCTGCGAGATAAGACTTTTATCTGTGTTCTTGCGTCTTTGAGTCATCTGGGGCGGCTCTTGCTTTATCGCTACAAGACAAAGCCCGCTCACACTCACGTCTCAGATATATCTCCCTCGCCGTGTCAGACTTTCGGTAATGGCGCCGCGTCCTCCTCGCCGGGTCTGGCTTTGCTCTGAGAAGCTGTTTGAAGGCTGTTCACCCTCTTCATCCCCCAGTTCAGACACTGAATGGGGTAATTGGTTGGAATGACTCGACTGTGTGGGCGACTGACAAGTTACCATTATGATAATGAGTGAGGTGAAAAGCTGCAGAGATTCTGCTTTTTAAGCCGCTGGAGTGTGTCAGTGTGTGTGTGTGTGTGTGTGTGTGTGAGGGTCTGTCAGTGCGTTTTCACTTGGGCATTGCATGTATCCATCTTCCATGTGTGTGTTTACGCATGCATGCAGGCTATGTGTGCAGAAGGGTGCAGATTTATAATTACAAGCCGGCGTGTGTGTTTCTATGGAGAGGCCGTGCCGCACTACAGTGACCCCAAGGCTACGCAGCGCTCTCGTTCAGAGTTGCCCTACATTTGTGGCAGCTTCACTATCTCTTGCTGCAAGACGTGGCACGTTCCAACTTGTCGCACGCTGCAATTGTTTGGTTTTTTTTTTGTTTTTTTTGTGGCAGCATCCCTGAAATGACTCTGGTATGATTTTATTAAGACAAGATTGATGGCGTTTGTCAGCTATATCTGTAATGGCCTTCAAAGCGGAGATGTGCTTGATTGGATGTGAAGAGTGTGAGCTGAGGGTGATTAATTTATACTCTAACCTGCTATTCGTCAAGTATAGATATGTGGCCCATAACCAGGATTATACACCGATTAATTTACAATCGATATTTATAATTTGTCATTTGTTTTAATTAGTGGTTTGATCCCTCACCTCACTCTGTCCATATGTTGAAAGCAAGACACCAAACCGAGTTTCCCTTACTTGAGCTTGAGCACCTTGCAGTTGAGGATATTGTGATGACGATACTAACAGTGTAAATCTTTGTTTATGAGACAGTTTTTAGACAAACTCAACGCTTTACATATCAAAGACGGGAATCTTGGGTACAGCTTTATACTTGCTTCTCACACCAAAACCCACATATAGCCTTATTTCCTCAACCCATCTGCTGCACTGTGCACATTAGAGAGCTTCCTCATTACACATAAGCAATGTGAAAGTGCAGCTTTACTGAGGAGTGATGAGACTGTGAGTAAATCAGATGTCCTACTTTATTTGCTGCCGCAATATGTGTCTCTGTTTGTTGGCTTGTCTCCTCTGAGATCGCGACAGTTGTGAATGAGCTGCTGGAGGATTGAAGCCACTGAAGATCACTCGAATGTCATTGATCGCCAGCAGCATGTTTGTCTTCATCGCTTTAGATAATAAATAGAGTGACCTTCCAGGATCTGCTGCCGGTTCATATGATTGTCTGCACATATGTGTTATTGATTAGAGACGTGTTTTTTCTTTTGTTGTTGTTGTTGCTGACGTTATTGGAATAGTATGTGGGCAGTAATGTACGACTGACGGATGTGGCGTTGAAGGAGTTCTCTCAGTCTGACAGATGAGATGAATTCATGCTGAGACTGGCCCATGGGCATGTTCAGCTGCAGAGTAACACAGAAGTGTGCCATGTGTGAGGATGCTGCTGTTGGTAGCCGGTGGCATCGCTGTATTCAGTACTGTAGAGATTTAGTAGTTGTTAATTAAGATGACGTGCGAGTAGTTTTGTAACGTCTTTGCTCGGACGATGTTTGTACCCAAATGTTCTTTATTCTAATAGTTTTTTTTTTTAACCAAAAAATGTAATTCTGGGAAGAGCAGCTCTTTGTGAACCCCTGTGTTGCTCTGATCTGTGTACTGTGTTTTTTGTGGTTGTTGCATCAGGTGTAACTCTTTCATGGGGAACTCTGCGGTGCAGAAGAAGCCTCAGTCCAAGCCCAAGAAGCCCCACCTGTCAGGCCACAAGGGCGGCAGCAGCTCCAGAGAGCCGCAGCCCAAAAGACTGGAGGAGGTTTACAACGCTCTCAAACAAGGACTGGAGTGAGTGTCTCACACCTCGGTTTCACAGCTTCCTGTTGTATGTGCACTTCATGTTAATCTTGACTCCTCTGTCCTAAAGCGAGTATCTGGAGGTTCATCAGACCGAGCTGGACAAACTGATGTCTCTGATGAAGGACATGAAGAGGAACTCTCGCCTGGTGAGACATCTTCATATTCAGGACCCGTCGGTGTTAATTTATGATTGATCTGTACATGAGAACTCTTTTAACTCCTTTATTAATTATTTCTGAGAAGACCCTGAAGTGACCGAATATCAACCTCATTCATCATTCATGTTCCCTATTGTTTTTAACTCTGTATCTAAGATCTAAAAAAATCTGACTTTTTACACCCAAAAACTCAATTTCAGTCAACTAATTTCACTTATATATGATGTATTTGGTCGACAAATCTGAAAAATATCCAATTTTACAGTGAGCTCTTAAAGATTGGTCACTGTCATGTGAAACAGTAACTGTGCACAACTGATCCCGTATCTTATCTGATCTGTATTACACAATGTGGCCATGACGCATATATTTTACAACAATCCAGTTACTGCTTACAATTTCATTTAACGTGTATTATTGTTTTTATGTTTTTATTGCACACAGATAGATTTTTCATACAGACTCGTGCATCTGCTTGAACTATGCAAGGGAAAACAAATTTGAGTATTCACGTTCGACAAAATGTTCCCATGAATCCGACAGTAACGTTTGAAGTTGCTATTTTACTTATGTGTATTAGATAAAATACATTGTTATCACTGTTTTTAATTCGTAGATGAAGGTTGAAATTTATTGAGATCCCTGCAGTCGTACATACAATACACACACAGACAGAGTTAAAAGAAAGTTTAATCTGCTCCTTCATTTGATGTAAGACAAATGCAGGCTGATTTGAATTCTATAAGCAGCCGCAGATGTGCTTCCTTGACTAACTGCGCATCTGTCTGTGTGTCTTTATTTCTCTCTCTCTCTCTCTCTCTCTCTCTCTCTCTCTCTCTCTCTCTCTCCTCCCAGGGAGTGCTGTATGATCTTGACAAGGTAAGTTGATGGAGGGAGGGTCTAATGTAACAAGCAGTCCAAGTTTAGTGTGTGTGTGTGTGTGTGTGTGGGTGTGTGTGTGTGTGTGTGTGTGTGTGTGTGTGTGTGTGTATGTGCGTGTTGAGTGGAGCTTTGATGTCGGAAGCAGAGTTGAAAGGCGAGGTGGAAAAAAAAAATGGATAAAGGCACAAGAGTGGAAGGAGGAGAGGAGGAGAGTGAGGAGGAAGAGGGGAATAATGAAGATGAAAGGGGAAGAAAATAAGTGATGAGGCAGCTTACAAGGGACCATCAGCAAGAATGAAGAGCAAACGGCACAGAGGAGGAACACGACTCACTTTAAGCCAGTCTGTAGTGTTCTGACAAATAGGAAGTACATTCATTCTTTGCATTCAATTTCAGTGGTTAGATTCTAGTTTTCAAAACTTCACATTTCCTGTCTGATACTGGAAATAATGATTCACAGGTGTTCATGCTTGAAGCTTTACTTTGGTTACAGCCTTCAACGTCCACCCTTCATTTTGTTGTATTTTTATTTCTCTTTTATCGATTGTAAGAGTAAAACTGGGTTTGACAACATAACAATAATTCATCATATAGAAATATACAGTATGTAATAACAGGATTACAGACATTCTCACCAATCTTCTGGAAATGTACAAGCGAATAATATCTTTCCGATCCTTATTCCCCCAGGTGTTCTTGAAATCCTCAGGTTTAAATGTTAAAGCTTCTGCTCTAAACCATTAGAATCTCTAGATAATTTTTTACATGCTCATCTTGTGACAAAAATCACCTAAATGGTTATTCCCTTTTTCAGTAGCAGATAAATGCATCATAGAGCCTCTTGAATCTACACAAACACTCCCTTATGGGTGGTGATCAGACCTCTTGTTTTTTAATTTCTTGTCATGTTATAAGTTTGCTTGGTTATTGAAGTATTGACTTAACCTCGGTATTAAATGTTATTCAGTTTAGGTTTTATTTTCTTTTGACTTCACATTTGTTTCAGGTTGCTAATTGTAGACCGCAGGTGAAAATTAAGCAGTTGAAGCCTCATTTACAGTGTTTTCTTTGTGTTTTTTTTTATTTTAAATTAATATAAAATTAAAACTGATATAGATGTTCAATTCATTTTCTGTTTCTCTCTTTGTGCAGCAAATCAAAACCATCGAGAGGTACATGAGACGTCTGGAGTTCCACATGAGCAAGGTAAATGCCGTCGTATGAGCTGATGAGCTGAAGGTTTGTGTCTGTTGGAGACAGATCGTATGAGTGTTAAGTATTCAGTCACCAGTCTGAGGTCTTTCCTCTGTGTCTGAGAGGCAAGTTGAAGAATGTCGATTAGGAGCTGCTACTTCAATACCTTGTCTCACCTCAAGCCTCTCGGCCTCTTATTTCACGCACGCAGCCACTGAAATAGGACAATGCTGATGCAGTTTTTCAGCTTCTTCACACTAACTTTGGCATTTCAAACCTTTGAGTCTGTCAGGGTAATTATGGAGCAGAATGTCAGCAGTTTACTTGGCTCGCTCGACAGAATCAGACTCTGTTAGAAAAGGATAGAACTCAATACAAAGGTCATTTTGCTGTTCATGGATTTATGACGTAGGCTCCATCACTCTGCAATGTTTTCAGCAAAATATACTTTCTTATTTGCAAGTAAAAAGATTGTTAGATAGATCAACAGCAGAAAACAAAGAAATAACTGTAAAGGAAATGTACATAAATGGTCTTCTTTGTCTTCCGGCTGCTTCCTTCAGGGGTCTCCACAGTCGATCATACGACTCACATGTTTGATTTTGTCACAACTTTTTCGACCAGATGTGTTTACTGAACCAACTGGAGTCATTCATTCATCGGTCTGGCACCAGAAGTACACAGAAAATGCTTTTTAAATGGCTGGTTAGATACTGGAAGTCTGCAGAAGTACGAGGTGAATCCAAACCATCATCGTCACACTATAATCTCCAGACCACTGCCAATGTGCACAAATCTGCAATATGTTGGGACCAAACTTTCATTTATTCCAAAGTAACTATCCATCCGTCTAATGGTAAACAGAAAGTGGAAAAGCCCGGACATCACTGTCCTCAGTAATTTCCTGTAGATTGTCCTGGGGGACCTCGAGCCTTTAACCAGGTCAGACAGCACATGTCGTATCTCAGGCGAGTCCTGTTCCGCCTGCAGGCCTTCGCTCAGTCCGCCTGCTGCACCTCCAGCAGGAAGTTAGCTTACCGAACTCCTGGACCACTTCAGCTGGCTCCAGCAGCTCCTCGGCCTGTGGTGCAGAACACTACAACCCTGCAGTGAAAACCACTTTCAGCTGCTTTTCTACACAAACTCTTTTAGTATTGCATGTATTAAATTGATGATTTATCAAAATGCAGCATATTAAAACTGAATAAAGTAAATAGGTGATAAGATGGGATTAAAGGTTAACAGTCGTTTGAAATTTACTGTCCAAGGCAAAAAAAGGAATAAAATGTTCCAACTGAATTCCAAAATCGACTTTGCAAAGAGGCCAATATTGGGGTGATACGATCACGTTGTTTTCGTCCAGTTGACAAGTGGACGGCAGAATTTTGCTCAGCCTGCAGGCGAGTGAAGACATACCTGGTCCAGTGTAGAGCTGAAGTCTAGACAGGATGTTGCAAAGGTATGAATCCTGCCTTCATGACAGAGTTGTGCAGCCTAGCAAATTTGAGAGCACGGTCAAAAGTGATGCCTGCGGCTCAGCAATAATTGACATTATTGCTCTTGCATAAACATAAAGCAGGATTATTTGGTTAAAAGTAATAATTTCATGAAATATTTTCAGTATAAAAAAAAGATTTGCAGCCTTGTCTGTGCCTCTTTAAGGCAGTCAAACAGAGTCTGAACAGAGGAGGGATTATTGGATTGCATGGGGAGATATATCTGAAGGTCATCTGCAAACAATGAAAGAAGATATTGTGTTTCCTGAAAATAAAACCCCAGAGGAAGCATAAATAAAAAAGAAAAGCTTTGAGTTTCTCTTTAAGAATGTATAAACTTCCAGCTGTATTCAGGTCCTCAGGGATGACATCCAACAGCCGTGGACCATAATAATAAAAAGACAGCTTCCACTTAAGTTTTTGTCTCAGAACAGCTAAAAACCGTCTACCTTAGTACCAGAGGGATCTGTAAAGACCCATAATTTAAATAGTGAAAGCATGACTTTTACTCAGTTAGGCTCTCTCCTTTTTTATCTGCAGAAAGAACCCTGAGATACTTAAAAAAATTCATTATTTCTAATTGAAAAAAGTGAAGAAGTGTTTTTTTTTTTTTTTGGTTTGCAGTCCACATATGAGGACTAAATAAATGAATGCTGCTCCCTCCTGTTTATTTCTGTCCCCGGGACATATAACAGACCTGAGCCGATCCTGCAGGTTCATAATGCCGCTGCGGATCAAAAACAGATTTTTGGCCCCGAACCGGTCGGTGCGTTTGGCTCATGCAGAGCTTTTCAGTAAGACTGCTGTGTTCCACTGGCATTCCTGCTTCTCTCTGCTTCTTGTGTTGATATATTAGGGAAGTCTCCAGCTGTTTCTGCCGTTGATATGAAAACTTCCCCACTAAGGTTGCCAGTTAAGGATTTTCTCCCCCCCCCCCTGCATCCTCCTTTGTAGTTTCCTCGCAGGTTGCCAGTTGGGCACATTAATCCCCGACAAGGTTAGCGAGGCTGAGTGACTTTTTTTTCCCCTCTGCGCTCACGTCTTTTGTGGTCCCGAAATGGTCTTTCTCGCTGTGCGTCAAATCAGACGTGACAGCAGGCAGTCTGAACACACACGCCCAAACAACAGCGCGGCTCCAAAGGTAACCATGGTTACCCCACCGCCGAGCCTTTTGAAGTCTCGAGGAGCTGGAGGGAGCCGTCCACCGGGTGACGTTAACCCCTTTATGTTCGCGCACGTCCTGAGACACAATGAAATACCAATCTTCAGATGCTGAGTCCAAATCGAAAAGTGTAAACAAGGCAGAGAGAGAGAGAGAGAGAGAGGGTTTTTGTTGCGTCGCACGTGTTTCTTGAGGCTCGAAGGCGAACGGTGAATCTGGGTCGGGGCAGTTAGTTTCTGCGATTGACGGCGTCCTTTCGCGTGAGCAAAAACAAACACAGCAAGGGATGCAGAGGGAATTAAAAGACTAACGAGAGTCAACTGAAAACAGGTAATGATGTCTTCTAAACTCAGCGACTCGCTTCAGCTGTGGACTCCGGGGAGGAAACGAGAAGAAGACATCAGTGCCTGTTCTGCCTTGTGAGGGTGTCACAGGATGCTGTTAAACAAACACACTCTCAAAAACCTTCTCTGCTTAACATCCTGCGTCATTTTAAAGCTCCTTGTCTCTTTATTCAAGCTCTTTACAAAAATAGACTTGAATGTGCTTGTAAATATTTGAAATAGCGACAAAGTTTGTGATTCATCTCGTCAGGCAGGTAAAAAGCCTCAAAAGTTGAAGCAGAATATTGAAGTTAAATTTAGCAAAGCGTTTGCTTTCTAAATATATAGACCTGCTCTTTTGCTCAACTCTGTCTGTCAATGTGAAGTTTCTTGATCCGAGATGAATCAAGTTTAATAAAAGATTTATTGTTCAGGTCCACAGATGTTTTGGGCTTCATTTAGATGAGGAAAACAATCAAATAGACATCTTATGATCGGAATAAAGCAGATCGCTGATTCACTGAAAGTGAAAGTTGCCTCTAAACTCGATCCAAGTTGTCAACTTTTACCTTTGAAATGTTGTTTTCTGGCCCATAAGCAATAAATGTCCCTAAAATGTTGCCATTTTGTATGATCTTGGACAGTAATTCAATTCTTTTATTCCTTTCCTTTTTTTTTTTGGAAGAACAACATTTGAAACCCATTGACTTATGATTTGATAAATAAAGTTAGCAATTAAATTGGAAACAACTGACATACAGACGAGTTCCGAGGAATGATAACTGAATAAATCTCACAATAAACAACAGAGTTTATGCTACTGATCCAGGACACAGCAAAGCAAACACACAAGTATTTCCTTAAGGCCTCGTTCTGCCAAGGCTGTTGTACTCTCAGCTTGTAAACGTACGTAGACTTTACTGATATACAGCAATTTTACTACTTTAGTAGAGTCTTTCTCCATCATTGATATGATTAATTACGTCCACCAGTCAGTCAGCCTGTTCATTGGTGAAACTGAATTCATCAATATTTTTGTACAGGACTGATTCCATCATATTTCATTAAGCTCCTCAAAAGTGTCCTAAAGGTGCATGGAGCAGACTGTTCAGCTTTGAGGATGCTGGATGTGGTTTGACTGATGAGAAGTTGTTCCATGATTATGTCTTGCCCTTTTAAGTTACTATTTTTATCCTCGGGGTGTAATTCGCCAGGAAATATACTGACATACTCACATCTCAGGGTCAATAACTTTCTCCCTTTAAAACAGTATTTAAATCCACCTCAACAACAGACCAGACTTAATCCATCAAATAATGTATTCTGCTTTATAAGAGAATTAGGGCTTTCAGCCAATAAGTATTAGGATATTCAAGGTAACTGAGAGATCACATGGAACTCATATTCTCATAAGTAGCAAACTTTCGCTTATCATTAGATTCAGTTTGAAAACTTAGTATTTGAATGAAATAATGACATTTTTGAGCTCAGTCTATTGTCATAAAGTGAGTTTTTCTCACTATTTAGATCATTCACCTTTTCTTTTCTTGTTGGTGAAGATATAAAAAAAGTACTTTATAGAATAGTTCAGTACAGCTTTAGAAAAAGAAAACAATTCCATGCATGACTGAATATGCAAAGAAAACATTGCTTGAAAATGTGAAATCTGAATGATCCTGTAACCTGTTAAAAGTGCTGAACAGTGTTGACGTCCGGTGTTCCAGCAGCTGTGAGGCACGGTGCGCATGAACGTGTCTGTCAGTGTGTGTGTGTGTGTGTGTGCTCGGGCTCAGGCGTGTCTCTTTGTGCGGGACAGCTGCCGTGAGGGATGACTTAACAATCATCCATCAGCAAGTTGTTCGCCGGTGACTCACATCAGGCCGCGCTTTTGTTCCCGCGCTGCCTGCAGATGTCTGAGCAATAATTGGCGCACACGGAGGAAGCAGGTGGCTCGATGCAGCCGCTGCCGTGTCCTGCACGGGCCAGAGTGTGTGTGTGTGTGTGTGAGCGCCGGCCGCCGGTATCGGCAGGGCGTCGTTAAAGTGATGAGTGACATAGATTGAAGGTGAGAAGAGCAGCTGCCAGGTGCCCTCTCCCCCCCCCTCCAGAGAGCGTGTGTGTGCGTGTGTGTGTTAACCAAGTGCCACATTCAATCTAAAATGAGCGTCAATGCTTTGCATGTGATTATTTTTGATAAGGGGGCATTTTCTGCTCCTCCCCCTTTTTCCTTTTTCTTCCCTTCAATGCTAATCTTGCCACCAACACACACGCCCACAGCTCCCCAGAGAGGGGCCTGTGTGTGTTTGATGATGTTTGGTGTGGCCCGCCTGTTTTAATCTGCTTATAATCACTTGGCCCCTGGCGGAAAGTGTGTGTGCGTGTGTCTGTGTGTGTCTGTGCCTGCTCCATTATCCTTTCATCCAGGACAATAATCATATCTTAAGAGGATTTCTTCCATTTCCTAAAGAATCTTAGCTGATAATGAGAATCCCAGAGTTTAAAGTCAAAAATATTCAGTAGATGTATGGTAATCCTTTAAAACCGCAAATTGATATCTCATTAAAAAAAAAGATATTCTCACAAATAACCAAACAAAACTTAGGATTTGGTTACATTTCTAACTGACTTTGACCAAAAGAATTACAGAGATTTCATTCCCCCTAAGTAAACGTGAACACCAAATTATCCTCACCCTGAGCGTAATTATTTCCCTAATCGAGAGCGTCCCATGATCCCTCCGTTGGTCTTGAAGCCGCGCACGCCTCCTCTCCCTTCCACTGAGCTGTAATTACCACAGTCCAGACGAGGACTTAATTTCGAATACATTTACATTCGATATGTCTTCAGCATCTGGTGAGAGTTAATGAAGACGGTTCAGGTGGGTTTTAATGACATGCATGTTAAAGCAGATGTGGCTTCTGAACCAAAATGCTTTGCCGCGTTGGTGTCATGCTTTGTGCTGAATAACTGAAATTTTCTCTAACGAATTCCTCGAGGCCTTTTTTTTTATTTAGGATTTTATTTTAATATGTTTGAAATCCCCTTCTGTAGGGAACACGGTGGTGTCATGATTCACATTTTTGCCTCAGAATGTAAATAACCCTGCTTTAGCTCCAGTTTCTGTAGGTTCTCTCGGTGCATGTGTCTGTGGTTTCTTCCCACAGTCCAGAAACATGTGATGGACCCGTCCGTGGTGTACCCTGCCTTCTCTCTGCGACCCTGAATTACATATTTTCCATCGCTGCGTTCACTATTTTGAGAGCTTCAGTGTTCTTCGCGTTCACAGGCAGAAATGAACCTTGTCAAATGTCACTAGATGGATTGTTTAATAAAAGGCGCCAATGATGTGGGGGACGTTAAAGGCATGGGAAGAGAAGTAACAGCACATTAAAAAAGGGCTAAAAAAAAATCACAATATTACTGAGAAGTCATGACCTGATCCAGCACATGACTGAAACAACCAATATCTTTTGACCATGATGGAAAAATGTTAACTACTGTCACTGTGGCACATTATTAAAATAGTAGACAAAAAAAACAAAAATTGCATTGCAATATAATGTAAAAAAAAGAAACTCATATACAGAATAGTGGGCTAATAGTACTGCCCCGTGTTAGAGGACACTTATTCACACATTATGCACATCGATGCACTTTAATAGTCCCAAGATACGGTTTTTCCCAAATAAATGAGCTTACTATTATGAAAACCTTGCAAAACTTGGATGTAATTGTATTTTAAAAGCTTGAGCCAGAGAATTCCAAAAAGTTTTGCTCATAAAAACCTGATTTAAAGTTTGAACTACTTGTTTTTTTTATTCAGCTCATTTTTTATCGGGTAACTCTGAGGCGTATGTGATCTGTCTAAAGAGGCTTTCCAGGAGCACAGAACCCTGCAGGACAAAGGAAAGCCGTGATTGAATTGACAGTGAGGAGGAGCTCGATAGGAGGTGTACATCAGACAGATACCACATGCCTGAGCGTCAGCACGGCTCCTCTCCTGTCGGACACTCAAACATGTGCATGTCTGAGACGCAGACAACTTTTTTTTTTTTCTTCCCCCCCCCATCTGTCCGCGTCGAGCATTTCGTGTGTTTCTTTGTTTGTGTTTAGCCTTTCATGTTTCTTGTCTTTCTGGGCTGAAACGCGCCCGAGGCGCAGCAATATGCCGACGGCCACCCTCTGGAGGGGGAGCTTGGCTGACCTTCAAAAGGACATTTCCTTGAAGGCAGCGAGAGGCGATTGTAATTGGGGACAAAATATAGCTTCATTAGCTGATAATGATTTGATTACTGATTCCCTGGAAAGAACGGCGGCCATTCATCAGGCCCGCTTTTGTTAAAGAGGCGCCTGGTTTCCAACACGGCAGTTTATCATCGTGAACTCATTTGCAGCAGGACAATAACACAACATTTCTCGAATTAATAAGTGCAAGAGTTCACTTTAGTTAATGAATGTTTCGGTGCTGCTTGTTTCAGTCCGGTGCTCATGTCCCCCCCCCTCCTTTTGTTGTCAGCAGAGAGCCGTTCGACGGCTGGCCCTGAACCAGCCGGGCTCAGTCACACAGCTGAGAATAACAGTTGAGGCTGGATGTTGTTTTAAAGCTGGCTCAGCTCAGCTGCTGCAGCCGCACCGCATTCACCACATACCACAGACAGACGGACAGACAGACGGACGGACGGATGGACGGGCTGGGTCCCATCAGGGGTGGAGGGGAGGGTGGGGGGGGCGGCGCTGCTGAGGTGGAGCTGTTGGTTTGTGTTTCCGTGTGTTGGGATAAGTTATTATTCCACTCCCTGTCGTCTTTCTGTAGACCGCTTTCACCGGGAAATCCACCCATAGCAGCGAAAACATGCCGTCCTCACGCATGTCAACATGCACAGAAAAAAAGAATCGCAAAGTCTGCTTTCAGAATCAGTAACACGCTGGCAGCTCGCAGTTCAGGCACGAAGATACACAAGCAAACACTTGGAGGAGTCGTCGGGACGACAGGAGCCAGAATGGCCCATTTTCCTCCTGCCGCTCTCTAATGAGAGCCATAAAGTGCGGCAGGCATCAATATTTCAGTCAGGCAGGCAGCAATATTCCCTTTGATCAGACTCACCAGAGGTGTTTTGTTTTTGCCCGACTGCCACTCAGATCACTTGTGAAGCTCGGAAGCTTAAAATTTAACCAGAGAGGACGGGGGAAATGCGGACCTCTGGAAGATTATATAACAGAAGAGAAACTGCTGAGTGACTCAGCAATGTTAAAAAATTAATTAAGTCTCTTTTAGGACCCTTGTCTTTCTGCAAATGTGAGCCTAAATAATTTGGAAGAGGAATTTTAAGTTTAGTATTTATTGCTAAACCATAGTTTATAGCTGAATGTATTAAGGATTTCATGAAAACACATGAGGGTAAATTATGTTCCTTGACTTGAGAGTTCAGAGTTTATCAGGTGAGTTTCATGATTAAATGTTGCCGTCTTTGATTACATTTTTAAATACATTTATTCGATTTTGCTTTTTCAGTCTGATCTGCTAATAAGTTAGCTTTATAAATATCCATTAGGTCAATTTTATTCTCCCCTGAGGTCAAAATAATTCACACCCTGGGACTGAGGAAGGAGCGATCCTGTTCAGCTGCTGCGATGCTCCGCAGGAAAGAAAGGAGCGGTTTGCTGTTCTGAATTTCACAAGAAGTTGCAAAATGAAGTAATCACATAGTTTGTACAACCAGCACTGTTCATGTACTCTTAAGGGGCATTTTAGGAATGAGGAAGAACATTGTGGAAGTGACAAAAAAACATCCTGTCGATGGTCAGCTGGGGGTGAAATCTACAGTGACTGGGCCAACAGTGAATGTTTTGTCACTCAATTATAAAGAGCAAGAATTAATACATTTGTTATGGTCGCTCAAAAATATTCAGACCACAGAAGCTTCACCAACACTCACCCCTCTAACAGCAAAGTACATTTCTCACTGTTCCATCTCAGGTTGCATGAGCTCATCTTGATTTCATTTTCGCTGAAAGTCTTTGACATTTCGGCTCACAGAGGCACAGCGGGACGCTGATGGAGCCGTTCGCTCTCCCTCTGCGGGATCGGGTTAGATCAGGCTGCAACTGAAGTCGGGCAAATGAGCTGCGAACCTCATCTGCCGTCGCCTCGCTGTGGGAGCGTCCCACCAGGGTCGCGGGCGGGCTCCACCCGGGCGTCTGCCACTGCAGGCTGCACTCACTGATACGGGCCAGCTGTGCCTGTCGCTTCACGTTTTTCTGTTTGAGTTGCCTTTTCTGTCCGTGTACGGCTTACCGAACACCGTTTCCATGCTCTGCTCTCAGGTGGACGAGCTGTACGAGGCTTTCTGCATCCAGAGCCGGCTGAGAGACGGAGCCAGCCGGATGAAGCAGGCCTTCTCCTCCTCTCCCTCCACCAAAGGCACCAAAGAGAGCATCGCAGAGGTCAACCGCCGCTACAAGGAGTACACGGAGGTGCTTACCGTTAAAAATATTACTGTTGAACACGCATGCAGTCTGGGTAATATTCTTATGAGGATGGTTCCCAAGAATTACACCTACACAAGTCAAAGAAAACCAAAGAAAGGCACTTTCAGAGCAGGGAATCTTTTGCTTTCATTTGGAGGAGTCAGACTTTTGTACGTTGGAGAGATGGGTTGTTTGGCTTCACTAGGATGTTTTGATGAATCGTAAATCACAGAGGATCTTCAGCCTTTCTTGGAGACGTTTTAGGCGGACTCCAGGAAATGACATTGGTTTGACTTTTTGCCAGGCAAGTGGGCGGCTCCCTCTTCTCTTTCACCGAGGATTTAATAGAAGAAATTCATAGAGACAGATGTTTCACATTTCTTGTAATAATAAATAAAACATCATGGGATTTATTGTTTAGTTTTGTGGCTTTAAGAAAATCTCATGTAAATATTGACCTTTTGAAATACCTTTCAAAAAGTCCCTGAGGTTAAACATAAATGCAGGTATTTTAGTGAGTGACCTGCGAAATGGTTTTTAAGGAAACACGATGGAGTCACACCTGAAAAATTGCAGGATGTCACGAACAGATGATCCAGCTGCTCACGCTGAGCTGTAAAGCCAGATGCACAGTGAATGACATTTATATCTCAGAAACACACAAACACACACACACACGGCTGTCCTCACCTGTCGTGGCAGTTCAGGCCGGCTGCCTCTCCTCTTCACCTCATTGAAAGAATCACGCGATCAGTTGAAGCTTGAGTTGTCTGTGTAATC
The DNA here is from genome assembly GCF_902148845.1 of Salarias fasciatus. NCBI lineage: Eukaryota > Metazoa > Chordata > Actinopteri > Blenniiformes > Blenniidae > Salarias > Salarias fasciatus. Next base: position 7,451,949 of record NC_043765.1, on the reverse strand, counting down.
AGTCTGATCTCCCTCCATCCTGCAGAACATGAGCACATTTGAGAGCGAGCTGGAGAACCTCCTCGGAGAGTTTCATATCAAAATGAAAGGTGAGTGAAGAAGTTTCGTTAATTAATGTGAAAACATTTCACCGCTAACATGAGGATATGTTTTCACTCGTTGAGAGGCTTCTGCTGAATTAGTTTATTTGGATTCAGTCCTGTGCAAAGTGTGTTCACTTTTTTAAATTACTTTTTCTTTTGCTGCAAAAATAAACTTAATCTTTTTTTATTTTTGGAAGGAAATATTGTATTTGCATGCATTTCAAGACTTTTGTAAAAAAAAAAAAAAAAAAAATAATAATAATAATAATAATACTCATGACAACCTCTACAGTCAGTTCTTGATCAATAGTTTAACATGATTGATTATATCAGTGCCGTGTGCCCTATACCTCTGGATATATGTATCTTTAATAATAACAATAAAAACTTTGCTTTATCCAACAGGTTTGGCAGGTTTTGCTAGACTCTGTCCTGGAGATCAATACGAAGTAAGTTTTATTAGTTTTTTCAGCACAACAAACCTATATTGTTGACAATAAATCTTTATCAAACCTTTTGTGTTGCTTTTCTTTTTCTGGGTTGATAAATGAAGTTTAGTTCATTGTATTGTTTTTGATTGCAGCCAGTTCTGAATGGAGAGAACATTCAGACGCTAAGAAGGCAGACATTCTATTAATAACAAGATCAAATGAATGATAGTGGAAAAGAGGCTTAAAGAAGAGTTTTTCAAAGTAATCATTATTACACTGTTGTGTTGATAATTTTTCTTTAATTCCTTTGTGGAAATGTGCTGTGAAGTTCATTCGAGGCTCTCACAGCCCCGTTGATTCAGATTACCTTCTTTTCTTTGAACTGCTTTCCTCCTTCTTCCTCTCAGATCTTCATGCGGTACGGGCGCCAGCGGTGGAAGCTGAAGGGGAGGATTGAAGTGAATTCCAGACAGAGCTGGGACGGCGATGAGATGGTCTTCATGCCCCTCATCACCGACCTCATCAACATCAAGGTACTGTTCCCGATAACCACGAAACGGCACAGTCCGTTCGCTCTCACCTGGATGGAGAAATGAAACAGGTCTGCTTGTGGAACAGGTGACCGAGCTGAAGGGTTTGGCCACTCACATGCTCGTGGGCAGCGTCATCTGTGAGACCAAGGAGCTGTTCACTGCCATGCCTCAGGTGGTGGCCGTGGACGTCAACGACCTGGGAACCATCAAACTCAACCTGGAGGTCACCTGGTAGTAAGTAGATGCTGTTCTTTAACTCAGAAGAGAGCATTAAAGCAAGTGAACACAGCCATTCCTGATCCAGTTCATCAGGAATGGCTGTGCAGGGTCATCATCCATCAGCAGACAGAGACACACAACCACGCACACCAGGGCTGCTCAGAATATTGCAAAAACGTATCCTTAATCTTCACTGAATAATCATTTCAAAATGTAAATCTATTCGTCTGCATTCATTCTTTTCTGATAGAGATCTGTTTCCATCACTGACAAAATGTTAAATTGTTGACTGCATAACAGGTGCTTTTCTGCCATCTGGTGGAGAAGAATAGGAATCTGTTTTTACCACAATTTTCTTAATAAGTTTTGCACAGGTCACAAATTATTACAAGAGAATTTAAGTTGAATCACAAGACAAGACAAAGACAATCAAAATAAAAGAGGAAAAACTTATACCAAACGAAGACGAACAAAACGTTGCATCTGCTAAACACCCATTATTGAAAGTTGAAAAGGTTATAACTTTAATACAAAGTAAATTTAAGATAAAATGCATATCCACAAAAAGTAAAGTAAATCAGAGAGTTATGTCCCACACTCTGTTGCAGTCACTCTGGGAATATCAGTATAACTAGGCTCTCAGCATGTGCAAAGAAAGACCTGCACTTTAGATTGAATTTGATACATCACCCACTTAATGTGGTCCTGTTTTCCTCCAGCTTCATAAAGTTAGCTGCATCTTGTATCCAGGAGGAGTCAGAGGGGGAAACAGGAGATTTCCGCTTGAGCAGAAGTTAACATAGTGCTCATATAGTGACTATAAAATGGATGGGTGGCCTTGGCTTGACGGCGCCGGTCACCATGCCTGGCACTAATCGATGTAGAATTGATTCTTATGCCTCCTCTGAGATCTCCTCCTCCAGTTCTTCCTGCCATTGAGTTTTTGTCCGGTGTGTGGAAGCGGAGTGCAGATGGTCTAAGTGTGGGATCAGATCTCTCTTAAGACATGAGTCAATCGATGAAGCTGCGAGAAGGTTCAAGAAATAAGAGTCAAACAAAATTTCTAAATATCTCTTTTAGCAAAGAAAACTGCAGGCATTTGTTTAGAGGATCCAAAGCTATTGTTTGGTTTTTTTTTTTGTTTTAACACCCAACTTCTATTCTGCTTTATCTCGTTCATGGTTAAAAACTGGAAAAAGAGGAAATTGTGATATTAATAGAGACTTTTTCTCATGTAGCATTTGTTAAATCCAAGATAAATTACACAGTGATTAAAAAAGGTGCCTGTTTTTTTCCCCTCTGTCCTGTTTAGTCCCTTCGACGTGGAGGACCTGACTCTGTCATCGGGAAACGTGAGCAAAGCCACAGCTCTCCAGAGGAGAGTGTCGGTCTACAGCCAGGGCACACCGGACACCCCCACCTTCCAGGACACCTCCTTCTTTGTGAGTCTGTCACTGAATCAGTGATCCTTTCATACTAACCCCAGCATTGTCAGGACGGTTATCCCGCAGTTCTGTTGTTTTGTTTTGTTGTTGCTGCATCATGCTGTTTAAAGCAATGCGAGCACCGCCCCTCAACTAACCCTCACCCATTTCCCTGCTATCCTCCTCCTCTTTGCATTTCCACATTATGACCCTTTACCCACACTCTCGCCCACTTCACACGCCCATCCTGTATCTCGCTCACATGCCCTCACTCCGACACCCAACCCCTCGTCGCGTTTGCCTGCGTGCATTGTGCAAAGAAGTGGCAGCCGCATCCCGTGGAGCGTCAGCGCCTCTCCTTCCTGCACATGCTCCGAGACACCCTGCTCGAGAAGCTCAGGCGCAGTCGTTCCTTTGGTGACCTGGCCTCTCTGCGGCCGAGGCCCAGGTCCAGTCTGGAGGTTTATGTGAGTGTGCACTGCCCCCCTGACCCCCTGACCCCTGGGCCCTCCTGACCTGGCTCTGTGTGCCGCCCTCCTGTGGACACACCTGGGTTTGCTCGGTCCCTCTCAGTGGACTGAAAAATGCCATGTGTGGCTGACTGCATGTTTTTGTTTTGATGTCGCATGACATGCTTTGAGCCGTCTTGTTTCTGCTCGGACTTACTTTCCTGTGATTCTATCTTGGTTTTCCAAGTGTGGTGTGAGAACTGAACCTACTGTAATGAACATGAAATACACATTTGAATGAGTTTAAGCGTGAAAACAGCAAGTGTGCAGTGCATTATGGTTCAAGCTGTGTGAGGGGAGGGTTCATCTTCCCACACCTTGAAAATCCCTACGTTAAAAGAGCAGGTCCTGAACGCCTACAGGTTCAAGTAGCTGTTTTCAGAATGTCTGCTGTGTCTTCTTCCACTCTAATGCTTCTTGGTGTACTTTTCTAACTTCCAGTATCTGATTTGATGCCAGTCCACTTCCGTCTCTGTTTGTGCCACTTATTCGCGTCTCCATCTCTCCTCCCAGTCCACTCTGCCAGACGACGTCTTCGAGAACGGCGGCTGTGGCGTGGCCGAGTGCAAGCGTCTGTCCTTCACCTTCTCCGACACGTCTGGCTCGACGCCCAGCCCCAGCCCGGCGCCCAGCTCCCACTCCCCGGGCCAGTCCAACCCCGAGATCACCGTCACTCCTCCAGAGACGGAGCTTCTGCACTCGCAGCTGCTCCCAACCAGAGAGGACTTCATCGCAGAGGAGCATCTGGAGGAGGAAGAGGAGGAGGAGTATGAGGAGGATGGGGAGACGGCCAGCAGGGGCAGTCGGGGCAGCAGGACCAGCGCCAGCCTCGCCAGCGACGAAGCCGAAGCGGCGGAGGACTCGGAGTGGGAACGCACGGAGTCCCAACGTAACTCCAGCTCCAACTGCGGCTCGGCCGCTCCGTCCTTGTGCTCCGACGGACACCTGTCCACCGTGGCGCCCGAGGACGTCTTCCTGGATCAGGCCGACGAGCTGAAACCCGTGGAGCTGGACACGGAGGAGGCGGGCAGCCTGACCAGGCAGCTGGTCAAGAGGCTGACGTCCTCAGAAATCGTGCCGCCCGGCGGGAGCTCCGCCGAGGGCGGGGGGAGCCTGGGCTGGGCCGGGGAGGGCAGCAGGGCCTTCCTGGAGAGCAGCCTGGAGGAGGCCATCCACAGCCTGCTGATGAGGCTGGAGTCGCTGACGCACCGCTGCAGGGAGCTGCAGGACCTGGAGCAGGAGGTCATGCGTCTGGAGGATCTGCTCAAGGTGACTCGGCGTCGCACTGACACACGGTGGAGATCTCTAGATCTCTAACAATGCTGTTTGCTGTAAAATGAAAAAAAATTCCAAATTTTGCTGAAAAAGCTGTAACAGAACCAGGCTGAGAGGTGAGCTCTCATGAGCTGTGGTTAGCAAATAAAAGTACATCCTGAATAACGTCTATGTATAATTGAAATTCGTGACAGTTATTTTAACAGTCACCGTATAAAGTGAAATGTTCCAACCTTCAATCATTTTAATTGTGATAATTATAGTAATCTGATTTAGAAATATCAAAAACATGTTATCCTAGTATAGCATGGGAAAATAATGTACTATTGATTTTTTGAACTTATAAGCTAAAATTGTAGTGATTAAAACAAAAAAAATGCCTGAAACTTCTCAGCTTTTGCATTAAAAAAACTCAAATAAATTGTAGTTTCAATATTGAAAGCATGCACTTATTTAAAGAGTGAAAAGAAGACCAAACCACTACAAAAATGAATAAAAACAAAGAAGAGACTGATAAGAACGAGTCAAGAAATCTCGTCCTGTTACTATCTGATCGTCTAGTTAGACGCAGAGCGTTCAAGAACAAACACCACTTTTGTAACGTGTCGATGATATCAGCAGCCAAACTACAGCTGAGTTAATCACACAAACAACAATGAGCTCTTATCAACCTGGGTGATTCACACAAAGCACTCGGCAACATTCAGCGTCCGGCTGATTGACTGCTAACAGGATTATCTGTCTCACATGCAGGCGAGGTTTCACTCCATCTGAAGTGATTGGTTTTCTCTGATCCTGCTACACAAAGATGTATCAAACTTAAAAAAAAGACCATTAGATAATATACTTTCTGTTAACGGCTGTTCTTCCTACTCCTGTATATCAAAAAGTACAATACAATACAGTACAATTCTGACAAATATTTATTCTAGTTTATGATTGTTGAATGATCACAGGCCTTCATTTAGAGGCTTAGAGATAAATTTGTCATTTATACAAACAGAACCAAAAATCCATCAGGTCATTGGGATTTTAACGTGCTGTTTTCCCCTCAGTGTCGTCTGCCAGGCCACAGGAGCCGGTCGTCCAGCCTCAGCCTGACCGTGGAGAGCGCCCTGGAGAGCTTCGACTTCCTCAACACGTCTGACTTCGATGACGAGGACACCGGGGACGATCACATCCCTCAGAGGTCTCCGCTTTTTGAAGCTGATGGGGAGAGGATTGGGTGAGGGAAATTTTTTGTCAATCTATATCTATCAATCTTCTAACTCAGGGAGTCGCCAGTCACCCTGTAAGTCACTGCTGCCACTCAGTGGAGACTGTTGGTATTCTCTGCTCAGGGTCCAGCACCCAGAGGCAAGAGGACACCTCAGCGAAGCCCTGACAGAGGACACTGGGGTGGGCAACAGCGTGGCGGGAAGCCCCCTCCCGCTGACCACTGGAAATGAGAACCTGGACGTGGCCATCGTCATCCACCTGCAGTACTGCGAACACCTCATACAGGTGAAGCTCCCTCTGATTAGACCCATCCATCCCTGACCGGATGTTCCTGACGTCTGACCTCTGTTTCTTCCTCTGTGTTTGCTGTCAGTCGTTGACGAGCGGCGTCGGCGTGTGGCAGCGGCGCAGTGTGCTCCTCAAACTGTCCGGGCAGACGCAGCTGTTAGAGGAGCTGGCAGAGCTCAGCGTGGACAGACTGGGAGCGATCACGTCCGCAGCGGACGGTGGGCAACAAATCAGACTCTGGATAGAGTCATTGTATAGAGATATGAGTCCATTACAGTTTAGTTTTTTTCTCTAATGAAATGTTTTTTGTCCTCTCAGTCCTCCCGAGCCTGGCAGAGCGCCCCCAGCTGATGACCCTGTGGTCGGAGTGCAGCGGGTCTGCAGGTCTTTTCCACACCACCCTGGACCGAGTGCTCAAACACATGAACCAGCGCTACACCGCCGTGCTGCAGGACAGACACCCCCACAGCGCTGACACAGGTCCGCTCATCCCTGTTTTCATTCCTGCGGACAGCTCACCGGTTATGCTTTAAAACCATCTGCATTTCATCAACTTCAGTCTGAAATTTTCTGTGTTTTTCTTCCTCTCCTCTCCAGTGATCGGTGTGGTCGTGGGTGAGATGGTGGACAGAAGCGACGTGATGTCCGCCCCCGCTGCGGCGCTCTCTCAGGACGTCCTGACCGTGTTTCAGTTCCACAGCTACATCCTGCAGCACCAAGTTCAGGACATGGAGACGCACCTGCTGCACCTGGCCAGAGAAGGTCAGCATTATAGAGATGAATCCAATAAAACCTTTGACGGCATGTTATCTTCCCGTTATGATGGTTTTATCTTCCGTCCGTCCCTTTAAATATCAGATGCTTCTTCGTGTATTTCTGCAGATCACAAGGTTTTTCAATGATTACTGGACTTTAAATTGAAAACATATCAATGATTTCTTGCTGCATCTGGAGAGCGAGCGCTGTAAAGAGGAACAGTTAAACTATAACTGAGGGTTTTTAAATCCGTTCAGTGCCTGTTTTGAACTAAAGTGAATAGGATTGAATGGGTATATATTTAGAACTCGAGTCCTGTCAGGTGTTTTTTTGGTGTAAAGAATTTAATTTAATCGTTGTCTTGTATATGTGTGTGTGTCCATCCCACCCTCAGAGGTGTTTGCGGAGGTCCTGTGCAGCGGAGATTCTTCCAGGTGTCTGACGGAGCTGGAGGAGGTCCCTGCGTCCAGTCTGTGGCCCAGAAACAGCAGCCTGAGAGCGCTGGCCTCGCTGCTCACTTCAGAAAACCCTCAGCTCAACAAGGCAGCGGCAGACTACCTCTCCTCTGGAGCGACAAACTGCAACTTCAGGTCAAGGGTGAGTAGTGCTAAAGAGGAAGAAAAAAACAACTTGAGGTCTCATTTACAGGTTTAAGTAAAAAAAAAACCAAACTATATCATTATATTTACCACAATAATTCTTTTTCTTCAATTATTTCAAATGGTCTCACCAGACGTCACGTGTGTGTGTGTTTGTGTCCTCTGCAGGCAGTGGAGTGCTACACTCAGGCGCTGTCGGAGGCCGGAGGTCAGAGCCAGAGAGCAGCGTGTGCAGCGCTCAGCTGTCTGCAGGTGAGCGTCCTGCTGCAGCAGCTCCTCTTTTCTCCAGTTACCGTACTACAAAAAAGATTAGGTTCTTAGTCATCGGTGTCTAAAATTCACAAAATCAACAAATATTACTGGCTGTGTTAGAAATGACCAGATGCAAGTATGTTTAGTTGAGACTGACCTTGTTTCTATGTGTGTGTGTGTGTGTGTGTGTGTGTGTGTGTGTGTGTGTGTGTAGGCGGTTGAGAGCATCAGGGCGGTGATCGCACTGTGTGATTCAGCCGATGAGGAGCTGCGGCACGTCGCCATTGAAACCCTGCTCACATTTGGTGAGTTAACAATCGACAATAATCGCATTCTTAGAAAACTAACGAAAGTGTTTGAATGAACCCAGTTTGATTCCTATTTGTTCCATTTACTGTCAGAATAAACACAACTATAAAGTGATTTCAAACTCTTCAGCAAGTTATTCTCTCTTTATTGAGAGTGTCTTGGTGTTTTTTAAGGGTTTTTTTTGCTCTTCACAATCATGTTTTCATTCAGTGAATGATGAGTTTGTGTGACGGCGGTTTGTTTCAGGGGAGGAGGGGCGGCTGGCGTACGAGCAGCTGGACACGGTGCCGGGGGAAATGATCCGGCTCGGCACGCGGAGGGGAAACGCCGTCACCACTGCCTTCTGAGCCTCTGGAAACACGCCGGACTGGTCCGACCTGTGCCGACAGCGCCACCTCCCTGACCTCCGCTCGCCCTGCACGCCCCGCCGGGCTGCCTGTGGCCGATCCGGTTCGATTCCCGGGAGGAGGAGACTTTCGGCAACACACCGATTGATTCCTTTCCTTACTGTTACTGCCTCTAACAACTAACACCAAACAAACTGTCTTAAACCACAGGGACACATTACCGACACCCCTCCTCCATGTGAACGCCCCTTAACCCCCCGCCCTGCTTACTGAGCCAGCCGGACCAGTCATTGTTAATTTAAACTGGAGAACATGAATCTGATTGGAGACAAAGCTGCTGCTTTCACAGACTGTGGAAATCGAGCTGAGCACATCTGCAACACTTAACCGTTCGAGGATTGTCTTCATTCCTGCCGAGTCATGCAATATGCTTCAATCTGTGTAATCACTGTAACTCGTTTTAATTTGGTGGTTTTTGCATTGGAAATGCTCTCCGGCGCTTTCTGAAGATTTGCACTGTGGTAACGCATGTAAATACGGCATATTTTACACAACCGGTGTAACATATGTAGTTGTATTCAAAGTGTAATTTAATATTTTGCTGTCTTGGTACGTTCCATTTGAGTTTCAGGGATTCTTGTACGGTTGAAAGATGCACAGAAGAAGAGAGAACGGCCGCAGGTTAGAAAGCCGTTCGCAGGCTGGAGAGGTGAAACAGGTCAGCACAGCGCCCCAGGTTCACTCATGCACTCACTTTTCTCATTCTCACAGTTTAACAAGTGCAATTCTCTCTGTACATAAGTGACTCTTTTGCACCCGGCCGACATAAAGAAGCCTGTTTCTCGCCGCTGACCATTTGAGCCTTGATGTAGTCGAGCAGACGGATTCTAACAGATACTCTTTTGTAAAAATGTATTTTTCCTACAACATCAGGAGCCTTGACGGGGGCAATAAATCTGAGTGGGAATGCACTGCCTCCATATCTGTACAGAGATGGGCTGAGGATAAATCCAGTCTCACTTTTGGCTCATTTCTTGAGGATGTGAGCTGTCGGGTACTCCCTGGCTCTGTGGGGAAAAACACCCGATCAGAGACCGGGGAGCTTTTCTCACCTGTACCTGTACTACTGAGACAAAAATCACATATTTTCACACCTTTTATTTATTATTTACTGCTTGTAATTCTAATCTTCTTTTGGAGTTATACGGTAGTAGCACAGACAACATGTTATGTAAATTAATTGTATATTTATGTTCATTTATCTGCTCTATTTGAAATATTGTCTATGGTTTGAAAAAGGCCTCCGTGTTTTTACAATGCAACTGATGACGTGCTTAATTTTAATTGGAGATTATTTTGAGAGAATTATATTAGATTAACCTTTATTTTGAACAAAGATTTGCTATGAGTTATGTAGATTTCTTCTTTTTCTTTCCCCCTAAAAAGTCCCTTAAATAACGGGACATTTATATCATAGAGATGTTACTTTATTACCTAGAAGATTTAGTGTAACCAAAGGAAAGAAATGATTTGGAATTATCTTTTAATAAAGGAGAATGTATTTTCAATAAGACATTTTCACGAGAACGCTCAGATCTACGAAGAGAAGCACAATTTAAACACAATAAACCCACGATGAATGGATCCCGTTACATTTGGTTGTAACGGCACAGTCCAAAAAGCCATATCAATTAAAGATGACTTTGAGTATTTTCTATGATTTTCTTTTTGTAATATAACCTGTAAATGAGTGAAGTTGTTACTAAAAGCTACATGCTGTTTTTCTATACTGCCTTTTTGCAAAACCCGGCACAGCTACAGTTGCTTTTACTTCTTCCATGATGTGAATAGCATTTCAGTATTTGATCCCAGTATCTCCTCCCTCCATGTCTGTAATTCCTCTTTTAAAAACTCACAGCTGACCAGTGATTTAAGTTCATTTGTAGGCTGTTTTAATTCTTGTTCACCACAAATTGCAAGTTCACAAAATGGCCACATTTGAAGAGCTAGTTTTTTTTTTTTCTTTTTCCAATACACAAATTGAAGTTTTATCCATCTTTGTGGTCAATCGCTTCAGTCCTGACTCATCAGCATCCCACTTTTTCCTCTGCTCTGGTTGGCAGTATTTCCTCCGCTCATCAGAAGTTGCAATAAAGTTTATTTTTGCATAATTCAGAGGAAAGTTGTTTTTTGTTAAACTGCTGAAAGCTCAAACTGTCTCAAATGTGAAATGTGTATTTCATGATGTAGGAACAGGAAGCTGAAACCAGAAGCCTCCAGTGCACAAAAATAAAACCTGAAGGTCACAGCAAGAACTTCAGATCCTCAAAATCTTGTGGAAAGTATTCCAAGAAACCTAGAACATGAATGCAATGTTAAGTCCTTGATTGTGTATTGGTCACATCTCTGTACGAGCTTTAGTCCCAACATTGTAGCTGCAGAGGAGACACGAGGAAACCTTGAGAAATGATGCAGCTTTCGGGTGAACAATTCATGAAATGTCAGTTTGTCAAAGAAAGGCACTTAATCTATTCTTAAAAGTTAATTTCATATGACCATCTCTTCAACTTGTTGAATTGGGAGTAAATGTTTGATGCAAGGATTGAACACAACACTTGTCATGAGCTCATGAAGTACAAATGGCAAAAAAAAAAAAAAAAATCCAGAAAGTTTCTTTAAAAGTTTATTTTATAGAAACTGTACAAAAGGTGCTACAAAATTTGAGATCCTGCATTGAGCATAAGCATTTCAGAACAGTGAAAAGTATGTAGAGACAGCAAGAGAAAAGAAGTTGATTCTGTACGCATCATTTTAACTTATCTCACACTGTAAGACTGGAGTCCAGCTCTGCTTTGAAACAGCAAAATTTCAAAAGAAATCAAAACACATTAGGCTCCAGTTACTGACGCAACCCAACATCAGTGTAAAATAGAACTAAATGTTCCTTCCATTATGTACAAATGCAAAATAACAAGTGTACAGAAGATTGAATACAGAGTCCCGCAGTCCAAAAACTGAACGTTGAGTAGTTGTGATCAGTTTCTACTCATTCGTGGTCCGATGTTTCCTCCTCTTCCTCACCGTGAGGCGACTCAGATTCTTCTTCTTCGCCGGTCGAGGTCGTTTCTCCGTCTTTGTGGTCGGCGGCCTCGTCTGAATCAAGGGCGATCTCTCTGAGCTCTTCTAAACTGTCCGGGCACTTTCCAGTTAGCCTCTGAAAACATGTCAAGTTCAGGACACCAATCAGAATAATCCAGTTAACGTCTGCTACAGGACTCACTTATTCAAACAGGTCAAGGGCAGAAAATATAATTTTGCTTTATGAGAAAAAAAAAAAAAAAAAAAACCTAGTGAAATTGGAATTTTAAAACAGGACAAGCGCTATACTGACAGGAATCTATCCTCCCACTCAAACTAATAAGCAGCAATAATTGTGGCCAATGTACCTCAATCATATCCGCCATGTACTGCACATGTTGTGCCAGCTCCTGCAGCTCATCATTCTCCTCCCGAAGCTTCGTGATCTGTTCATCTTTGGCTTCGATGTCTTTGTGCAACTTTAAAAAAAAAAAAAAAAGAATAAAATAAAACTCTTATTGGGACAAATTTTGACAAAGTATCAAAGCTACAGCACAACTACGAAGAAGCCGTTCAACATAACGTATACATTACAGTCATACAGTACGCCAAGCTAAAGCAGTAAACATCATTGCTTCAGCATTTCAACAAACAGTAAAATGAGTCGTTGGTGCAGAGTTACTTCAAAATCCAGTGTCGGCTGGACTGAAGCCAACTCTGACGAGTCAAACTGCAGGAGCGTGGGAACAGCTCGACCCACAGCTAAACATTAGCCGACCCTCAGTGATTAACTCACCTTCTCATTCTCCTGTAGAACATTGAATAAGGCCTTCCGCCGCTCCTCCGCGACCTCTTTCCAGTAGGCGGGGGGAGGCGTTTCTGCAAAACAGCAGCAGATGAGCAAGATAAAACCAATTGTTGAAACAGCTCTACATTTAGCCTGAGACAGCTGTGGTTGTGCATAAATTTCTACCTTGAACCATCAATTCATATGCTTCTCTGGAGATGCCATCCACAGAAAGGATGTCTTCAGTTTGAGTAGCTTTAACTTCTACTTTCACCCTCTTTTGGCCTTTTGGCTCAGCCACCAAATGTTTCCGCTTTGAAATGACCTTTGATGCCTAAAATGGGAAGAAAGTAGATGAATGATCTGCTCTTGGGGAACAGATGTGAGAACAAGCAAGAAACCAAGAGTGTAACCATAGATGAGACATTTAAAGCACAAGCAAATACTCACATGAGCCGATCTTGAAGCATTTACAGCCGAGGGCTGGAGGAGCTGAAGCGACTGCCTCAGGGGTCCCATTGTCTTTTGAGATTGTGTTAAAATACCCTGAAAGTCATAAAAACACAAAATTAAAGAGTCATCTTACATGCAAGTCGGTCAAAAAAAAAAAAAAAAAAAAAAAAGACAAACAAGTTGTCCGGATGAAGTCTGGGATCTTTCCCCACAAGTCTACAGAAACTTGAGATCAAATCACATGGGAACCTGACATGACCCAAGTTCTCACTTCCAGCCTCTATTCAGTCAGGCTTAGCATCATTTCACCGGCATTACTTCAGTTACACCGTCACCATGGGAGGGGGCATAGGTGAAGTGCCGAAACAGCATTAACCATGTGCAACAAGCTCACAGGTGTGTGAACAGATTACTCCTACAGCCGTGGGAAAGTTTGTGTCAGGCTCATTACAGGGCAGCCAGGAGACTGGTTTTGTTAATGTTTGGCTGGAGCTTCGCAACACCACAAAGCCTGTGAAAAGGTGTTTGAGAAACTGCAATAAGAGCGGAAAAAACAATAACTTATTAAATGGTAGGAAGCTAGTAAGCATAAAGGTCTGCTCAGGTCAATTAATTCATTATAAAATAATTGAAATTAGCCCTTGAGGTTTACTATATCTCCTGTAATCTCAGAGAGTGGCAGAATGTTATACGACAGTCTAAATGCATGAATGAATAAGATCCCGCATCAGTGAGACAGTGTTAAGAAGAAACTCCAACAAGTAGATCTTTTTTTAATGGCAGCATTCCTCCGCGTTAATTCTAACACAACCATAAATTTCGTGTACATGGCTGTTTAAATCTGAAAAAAAACAATCCAAGATCTTCAAGCTTGATCAAACAGGTCACTCTGATTGTTGATTTCATGTAACAAAAGGCCAGTCTTGCGATACCACCACCCCCACTACTTGTTTACCACTGAAAGAGCGACTGATCTTGAATGTGAGCAACAATGACCGGTAAATCGTTTTAAAAATGAGTGAAATGAAGAAGTACCTTCATGTTCTCATTAGACCTCTGGTGGCTTGTTGAACCCCTGACACTCATTTTCTTGTCCTGTAGACCTGATGGAGGAAAGTTAGCATGAAGTTAGCACGCAGCGGCGGAAGCTAAACCGCATGCTGTGACAAAGTACTACAAAATGGCTAAAACACGAAGCCAACAAGCTAATAAGACACCTTAAAATAGATATTTCAAATGAATGTAGGACTCCGACTACTCCCAAACGGTTAAAACATTTATAGCGAGGCTTGTTTAATTACAGCATGAAAAAACAGCACAACAACGGTTTACTGAAACCAAGCTAACGCGCCAATATCACATGAGAAGCGTTTGTGTAAATAATACATCTAAGAAACAATGAATGTTACAAGCGCGTACTGGACTTACCAAACACAAGCTTCTCTACCGGTGATCGTGGACGCTCCGTCTTTCTCTCTGAGCTCAGAATCTCGCGCCAGCGTGTTAAATACGCCCACACCGTCACGTGGTCACCCGCGCGCTTTCTCGTGCAACGGTGACGTCAGAACTGCTCACGTGAACGTGAGAACGATGAATGAATACAGGAAATTAAAATATTTATACATCAATAAATAACGTATTTTCTCTTCAGTTTTTTTTTTTTTTGCAATGAAAACACAAACGTCAAACAACTAACAGCTCAGCAGATACGTCTACATATTAAGTATTGATATGGAAGAAAATATAAGAAAATTACCCCTGTAAAAAAACTGATTTGTGTTGGTTCTCCAATCAAGTCTGCCTTGCAGTGAGTGGATTACTTTGACATTTAATGGCAATTTGTTTATTTGCTTTCCACTTTATTTGTACCATCATCTCAGGTGTTAAACACCTTGACTTGTGAAGAGTAAACATGTTTGCTCTTCACATCTTGTGTTTATGAATCCAAGATCTCTGGCATTTGTTTTTCCAAGGGCCTAATAAGAATGTATTTACATTAGAGAATTTTCTTTACTTCAAACACACTTTTGTTCTTAAACTAGTATCTAAGAATATTGGTAGGATTATGGGGTTGTTTAACTGATGACAGAGGGTGAAAAGCACAGCAGATGCTGGATCCTATTACAGGGAAAAACATTGACACCTTCAGGAGCATTTACATTCACCAGTCATCCTTAAGCACACATTCTTTAACTGCAAGATCAAACTAGTGTAAGAGGAGAAAAAATTTGCACCACAACAAGTTCAATGTGGTTGACTCACTTTAGTTTAAACCTTCAATGTGAACTCTTCACTCGCTTATGGCGCCTGATGAGCAAATCTCTCCTTGTGTCAAGTTTCTCAGTTTTACAACAAACAGATTTCACCCCATTTAGTGCATCCCACAATCAGTTTTTACCCCAATATCAAGCTTAAATTTGTAGTACTTGAATGAATGAATGAATTCATTTTTCGAACATGCATAAAGTGAAGAAAGAAGAAAAAAGATAAAAAAGAAAGTTAATGCAAATCAAAGAAAAAAGAAAAAACAACATAACAGCATAGTTTGAAAAAAGGAGTAGGAAGAAGTAAAAACTTTAGATTCCTACAACTTTTTAACTATTAACAAGTTTTAAAATCATACATCATAGGACATCACATAATATATGTACCATGCAGATATTCCTATAAATGCATAATATATACCCACACATACCATAGTTATCCCCATAAATGTATACTATACAACAGAATAATTATATAGTTTAACAGCAATATATCAATTTCCACTATATGTATAATACTCAACACCATTTATTATCATCCACAGTTCCAGGCTTCCTTTTCCATATACTTACTCAGAAATAATTTTTTGTACCTTTTTTTTTTTTTTTTTTTACTTCAAACAAATCCAGACAGAATCCAAGTAGATAAACATGAATTAAGGTGACTGAATCCATTGAGGTCAGCTTGCTGACCAACACCATAGAAACTGTCGGGTGGTCTAGAAATTGATGTATTTTTCAGAAATGTATAACTATTCCCATCTAGAAGAAATCATAGGTCTGCAAACATCTGGCCAGAAGATTCTTTTTCCAACTACAAACAAATGAAATTGGCTATTATTCAGATTGAATTCCATCAAGTGAAGCAATGCTTCCTATGATGAAATGTCAACCATTTTCTCCTCAAAAGAGAGTAATCTAGGAACTACATCAGTGGGATACTGGCGAGTTTTGTTCAGCGCCAAGACACCATTTGGCTTTTGTTTTTTAAATCAATGAAGGAAAGCACTGCTTTCAGATAATGAGCTTTTACACCAACATGACAAGCATAAGAACCAAAAGTTTCTGAAATCCATCCTTGCAGCAGGGCACAAAAATGAAAGAAAAGAAAAAGACCATGAGACAAGCATTATGTTAAAAGTTTTATTAAACCGAATGGAGCTTCAAATCCTTCAGTGGACCTAGAAAGAAACATACAAGATTAGAATCTAGCATGTAGACTGGGTTCACTTAATGGCAGGATTTACGACTCACTTTTCCATCAAAGCAGCGCTCTTCACACGTCTTTTCCGTGGGCCAACAAACTTCAGTGGAACACATGAAATAGATCTGGAAACAAAATTCAAATCAACTTTATGCTTACTGTTAAAAAGGTTGAGGTCAGACTGAAAACTGCCATTTCCAATAAATCAGTGTCCACCTCTGAGCCAGACAATCAGGTTTCATTTCACTCTGAAAAGATTTACATATAGCTAAACTTGAGGAATTTTCTCACTTCTTCATCAAGGTACTCATTTGTCCTCATCCTCATAAACTGGAAGGCATCCACCGTGAAGCGTCTCCGGTTACGATTTTTGGGGGCGTCACTGACTTTAAGGATGGACACATGTGGATCGTTGGGATTGGCACACCTGAAGAGAAACATGAAGGTTCAGTAGAAAGTCCTACAGTTACAGAGGGCTTAGAAATCCATCCTCACCCTTCAAATATCAACACCAGAGCATTCTTTGCAGAGCGAGGATAAGCAAGACAGTAGTTGACCAGGAGTACTGCGTCTGGCTTGGGAGATTTCAGATTCAACTCCAGAAACACTGGTTTTCCCAGGAGGAGCTTCAGTGGCTGATGGTAAGAGGGAAAGTAGCTGGAATACGTGCGATCTGTTGGGATGATAAGACATTGATTCCAGTTACTCAAGAATGTCTCATGTACACCTTCGATAGCGCAGTCTGTCGGAATGCTAACCTCGAGCAATTCTCAGCTGAACACCATATAAGCCATTAGACAGGATTGATGATGGGAGACTGGAAGTCGGGGTCTTGACCATATAGCCCACACTGGCCAGTGACTGCTTTGCAGTAGCACATTTGCTGTAACGGCACTCAACTAGGAACCTGTAAGACAATGAGTTCAAGTCTGGAATGACAGATTAAGTAGGAAAAGATTATTGCATCAATAAATGTAGAGTAAAATAACAGACCTGAGTGGATCGCTTCTTGTAATTATGCCGTATTTAAGATTATAAGCTCTGACAACAGTCTGAACTTCAGTCAGGTATATCCTCGTCTGACCAACTTCCTGTAAACGGGGTTAGTGTGAAAGAACCGTTTCAGAATGCAACTGGGCAAATAGGAATATGCACAAAGAAAAGGAAATTCTTTCAATAAGTCATCAAACCTGGAAGAGAAAGAGGCTGCAGATTTGCCATAACCAATTTCAGAATTAAACTTTAGCTCAAGCCCAATGACAAATTGTAAAAGATATACAATATTTGGCAATGTGTGGTTTCATACCTAGGTATATTTTTGAAAAATGAGATCAGATCATTGTTCTCACAACCTGTTCTTTTGATTAATGATCCTCAAGCGTCACTAACCAAATTCTTATCTCAAATCCTCAGAGTAACAATTCAACTTACATAGACACGAGCTCCACATTCGTTAACGCTGAACTTGTAGATTGCAAATTCGGAATTAGCAATGACTGGTTTACAGTTTGGGTGCCCAGGAATAATGAGCTGGGTCGGATCCACAGGGATGACTGCGCCGCTGGAGCGGATGGCAAAGACGAAGTGTTGATCTACTGTACACTCTGCATTGTGGAGAAAGGAAAGAGACAAGTTCTTTGTTAAAGGTGCTGTCGGCAGGATTCGGCATCTCCGCAAGATGGCGATTTGACCCATCTAAGATGGCGATTTGAAACCCAGCACAGCCAATCCTGTCCCGTTTTCTCTGACATCACGCCCTTAGGCAAGTTAAGCCCCTCCCACAAGAACATGCGACTAACGCCCCTCTACCAATCACGGTTAGAGCCTCAGGGGCTCTTCTGATTGGCCAAAGATACCTGGAGCTGTCGAGATTCCTTTTCAGCTCAGAACAGAGACAGAGGGAAACGCTGCGCCCTCGCGGTAGTGCAATTATGCTACACTCCTAAAGGATTATCAATGGATACTCTAACATTTAATCCAAAGAAAACACAGGAAAAATTAGCATTGACTAGCAAAATCCTGCCTACAGCACCTTTAAGGGGGGGGGGGGCAAACAAAAAAAACCTTGTTCACCACCACAGCACCTTTAAAAGGCTTACCATCTATGGGGTAGTAGCAGGTACGCGTGGACTTGTCCATACAACATCCCTTCTTGTCACAGTCTGAGGGAGATATTCCTGAGGGACCACAGGTCAACCGTTCTGCCATGGGGACAGCGCAGTCTGCAAGAGAAGTTCCATTTTCAATAGTCCACCACAGGAACAAGTACTAAGCTGTAATCTTGCAGACACAAAAGTTACGGTGAATCTACTCACGGTGAGCCACTGGATGTTGCTCTTTTGTTGGCTTGGTGTGTGGCCCACAGCATCTTGGCTCAGCCTCTCCTTTTGAGGGCAGACCAGAATCAGGCCCACAAGACACGGTGAACGCTCGCGTGTCACCAACTTTGTCAAGAAAAAACAACTGCAGACTGTGGCCAGTAGGCTGAAATTTGGAAATGAAGCAGAAATAATTTATTAGAAGCTGAAAATGGTACAACTGTGACGTTATCAGGGACTTACACTTTCTTTCACGTGGCATCCAGTAAAGGGGACAGTGAAAGTGTTCTCATCAGGGTTCACGCCATAACCACAAACCTCTGGAGCTTCCATGACTGCATGCACACCTTTTGAACCTGAACAGGAGAGAGAAAAAAAAAAAAATTTAATTCCACCCCCAAAGGAAAGCGTGATCAAAAGTTGTACATACCCAAAATTTTGACATCTTTTAGAAGTCCGTCTGAAATGGTAATCTGGAATTCATTTCTTCTGCAGACGACACTGACGGCCCCATTATCCGGAGTGCTGCTGCCACGCCAGCTCCTTGCAAAAGAGCCTTCAAATTCTTCTTGGAAATCGCTTTCTGATGAGCCAGGCCATTCAGAGAGCTCAGGAATTCCTTCCACCACCAAGTCAGATTCACCCACCGAGTCAAAGGTAGGCAAACTGCTACCGATAATTGTTTGAGCAAAGTCAAAATCCTTTGATGGGCCGTCGTCGTCGTCATCTTCGTCGTCATAGTAATCTAATTCATAGAAACCGCTGTCATCTGAAAGAAAACGATGTTCGGGGTGGGTCAGAGTTGAATGATTTATCAGTCAACTATTGAGCCGAATTTATAAAACCTTGATACTTGAACAGCTCATGGGAACCATTAGAAAGAAAACACTAAAAATACTTTTGTTTTCTCCTATTGGAGTGACATTTGCATCTTACATCTAATCCCAAGTCCCATGATTACAGAAAAGTCAAACTTTGCTGGTGTGGTGTTCATGTCAATATAGCTTTTCTTGGCTGAAAACAAAGATGATATGAGGGTAGAAGAAGAGTTAACTTAAAATACAGATTGGAGAAGCACTAAAAGATATCAAAAGTTAGCTTTAAGTTGAGATTGAGGTAAATTTAAGTGGCAATTTGGTTTGTGAAAAAAAAGTTCATGAAGTATACTGCGCCACAAAAAAAAGGCTAAAGTTTCCATTTAAAGGTTATTATGGTACTATTTACAGGTCAGTCCACTAAAGACGGAATTGGGCTGCATGTGGAGTGAGCACTAAACTAAAATGGGTTAATTGCAAAATGTGCAGTGAGAGCAGAAGGTTTCATTAGACGCATCAGGCCCAGTGAAGGGGTCACACCTTTGCGCGCGGCGCCTCCTGCGTCCTTCCATTGGTCCGGCGGCGAGGCGCGAGGGGCTTTATCCAAATGTCCGCTCTTGTACAAACTGAGCAGCTCGGTCTCGTTGATCCGCTCCCATCCCCGGACGGACCCCAGAAGAAGAAATACAGCCCCGGTCAGGACCGCCAGCAACTCGACGCTGCACCCAGCCATGGAGCCCAGTGAAAGCCTCGTGCAGCCGAAGAGCCCCGGATACGCACGCGCCTGCGGTCCCGCTTCAAGTACTGCCGTCCGCCTGATTGATCCCACCTGCTGCTGATTGAGGAGGCCACATAACCCATTAAACCCGGATATATCCTAGATTATTTTGCAGAATTTATAGCATCTGCACAAATTCAGCATGTTCCTTTTATCGGATAGTGTTTTCTGAAGTTTGTAATTTCTATGTTGAATCATGACCTAAAATAATTTAATTTCTCCATTCACTCGTTGAAGCACCACTACATTTCAAGAAAGTATAAAGATACATGGAGTGTTTATATGTCACTGATTTTACATTCTTTAAAAATACTAAATCAAAAATTAAAAAAAATACTTAAAAGTGGTGGCATTATTTGTTTCCCCTCCTTCTTCATACATGGCAGATTATATAATTTTATTTCTGTATGATCTCATGTAAATTGTGTGCTTTTGACTTAAACTTTACATCTTCTGTTGAAGGCACAGCTTGTATCTGAAGGCAAATCATTTTCATGTACCTAAAATGTACTTCTGAGTGGGATCACTGCCATGGAAGGAAATAAATCATATTTTGGACATGGAGAGAAATTTAAACAACACAGAAGGATCTTAGCAGCAAAATTTTTATTGCATATAACTGAAGTACACAAATATCCATTTATCCATCTGCTGGGTCATATGTAAAACAAATAGACTATTCAGTAGCCTTTGTCACTTCAAACAAAAATATTACTTGCTTTTACAAAGTAGGCATGATTCAAACTCAAAAACCTAGATTTTTTGGGGGAATGGGGGATGGGGGCGGAGTGGGGGTGGGGGTGGGGGTCACTTGTAGGCGTTGGCTTTATGCTTGGGCAAGAAGTTGAAGTTCTTCGGTACGGGGCCAAGCAGCATTTCGCTGGAGAGAAAAAAGTGAAAATTAACAATCAGAAAACACGAGTTAAACTAGTCTTGATTTACATACTCAATCATTGTTTTGATGAGTTCTTTACTCACCTGATTTTGACCCAGTCTCCGACATTCTGACTGGCCATCAACGACTCCAGGTAGTTCCTGCCCATGTAGTAGGGAGGTCTCTCATTGATCTTCTGAGGAACTCGCTCCAAGACGCCCACAGGAATGTATCTAAGAGAAAAGCAGAGCGGCATTAGTGGTGAAAATCTCCAGTCTGGGTTTCGCATTGCATGGAGACAAACAGTCACAACAGGTTCAAGTGTTGAGAGGCACTGAGCTGCTCACCTGCACATGAAGGAGAGCCACTCCAGCATGAAGTTCCGGGTTTTCTCCACGCCTCGAGTGTCCGAGCCCCAGTGCTCCAGACCGAAGTTGGAGAAATCTCTGAGGATGTCAAGTCGCTCGTTGGATGAGATGTCCCAGTGCCGGCTCTCCTTGATCTCGGTGAATATCCAGGGCTTAATGAGAGCCCCCCTGCAGAGACACACCGAGAGCTCGACAGGGATCATTCACTATATCCAAAGGAACAGTAAACGTTAAACTCAAACAATGAGAATATCATGCAGATGTACTAGATTTAATACACAAACTGAAGTTTTTTATGGACTCTTTATGATGTGAGCTTTTAAGTCAAAAAATGCTGCATTTCAAAACCTTGGAATGTCTCATATGATCATATCAATCACATTTTTAATATTCTAAATTCCTTGAGGTGCATCTGTCACACGACTCACACTGATAATCTTACATTATAGCAGCAAATAAGGCTGATATATTCATTACAATAACTTTAGAAAAGCAAACCAGCGATGACTAAATGATCGCCTTGAGGACAATTCTGATGGGGGACTTTCAAGACAATTTCAACTGCTTCCACTTCGGTCATAGAAACGGTAAAACATTTTAATGGCAGTGGAAAGCAGAAAAGTTTTAATAAAGTTGGAACATCATGTGTAGCTCTTTACTATCCGAATGCCAAACATATATCTAATGGTCAAATATTTTTATCATTTTCCTTTTTGTTTTTATTACTGTGTGTGAAACCAACCTGGCAATCATGATGCCAGAAACTCCGGTCTCTCTCGCCTTCATGGCATCTTCGTAAGACAGAATGTCTCCGTTACCTGGAACAACAACAGCAACAAACACCTCAGCTCACCTGAAATGACCCAGAGAGGTATAACCTGAACATCGTGCTCTCGCTCTCTGTCTCCCTCATGTGGCGAAGCCAAACAACAATCTGATGTGTGGCAGTAGAAAAACATCAGAAAACATCCAGGACAAGGGTTTCAAAGTCACGTACCAAACAGGGGGACAGGACTCGCCAGGCTGGCACATGTGCTGATGTAGTCCCAGTCAGCCAGCTTAGTGTAGCGCTGCTCCCTGGATCGGCCGTGCAGCTGGAAGAAAAGGCAAAAAAAAAGTTTATTCAACGTCTGGGGGCGTGTCACACAATGTAAAAATATAAGATGTGACAAAGTCATGTTGAATGTCATTCGTGCACAGTGAGGAGTGACTTCGTGACCAGACTGGGAGGAAAAGAGGTCGTTCAGAAGCCCTTAAAGATGCTTCGAAGTGCAGGGAGGGAGGGTCAGGTGCTGCAGGAGGAGCAGGTGAAACCTGACTGACAATAGCTGGAGTGAAACCAGCGAAGCAGGAGAGCTGTGTGCATTCGTCCTTCTCCTGTCATTATTTCTTGAAAATGTTATTTCTTTTATTCTGTATATTTGTATATTTATTTCTACGTACAAGCTGGTGGGTTTTTTTTGTTTTTTTTTTTAAATGAAGATTGTCTAATATTCGGACCAACGTTACAATAGATTCCTCATCAGACAATTAAAACCAGCACTCTTTTTTTATTAAATTTGTGCCACCAATGAAAGACTTACTGTAATCAAGGAAACGCCCCAATCCTTCATCTCTGGGATCAGTTTATGTGCTATGTTGGATTTCTCCTGCACACCGGTGCGAATCTTGACGGTTAAAGGGACGTCAAGCACCTTCAGGAAGAAAAACATGTCTAAATTGAGTCTTTTTTCTGGAACATGACAGAAAAACAAAACAAATGCATTGTTTTTATCAATCTATAACACAGTCTATATAATGAGACTGCTACTTACGTAGTTCATTCCCTTGATTATCTGCTCAAACTTTCTGGTGCGCATCATCAAACCGCAGCCTCCGCCCTGGCGAAGGAAAAGCAAACGCATCATACATCAAATATTAAAGAGGATTTCATTTATCCTTGAGTTTAATACCTCCTGCCAAATGCCCATGTTTATGTTTTCCATAGTATATAATCTAAAACACAAAGCAAATCCAACTGTAAAGCTCATCATAGCATACTTTATTGGTTTTGGCTTTATCACCGGTACATAGAATGAGTTTGACGAGGTTTAACATCACACAAACTCATCAGCAATGTTTCAAACATTGGGTTTGTATGTTAAACTGAAGATAAGAAAATAGCTTTTTGAGGGCTTTATAGTTAGTTAATCTATTTATTTATCTTTTTTAGTGATTACACTTTCACTCAATGCAATCAGAGCAGGAACACGTTTATCTTCTCTTCACAATTAACACATTTTTATCAGAGTAAATGCGGCTGAGTAGGATGAGACTTCACCTTCTTGTAAACGAGATCAATGGGGCATCCAGAGTTGATGTCCACAAAATCAACTTCGATGTTGTTATTGATCAGCTCTGCACACCGAGTCATGGTGTCAGGGAAACAGCCCTCGACCTGCGAACACAATTCCTACGGCTTAAATACTCACACAATAATCAAACACTAACAAACTCATCAATGTGTTCATGTCACCTAAACAACAGTAAAGTACAGCGCCATCACCTGGACACCGAAGAGATCCTCGCTTTCGTGCCTCTTGAGGAGGGCCCACTCTGACTGCTGCCCCTGCAGGAGATTAGTGCACATGGCCATCTCCCCGCAGGTGATGTCTGCACCAAAGCGCTTGCAGATACGACGGAAAGGCAGATTTCCACACTGAGAAAGTGAAAGGAAACATTTCATCAAACCCAATTTTCACGTCTATAAAGGTTTATAAACCATGTAATCTGATCTCTTTAAGTCAAAGGGTGCATACAGTTGTAAGAGGAGCGAGGTAAAGCTTGTCGTTGAAGTTCACCTGGAGCCCAGAAAACACAGAAAATACATTTTTAGTTCCAAAACCAAACTGATATGAGGTTATTTAAAAACAAAAAATAATAATAATAATAATAAAAAAATTTGTACCTGCTTCTTCTCACATGAACGCAACTTAATGACATCGACATCAGTCAGAGGACCGACTGTCTTCACTGGAGGCTGTTTATCTACGCTGGCCTGCACAAAGACATAAAAACACATGTAAACAACATCATGACACACTACATGCAACTTATTCGGGTTACTGGTAGGTCTTTTTAGAAAGGCACTGTATGTTTTTGAATGCTGTACCTGTGCTTCAGTGGGCACAGTTTGCTTCTCTCCTGTAAGATCTGCAGGTACCTCAGCTGCCAGGGCAACACCTGAATGCCACACAGAATTGAACCATATCAGTTTACACATCACAGTAAAATGACTGACTGTGTTTATATATTTCAGACAACCCCACGTCCCAATAATCAAAAATCAAAACACAATGTCAAAGCACATTTTCTGGTGCAAAGAGATAAAACAACAATGGATATGGAGCAAACAAACCAAGTCAGAGATGATGTCCTGGTATATCATGTTCTACTGCTCCTCTTACCGTTCCCTTGCTGCTCCTTTTTGTTTTTGCTGTCTGACAGCATCTTCAGATACTCCGCTGACTTGCTGAAGGCCACGTCTCGCTTCCGCAGACGATACTGGAGGTCTTTGCTCAAGCTGTTCTTCACCGCAGTCCTGCCTTCACGAGCTTTCACCAGATCAGTCTTTTCCAGGGTTTTGAAGTCGGGCGTAGTGTGTGCTTTGGCAAAGCGGCAGGACAGGCCGTACCCACACTTCCCAAAGGTTTCATAGAGGTAGCAGCTCTCCCCAATGTCAGGCGGTTTGGAAGCCATGTACTTCGCAACATCATGGTGAAACTTGCATCTGTCTCCGTAGGAGCATTCCCTGTTGTCCTGAAGAGGTGGAACAGCAAAACATTAACGTTCAGTTGAGACAAAATTAAACACTATGCAGGATTAACACACATGAAGGTGACGCTTCATACCTGAAGAACAGACAAACACAACCGTTTTTCATCATAGATGGTTGGTTTTGTGTGTGGCCTTGACTTATTCTGCCCTCGGAGGCGTTTGCCATCCGGCTTCCCTGTGTCTTTTCCATCTTCAAGGTCCAATTTTAGCTTTTTATGTTCTGGTTCTTCCACAGATGATTCATTGACTTCTCCATCATTTTCACTGGCCTCATCTGTTTTTGATCCTTGTCCCTCTGAGTCTATAAACCCATGAAACTTTTCTTTGGTTGTCAAAAATCTGAAAATACAATAAGAAAAAAAGTTAAAAAGAAAAAAAAAATCAAGGAGCTTGTTCTTTTACACATCATACAAAACAAGCACACAAATGAACCGAGTGATCATAAAGGAAGTAGAGTACTTGTTGCTTTAAGAATTACTGGGTTAAAACAACAATCCTCGCCTTCAGGCGGCTTTCTGCTGACAGTGTATTTCTCTTTGCTTCAGAGGACAATTCAGCAGGATGAGTAAAATGAGGGAGGGAGGAGCACATCATGACCATACAAGCTCTCAGATTAGTCAGGAATATCTTGATGGAGAGGCAACTGCCAGACGGATGAATGCAGAGAAATAAACCATTTTCCTGTGTGGCCCAACAGAAGTACTCTTACTGGACACTTACTCTGATTTGATGGCAGCTTCACCTTTTACAGCCACGTCTTTTGCCTTGACAGCAGCATCCTCCACAGCTGTCTCCATCACTCCTTGCTTCAGTTTCTATTCTGAAACATTTCAACATTGTCTGTCAAAAACAGGAGAATGCTCTAACCAGTATAACAGAAAGAAATGTTATGAGATGTGAATGTCTGCAATGACTCTTTTGTTGGTATCATAACAGACTGCTGACTTACAGTTAAAGCAAATGTGTTATTGTGGAACAACAAGAGTAATTGTCTTATTTCCAAAAACTGCTTGCAGATTACAGCATGATCCAGATATTGACAAAAGTATTCTGTTGCTCCACGTGCATGTTTGTGCCTTTCTCAATTTAATGTTCTTGTCTGATACATATTCAATATTAATTACATGAACAAATACTTAACCTATTCATAATTGTCAAATTACCTTTTAAAGAGTAACAAAATCGTTTCTTAAATTAGGATAAAAGCCATGCGATGTTATTTTACTCACCCAAAAGTGACTTCAACTCCTTGAATGTGTTCAGTGAGCACAAAACATCTGCAACATAACAGAGAGATCACATCAATTTCCCAGAGACAAGCAGTCATCACTCTGTCAAAAGAACTATAAAGCGCTTTTGCGCAGTTTGTGTAATCTACCGATTGCGCTGCGCAAGCAACGGATCCGTTAATTGATCCCCGAACCCTAACTGAGGGTTCATTATTTGCGCAGCGCAATCGGTACATTCCTCACAGCTACATCTTACTGCATGAGGATCACTAGGAAAATTTAATCAAGTACTTTTAGTGACACGCAGGTTACAACTTCTGCATAAGCAGACAGCGATGCACTCAACACCAGCTTTGTAATTCACCTGTTGTTACAGATTTTGTCGAAGTAAATAGCTACTCTAACATGAGAAACTTCTTGTGACACAGCTGGTAAGCTAACTGCTAGCAAGGGCGCGTGGTTTGTCTCTGACAAGCGAATGCATCCACGTTAAAGCTGCTTAAAGCTTTGGCGGGTGTTACAGCTTAATACGTGCGTTTGACTGAATATTGAAGAAGACTGGAACGAACCACGAGAAACGACGAGACAACATCGTGCGGAAACAGGCGTCCTACGGTTTAAGAGCGCCCGACTGTAAGCTCGGCTGAACACATTGGTTCCGCATTACATTTTCTTTCCGGGGCTTGAATGCACTGATTTATTTATTTTTTTTCTTTTTCCAGTACATCGAAAAATATCACGTTCAAAATACAAGTCACATTCATCTTCGATCATATATCAAATAGTATGTTGATTTATACAGTTTTTCTAAATTTTATCATACTGAACCTTGTCTGGTATATTATTTGTGCTCTGAAAGGGAATTTAACATGAAACTGCAAAAGTTATGGTACTAGTAAATGTATTTCATGGTTCTACCTGTGACTTAAGTTTGTAGGCTAATTAAATGCAGTTTTATGAGAGGACTTCTACATGCTGTGCCAGCTGTTACTGTTGTTTTGAAAGTGTTTGAGTTTGCCAATTTGTCTGAGTCTCTGATTCCCATTTTCTCCCTCTTCCTTTCATTATTCCAGATCTACAGTGTGGTAGATCATGGTGTGATTTTTTTGTGTTAAGACAGTATAACCCAGTGTAAAGTCTGGCAGTGGCTGGGACCTTTCGTGCCATGTGGACATCTGGCGCCTTTCAAAATTTAAAGTTTGGTTTGACATTTTGGAAGTTTTTGCTTTTTTAGCATCTCTGTCAAAAATATATTATCTTTAAAAAAAAACACTGTTGTACTTTTATTCTGATTATTGAAATGAAAGTCTTTAAACCCTGATTTTAAGATTTTTTTTAATGAATTGTTCTCCAGATAAAGTTGATGTTCAATGTTATTATTATCAACGCCAATTACATTTGGTGAAGTTACGGCTGGGAATTTACGTGACATTGTAAGGATGATATAGTCAAAGAAAATAACACTTTTAATTCCTTTTCGGATGTTGCATTTATTTCAAGTTTGCACCTTCACAAGAATATAGTCAAAATATTCAGGTATATTGAAAGTTAGTAGTTGTAGTGAAATGTGACACAAAAAAACAGACAATGGGGATAATTATGATTAGTTAAATGTGTAAAATCTTAAAACTTCATAGTTCTGAAGCTGCAAACCTCACTTCGAGCAGTCTACTCCATCACAATATAAAAAAGCAATTTATTCAATTCAGTATTGAGGTGCGGCACCAAGTTTTTCTAGCTTTGCTGAGAATCTTTTACGACTTGAGTCTAAGATGTTGATGCCATTCTTCTGGAAGTCATAATTCAATCTGTGCAGCTCCTCTAGTCTCTCTGTAATGTTTTGTGTGCTGTAGTCCAAAACCTTGGGCTTCTCCAGAATCTGCTGTACGGTTATTCCTCCTTTGAGGAGACAGTCTAGTTTCGAGTTCAGTGTGTCAGATCCGATGTAGAGAATCATTGGATAGTTGATGATCAGTTTTTTCATGTCTGTGTTCTTGCAGCCAAGAGAAGCCAGTTTCTGCTGAAGGTTGGTTAAGTTTTTTTTTAGATACTCATTGGAAAGGTCCAGAATATCTGCCCCATGGCCTTCAATAAGAGCCAGCAGCTCGGAATCTTTCAACTTAAGCGAGCCTCTTAGGATACTTATGTTTGTCTTAACTCTCTTTGTGCTTCTAATGAGAATGTAGAGGTTTCTTGATATGACACTTTTTACAAATTGCTTTGGATTTTGTCCTCCAAGCTCAGCACAGATGTCCTCCAGAAGATCCACCATCTGCATATTGAGCTCCAGACTGTTGGAGAAGGTCCGTGGTGCCGTCGTCAGCAGCCGGTGAAGGTCTTTGTTATTCAGTCCCAGAGAAATCAGGAAGTGTATGTTCTTTACCAAGTTCTCGTTATCACTTGTGCGGAAGAAAGACTCGGGAGAGCGAGCCAGGATGCTCACAATTTCGTCATCCGTCTTAAAGATACTTCTCCACAGCGTCCAGCGTTGTTCCAGGTGATCGATGGAGCGGGTGATAGCTCGGGGGTAGCGCGATATGATGCTTGCTATCACTTTGAGACTTGCTCCTTTCCCCTGTAGAAACTCAGCAACACCTTGCTCATTTGTGAAGACTTTACGCAGCACCCCAGGTTGTCGCTGGCGTGCCATCTTCACATCAACGCCCATCAGGCTCAGGTTCTCCAACAGAGATTCATTCTCTGGGTTCACAGGCACCTTTGATTCACTGCTGTTTGGAGCATCATTACAAACCCTCCTGGGAAAGACAGCTGATGCAAACTGCACTGGAATGGGCCCAGAACTGCGTTGCAATGCCACTGATCGATGTAGCCTCAGTAGGGCCCTCATTCCTTGAACTGCAGCCATTTTTAGTATGCAGAGCCACACTGGAACATCAGTACTGGTGTCACTGCCACTGAAAGAACACAACAAGGAACACTGTTACATTTGCAGAACTAACATCCGTGAAAGCAAGTAAAAAAAATGGCAGGCTAAGGTTTTGAAATGAAAATCAGATTTGCTTGTAAAATCAAACATCGATGCCCCAGAGGTTTGCCGTAAGTTTCAGCATCAGAAGAAACAAGCTAAAGAAGTTTGTAGTTCTTACGGTCCTCGTGTGTGGAAGAAGCTTCCTGAACACCTGAAAAGTTTACATTATCTTCACCTTAATACATTTTTTACTTTATTCATTATGTAGTTAATGTCCTTCTTGTTTTGATTGATTTATTTTAATTCCTTAAAACGCACTGTGAATTTCTTTGTCTGAATGGTGCTGTAAAAATAAATTTGCCTTCAAGTGAAATATTTCCAAACTCCACTTCCTTCCTCCCATCGCTGATTTACATGAAATCGAAACCTAAATCACCCGATGGAGTTGAGATCACACACATATCTTTAACAATACAACCAGCTTTAAAACAATTTAATTTTAATAACAATTTTAATGGCACCTAATGTTTCATTCACTTTGTGAAAAGTACTCACTGTATGAAAAGTTACCAGTACATTGAATCATGGTTTTCTTTCACAAATAGCGACCTTCCTCTGAAATAACAACGTGTAAACCATACAGCAGTAGCCACTGTTACGTGTTCTCACTGAGTACAGTGAAATAGTGGTTTAATGTTTAGTGTGCGCAGAGATATGTACACAATACACAATCTATGAATGAAAAACAAACCTTCACGTTCGTCTCGTGCTGTCAACTCCTCGCAGTAGAAACGTAATCTTCGCAAAGTCTCGCGGGATTTGATACCTCACAGTTTTCCTGCACTCGTCTCCCTTCAGCGGCCCCTGGCGACTCGGAGTCATAGCTGCGCCTACCGGTCCATCAGTGAGGCCAACCGGGCCAACCGTTAGATGGAAGCAGAGTTCCATTCAGAGTGAAGTACCGCTCAGATGAAGGTTCCAATGCGCTAAAGGCAGGGTTTACATCTCACCGCTGGACAATTGGTAAGAATCATCTGTTTTAACAGGTGAAGTTTGGCTCAGAATAATGGTTTCATTAGTTGAAATGTTTTTTTTTTCCCCAACGGTTTCCTTTTGAACTGAGTCAATTGAAAATCATGCTTTAAATCTTTATTTTCTGAGAAGAGTACCTTGACTTTAGTCCAACGTATTATGTATAATAGAATCCTTAACTCGCCTTAAGTTTCGAGATGCTTTCAGTCACTGAAAAAAAAATCAAAATGGTATTCACAATATTTTTAGGAGTGACGTTCTAAATTTTCAAAAGAGTAGTGAAAATATGTAAACTACTCAAGCACAAAGTACACGAGCGTTTCTAAATACTGAAAGTTCTTACTTTTTAGCCGTGGGAAATTGTATCGTCAGTAGACATTCAGTTCACTTTCTTTCAAATCACATTCCTTCAACAAACAGGTAAGTATATCGGTTCAAACAGAGAGAGATCATTTCACTCTATCTTTGTGTTTCCATGCCTGGAGAAGTGTTTCAGTGCATGTACGACTTAATCCTGATATCTATGCAGCTTCTGCTGAATAATAAAAAGACTATTTTGTGAGCTTTGGCTTGTAGCAGTCATTAATAATTCATTCAGTTTCAGCTACTCAGCTGACGATTTGTAGTCCCATGAGACGGAAGAGAGCATTAACCATGTGCTGCCTCCCACAGCCAGGTCCCACTGACCCATTACCTCTCTTTACTGATGAGTTCCACCACTGATGAATATTTCATGATGGCACACTGATATCATCATTATGTAGATGAGCTTTCACTCTGCTCATCAAAGAATAAGGTAAAAAATGATGTTTCAATCATGATGTCTTCTGACTTGATTGGCTTGACAAACTCTCCACTGTGTTTTGTGTCAGTATTGATCACATCCAGATTCCCGATAATGGAAGACATTTTACGAAAAGAAGGAATGAATTTAGTTGTAAACAAAAAAGACAAATAACTACACCTATACTGGTGCATCTCACATCATATCAATCTCATGAGTTAAGCTGAAGCTCTATATTATCTATATATCTAATTTGGAAAGTGGATAAAGTACACTGCCCACCAAAGTGATAAGGATGAATTGAAATTCAAAAAGCTTTAATAGAACATTGTTGCCACTTTCTCCTTCCTATATTTCAAGTTTTTTTTCTAAATCACAGTTTCCCTTTCACATTCACACAGTAATGTAATGGATAACACTGCCTTTAAATCACTCATTAGAGCAAGTAGAACCCTGGTTTTAGTTTGACTGGGGGTCTTTCTCTATGGTGCTTACATACTCATTCATACATGAATGTGTGATAGTGTTTTCTCCAGGTTGTCTGTCTGTCTTTGCCCTGTATTAGACTGGTGACCTATCCACTGTGTATCCTGCATTCGCCTGAAAGTGTACAAAGCGGTATGGTTTTAAAAAAAAAATCTCCATGTTTAATAGATCTGCTTCACCGAGCTATATTGTACTCTAAAAAACATAAAACCAAAAAGTGTTTATGTTTTCACATTTCGTGGTCAAGCAGTTGTTGGAGTTACTGTATGCTGTTGTGTTTTGAATATTACATGGGACCCTCTCCTTTTGTTGTGGTCGACTCGGTAAAGTTGCTTGGGTAACTGCAGACACAATACTCCCCAAGAGAATCAATAATTTAGAAACTGCCCAAACTTTCAGATGCTCAGCGATTCCTGTGCACAACTCCTGTTGGGTGAGCAGATCTGTCCACAGGTGAGCTCACTCCATCCAAAATGTCTAAAAGAAGATGGGTCGAATTCAAGATCAGCCACACTATCAGCTGTTCGGCTCCCGTCAGCCGAAGACGCAGAGCCTCTTCTCCTGCTGCTGCTGCTGCTGCTGAAGGTATGTCTCGAACAATGAAACAAGATGACTCAAAACTCTCATTTAGTTGTATTTTTATATTTAAAAAACACACTGAATACAAAGAAATATTGCCAATGGGAGGTATTTACTTTTATGTTTTGAAGAATCACCATGCACATTTTGTACCTACTATCCCAGCAGATTTTAAATTTAAAGATTAAAGAAGCTGTGTGTTGCTTCAGAGTTTTAGCCTTTAACCATCCAACAACACCATTTTTAGTCTGAGGTACACATTTTCAGAAAACTAACACAGTTATAAACAAAAAAAAATCAAAAAGACATATAAAACGTTATTCAGTTTTTTTTAACAGTTAAAAACAACACCTCACATCTCTGAGTTGGTGTTACACTGGGACACGAATACAGACTCAACAAAGAGACACATAATTAAAACAAGCTAAAACTAGTGATCTGAGAACTCTGGTATCAATACCTTTGCCATGGAGAAAATGCAAGAAAACATTAAAAAAAAAGGTCTTCTACTGGCAAAGATTGAGGGCTTTTAATTACATGTGAAACACTTGTAAATTAAATATAAACTCCACCTGGAGCCTCTATAAGTAAAATCTTGTTCATCCTTTTCTATTATCAACCCATCTGTCCTAGAAACTGAAGCCAGTCTCTCATGTTACCTGCTGTCCCATTCAGCTGAGACAGCTCAAATGTTCCCTCTTCAAGGAAGCGCGCTGCACTGTTGTTAGAAATGTGCTCAGAATAGCCCAATCGAGTGGCATGCTGACGAATATGAGGTGATGGCTTGAGCCTTTATTAGCAGAAAACAGCTCTGACATGAAAATATTTTGTGGTAGAAAAGAAAACTCTTAACTGGGACAGCACAGGCAGCATCTCCTCCCGTTGTCATGGAAACTGGGACCACATTTTCAAGAGGTATTCAGACCGCATATAATAAGGTGACATTTGTGACGTTACTATCACATTGTTAATGGTTATTTCCATCATTAATATTAGAATTGTAAATGGAAGCGACTACACGTTGATAGATTTGAAAGTAATCCAAAAATGACAACCAATCACAAATAATGTGGATGAATTGGGTTTGAGAAGGTCTGAGAACTGCTACTTCTTTCATCTACTGAAGTGTTCCATCTAAGACAGAATCAAATTGGTCCTTTAAGTCCATTTTGAATTAATTTGGTCTGTGCAACTAAAGGAAATTCTTCTGCTTGTAGCAAATTGTATCAAAGAGACCTTGAAAATCTCCAACATATAAAACTAAGATTTGTGAATTTTTGACAGAATCTTAAAAGAGCCAAGAGAGAAAATACCCAAGAGTTTTCCTCATTTTAGAAATATGTGACATATGACAAAACCACAAACAAATGAAAAAGAATGTAATGATGACAACACTTTTCTTCCAAATTTTGAAAATATTGTAATTTATTCATAATAATAGTGGTGCGGGACTTAACTTGATAGGTCCAGAAAGGTTCTGTATTGATTTTTTTTCTCAGTTCTGTAGTTTTTTTCAAACAATCCAAAAACATCCTGGCCTTTGAGGTTTGTTAGTGACTTTGAAAATTCATGTAGCTGTCAATGTGGGTTTATGTGATTGTATCTGTGTTTGTCTGGTAATGGTCTGCTTCCAGGATGGACCCTGCTTTCACTCTATAGAGCGAGGCTTTGGTACAGTCTACTGAACTGAAGAAAGTGGTTTAAAAGATGGATGGATGGATGGATATTATAGAAGAGAAATGGATTATAAATTTATGGAATCATTTTGGTGAATTCACATAAAACATAATCAATTTAGAATAAATTGTTATTTCCCATATCACAAAGGTATCAGTTATGTGATGCACTCTTTTCCCATGAAATTACAAGTAACAAAGGAGCCAATTTTGATTTAGTTTGGAACATACAAGCTGGATGCTCATCGATTAAGAGAATACTTTTGGCAATGTAAGAAAAGGGAAGCATTCAAAAGACAACATTCAGTACATAAATTTCTGAAAATTAAAAAAAGCACATCCTCAGTGATTGCACATTTTGGATTTATATGTACAATCCACATATCAATTCTGAATATTCATTCAAAGTGGATTAGGTGATAAATGTTACTGGGCTCTTTTGCAAATAATGGATACAACTTTAATCTACCAATTTTACTGTCCACACAACATGTCAAGTGGGTGTCATTAATCTTTCTAATGTTTCAACATACCAACTTACCCGGACATTCCATCTTTGTTAAATAAACACAATGCGCCAGGTCAATAGATTGCACAAGTATAAACCTACGCAATAGATTGTGAGCTCGTTAATTTGTAAAATGCGCAGCTGCATCGGATCCAATCCTTAGACTGTGTAAATCACCTAAAGAAGCTTTATTATCTGCATTATCGGCAAAGCTTTGTGAGTTCTCACATTTCCGATAGTCCTTTGAAGGCAGCAGTAGTGGAATGCCGGTGGGCGTGGCTTCGGTGGCACCTACCCTACGTCATCATTGTTAGGTCTCATGTTTACGTGGAAAACATGGCGGCGGACTATCAGCAAGGAGACAGCTAGTTAATGCGAGTGGAAGTCTCTGGCAGCCCGCTGGAAGCCGGACAGGAGATATTTAGCCCTCGCAGAGCTGAGATTTCTCTGGCGGACATCTCGCATGAAGCAGTCTCCCTCTTGTTTTAGCCACAGAAACTGCGGTGATGGAGGACGAGGAGAGGCAAAAGAAGCTGGAGGCCGGCAAAGCAAAGGTATGCTTTTCAGTTTTTGGCGTTAGCATAACTCTGTAAGAGTGCTGTCACAGCTTTAAAGTAGTTGTTGTATGGTTCCCATAACTTGTTTCCTCCCGGCTGGGTCTGTCAGCTGTTTTTTGGTGGTCACCCCTCCCCTTCTCCCAGCTGTCAGTCCCAGCAACATGCGCCCCACTCTGACAGCCGGCCGGGGGGCTAGCATAGCCACTACTAGCCATACAGACAGGCGCCTTTGTCATGCTGCTGTGTCCATTGAATCAAGGCTTCCGTTTCACAATGCGTAAACCGGCGTGCTGGACTGTGCAGGCAACGCTTACTTTAACCGTGCATAAGTCAAGCCGCAGCATTGTGAGCGAGGGCTTACAGACAAAACCTGAAGTGATACTGACAGGCTGGTGTAACAGGATTTACAGGACATTTCCCCACAGGCCAGAACAAACGCTGGCCCCGCATGCCAAAGTTGAACTGTATTGGCTTTATCAACCAGAAGCATCATCGAATTAGGTCAGCACAACCCCCCACCCGTCTAGCATCTCATATTAAACGACCCTGCTGAGCTGGATCAAAACATTGCTCTTGAATTTCTTTTGCAGATATTTATACTTCGTACCGATGACATTATCATTAACATTTTACTAGATGCACCAAGCACCAAATACAGTTGTGACTTCAGCAGGTGCTCCACTGCAGGACCTTGTTGCGAGTCTGAGGTATTTTTTGCACCCAGACGACTTGGGTAAGATTTCTGTCTGCAAGAAGATCCTAACAACACAAGCCAAAGCTGGTCAGACTAATATGTGATGTGACAATTTCCATTTTAGTCATGTAAGAAAATTTGTAACAGTAAGTATGATTATTATAAGCCTTTGAAGCCTAGTGTCATTTGTCATCTACTATATTAGGTATATGCACTACCAAAAAAGTACTTATCAAGGTTGCAGTAAAAAGCCATTTGTCACCTCATCACTAAAACTCGGTGTCTAATATAGAGGCAATGCATTGCTATCCGCAAATTGGCATTTTAATAACTTGAACAACTATTACAAAAGCAAAAATCAGTGAATACAAAAGGCAACAGGCAAAATAAATCAATGACATCTGAGTGCAGGTATCAGTGACAGTTGTGATGCATCTCTTGCTGAAAGTCCCAAGGTGCAATTTAAACTTTCAAAAGTCAGTTTGAATTAATTAGAAGAATGGCATGAACATTACAGGATTTCTTTCCCTCCAAAACTCCTGTGGTTGACTTGAGGTACTCTCTATTATACAGTTCTTCTTGGCCTTGTATGAAAGTGTGTGTGTTTTGACCAACCTAACTGAAAATTCAGTTAGGATTGTGAACACATGTTCCTTTAAAGAGTCAAATTCTGGATTTTGCACCGAAATATCTTAGGTATATAATTGTAATAACACTATATGTTTTGATAGCTGGTTTGAACACAAAGTTGCATTACCTTGTACTCAGTAATGAAAAAGTTTAATTCAATAGTAGATAAAATGGCTTTATTTATTTTGATGGGCTTGAGCAGCCTCAAGGTGCTGTACGTGATCCATCACATACGCACTACAAATGGGCTTCCAAACAAGGTGCTCACGCACCTCTGAGAGAAACTCGGGCTTCATTGTTCTGCCCAAGGACATATTTGACAAAGAGACCAAGCAATATGGGAGAATGAACTGCTGACCTTGGGACTGGAAGACAAGTGCTTTGCCGGCTGAGCCACAGCAAACTCAATCATTGTTACAGTTCAGCTGTGATGAACCCAAACAGAAATGAAAAAAGACACTGCAGAGAATTGTGTTTTGAACCACGTGTCACCCGGTGGAGAAGTCGTTTGCAACATTTTCTCACAGCCAGGTTTGAACATAATCTAGAAATGTTCTGTGTGTAGTTTGCATGTTATCCTTGTAGTGATGTCAGATTCATGCTTCATGTGTCAGGTTTCTGTGCCAGTGTTGGGATACTGAATACATTTGCAATGCCAATACATTTTGATAGTTGATTATTATTCATATGTTACAGTGAGACGTCTCAGATTCAGACTTCTCAACCCCATATGGGACTGTATTCAGCAAATCATATTAAATTCAGCAGACATCAGACTGCTGTTTTTGGCCACTTTTGTACTGAGAAAAAACTGCCTCGTGCCACTGCAGTAAGATTTTGATCTCTTCAGGTTTGAGTTGGCCCTCTGGCTTCCAGGTTGGTTCCTGAGTGAGATGAGTGCGCCTGCCCCCCGGTTATGACTTTGGTATTTTGACTCATAAAAGGCGTCTCTGTGCTGTTGGACTGCTGGGGTTTTACACAGTACCCTGTCACCGTGTCCTCACACGTAACGGAGAAACTTCACTGGATACTTTACTGAATAACTCATTGATAATGTTTCGCGGAGATTTACAGGACTCAGTTGTGCCTGCTGATTCACAAACCCGGGTCGTAATTTACAAGCTCAAATGAGGTCGAGTTCATACATGTTGGTGTCAGTTCATAAGCTGCAAAGTGTGTTGAGATACTGACTTGACTCCTCGCCTCATATAGCTCATGCCAATGTGTCTAAACCAGCCTGTTTACATCTGAACACCTTCGTAAACTAATGAGTAAATCATTTTTTGCCTGAGGTGGCGGTGGATGATGCTGAACTAGCCTCCCTTCTCAGTTGAGCAGGCCTTGTTGTTTTATCTTCAAATTATGTCAAGAGTGTTACTTCAGTTATTAAATTTTTCTGAATAAAAAGACATTCTTTTACCTAAATGTAGAGAAGTTTAGAGAAAACCCACACAGGCACGGGAAGAACATGCAAACTTGGCAAAAGAGATCGAAACGTATGAATTTATGAGGTTCTTAGAAAATCTACTTCAACTTTCTCCTTCCAAAATACAGTGGTGCTGAATCAGAGAAAGTTTGTTCATGAGTAAAAGATAAACTGTCACTCCATTTGACACGTCTGTGACAGGAAGGTGTCTGTTGAGTCACACTTCACAACAAGTCAAAGTGAAAGGTGCTGTTGTCTGGCTTTTCTTTCAAACCATTATCTGCATTGTTGTGCTGACATTTCCATTCACAATGGACTTTACTGACTGGTGTTATGGATTTACTCTAGTAGTCTTTGATTCAGGTCTCAACTTACACAAGTAGCATCTTTTTAAACTCTCTTTTAAAAGCGATTTCAGCCTCCATGAGCTTCGAATGGTGTTATTATTCGAAGATGCACTTTGTTGAAGTCTTGACGTTGCTGGTGCGTCAGCGAGCGAACAGATCAAATTATGACCAGCAGTCGTGGGAGAATATTAAGTCAGATATAATATTGAAAAGTGGCATTTTATTCCATTTTCTTCGCAGTTGTTCCTGTGAGCCTTTTCCATTTCTTTTCAGTGCTGATCCATCTCAGTCTGTGTCACACTCAGTAAGTTGAAAAGCACCGATTTTTAAAGAAACGTCGGGGAATAACATGCATCAGCCCATTTTCTGTTTGAGCTGCGTCTGAGTGATAATGACTGACTGAGGAGGAGAGGAACAGCAGGGTTGCTTAATTCGGCTCAAGGGATCCAGGTATCATCTTTGAAAAACTGTGTTGTGATTAGTTGTTTTTCTGCTTATGGGAAAATTCTGCCATCATTAAATTTACAAGCAAATCCAGGCTGATGCCTCGTCAACACACGGCTCCGTGTAATGTCGCAACATGAGGTGTCACATTTTCTTAACGGATCCCTTCTGTTTGTGCTTTTTGACAACGTGTCGTCGCGCGCAAAAAAGCTGAGTGGTTTTTAAATATTTGTAAATAAAAATGTTGCTGCAGAGTTTCTGTTCTTCACATTAATCAGTCAATCTGCAGACAATTATTTTTAAAAAGCCAAATGTTGACATAGAACTTTGTGTGTGTTGGTAGATACAGATAGAATATACATGCAAGCACAGGAATAGTTTTTGTGGCGTTTATTAGGTTTTTTTTTTGGTTTTTTTTCCTAAGACTTTAATGTCTTGCTCTGCCTGACCTGATGTAACCTCACATCCCTTCGAGGTCTCTGAGGTCTGCTGAGGAACATCTTTTTGTTCAGTCCAGGTTTCCACACAGGGGGCGATCGATCCAGCTGTCTTAGCCAAAGCCTTGAAACAGACTTCACATGACCCCAGACATGTGTAACATGAATCACTGTAACAAGCAGCCATATAGACATGCACCAGCAGCTTTTCGCTGGGCCCAGATAGTCCAAAAGGTCAGTGCTGCAGCCAGACAGCGCTGCAGGTTTTGAGGACAGCAAAGATACAACTTGATCTACTTAACCTGGATAGTTAATCCTGCAGGTGACTAATCATGAAGTTGTTCTGCATTGCTCCATGTGATGAGTGAAGTACGACACTGAGCAGTGTAGTCCATTAAGATTTAGCTTAATTGACACTTTTAATGTTTGAATCTTCAGTGTTTGTTTGTCTGATCATGCTGTTAAATCTTGTCGAGTGATTAATTAGATGTGATGGTCTACGGGTGTCTGGTTTTAATGAGCTACAACCTGGATGGTGATAAAATTGAAGTGTGTGAGCAGACCTGGACTCTGACATGATTATTAAAGGCTTTCTTTCTTTTCTTTGTGGCTTGTTCATTAAGCCAGCCTCTTACATAACACTAAAATGAGACCACAGTGGGATATCACACCATGCACGATGCTTTTTGCTGTTGGTAACCACGCAAACTCCAATGACTGGACAACATGAGATCCCAGATTTCAATATATCTGCTCTGTCGTACCATGAGAAGCTGCCGTTAGAAGAGACGATCCACATACCGACTGATTCTACTCGCCTGCAAACATTTGCAGTGATTGTGAGGCGCTCATACAATATCATCAGAATGACAGGGTAATCTGCAAAAGGCAGATGATGCCACCCTCCACATGGAAGTCGCAAACAGGAGTGTTAATGTGGAAACATAATGCTCAGTGCTCGGTTTGCACAGCTTCCACATCAGACCTGCAGAGACAGAAAATCCTGCAGCAGTGGAAAGAGTCAGCCAGACTTCTGTCTGCTCTACGTCCATCTGGTGCTGTTCCTTGCTTTCATTTAGTGGAATAATGCCTTGCACAATGGCTCAGCTTGCTGCACCCGGTGATGAACCAGTAGCTCCAGTTTCTGGTATTCTCGGGTTTTGTTGCTGACTAATTGGTGTGTGTCTAGAGGAAGATTTAAGCCTTCAAGCAGCTGAGCGTTGACTAACACACAATGCTGCTGACGCTCTCAGTGGCACGTGACGTGGAGACATGCCGGCTCTGAAGTTCCTCTCTGGGTCACAGTGGTCCGCTGTGAGTTTGCGTCTGTGTGTGTGTGTGTGTGTGTGTGTCTCATGAGCGTCATTCAAAGTTGAAGACCCTGATAATGAGTTTTAAACATATCTGTTTGTTCAGTGTAGTTTTTCTTGAGGCATTTTAACCTTTACCATGTGAGAAATGGCTGACTTTCACA
Source organism: Salarias fasciatus (assembly GCF_902148845.1). Classification (NCBI taxonomy): domain Eukaryota; kingdom Metazoa; phylum Chordata; class Actinopteri; order Blenniiformes; family Blenniidae; genus Salarias; species Salarias fasciatus. Next base: position 7,411,719 of record NC_043765.1, on the reverse strand, counting down.
ATTTACAAACGTTATAGAGGAACTGATAACGAGCAGTGATTGGTCAGATTTTATACATTTAAAGATGCTTTCTTGTATTTTAAAGCTGCAGTGATCAATTGTATGTTTGTTGAGCAACAACAGCAAAAACTGCTTTTCAAATATCTGATTTTCATTGAAAGATGTATCAATGTTTTGCATAATTGAATCAATATTTAAATGTTTCACTTGGCATAATTAAATTTTGCTATCTTTCCATGAAATGTTTAACCTGTCTCAACTTTCACATGCATTAGCCGTCTCAGCCCTGAAGATAAGACCTCTGGTGAAGATGTGTTGTGAACCAGCAGACACAATCCTGAAAGATCTTTCCCAGCTTAATAAGTTGAAAGTTGCTGCGCATGTTAATCCATGCTGGCCTCAACCACCCTCCTGTCAAAGAGTTCACATTCCTCTGTGTTCTGAAGGAACTGAAGAGATGCAATGCTATTCGAGATATAGCGAAAAATACTTTTGTTGCTGCTTCTGTTGGAGTTTTGAAGAAATATCAAATGACTTTTTGTCTTTGTTTTGCTGTCATTGTTTTCTCAGAGCTTTGCCACAAATTCAGTCAGTTTGATCCAGCTTTCTAAAACTGAACTGGTTTTTGTAACGATAGATTAAATTGAAATGAATTACTTGAATATAAAGATACCGATATGTTAATTTATTTTCCCTTAAGTGTTTCTGCTCAAACTCCTTGTAACGCCTTTGCACTTCAAACTGGATCAATGGTTTATAGAAATTCTGCATTTACTTGAAATTACAGTGTGAATGGGTCCTTGCAGCAGTCTGTATTTAAAGCAATCATACATAAAGGAGCTAATCTACTGTATTGAATCCATTCAGTTCATAGTTAATAGATGTATCACTTTGAATTCCTCTCTTCCTTTATGGTGTTTTTCCTTGATGAAAATGCAAAGTGTCTCAAAGTTCATGAAAAATAATCAAGAGTAGTCAGGGTATGCTAAAAGATTCATTTATTTATCAATCAAACCTCTGTACTGTACACCTTATGTCCTTTATTATTATCCACTCTCGGGCTTATTTGTGCCGCACAATCACATTTTCTTGTCAGTCATGAAAAAACGTGTTTAAGGTTTAAGCAACTTCTGATGTTGAGTAAGTGAAACACACTGTATGGATCTCAGCTCCGGATGCTGTTAGGGAGCCACTATTAGACGCAGATACATTAAACAAACCTGTGCAGAAAATATGCCTGCGTAATGTTTTCAGACAGCAGATGGTAACACACCTACGTAGTTTTCTGTATCCCAGATGGCCTTGCAGCTACGCAGGCTTCACTCCTCCATATGCTCAGCCGGTGCTCTGCTCTGTGCAGCCAAACAGGACAGCCTGCCAGTGATAAGCCGCTCAGCGAAAGGCCGGGGTTCCCAGCTACATTCTGTATCTGCTCCCAGGTCTGCTGCTCATGTGTTAGTCCGATCGAGCCGCAATTCTAGGATCACCTCGTTTTTTTCATTTGGATTCACTTCAGAATGATTTTCATTCATTCATATGTGCCGTTCAATGTTTGTTAGATGATTGTTGTGTATATAAGTTGTGTGTATTTGGACAAGGGTTGGGTCCCGTGCGGAGGTGCACTGGCGCAGATCAAGAGCCCTTTGAGCTGTGTGTTGTAGGTGGGGAAGTCAACTGTGACACCCACTCTCAGCTGTGTCATGTTGGCCTCTAACCTTTTGTACAGCATCACTGAAGTGGATCTGTGAAAATGTAATCATGGTTATGCTGACTCTGAACCTAGATGAAAGCTTTCATAATTGTGTGTTAAATTGGTGTGTTTTGCCTTTGAGGCAGTTTTAATTTAAAGATTTATTCATGCTTTTTTTTGTTGTGTTGTCATTTACATTATAAATACAAGTGGGGGAAAGTAGATATGTTTACCTAAAAGTGCCTATTATTACAAATATTTTAATTCAACCAAAAGGGTAAAATGTCCCTTCATCTCACGTCTCTAAATTAAAATAAAGCAGAGTACTGGGGGCAATCAATACTACTTATTTGTACGGTTGCCAGTCCAGGACTGCACAAACACAAAGACATGGGCAAACACACACACATTCACACTGACAGGTCACAGAATAACTGATAGATTTGTTCTTCCAATGGCTTCAGAGCAGTGTCTCCTCGTCCTGGTCCTGAAGAGTTAGATGGTCTCAACACACCTGACTCCAGTGAATGTATCAGAGAATGTATCCTCGACTCTGCGGTGAGCTGCGCAGTGAGCCTCTCCTTCCAATCAGCGGTGATGAGGCAGAGAGAAGTTTAAACATGTGGGAGCAGGATTGAACAGCACTGATTGGCAGCAGAAGGGAGCCAGTCTGTCAGTAATCCAACAAACCGATCAACATTAACATCATTCAGGTCACGCTTTTACTGTCTTGGACGACAAAAACAGTCCTCGGTGGAAGGGCATTTCCCACTCTGGAAAAAAGGCACCAGTGGAGGGTCACGGGCCACATACCACAACCTGTACATTATCATTGTTGTGACACCTGTACTGTACACCCTGCTGTCCCTCCTGCCCAGCTTGTGCATGCATGTGCTATCACTAGTTTCTCATTCATAATAGACGTTGTAACTCTCCAGTTTGAGTAATGAATGTCCTCAAAAGAAGATGTTGCTCTTGGTTTGAAGCAAAAGGGAGCAAAAAATGTTTGTTTGAGAAGTTAAGAGTAAGATTTGTACAGAGTTTGTGGTTGAAATGTGATTTCATCATAGAAATGAGTTTTAATGAAGAGAGAATATGAGAAGTTCAGAGAAATGTACGTATGTCATAGAAGTTTGCCATTTGGATCATTCATTACTTTTTAGTCAAAGTTTAAGCTCCAAGATCGAAAGTTTAGTGAGTTTCATTTGTGGAACATGTTGATTTGCAATTTCGTCAAATTAATGCTTGGTGTCTTAACTTTAATTGTCTCCGTTGTGTTGTAATATCTCAGTTTTATTCATCATTGCCTAAAAAGAAAATAAAATCACACAAACCAATATGGAACGGACTGATGCAGAGTTACAGTGATTTATCTCGAGAAGCGATATGATCATATATCAGCAGATTAGAGTAGAATCTATTTCTCTACTGTGGAGCACTAAAGTAGTCATAGTTTTAGATGGAGCTTCCTCTTCCAATTTCTTTTCCCCTGATGCTGACATTTATACTTATAAGATGCTGAGCAGCTGTTCTTAAACCATGAATAGAAACATATTGGAACATTTCTTATCTGAACACAAAAAAAACAAAAAAAACATGATGTTTTCGTAAATCAACAAATAACATTTTGGGAATCGTGTTGCTGGCTGTTTGACGTAGTTTAAAAAATGCAATCCCTTTAGTGGGGATTAGCGCCTGGCACAACAAGAGGCATGTGTGGAGTCATATGGACACCAGGAGGATTCACTTGGAGCGGCGAGGATGCCAGTTTGGTGCTCACAATGTTTCGCTTGAGTTTCGCCAAACTGTGTCGGTTCAGAGTAGGTTCATACGTCCGTATATTCATAGATAGACTTTTTTTTAATGAGAAACAATATATGGAGAAAGAGATGTATTTATCATGTTGTTGTGCAGCAATGACAGCATTTGTTGATCGACTTTAATGGGTGGTTGTTTAAGTGTTTTCAGCATCTCTAAGTTTTGAAGAAAGAGGTGTGCGTTTGTCATTCTTCTTGCCATTTATCTGTCTTTCTCTTCTTTATAGCTGGCTGAGTACCGCATGAGAAAAGCTCACGCCGACTCCCAGAAAAAGCAGAAGAAGAAGAAGAAAAAGCAGGAGTACTCGGAGGGGGATTCACAGGGGAGGGGGCAGACGGAGCCGGATCGGCCTGAGGGGGTCGAGGACGTCTCGAGTGGAGGACTGGATGGAATGCAAGAGGCAAATAAAGACCCTCCCACCACAGAGTTCACCTTCACCAGGACGCTGAGGAGCGGAGAGACGGTCAAGCATGACCAGACCTACAACATAGAGGTAGAAACACACACACACACACACACACACACACAGAAAAATGGTACAATTAAAAGTGAAAAGAGCAAAATACAAGTTATAGGTCCACCTGCTCTTTGTTAAATACTTTGTATTCTCTTGTACATCTTATCTATTCTTCAATTCATATGGATTCATACTTCAGTTCTTCAGTAAATTAATGAACTAATAAATGCATTTAACTTAAACTTATACACAAAATGAAAATATAATTGACCCAGGTCAAAGTTTGCTTGGGGACACCTGTCATATCTTTGCTACCTTCTCAGATGCTATATGATAGACACATTGACACATTGAGGCATTTAATTCTGCAGAGATACTGGAGGCTTCCTGTCAATTTTAGTTTGCTATTTTACAGATTAAAAAAGGTCTGATAGTAGCAGTGTCGTAACTATTTCCAGTTGTAACATTAAGTGTGCTTTAACAATGTTTGCAGATCGACACAGCATAACATTTTGTTTGTCATTGTTTTGCACCTTTTATCACATTTATTAGAAAAAATTGCGTGTAGAAGTTTTCTCTGGGTACTCTGGTTTCCTCCCACAATCCAAAAAGATGCATTTGAGGTTAATGTGGGCTGTGGATGTACGTGTCTCTCCCTCTGTGTTTGCCCTGTGAATTGTCCAGGGTGTCCTCTGCTTTCACACATAGCCAGCCCGGATGAACTCCAGCCCCTACAGCCCACAGCTGGGTGAAGCAGTATAGAGGACAATGCAGCTGTTAGATGATACATTTCTTGCTTTTTTTCATCCCACAAAATTTACTTTAATTTCAGTTCCACTGCAGGGAAGTAGAAACGATGCCGAAATGGATTCAATAAAAAAAATCTCCTGTGTATTTTACTGCATGTAGTTGGCCTAGATAATTATATGTAGCATGAGCAACATTTAAACTGCTCATTAATGTTAATTTCTGTTCATTCTTGCAAAGGCTGTCATCTTTTCACTCGCTTGTTGCGGAAATCCCCAATAGATGGATTGGATGCTTACTTTTCTTTTGCATAAAACATCACTGATAGAAATCTTCAAACATGCATTTTTTTTTTATGTTTCACTTTATATTCACACACATTACTTTTGCTGTTTGTTGTCACTGAGAAAAAAGGTGAACTTTGCAAATGCACATGCAATTTTTAGTCTCCTGGAAATTGCTCTGTTTTAAAATGAATTGGATTTCAAGAGCCTGAACAGTTATGATTCGTAATTATCGAATGATAATCATTCATCCTCTTCAATCTGTCTTCAGTCTCTAATCCACGATACTTCTTTTAATCTGCCTACCTGATGACTCATTCATTTCGTTTTTCGCCATTCAAGCCCTCTCAGCCACTTCTAAATGTCCTTGCAAAGCCACTTTATCCCTGAACCCTCCTGTACATTTCATTTGGTACATGCCCACAAAAGTACCCGGTTGCTATGGAAACAGACAAATGCCTTTAAACAGATGGAGATTTGTTGGGCTGTGTGACTGATTCCTTTAGCTCTGGAACATTTTACAGCGGACCCTCAGGCTGAATGAATGGAGTAATTTTTATTTTTGTTTTGTTTTTCACCTTTGGAGTGACCCTCGTCCTCTCTGACGCAGTAAACTTTTGTTCGGCACTGCTCCTGTCTGCATGTGACCTGTTCACATGTCATATATAATAAAATGTGGATATTTTAAGAAGTAATTCCATTGTTCATATAGCACTATTTTTGCTAGTTAGTGTTGTTAAAAGTGCTTCATGAATGCTGGGCAAGCATAATAAACCAAAACAATACAGTAAAAAACAAGACTAAAGTATTAAAAAGGATATATAAAATGACCATAACTAAGATTGAAAGTATAAGGTGTTAAACTGACCATGTAAGACTGAATTCCAAAACACACGAAACCAATTGAATAAAATATACTCAATAATTTTATTAAAATATGATAAACTATATCAGATGGATACATTTGAATAGGGAAAACTAAATAAAACTAAATGGAACCAAATGTACTGGAGAAGAATCTGAACTGAATGAAACGTAAGGATTTAATTGATAAGTATTCTACCTGCGACACATACATCTGAATCTAAATAAATTTGAGTATTGAAATTTGGTATGTGAATAAGTGTTTACTAAATCAGAAATCTGAATCAGTAGAAGGCAAGGGATTAAAATGGCAATGTAAGAATAAGTTAAAGTATTAAAATTAAAAGAACAATTATTTGGAAGTGACTTAAGAACAAAGTAATGTGTGTTTGCATTTTTTTAATGAAAAACCAAGTGATGTAAGTTTCACTACACTGAACGAGAAGAATGTCTGAATTCTACATGCCAGCGTTGTAGTTACAGTGTGACGGTTTGTCCTTTTTACTTGCTTCGTGGCGCTTGTTGCTTCTATCGCAGCCGGTCACGGGGGCCTTGGCCTGTGGTGATGCTGCTCGCTGTAAGCGGGAGACGTTGCCGTGGTAACCCAACAGCATCAGCCGTTTTCATTCTCGAGTCTTTCACGGGCGTCTGAAAGGGATTCAATCACAAACACAAGTGTGTTGACTCACCAATGCCTCTCAGCAAGACAAGTTTGCGTCGAATGCTGTTGCTCTCTTCACTGCTTGCTTATCATTAAATGTTAGTTAATGGGACTGAATTAAAAACATGAATTACCATGTTTCCAAAGTTCAGATTCCTACTGCAGCAACACATCATCATGAGGGTAAAGCTGAAGTGTCTCAGGTTCTGGCATTGATCGAATCTACTCTTTTGTTTTCTTCATCAGTGCTCTTTGTCCATAGAAATATCGCAGTGATCAAGATGCGTTTGTGCATGTTCCTGGTCATTACTGGTCATTGTGATCGTCAGACCCAGTCAGCGTGCCGGCGTCTCGCTCTGAACACTCTTGATCATTGAGGTTCAAGCTCTGCAATCAGTCTGAGTAAATGCGCCATTGCTCCCCTGCAGCCCCCATGCAGTGTCGATTTAGTGTCCAAGAGTTGAACCCAGGAATAGATTTTGATAACGGGCGTCATCGCCCTGAGGAGTGAGTGAGGAGCTCTGTGGCAGGAGGAGGATGAACTATAGTTGAACTATCCCTGACCACTTTGTGACAATAAAAACTGCTACGGGGCGACAGTAGCTCAGTTGGTAGAGCAGGTCGTCTTATAACCGGAAGGTTGGCGGTTCGATCCCCGCTCCCGCAGGCATAAAACTGTCGTTGTGTCCTTGGGCAAGACACTTCACCCACCTTGCCTAGTATGAAAGTTGTGAGAGTGAATGGTTGGTGGTGGTCGGAGGGGCCGATGGCGCAGATTGGCAGCCTCGCTTTCGTCAGTCTGCCCCAGGGCAGCTGTGGCTACAGCAGTAGCTTACCCAGTATGGTGTGAATGAATAATGCAATGTAAAGCGTCTTTGAGTGTCCTGAAAAGCGCTATATAAAACCAATGCATTATTATTATATTAATTATGTTTCTACTTCTTCACTTATGTTTTCTGGGAGTTTTTGGATTTCTGTACAGATATTTTATTATTTCTTTTCCTGGTGTCTTCTTTCATGCACTTGTCACATTTCACCCACTGTTAAATGAATATATTACAGTTATGATAATATCGTTTTTTTTCTCAGTTTTCTATGCATTGAAATACATGAAAGCAGAAACTTGGACAAATTCCAGCCATCATTTTATCCTTAAAAGAATGTTTTTGGACTCCAGATGCAGAAAATCCACATATGCGCAGGAAAAACATGCAGCCTCCACTGATAAAGGCCCTCAAGCCTCAACTCGCACTGGATGACCAAACCACTACACCACTGTGCAGCTTGTTATCAATGCACTGACGATAAATTTTGATATAAATTGAATTTGGGTAGAAGTGATTAAAGCTCTTGAATACTGATTGCAATCACTTGTTTGATGTGGTGTTTTGCTCTACTTTTAGCATGCATGCGGCATGCATAATGAAACTCTTTCTTATTTTCTTTTGCAGCCGGAGAGCGAAGTTTCCACCACTGCAGAAGATTATTCCTCAGAGGTGAGATGACACTCCTTTATACTGTAGTCCCACAATACCTCATGAATTTTTCATCCCGTCGTGTTTGCATTGCTGAAACTCGCACATTTCAGCGACTCTGCACAGGACTGGTGGTGCAGCTTTGCCACAAAAAATATTTTTTGAATACAGTTATCTCCTCTTAGTCAATTGCACGTGGCTTGTTTAATCGTCTGAGTAAAGTTTGATTTTGACTGAAAAAAGGCGCTGTAAGTTGTAGGAATATGAAAAAGGACAGTAGTTTGAGCAGCAGTTGTTGAGGTGTGTCTGCTGAGTCGCTCCTCTTGAAAGGTGAGAAGATTATCATGTGCCGAAGAGGTTTGTCTTTGGTGCGTAAATCGTTCTTCATGTTCTCACACAGTGTCCTTGTTCGCCGCTATATATTTTTTAGAATATTAAATGAGATTTTGAGCTTTGACACTCTCTATGACATTCTGTACTTTTCTTTCTGACGTTTTCCTGATGTGAACACATTAAAAAAAAATCCATAAAGTTGTGATACTTTAAATTTGTAACCATCTGATTTGATTTAAACATGAGTGAACCTCCTGCCTTAGTCATAGGACTAGCTCATGATCATTTTCAGGGAATAGATCCTGGTTTTTATGGCTTTCTCCTCAAATCTTCTCAGAAGGGACTCCTGAAATGATGTGGGCTTGTCCACTGCAGTTGCCTGATCTTAATGTTTGACTGAATTAACAGGTAAATGGGTGCCACGATGAGATGACAGACAACATAATGATGTCTTCCAAGGATTTTATCTGGGTACAGTAATCCAATCAAGTAGCTCATTCGGCTCTGCTCTGGCTTTGCTAACAAACGCACTAGCTGCTGGACTTTACTTTCTATTTGCTTAACGTCGTTGTCTTCCGTTTCCTGTAGCCCACTAACCACGTCTGTTTTCTGCCTAACTAACTTCACCACTACATATTTCAGGGTTTCTGTCAATTTTTCTGACAGAGTCATTTTATAACAGTTTCTGGATTAAATCATTTTGGAGAAGATCTTCCCTCTGTTGTCTAATCTTTTTTTTGTTTTTTTTGTTTTTTTGGTCATTAAAATATTTAATTAGATTCAATATTTGGTCAATGCATTATTTGAAACCAGTGAAGTCAACTGCATACATAGATTACATCTCTGTAGGCACAGATCCTCATGAGTTTAGGATTGAGGGGAGCTTTGTGCCATTTTGAAAGTGTCTATTACCTCTGGAAGCTGAAGGGAGAATGAAACGAGAGAGGGTGGATGATTAGAGAAGACGGGAGGTGTAAACCAAAGAGCCGCTGCTCCCTTTATATTCACCGAGGTGGCGCTGGAACAGAGGAGCCCGAAAGCAGGCAGGTGCTGATCAGTGCTGCTCGGTGGACGGGAGAGCACAGCCAGAAATGGAGCTGAATTGTAACCAGGTGCTGTCAGAGAGGATCTAACACAGTGCTGTACAAAATGGGGTGAGTGCAGGCTCAAACCAATTTTTTACTGAAAACCCAAAAAGTGCAAACTTTAAAAACCAAACAATATTTATTCTTCGAAATTCTGAAGAATAAATATTTTATATTTGCACAAAGAAATGAAAAAATAAAAGAAAAAAGGAAGGTCAATTTAAAAAATGAAAAATGCAGGGCTCACCTGGTGAAATTACAAATTCTGGACATTTTCATTGAAGTTTGCTCAGTGGTTGTAAATTATAAAAGTAACTCAAGGGAAGATTTTGGAGAAGACAATATTTGAGAAATCATCGATTTACATTCGTTGATGAGCTATATTAATCTGACTACCTGTCTGACAATGCAGCAGCCCCGTTTTACTGCTGAAACAGCTCCCCTCTGTCTGGACTCCCTGAAAGTGTGCAATGGAGTCTCTTACTATGATGGTAGTTCCCAATTTTTAAGAGGCTTTTCACACCAGGACATTCCAGGGATTCGGTTCAAATGGACATTGATTCCTGAAAACTCTCACTTGGTTTGGTTCACTTTTCTGCTGCTCATTTTAGGCCCTCTTGTCCTCAAATCAATGCGTTCAGGAACTAAATAACCCAAGGATGAAGAGACTCGTCAACTTACTTGGAGAGTTGTCAGTTAAAATGTCTTCCATACAATTCAGCTTTATTTATATCTATATTTATGTCTAATCAGATTTACTGACATTTTTATGCTTTCCCATTTTTGTGCTTCTAACGCATCAGCTTTTGGGATGAAATGTTGACTTGCTGCTTAATACGTCCCAGCCACTAACAGGTGCCATGATAAAGGAATAATCCGTGTTCTTAACTTCACCTGTGACCTGTGCTCACAATGTTACAGCTGGTTGGTGTAAATATAGCTTTACAGTGACTTTGAATTACTGTTGTGCATTGCTTTTGCTAAGACAGACTTTATAGTTAAAAAAGACGATTGTTGAAGGAGAAACGTAATTTCTTAGGTTACTCTTAAACTTTGTTGTGTTTTTGAAAAATGTCCATGACATTTTTCACAAATTTCCAGAATAATAGCAGGCTTGTTTTGCACAGACCGGCCTCGATATCTCATGAACACATTCAAGCAGGTGTTTCGGCTCTGCTCTTTTGTAAGTTGGCATCGTCTGTGGCAGTTGGCATCTCTCGCAACATGATACCTTGACGCATGGTTTTAAAGCAGCAGTTGATCATTCCCTGCTTTCTTTCATGTGGTTACTGGCTCTTCTTACTAAACGCTCTTCCTCTCTAGTGGTGACTAAACTCTGAGCTCGCTCCAAAACGCGCCAGCCCCCCGTGCCTAGTTAAAACCCTCCGTCAGCTCTGACCGGTGTTTTCCTGCTCAGGAGGAGGTGGAGCCCCTGCAGCAGGTGACGAAAGGAGGAATGATGCAAGACATGGAGGATGCGCTGTTGGCCAAGACGCGAGCGGTGGAGGAGCTGAGCCGAGAGCTGGAGGAAATCCGAGCTGCTTTTGGGACAGAAGGAATACAACAGGTTCATATTTAAGTTTCGTGTTGTACATCTTATTTGAAGAGTTTTAGATTGACAATCCTCTTTCAATTAAAGCTCTTGCCCTCCAACAAAATGTGGAGAAGATGAAGAATACACCACTTTTCTGGTTATTACAATATTCAGCTGTTAAAGATTGAAACCAATTATTTGTAAGTGGAAATCTATTTAATTTGCCTCTTTTATCTTCATAACAACACAGAATTTCAGTGTATCGACTGAAAATGTACCTGGAGCTTTGAATGACTTGTTTGATTAAAAACAGGTGAACAAGGTTATGCAGTAAACCAAGCTGAAGCTCATTCAAAGCAAACAATAGTGAAATGAAATGGATATGTTGGTTCGATAGCACCCGGATTGAATGATATCATGTTTTAATTCCTACATTGACAGTGAACAGTTCATGGTTCATGTTTGCCTACAATGCAGGGTTTTCCTAATGTCTTTTTCAAACTGCCTTCAGATGAAACGTCTTTTTGTGCTCGTGTCGGGCATAGCTTTACTCGAATCCGCTTTACGTTTGCTAGCTGCAGGACTTCGAAGCAGCTTTGAAGCAGCGAGACGGCATCATCACTCAGCTCACATCCAACCTTCAGCAGGCCCGCGAAGAGAAGGACGAGATCATGAAAGAGTTCCTGGCTCTGACAGAACAAAGCCAAAAGCTGCAGATTCAGTTCCAGCAGGTGGGAAAGGATTTCCCTCCCCTTGAACTCTAATTTACACTTTTGAAATGGTTGTTCTTTAAATAGCACTTATTATTAAACAGGTCTCAAGTCATTCTGTCTTTCGAGATTATTTCGTACCGTCAATGGACTCGATTATTTTTTTCCTTTTGTTTTTTTTGTTTTTTGTTTTTTGTCCTGACTCCCATCTGATTTGTCGGACTATCACAGCTGCAGGCAGGCGAGACGCTGAGGAATACGAGTCACAGCAGCACTGCGGCCGATCTTCTGCAGGCCCGGCAGCAGCTGGTTCACTACCAACAGCAAATAGAGGAGATAAATGTTGAGGTGAAGAAACACCAAGAGAGGAGCAGCGAACAGCTGGAGCAAATCAGCAGGCTCCAGCACCAGCTCGCCGAAATGGAGACGGTGAGAAGTCGTCGATGTGTGTATTGGTGCTTATTGGTTTGAAATGTTGTACACAATATTTGAAAATGCATTGTGTTGTATTTGCAGTCGGGGAGGAGATCAGAAGAAACGCTCACAGGGAGGATAAACGAGAAGGACATGCTGATTGCTGAGCAAGAAAAGGTCATTTTGAGTCGGGAGCAGTCGCTGGCTGAGCTGAGGACAGCCGAGGAGACTTTTGCACAAACTCTGAAAGAGAAAAATCAGTTAATTTTAGAGCAAACGGCAATAATCACTGAGCACGAGAGGTCGTTGACCCTGCTCAGGGACGAGCTTGCTCATGTGGGAAGGACTACTGATGAGAATATTAGGAACCAGTCAGATGAGAAAGACCTGATCATAGCAGAGCAGGAGAGGATCATTTCTGAGCGCGATGGCTCAATCGCACAGCTGGAGGATGAGCTGGAGACGTCAGAAAAATGTCTGCGTGACCTCAAGCAGCGGATGGTTTCCAATGAATCCGAGCTTGAGAATTGTTTGAGCGAGTTGGAAAGCACCAAGTCTGACTTGGACAGTTGTAAGCGTGAATTTGAAAGCTGCAAATTGCAATTAGAGAATGAGCAAAAAGAGATGGAAGTCTGCAAGGGTGAACTTGCAGCCTCCAGGCAGAAAGAGCGAATGTCTTCCACTGAAATCATGCAGCTTATGGGTACGGTGGAGGATCTGCAGAAGCGTTGTCACCAGGGGAGCCTTTCAGAGAGTGACGCCATGAAAAAAATGCAGGAAGACACTGTGAGGAAGCTGGACGCACTCAGGGCTGAGCTGGATGAGATGTATGGAGAGCAGATTGTCCAGATGAAGCAGGAGCTGAATTTACAACATGCGGCGAGAGTCCAGCAAATCACCGAGCAGCATCACGCCGAGCTGGAGCTTCTTAAAGCGCAACTCTCTCAAACTACAATCATTAGCAATTCTGAGGTAGAAAATCTAAACACAAAGGTGAGAGAGCTTCAACAGGCTTCAGAGCAATCTCGAACGATGCACGATAGAACGAAACACGAGCTCGGTGAAGTCACACAAGAGAAACTCAACCTGCAGGCCAGGGTTGAGGAGCTTCTTCGAGATCTTCGTTCAGCTAACGAAAAAGTGGAGCAGGTCTCCCACAGTCTTATCTCTCAGGAAAGCAAACAAGACGAACTGCAGCAGCTCCAGGAGACGACGGAGAGTCTGAAGAGGGAGCTGACCGCTGCTCAGGAATCTGCCGTCGAAGCAGAAACAAAACACGAGTCCGAAATCACCAATTACAAGATCAAGTTGGAGATGCTCGAGAGAGAAAAAGATGCCGTATTGGACCGCATGGCGGAGTCGCAGGAGGCGGAGCTGGAGCGGCTGAGAACTCAGCTTCTCTTCAGCCACGAGGAAGAGCTCACGAACCTCCGCGAAGAACTGCAAAGAGAGAGCTTCCTCAACACAGAGAACCTTCTCAATGAAGCTGCGACCAAACACGAAAAAGCGCTGCACGAGTTACGCGTTAGTTACGACGAGGAGCTGAACTTGTTAAAAAGAGAGAAGGCAAACTTTGCCACGGAGCGAGATGAACTTCTGCACCAAATCGACGAGCTCAAAGAAGATCTGAATCTGGCTTTGCACAGCTCAAAAGCAGAGGAGCTTGTTCAGCAGCTGAAGGAGCTTCAGTTAGAGCTGGAGGAACTGAAGAGGGTGGGACAGGAACGAGCCAGACTGGAGAAAGAACTTCAGATGTTACAAAAACAGACAAAAGAGAAGGAGCAGTGTTGGGAGAATAAACTTAAGGAACAAGAACAGGAGAAAGAGACAATAATCAAATCTAGTAATACTTTAAAAGAAGAGCTGAGCTCAGAAAAGTTGCGAACAGAAAGACTGACATCGGAGAACAGTGCAATGCAGCAGCAAGTGGCTGAGCTGCGCGATGAAGTCGAAAAACAGAGAACAACTTTCTCCTTCGCAGAAAAGAATTTCGATGTCAACTACCAGGAGCTCAAAGAGGAGTACAGGTGTCTTGTAGAGGCGAAGTTGAAGTTAGAGGAGAGGTCGCTGAGGGAGACGCTGGAATTTGAAGCAAAGATTTCCAACTTTCAGTCACAGATTCGAGAGCTGGAAGAGAGCAGCGGAGGTGCTGATGGTACAGCTGTTCAAGAAAAAGATTCCACTGAACTAATGGAGAAGCTCAACGTTACATTGAACGAGAAGACGAGCCTGGCTGGACGGCTCTCTGAAGTTACAGAGCAACTGAGGCTCGCGGAGAGAAAAGTTGGAGAGCTGGAAAAGGAGCTGACGAACTCCAGACAAGAAACTGCGAAAGTCACTGCTCAAAAGGAAAGCTCTGGGAAGAAACTGGAAAAGAAGCAAGAGATTATGAGAGAGCAGATGAGAGGGCACGGTGCCCAAAGACAGGCTAAGCTCCAGCAGGAACTGCAGGATCTTGAGCCTTTGGAGGATCATCATCTTCAGATTCAATCTCTGCAAGAGGAGATAAAGTCTCTACAATCCCTGCTACGCGGAGCCGAAGCTGAGAGAGACAGCATCAGGCAGACTCTGGATATCCAGAGGCTCTCGCAGACGCCGTCTCCAGCGGCGGTGCAGTCCTCGGGGGAGGGACCTGTTGAAGGGCGAGCCTCCCCGCTCAAGTCCACAGCTTCAGGGTCAAGCAGGCGAAAGAGACGGCAGAGGTCGAAGCAGGAGCGCAAAGTGGGCACCGCTCCGTCAGACGGCAGAGAGGAGAGGCAAAGGGAGGAGGACGAGGAGGCAGCGGTGTTGGAAGAGAGAGCTAAAAGTGCTGCAGAGGAGGAGATGCAGCCTCAGATGGAGAGCCAGGTTGTGTCACGCTCGCAGGAGAGGGCCGGCGAGGAGGACTCCACTGACGGGCACCAGGGAGACGGAGGCAGGAGCTACATCAACAAAGGGGTAGGCTCTCACGTGTATCTACTGCACCACACTTCACTGACACACCGTTTCTCTGCCTTAACGTCTGATCCAATGACATGTTTGACTGAAGGATCAAAGAGCTCTTTATTTTAATTAACAAACAATGCATGCTGTGAAAGGAGAAGCTAAACAGAAGTGCATCACACTCATCACTAACGATGGAATATTTGATTAGCTTCATGAAAAACGTGTGGACGGCTTTCAGTGCCAGATCCGGCTCTTAACAGTGTGGAGAACAGGACTGAGGCTATTCGGCACAGGCATGTTTTCTCTCCAGTGAGTAACAGTCATGATTGCAAATTGCCTGAGTGTCTGCAGGCGTGCTCTGCAAGGTAGAAGCAGAGTCAGACTGTTGGGGAAAACACAGCTGTGTTTTTATGTTTCTGTTTTTTTGGGGGGCGGAAGTTTGTGTAGACCATTTAGAATAAAACAAATGCTCAAATAGCACAGTGCGTGTGTGTGTGTGTAACCCTGGAGTGTCAGAATCCATCAATATGTTCCTCTGTTCTTCTCCTAAAGGGCCAGAATGCAATATTTATAATCCACTATCATTTGATGCTGCTGCTCCTCTCACTGAATACAGTTTTGGCTGAAAATAGTGAAAGAAAGAAAGAGATCTACTCATCTTTTTGTAGCACTGAATCACTGCAGAATCATTGCATCGTTGTGCAGAAACGTGTACATTCTAGTTTCTTTCCATCCTGCAGGGAGTGAAGGGTTTGAGGTGAGAAGCCATTTTAACCCAGTCACTTCTCTGTCTGTGTCACTTCGAGCTGTGCTGCTAATTCACAAGGCAAAAAAAAAAAAAAAAAAAACCGGCAAAAAAAGCAAAACAAATCATGTCTGTTATCTGTCTGCCATGTCACATCTGTGTTTCATATCGTTCATTTCACCTCCTGGGTTGGATAATTATGAATTCTGAAATATTTGATTTTCAACTTGAAGCAAGTCAGAAAAAAAGTTGGCTTTTTAACTTTTAAGAAATGTGCAAGTTAAAATACATTTTTTATGCATTTTTATGTCCTTTGTGAGAGTTTATGTCCATGATGAACTTTTTTGTATTGTATAAAGCGATGCACATAATTACCAGTGTTTCATTAAGCTGCATTCAAGTGATAATAAACTTAATACTAAATAAATAACTTCAATAAAATTTAGTATTTAGAATAAAAATGAGATTACAGATTTAGTGGACGGATAAGAGGTGATTTCTGCTCCTGCTCAGGAAGTGATCCATGACGGTGCTTTTTATTCCTCTTCCCATCAGTGCCTTACGTGTCTGCTCTTGTACTCTGGAAATATTTACCACTGAATTTAAAATTAAGTTAAAAAAAAAAAAAACAACAGAACATGTTTCTTCTGCTTGTTCTTTAAGGTGACCAGGCGTGGGACGGATGGCAACGCCAAGCACGCCGCGGGCCGACGAGCAGAGCAAGACGGAGCGGCTACAGAGCATGTAAATGTCACATAAGCTTTAATATATTGAACATTTTGGTGTTTATGAGATTTAAACCACAGTGTTAAAAAAAAAAAGTTACCGGCACTAACCTGTCATAAAATATTTAAATTCCTCCTCTCAATTGTAATTTATGATCAGAATTATTGATGACACCTTGAATTCATCAGGGTACATATTCAGCTCTTTTTTTTTTTAAAGCAGAATTTCTACCTGAAAGTATAAACAAGAATTAACTGCTGCAGACCATCAAGTCCTGCAATCAGTACAAAATGCAATCAGAACAAAAATGATAAAATGAGAAGATGTCAGGTTTCTGAAGACTTCAAAATTCGATGAGTATCTGAGAAGAGCTGTTCTGTCACAGCAATAAAGAGGAAACAGTTGAACGTGAAGCCAAATGTAAAAAAAAAAAAAAAAAAAAGTATTTTATAGGGAAAAATGGTCTTTGATGTCAGAGTTCAGCCGAGGATGATCCTTGACAGCGGCCCGAGGCAGCTGCTGAATCCAGACCTACAGTATCACAATATGAGAATAAAATCTCAGCACTGGAAAGAAAGGTTTTCTTGGCAGAAAGAACAAAATACTGCTTCTGTGTCAGATATTGATTGAATAACGTAATTATTTTAGTCTCATTCTTGCTCTGATATTGAACTCCAGCATTAGAGATACAAAAACTGCCAGAGGTTCTTGTTCTTCCCTCATGAATGCGACACAAATTTGAAGACTTCAGTGCTTTTTCCCATTAATGTGAGATCGATTTCTTGTGAACTTTTGAATTTGTCTCATAGAAGTGAGTGACTCGTGTGTAGCAGCGGCACATCAGAGCACAGCTGCAGCCGTCTCCCATCTGCATATTTAAAGCAGCCACAGACTCGACTGGTTTGGATTTGAAAAGATGCTCTCAGCTGCACTGCCAGATGCATTGTTGACGGAGCCGATTGTATCATAACAGAGCTCTTTAAATGCGCCCTAATTAGTATGTAGAGTGCACTTTAAAACATGCCGCATCAAAGGTGACAGAATTTCATAATTGTATAGCATTAACAAAGTCGTGCTAATGCAGGATGCATAATCGGAGAGGAAAGCCTGGCTGCGGCCTTTTGTTCTGTCACAGAAGTGATAATAGCAGACCTGTCATGCTGAACACACGTTGCATCGGATTAATTGAATTATGTTTTTGTCACTTTCAGTTAATGGATGTGCCACAATTTATGATTTAGACGATATGTGATAAGTGATATGTTTGACAGTGATTTCCAACTCAAAGCAACTAATTTTGATGAGCTTTTTTTTTCCAGCATTCACACGAAGAAATAAGGTTTTTCATTGTATGTTTGTTTTTTCTTCTAATTTCTATTTGACCTACGTTAACTCATTGAGAACAGGGTCTTAGTTCACATTAAAAGAAGATGTGAAAACAAGAATTGGAAATAGGTTCATTTTTAAAAGGGTGTTAGACCAAGCAGAGGCATTCACATGAACTATAACAGGAAAATGTAGGTTTAACTTTGCATTTTCCTCATGTTCATGGCATCGTATCTTTTGTTTCTCATTTTCAGGGAGAGTGCAGGCTTCAGATGGAGGCCCAGCGTCTCAGCCTGTCCCAGATCCATGCTGCCCAGCTTGAGTTGCTGCAGGAGGAGACGGACTCCCAGACACTCTCCATGCAGCTGAAGCTGCAGGACCTGAAAGACCATCAGGGTGACCTGGGTGAGCAGTGCTGTCAGATCTTTTTGTGCCTCTGTGATGGCAGCAAATCAGTCTTATCAGACATGTGGCTTCAACAACAGGTTGAAGAACAGAAATCAGATACAGAATTGTGCTTATTTTATTCTTTTTCCCCCTCAGATGGACAAAAACTCTCCAAATACCAGAACATGATGCAGGCTGTGTCAGAGGAATGCAATCAGATCATTCTGGTAATTTCAGTGATTAATCATGTGACTTTCTGAATGACCTTAATCAACATGTACGTATTTTTATGTTTCCCACAACATTGAACCTTCCTCCTTTGTGTTTGAAGTCTTTTCGAAAGGTGTTTGGTGAAGACTTTTTAGAGCGGGTGGATGCAGAGACCCGGCCTCATGTTCAGGAGGAAAGACAAACAACCAGTGAATCTACTTCCATTGTCCTGGAGGCCAAAGGTAAAGAATCATAGGGCAAAATTCAACAAATATTGCAAGTAATAAAGCTCATGTCCTGACTGAATGCAGCACTCCCGCATAGGGTGAATTGCTTTGTAGCTACGAAATATTTTCAAACAAAAATGTACCTGATATGAAACCAGATAATCTCTTTTTTTTCCTACTCTTTCCACAGAGCTTTACAGAGATCTCCAGCAGGTGAGGGACGCGATTGAACAGGAACATTGTCGACTTTCACAGCTCCAGGCTGTGCTGAGAGCCGACGGAAACAAGGTGAGAGCATTGAAATATGCCGGTTCCAAATTCCACAAACATTATACATGTTGTATATATAGTTATAATGCAGTGTGAAACTTTAAAACGGCGAGGATCGAGGTGTTAACAGAGCAACTGTGTTGCTGCCTCAGATCACTGAACTGCAGACGGCATATGATGAGCTGAAGACCAGCAGTCAGAAGCAGATCTCAGAGCTGCGTGTTCAGGTTTCCACCTCCAGCGCCTCACCAAGCAAAGGTGCATCTGCAGTTCACCTCCCAGGTGAGAACTTTAAAACTGAGTTGAGAGCCACTTATCTCAGGTGGCTGGGTTAGAAAACAGTGAGGTGTAGTAATATTATATAACATTCAGTGGCATTCACTGTTCTGCGGACTTTCGAAGCTTTATCAGACTTTTGTTAATACTGTTCCTTAAACATAAATACTTCCGGTTCATTCATTACTCACTGATGTAGTTGGTGTCATTTCAGCCATGCAGCAGCCACTTTTCCCTCAGAATAGACATTAAAATTTCATCAGCTGTATCGATTTTCACATTTAACCTCTGCTGGTTAATCTCTGATGGTTAGATCGGGACGAGCCGGCTGCTTCTCCAGCCACCACTTTGACGGAGGTGCAGAGGTTGAAGGTTGAGGCCCAGGAGAAGCAGCAGCAGCTGGAGGAGTGTCACCGGCAGGAAATGGAGCGCCTCAGGGCTCACTACCAGCAGCAGGCCACAGAGACCGAGGAGCGATACGCCACGGAGCTCTTCATGCTGCAGCAGCGGCTGCAGGAGGTCACCGGAGCTCAGACCTGTGACAGGTGATGACCATGAAAACACAACTCATCACAATAATGCACCAGTCATAACGCCATTAAAGCCAGGTGGAACATACAATATATTTATATCCTAATACAATTAATAAACAAAACTGATGTTGGTATTTCATCATTCGTATTAGCTTTAATTCTTGAAGAGACCTCGTTCAAGAGAGTATCTCTGAGAGAATTAGGTTCACTAAACCACTCTGTTCCGTCTGAAGTCGTCACACTGACTCTGTGTTCCCTCTGACAACGGACGGACTAGTCAGGACGTGAACTTAATTACCAGAGTGTGTGAGTGTGTGTATGATGGGAGAAGTGCCTGAGCTGTGTGACTGAGTGAACTAAAAATATCCTGTAACAGAAGCTGGCCTCCACATCCTGCGTAGCCCATGTGAAAACTACCTGACCCATTTCAGCTGACAACAAAGCCTCAACTTATAAAATATTAACAAGGCCGTTTAAAGTGCTAAGTCGTGCCTGTAGTTAGCCCACTAACCTGTAAAAGTGCCCTCTCTCCAGGAGGGAACAGCACGCTGAAGGCAGCGTGACTCACAACATGTCACACTCTTATTTTTAGTTGCCTAAAGGCTCAAGAGCAGCAAAACAGTCTTTGGTCTGCTTACATTTTAAGCTTCAACTTTGATATGAATATACTAAAAATGTATTTGATGAGGAAACCACTTAATTGCCTGACACATTAGATGTTTATACAGCCTATAATAAACATTTTAATGAAGAATTTGCCTGTTTTTAATGGCTGCAGGGTAGAGTTGCGCTCCTTTTCACTGTGAGATGCTGCTGCCCTCCACTGTTTGTCGTTTGCAACTGTAAACCCTGTTTTCTATGCCTGGCTTTTATTCCAGAGTAGTACTGCTCAACATTTGGGTTTTGTACTACATATTAAATGCCCACTGCTGTTGTTGAGATCAATATATTTTGCCTGTGTCTACTCCTCTGTAATGTCTGTCAGACTGTGTTGCTTTTTCATGATCAGAGCTTAAATCAGTTGAATATTCATTTGACGCCCTTAAGAGATCCCTAAATGAGGCTTTGCCTGTCACTCAAGTGAAGAATTATATCTTAAGTTTTACTTTCGTGCTTCAGTTGACTTTAAACCCGTTAAACCAGATTAAAACAAGTACAGAAGTTGAATAAACTTTTGATTTACCGAAGTCTTTTTACAGAAATATAAAGAAATACATATTATTCAGATGACTAAACAGTAATGCACAGCTTTACAACTGTAGCATCTCAATTATTGTACAGAAAATATTTAGCGGCACTGCACGAGATGAGGTTGGTCGGTGAGTCATTACAGTACTCCTACTTTTTTTTTGTGATGTTGCAATGGAATCAGTCATAAAAATGTAAACAATCCTGACATGCCTCCTTCATCTTTCAGCCTCTCCAGCACTGCTGAGTCCAGCTCTCAGAGGACGGATGAGCACACAGAGGAGCCAAAGGTTTGCCTCCTCCTAAATACTCCATGTCACATTCATCTCGTCTCACTCCGAGCTGGAACGTGCACATGCATTAAGACGCTGTGACAGTGAGGGTGGACGGGATTGAGTATTTCAGCCTCAAGGCTAAAACGTGCCCTAAATCTGCAGCCCAGCTCTGGTAGCTGCATCGTGAGTGGACCTATATCCAACGATTAAAAGGACCGGCCGTTATGTAACACTGTTTTAAGCAAGCGGACGTACTCTTGTCTCGGCGGCTGCATGAAAGGAGGACTCTGTCTTGCGTGAACGAGCTGCGCTCTTATTTCAGCCATTCCACTCGCCTGTCTCTCCAACTTGCGCTCTCTCTCAGCCCGTCACTCTTACTCTCTAACCTCAAAACTGCGCAGCGCGTGTTCGGCACGCTCAGATCCTCATGCAGAGATCAGAGAGGAAGATTGGGAGGTTTGGAGATTGACGGAGGCGAGAGAGAGGGGAGACTGGAACTAATCTGGCATTTTAAGGTGGTATTGATCCTGAATGTTTTTGCTTGAGGGAAGTCGTACCAAAGATGCTGAATGACTATAAAACAGACAAGACTTGAATTCTTCTCAAGACAGTACAGTATTATGTTTGCGGAACACATTGCTTCGATCTAATTCAAGACACCTCGTCTCTTCTTTATCCCTGGGAGGCAGAGGGAACAAAATGGTGTATTTATCAGCGATGAAGGGGTGGGTGGAGTTCAGCAAAGAGCATCTCTTTATTTCTGGAACGGTCTTGAGGAACTTATTATTTACATATTTTACTTAGATTTAGCTCACCACAACAGGCAGTTTTCCATCTAACTTCTCTGCTCTCTCCAGGAGCTGCGTGAGGCAGAGCTGTCAGAGGGCGGCGAAGAGCTGCTCCGCTCCGTCAGGTCCGCCGGCCTGACGGCACAGCTGCAGGCGCTGAGGAAGGCTCTCTACAACAAGTACCTCCAAGAGGTGGCGGCTCTCAAGGAGCAGCACAGCAGCGAGCTGAGGAGCCTGAGAGAAGAGAGAGAACAGGAGAGCAAAGGAGGGGACCGTCTCGGAGAGACAAAACAGGACTTCAGCGCCGACAGCTCGGCCGGGAGCCTCGGGCAAACCAGGCGGGTCCCCGAGGAGGAGACAAGGCACCAAGAGAAAGTAGAGGAGGAGGTCGCTAAGGTAGGTGGACGAGTATTGATTTAGTTTTTACACATGAGACTTGTAGGCTTACTGTCCTCTTTACAGGTATATTCCTAAAAACAGATATCTATGGAAACTGATTTGAATTTCAAAAAAAGGAAGCAAACAAAAATAGGAAAAGAATACTGAGCAGACTGTGTGTTGCTCTAGTTGAATCATGTGCCTGAGTTTGTACAAACATTTCTCGTTTCTCCCATAGCAACACCAAGTATCATCAATGATGTCTTCTCTTGACTTTCACTGATATGAATAGCTGCAGTTTGTGTCATGTAAAAGACTTCAAACTTTAATTTTAATCCTTTTCATGTAAAACTCAAGCCAGCATATTGATCTTCATACAAGACCAGTATCAGCTTGATGTGTTTGAAGTAGACTAAAATCTTAGGCTTGTGCATAGTTTCACATCACCATAGTCATGAAAGTATAATTATTGAAGAAAACAGAAACCTTTTCAAATCCTGAACAGAACCTCTTTGGATCTGTGTGTCGTGGCAGGCCATCGTTCAGATGTCGGTGGAGTTCGCGCAGAAGAGCGAGCTGGCCAGAATCAACAAGCGCGCCTGCCAGGCGAGCACCTCCATGCAGACGCACCTGGACCAAGTCGATGCGGAGGAGACGGAGACGGAGGAGCTGACTCCCAGAGCGTCCCTCTCCTCTTCGGGTGCCTGGATGGAGGAGGTGGAGCGGGAGCGGCTGGAGAGGGAGCTGGAGGAGAGGAACGTGGAGATCAGGAAGCTGAAGGAGGAGCTCCAGAAAGCTGAATCAGGACCCGAGCAGGTCAGAGTGACAGTGAGCTTGAAGCTGTTTTGTTTTAATGCTTATAAGGAAGGAGAAATAGATTATTGTTGTTTTTTTTACATTCCCTTGTATTTCATTGTACTGTGGGTAAGAAGTGATTGATCCTCATTCACAGTTGGCTACAATGAGAAAATTGCATCCTGTTGTCACTGCGCTTTTATCACTTTCATACAGCATGTGATATTCATTAACTTCATTGAAGAGCTCTGAGAATAATCACACAACCTTTTTGGTAAACTGGCTCACCCATGTCTCAAATCTGTTTCTTCAGCATAAATATATATAGATTTCTCCATCTAGGTCCAAAATATATTTTAGATTTCAGATATTTCTGAGTTTCTTCACCTTATTTGATCTGTATGTCCCAGTTGCAGTGTAAGATGAATATTCTCCATGCACTCCTGAGTCCTTGAAGAGCTAATCTCCGGGCCTGCTTGGTCTTCACTTGCCATTTATTGCATGATTAAGCTTTAACCGTGTGATAGCAGTGGCTGTCAGGTTCACTGTTCTTTGTGAGCTGACTTCTTCCAACACACTCTTGGCGGTATTAATTTAGCAACAAAAGGGAGCTTTAAGTCAGAGTAATTGGTCTTAATGTGACATGAGAGAAGTTCTCATTACTGCTTTTGTAGCTTTCTGTAAAAATGGGACTGTGTTGTGGAGATTTTCAGGGCCAAGTGTTTTTTTTTTCCTCTCTCCCTCTTTGTTAAATGTTCAAAGCAAGTCAGGTTCACATTTCCCTTTAAGACCGTGGACACGTTGAAAAATGGACATCTGTATGTATATGGATGCATCACTTGCTTTATTTTTATGTCCTCCATAAAGTCATTTTGGCTTCCTTGTCTGCAGTGCAGAGTTTGAAATGTCAGCATCCTCTCAATGAAGCTGTACACTCTGAAGACCCAAACACATGGTTTTCAATTATTTAAAGAAACTGTCATTCTTGGAAAAAAAGCAACGTGTGCACAGGGAGAACATGCAAGCTCCACACAGAGAGGCTTGGACTCAAACGTTTGGCGAGATTAGAGGATCAGATCAGCTGTGTGGCTGCATTGCTTCAGTTTTTCCAGGAGGTGGCGCTGCTGCCACAGTCAGTCTCTGTGCCTCAGGTGCACCTGTTGCCATAGCAGCACAAAGATAGTAGTGTTTTCTCTCAGCTCCAAGGGAGTTCAAGTGTGTCTTTGTGTGTGTGTGCATGTGTAAATGGGCAGTGTGTTTGCCTTATTTGAATTCACTTTCACTCATGGTCACACACGCACGCATGCACGCGCGCACACACACACACACAGCTGGGCTGTCCACTGCCGTCTGGAGTTTTCAATCTCCTCACTGAAACTTTGCAATGACGGGGCTGCTGTCTGTCTTGTCTCTGCTGCCCGTCCAGGCCTTGAAGAAGAGCGACGATGAGGAGCCACAAGTTGAGGATCCAAGTCGACCAGGTGTATCGCAGGATTCTGGACTCAAACTGTCCTCCAAGGATGATGGAGAGTCTCCTGATAAAGATACTGAAAGGTACCGGAGCATTCACACAAGTTTTTCTATTTGTTTTGGATGGATAGTGAGTGAAAGAGAAAATTTACAACAATTAGATGTGCGGTCATGTCTTCTTTTTTTTTCTTTTTTTTTTTTTTTATTATTATTTTACTTTCTCTTATTTTTTTTATTCTTTCACTAATAGATATGATCTTTCTCCATTTATTGTTGTTTGGCCTCACCTGTCACTGTTTGAGTAAATTGACTTTTGAATTAAATAATGTATGTTTCCATTTCAGGAACCTCCTTCGTAAAGCCAACAAGAAGCTCAGTGAGGTCCTGATGGAAGTTCTGAAGACCACAGCAGCAGCCGAGGAGACGATGGGCCTCCACATGCAGAGTCTGCGAGACGTTTCCGATGAAATGGCACCGCCGCACTCCACCACACAGAGAGCGACGCGGCAGAGAGGAAACACTGCATCCAACAGACCTCCTGCTGCAGGCAAGAAACATCAAACTACATTAGGAATTTGGATAAATCCCAGCTCCAAACATGTCCAAATATGAGCTGGAAAGCCTCAATTTTCAAATCTGCACTTATTGATCAGAGTTCCTTACCAAGAGGTCAAAAAGAAAATAATCAGAAAATGACTTAGAGATATAAGCATGTGTACACTAGCTGGGTAGCATCTTTTCTTGTTTATATATTTTGCTTTATCATACATTTAGCTTGAAATAATGTAAACTTAAAGTGTGTTGAACAAAACATTTGGAAATCTAAAATCTCTTATTTCAACGTTTGATACGTATTCACTCTGAATTAGACATTCAGAGTTGAAGTTCTCCTGAATGCAACACATAATTAGCCCATTGTTTCCACAATAGGACTGTTGTTGTCGTTCATCGTCTCCTGTGTTGTTGAATAAGTCCAGTGCAGTTTAGCAACGCTGACACCATGACTACACGATGCCATCACAGAGACGACCCCCCTCACTTTCGTGATTTAGTGTCAGGTTTGTTGTTCCGTTTCCATAGTGGACAAACACACATTACCAGGTCTCATTGATGCACAAGAAGAACTCCCAAGAACAGATCTGAGTCCGGTCAGGTGCATGAAAACAATGTGGACATTTTTCTTTTAATTCAGCTGTCAGGGGCAAAAAAAACAAAACAGCACTTAACCTGGAAGATTGGTGTGTTAATTTGAAGGTGAGGCTGATAACTCCGTGGAAATAAAAGACAACAAAGTCTCATGTTAACAGTATAATTACTTTTTTTTTTATAATATAGCATCTCATATTCTCAACTGATTAAACTGCATTTGCTGTTGAAAGATAGAACTGATGCCATCATTCACAAATCACAACAAACTTTTGTACTTTTGTTGTTTTAATTTTGTTCTTTTATTCTGACTTTCATCTATAATATTATGTTCTTTATTAATTAAAACCTTAATATAGGATAAGAAATCTTACACTCTCTTTTGATGCTTTCCTTGTTGAGACATTCAAACAAACGCTCTTTGACACATGACTTTTGAAGACTCTCAGTGTACAATGTGTCTGAATAAGAAAGTCTTATGCAATCCAGTGCTGAGCCACCGGCATCTTCCATTTGTTATGGTTGTTGTGTTTCCAAATTCATTACACATCTTCAGGGAAAAAGAATTGTAAAATGCAGAAACGTGCACAATGCCACCACCATAATGATTTCACCTGCTTAGATTCCAACGAAGATCCGCTGCACTTGTCTTAATGTTCTTATGTCTGGAGTATGTGACATAACTGTAACGCAGTGTGAGCTCTGACTCCGGCTGCTGCCAGGACACTCCTGCGAAAATGAGAACATGAATAATGTGAATTACATAATCTTACCAGCTAAGCTAGAGGCAGGATGTTGACGAGCTGTACTCATTTGAACCGTGTGACGTGTGCACTCTCACCTGTATTATGGTTACACATTGAGCTCTGCTTGGCATCATGTTATTTCAGGAATATTTACAACCCTTACTTGCAATCACCCTTGATGTATCAGAGCAAACATGGACCTTGAATGTGGGGAACCTGGGATTGAATTTTTGGTTACCCTTTGTCTCAAGAAAATGACTCGGGGGATCTTTTTATATTTTCTTATCTGAACCTTTAAAGTTAAAAAAAATACAAGAGACAGATGGTTTATGTGCAGACTTTAGTTTTATTTTGATTTTTCACCCGGATCACAGCTGATAGTGGGAGCTCTTTGGACCTCGTAATGTTGGCTCATGCAGGTTCCAAACACATGAACTCTCAACCTCTTATCAGCTCTTTGTAAATGGAAATAACGAGCGCCACACCTGTGGCCGTCCACCAACTTAGCAGCCAATGATCCGATTACTGTTCATCTGCTTTGAAATATTGGAGGGCACGTATAGCGCGTGTTGTGATTATTTCCCACTCAGCTGACTGGGATGTGACTGACTTCAAAGTAAAGGTGAATGTCTGCCTTTAAAGTTCATGTTCATGGTTTCATAATCAATACACTGAGGTCAGAGCAGAAGTGCTAGAAAAAGCTTTCATATTTGTGAACCTGAATGTTTCTTTGCTTTTTCATGATTTATTCATTCATGACTCACCTCATGGATTTAATATTTACTAATTAAATATTTGTGAGAACTAAAAATGAAAAAAATCCAGCATTTTACATTTTCCTCCTTTCACTCTCTCTGTGTGATTCTGTTCTGCAGAAAGTTTCCAGGGCAGCGAGATGCTTGAAGGCGGATGGTCTGCAGAGTTGGGAGCTGATGAGGGTCTGGAGCTGTCACAGCAGATGATGGACAGCCTGCTGCTCGGTGCGGCGCCACAACTCCAGCACGAGGAATATCTGATGGGCATCAGCAGCCGTCTGCAGACCGCTCTGGAGAAGATGCTGATGGCCATCACCGACACCACAAACCAGGTAAGAATCAAACTCTGTTTCTTTCACCTAAAAGTGCTCGTGATCTGTGAATGAATCACTACATCCACATCGTGAGACCTTTTCTTAAAAAACTAGTTTTTCCATTTGAAAAAAGCAGCAACAAATTTTCAGTTGACTAAGTGAGCTTTTTGTTAACAGACCTAATTGCTTTGGAAATATTTTGTCATAATAAAAGCTTTATCAGCATCATTTTTTTTAAACGTTAAAAAAAAAAAACAAATAAAAACTTCAACAAGCTGGTCCTCTCAGCAGTCTTTACATTGCAAGTATGAAGTCGAAACCCGAGCTACCAGGTTTACAGTGTTGACTGAAAACAAAGAAAGAAAATGAGTCACAACCACATTAACTGGACACCAGGAACTCACAATTTAGACAGTTTATTAGTGAAAACGGTTTATTGCCCTGAACTGACAGTACCTGAGCAAACAGAAAGAAATGTTACAGTTCCTGAAAATAAACTGTTTTTGCCTTGTGAAATATACCTAAATGTTGAAAGTTCTTTTTTTTTTTTTTTTTTTTTTTTTTGGTGTTTGGGCCGATTTTCACCAGAGATTTTGAGATGTTTTGAACAAAGATATCTGTGTTTTATGACACTAGCTGGTAATGGGAAAAGGCTCTGCCTCTGCTGTGTTAATATTTTAGCCTCGTAGCACTGCTGCAGGTACATTTTCACAGTTAATTGTAGGATTTTAGTTGTTACTTGTGATCCCTGGGTACATCGATTTACTCTGTGCAAAAACAAGACATAGTCTGAGGTCTTCTGACAAGTCTCTGTTGAGATTAATTTGACTGCATGACATTTAACCAAGATCTAAAAACCATCACAGGAACTTTAAATGTTGCTGGACCCAAAGTCTAAATCTAGTTCTGGGTTTATGGTTAATCAACCGAAAGTAAACAGCACCTTCAAAATGTTTAAAACTTGATATGTGTGATTACTGACACCCAAAAGGACATAACAAAGAGTGAAAGAGCCATTACACACCGTACCTTTGAGGCGCCTTTAGACGATCGCCCTGGTTTAGTGAAACTGGTTAAGATTTCTGGAGTTTTCTTGATGAATGGCCCTGTGTGTTTGTCCCTGAAAGTTACCACCAAACAGAAAGCTCCAGTGTCACATTAAAGCTTTGTCAGAATGTTTAAATGGCCACACTCAATGCTGTTAACCCCCTCTGTTTGTTTCTGCGCCTCTTCATGGAGACATAATGGGGGATGAGACGGCAGAGTGTGTCCCACAACAAAGTTGGCCCGTCGAGAATCTGCACACAAAAGAGCTGCCTCATTCCCACTGGTTGCCTATAGATACCAGCAGTATTTACACAGAGCCTTTGTCTGACCCGGCCGGCCTGCCGTGGTCCAGTTGCACGCTGCGGCTCCACCCTCCCTCGGGCTCAGCTCAGCACAGCTCGCCCGCTGCGTCCAGCGTCGGCCCGCAGAGATGGAGGGAGCCGGTTTAACTAGGCCATCGAATGTGTTACTGTAACTGACTGCACGACACATCCTCCCGCTGGCTGGAGTTCATGTGTTACTCACGCTGAAATGGGCTTCATCTTGCTCATCTAAAAATAGCTTTAAAGAAATTTCAGGCCAAGCATCACGGTTGTTTCCTGCATCCATCCACACCACAGCACTGTGGTTCACTGCTTTTTACTGAGTCATTTACATTCTTAAAGGCAAAATTCAATGTTCATTTTGGACTATTTCTTTTTTTTTAACATCATAGTATTAAAATATTGAGAAAAGTGCACCAAGAAAAGCATTTTTCTAATGTAGAATTTGTAAGCAAGCAGCAGATGTATGTAGCAAGTAAAAATCAAACAATGAAATTCTATGCAAATGACACTATCCTCAATGAATCACAGAGCTCCTCTCTAACCTTCAAGCTGATTACATGCTCGGTTTATATATTTTCCCTGTACACACAATTAATAGCACTGTAAAAGTTGTAATCAACAAAGCCTCTAATGGTTCCAGTAATGATTTTCTTGCTGCTATTGATCCGGTGGACATTATTCTTGTCTGGGAGCGGTGCTGTATCATCACGTCTTGCCTGCGGAGCAGCAGAGGTTGATGTAACAAGCCCCATCAGGAATGTGAAGTGTCTTTTGTTGAGCTCCTGTTGTAAATTATTTGCCCAGAAAAAGGTGTTTGCTCACTCATTGCTGTCGCTCTATAACCCGGTTGCCCGACTGAGACGCTGGAAGTTGTTGGTGTGCAGCAGGCGTGACGGTTGACGTGCCAACCAGAGGCTGAACTGTAGGTGGGACCTACAGGCAATGTGTCAGGACACCTCAATTGTCTATTTTTTGCGGCTAAGGAGGAATGAGATCTGGTTTGACAACTTTGTGTGGGACGGGCGTGTGCTGTCTGTGGTTATTTGCGTGCATGCGTGTGTGTGTGTCTGTGTGTGGGATCTATTTGCAAATCTACCTGATCCACCGGCCCTCGGGACTGAAGCCACACCTGCTTCCCTCCCACTTTTTTATAACACTGTACCGCACCGTGTAGGAAGTGGAAAACTACTTTGGTGTGAATGGTGAAAACCAGCTGGAAAGAGGGTTTTCCTCTTCTTATTTTTTTTTTAGGAAAAAAGAGAAAGAGGTAAAGCCAGTTTAACTCAGTGACAATAGCCCTGCGGTGTTAAATGAACCTTGCCTGACAGGAGCTCTCTCCAGCCACAGTGAGTAATATTATGGGATGAGAGCAGGAGCATGCGTGGAGAGAGGGAATGACAGCCGTCCTAGAAGGAAGTAAGAAGGAAAGAGTGAGTGACTCTCTGTCCGAGCGCTGTCGTTTCACCCATCGCCGGCTACCACTTGGATCCAACAATTGAAAGGGGCCCCTGGGAGGCGTCCCTGCAGGTTGGGAGGTCGGAGCTGCTGCCGCGGCGCAGCATTGTTAATGAATCTCGGGAGAGAGAGAGGAGCGAGCGAGCGACAGAGAGCAGACGGGGAGGGCTGTGCTGAGCGGCAGGATATGTTGTTACTCTGAAGAAAGCAGGTCAGCGGGAATCCACAGAGCAAGCTGGAGATCTTCAGCGAGGACCCACGCAGAAGAAATGCTTGTCTTTGTGTTGACATGCCTCCTGAGGTCGTGTCCAGGAATGCACTTTGAGCCGCCGGACACGGACGCAACTTCCACCTGCTGCCTAGGATGACACTCATCAGAAGGACTAAACAAACTCACCGTTTCCGGATGGTTCTCTCTCCTCTGGCGTTTACCTGGAACTTGTTCTACCTCAGACAGCATGTGATCCAGATGATGTGAATGTCACCCTGAGTGAATGTTGTTTACTCTTCTTCTCTCTGGTGTGTGTGTGTGTATGTGTGTGCGCCAATCACATAGAAACTGTTGCTTGGAGCTGTCCAAAACGTCGCTCACTGCTTCTTTCCCCCCTGGACTTCATGCTCTCTTGTGGTTTCGCCACTCACTCTGACGGATCAGTGGAAACCCATTTTTGATGTCTCCACGTAAGGAGCGCCGACATTGTTCATTATGGATTCCTACCGCAATTACTGGAACTCCAGCATGCAGAACACCACGTGGATGGAGGGGGAGGATCAGGACGTGTACGAGGTGGAATCCCGCGTGCCCCTTCCCCGACCTTTCCCAGTTTGCAGCACTTTGAATGAGAAAAATGCAGTGGTGGTGCAGACGAAGATATCACATGTCAATCACCGGACTAATGGCCACCTTCTTAAGGTCATCTCCAAAATCTCCCTGCCCACTCCTCCTTATACAGTAAGTTTACGCCTGAAAAGCCTCTGCGCTGAGTCTGAATTATACATAGATTGTGGGTTTGTGCAACTTTAAAAAGTCTCTTGGTTGAATGCAGACTATGTTCTGTTGGTAAATGATTTATAGATGCATTTCACAACTCTTTTCTTTTTTTTTCTTTCCATATGTCATGTCTATACATGCTGACGTGATGCAAGCTAAGTGTCAGTCCACATAAGCGCCCTGCAGCTCCGAGGAGCAGCAGCTCATTTAAATGAGCAGGTGAAAGATAATATGGCTTCTCTTCAGCAGGGTCACGTTACCATTTCCCAATCCCTATAATATTCCAGGAAGACCTTTGCACAGGGCGATATGGAAATCTTTGAACAGTTACTGTGCAGCAAAATTGAGCATGGAGGCAGTTTATTGCATTATGAGGAGTCGAGAACAGGAAATGATGCCTGTTGTCCTCTGATCAGCAGGTCCTGTTACAGATATGATTTCATTCTTACTGTGGCAACTGCATGTCTTTTATTGACTGTAATACAAGGCTTCTTGCTGGTGTGCAGTGACAATGCACTTCAGTTCATTATAAACCCATCCCGCACAGAAGCTGCACATCAATATACTGTAGGAGTGTCAGATGAGTCTTGAAGATGAAAACATGTTCGATTTGATTCTCTCAAGTTGTTTGAATCGTCATTTTTTGTTTTTCCTTTAGATACTAATGATTACAGTGTATTTGACTAAAATCACCCCCAGTTGTCAGGTCACTAGAATCCAGATTGGATGATTAATCCCTGCTAAAAACACACATCAGTGAAGACTGTTATCATAGTTTAGTTAATTTCAAAGCAGTACTATCGCTATTGAGGTTTTGCTACTTTTCTCCATATTTGGTAATATAGCTATTGTTTTTAGATTAATTTTTAAACTCCAGCTTCCTATGTTAGTGTGCTTATCCTCTGTGTGTCATATGAAAACTTTCCCGATTTCTGATCACGAGCTATAAAGCAGAGGTGTTAAACTCCATATAGCTCTACATATAGTCCAGTTGGACCAGATCAATAAAAGGATCAAACAGGTTTGTTCCTTTGTTTTCAGACAACAAAAACACAAAAAATGGCGCACCTATACCAAATATGTTCTCATTTGTTGCACTTGAGCCCAATTTCAGAAGAAAGACATGTGAAATCCTGATGCGTTAGCGTGATATGTGATACGATAAAATCTCAACTATTTTTGCCCTCAGCCGTTCTGTTTGAGGTTTCAGTCACAGCAACTCCTTATACTTGTTCTCATTGCACTGTGGGGCCAGATTGAACCATCTAACAGGCTGATTTTGCTGAAGGTCCAGTGGTCAACACTTGAGATCCTCTTCAGTGTTTTAGTTTCTGTTGAGGTGATGTTTCTTCTTTAGATTGTAGCGCAGTGCTGTCTTGTAAGGGAGAGCTGCTGTTCTGTGTAGTTCCAATGTTTCCTGGCTCCAACGCACCTGAATGTGATGAGCATGGCTTAATGAAGCTCCGCAGAAACGTTCCCATTGAGGTAATTATTGCAAACAGGTGTGTTGGAGCTAAAACATACAGGACAGGCTTCTCCAGCCACGACTGGACAGCACTGCTCGCAGGTTTGTACTGCAGTTTGTCATGAAAGGTGTTTTTGATATTCTACGCTTCTTATGCATGTTAATAGGGTGAGCAGAATATTTGAAAGTTTTGTCTACACGCTGCAGTCCACTGTCATGTCACTGCACTCCAAAACCTTAGGATTAAAAATGCAGCTAAACTGAAACTTCTCTGACAGCCTCGAGCTAACGTGAACTTTATCGGCTTTGTAAATACAGATTTTATGGCTCATCTGTTGGATTGGATCTCATTAAATGTCACTGTCGTTCATATTGAAGTGACTTGTGTAAATATACCTAACACTCAAAATCCATACTAAGTTCAGGTAAAGCAACAGTAAATGAATGAATGAAACCTTTATCTCCAACATGTAAAAAACAAGACCAGGTGAAGGTGAAAAATACAGAGATAACATCAATGCCCAATTTAAATAAAAAAAATAAATAAAAAGTGAAGGTAAAGAAATATTTTTAACAGTTCATGAATTAAGCTTTTTAAAAATGACCTCTGTGAATGTCTGAACTTCCAAAATGAATTACCTTTCATCAGTTCGTCCATCTTCTGTCCATCCCACCAGCTTTGGGTTGAGAGGTGCTGAAGCTAATCCCAGTTAGAGCTGAACGCCGTGCATACCATGATCAGATTATATTTTCACAATTTGGGCAGTTTATATTCACCAATTAGCCTGAAATGTATTTTACATATTTTGGATTGTGTAAGAAAAATGGAGTGGCTTAAATAAAACAGATGTACACTGGGAAAACGTGCAGCTCTTAAATAACTGATTATATCATAATCTTAAAAAATAAATAGAATAGATTTTTTTTTTTTGTAGTTTTATACATGCAGATTAAATCAAATTTCCTGAATAACCAGCATAGGAAAACTGTTCACTCTTAAGATTGGCTAATGCTCTGTGGTCTTTCCTCTGCCCCTCTCAGCTCGAACATGCCCGGATGACCCAGACGGAGCTGATGCGGGAGTCCTTCCGCCACAATCAGGAGATGAGCGAGCTGCTGCAGAAGCAAGAGGAGCTGCAGGAGAGGCTGTCGGAGGAGGCTCGGGCACGAGAGCAGCTGGCTCTGGAGCTTCACCGCGCTGAGGGTGAGTCCATGTTCACCCCAGAGGAACAGAGAGGAGTGATGTGGTTTTTATAATTATGAGCGCTGAGTCATCTTTAAAAGAAAAGCAGTCGTTCACTAAACTCTGATATAATTATGTGTGTCTGTGTGTCAGAATCTGGGCAGAAAAGTCTATATTAAGTGCAGTGATGTGAAAGTGCACGTGTGCTTGGAGGAGGGTCGAGTTGCAGGGTCTGATGGGATCAGCTGTTTCTGAGGAACGTGAGACCATCTGTGGTTTGAACTCGACAAATGCAGAATACCGGTGATTGTCAGCGAGTCTGAAAATGATTTCTACGTTTAATTGTGTCAGTGGTAGCTGAATTGAAAATTAGTCTGACAAGGTCCTGTGAAGAGCTGACGTGTTCCCTTCACTCGTGTGTCATGTTGTAGTTTTGTTTCTTCGGGGCAAATTTAAACACTTTAGCAGATTTCTGTAAACCTGCCACTCCTCACATGTCAGAAACAGCTGGTCTCTCGGGGTCAACTGTTCCCACATCCACACACACACACACACAGTAACTCAGTTCAGTTACAACACAGAACAAGAAGCATTTCCTCGTCTATGGCTTTGACTCTCTAAGTTGCGGTGAGTATATGGTTATTCTTAATCTAGCACTGTCTTTTATTGCCCCACAAAGATCCTGTTTCATTGTTTGTTTTCAGCAAATATTTGCTGTTGTAACATCACTTTGCAGTTTTCGGGATTATCAAAGATGACAGGCTGTCAGAAAATGACACATTGCAGAGAAAGTGTTTTTTAAAAGACAACTAGAGAAAAGAGAATACGGCAGGAAGTGAAGAGATTATTTTATAATGTATTCTTTTTAGTCGGAGCCTAAGCTCTCTTGAGATTAAAAGTTTGCATGCTTTGTATTTTCTAGGTTTGTTTCAAATCTTTTTTTAATCTCCTTTGATTTTAGCTAATAAGGCATAAACATCAGAAATATTTGAAAAAAAAATTTAATCGTCAGATTTTCTTTTCAATGACATTAAATTTTTGCAGAAGCATCAGAATTTTTCCTGTAATGCATGCCATAAATTTCAAATAAGATCTTAACAAAAGAAAATCAAAAAATTTGCACCAGTTGGTCTTTTTGTTGTGTGTAGAGTTGACTCCGGAACCTTTTAAAGTAAAATACCATAAAGTCGTCAGGTTATGTCAAAGCCAGCAGCTTCTATTGTTCTTCCTCATTATCTCTGCGGGA
Source organism: Salarias fasciatus (assembly GCF_902148845.1). NCBI lineage: Eukaryota > Metazoa > Chordata > Actinopteri > Blenniiformes > Blenniidae > Salarias > Salarias fasciatus. Next base: position 7,376,454 of record NC_043765.1, on the reverse strand, counting down.
GTGTTTGAAATCTGTTAAGCTCGATTCTGTTGCACACAGCTTGTGTAAATACCATGGAACTGAAAGAGAAATAGTTGTATTGTGCACATGATCCACACAGGTGAAGAACCTCGGGGTGTGTCCTTTACAAACTGGTTTTGAATTAAACCCAAGAGACACGCTCAACCTTGAAAATCCATCCTGCTCACTGAGCGATGGATAATATTGTGTGTCTGAAAAAATAGCACACCCAGGGCTGGTTTCTGTTATGTGAAAAAGAGAGAAATGACTGTCATCTGTGTAATTTGAAGTAATTGTAATTGTGGGTCCTTCAGAGCGCTCCATGCCGTCGTTAGGTTACAGCCTCTGTGTTTTTCTGATAGTTGTGTATCTAAGAGATCCCTCCTTTGGCAAACTGAAACAGTCAGCTGTGGTTCCTGGTGAGATGCCCGAAATAAATTAACCTCCTGACAGCTCAGGTGACATTTACCTTCTGTCATTCAGTTCAGAGCTCTCTAAGCTCGCACCATCCACAAACAACCTATAGAGATGCGTTGACTTCATTAGAGAGGCCGGGTTTACAGTAGACGGAGCGTTTTGTCACCAGCCTCTGTGCGTGAATTCCTCCTCTCCTGTATCTATGAACTGAACGCTTTGCCGGTGCCGAATGCTCACTGACCTGTGAGGGAGCAGTACTGTAATGATGGAGCGTTTCATTGTGTTTACAGCTCGGTCTCATTCTTCACATCAAGCAAAATGGGTCAGACGTCCTTACTTATGCTCATCTCTGCATTTATGAGCACGTACTTGTGTCGGCGGTAACCTTGGGTTTCTCATCGTGCGGCTTGGTTGCTCATTCATCTGGATGGCTGCCTTAAGTGTGACTGAAGCCGAACGAGCCCAAACAAAAACCTTTTCGAATACTGTAAATGAAAGAAAGCAAGGAGAAATACGAAAAATAACCGTTAAAATAAAAGCGATGAAAATGAAATGCACATCGGCGCTCCTGTTGACTGTTCTTTTCTGCGTTCGCACTCAGGTCTGATTGATGGCTACACGGGAGAGCGCACCGCGTTGGAGGAGCAGTTGCGTCAGAAGGAGGAACTCCAGCTGAGTTTGGAGCAAGAGCTGCAGGTGAGGCGCTTCCAGCTGCAGAGGCCAGGAGTTCTGTTGACTGTTGAACGAGTGTGCAGTGACCTGGTGACATTAGCAGCAGATTTGGCCTTTGACTCGCACCGTGTGATGCAAGTAGTCACACACGTCTGATTTCAGTGCAGGTCAGATGCAGTCAGAGAATGGTCTTAATGTGGATGAACTTATTCAATCTAATTGATCATAAATGTACAGTTATGACTATAAAAGACCATCTCACTGACTGTTTTTTTTTTTTTTTTTAATCCTCTCTGTTCTGCTCACACCTTGTTTCTGTATGTTTAAGAGTTCAGGATTACCCTATAATTTTGTGCACATTATTCCCTTGCAAAACAGTTGCAACTTGAAGAAAACCAGAACTTTATCAGGCCAAATGTTGTGTGAATTTAACAATGAAGGGAGTGTTGAGCCATATGCAAAATTTTGAATCAAATTTTTTGTGCGACAGTCTTGCAACATTCATTTGACATATGCAAAAACAGTGTTGCTAATTTTCCTATCGTCTCATTTTTTCGGTTCCAACTAAATGCAAGCTTGGTACCCAGTGAGATCTGTCTCAAAATGTATTTATTTCTCTCATCGGGACATGGTCTTTGTGCCAATAAACATACTCGCACTATAATCCGAATGCTAACACTCACAGCTGCTGCTAAAATGAATCTTCCATAAAAACAGGTGAAAAGTACAGCGACATCGCTTTCAGGAAATCATGTAAAAGTAGTTTAAAAATCAGTTCTTTCAAATGTTCAACACAGTAGAAACAGGCATAAATGCAAGTGTGTGTGTGGTTGAGTGGACGGGTGTACTCTCTTTTCACTCCCAGCCAGTTTGAATGAAGTGGTGAATGAAGATGGATGGATGTTTTCAAAAATACTGAAATCTTCCCTACCTGTCTTTGAAAGTGAGAACGTTACTGATGAGCATCTTCGGGTGATGACGTGTCTGTAAATTGCTGTTTCTCCTGCAGGTAACGAGCAGCCGGCTGCACGAGTTGGAGCAGGAGAGGCTTCAGATGCAGGAAGAGCGTGAGCTGCTGTCACGGCAACAGGACGCCATGAGGGAGGACGCCGGGCCCCGAGAGCTCCGTACGTGTCCACACGCTCCCTTAATGAGGAAGAAAAATACTCCCACAGGTGGTCTTTTAGTAGTTGAACAGCTGAAGGTAAACTATTAGAAAATGATTGAATGGGCAGGGTCAGATTTGTCCACAGAAGGATTTGATAATATGAAGAAATAAAGGAGTCTTATATCTGTTTGTTACATGTGGTTGTTTCAAAATGAAACATTAAATTGCAGTTTAAATAAGATGAAGTTCCAGCTTCCCGTCTGACAGGAGCTTTGGTTTTCAGAGTGCGCTCCTGATATGGCTTGATGGGTGACTGTATGTTGGTTTTCTTGGAAAAGCTTCAGCTCACAGATATCGCACTGTCATGAGCGTGCTTAATACTTGATGAGCTGTAACTGAGAAGCACGCCTGTTGACTTGGTAAAAATCCAGAGTTAAGAAGTCAGTTAATTAAATGTGTCAGGGTTGTTGTTTTTTTTTTTTCACAATTTGCCTTCATTTGTAGTCACTAGTTTCCAGATTTCTCCTTATTTACTTTATAAGCACGAAGCTTGGTAACTGTTTGAGCTAATGTTGCTCTATTTTATCAAAAAGGTATCCCCTGATTTTTATTCTTTCATTGAAAAGGTGAGTCTTTGTACCTTAGAATATAAACTGGGGATCATCCAGGTACCTTTGCTTTCACAGCAGCTTTTCTCCAACTTTCAACTGTAAAAACAGAATGAAAAAAAAAAAACTCTGCCATCCTGTCTTCACATCTTTTCAATCTTTAGCTGAAAGTTTTCCTGTTCATGAAAAGACAAAAAAAACAAAGCATGTTAAATCCCTGTGCTTTCTCATCCTCCTGTAGGCCTAGTTGAAGCTGCATTGGTTGCAGCACCTGAAGCAGGTGTGTCCACTTTGAGCATGGCTCACGCGCATCTATATGTTTAACTGTGTAGCCGAGCGGCAGTATATATACGTTTATATAACACTTCCTCCAACCCTTTAATCCAGCAACTAATCAACAACGCTTGAAACGTGCTTGCTACGGGCTCGCCAACTCACTCAGTCCAATCACTAACCTTTGCTTCAGCTTTTCATTTTGAGTTTGTCCTGGTGCGTCTTCTTTAATGTCTTGGATTCGGTGTTGGCGCTCATTTTAGCATGTTAAAATGAAAGTAATCTTTAAAACATTTATATGTAGTCATTATTTTCCTAATCGCCAATCATCTATGCACTGAATCAATTTAACCTTTTTTAATTTTTCCTGCTTTTTACTGTAAATTCTGTCATGCTGTTTGCAGCATTGCTTTGAATGAGATGATTGGCTGTTGAGGAACACCTCTCCCCTGCCTGTAAACGCTTATTGGGCATGGATATTTCAGTGTCTGGACTGTCCCGTCTGTCTGATCTGTCATTTGCACTCTTCTCACCCTGTTACTTTTGCACTAATCCTGCGGGGTTTTGATCCTGGGTGAAGCGGTGTGGGGCGTTCGGTCACTGGTGGCGGCAGAGGGTCGAAGAGGCGTCGTGGTTGGGGATCATGCTCGGTGTCTGGATATTATGCTGAAAAAAATTACTGAGGTGTTGGAGGAGTCTGATGTAAATTAGAGTGAGCCTTGGAGGAAGAATTGGTAAAAAGAACACAAACGTTTTACTTAATTTTTGGAAAATAAGTTGAATTTTGCAATAAAAATCTAACCTAACAAGGCTCACAGACTTCAGACTCTTCAGTTCCATCTCAGGGTTCTTTTCATCGCCAAATTCAAACCAGAAATACTAATTAACCCAGAATATCGACCTTTTAGTCAGCAGAAAGCCTCCGCTAACTTCCCCCCCCCCTTCCCTTCGTCATCTCCCGTAGACCTGCTGGAGGAGACGGAGAAGCTGATGAAGGAGAAGGTGGAGGTGCAGCGGCAGGCGGAGAAGGAGAACACGGAGCTCCTGAAGCAGGTGAAGCTGCTGGAGGCGGAGCTGGAGGAGCAGGTCAACAGGGTGATCGAGCTGGAGCAGGCCCAAACCACCGAGAGCGGAGACCTGCGGCAGCAAGTCCAGGCTCTGGAGAAACAGCTGGACAAGAACCGCAAGTTCCTCGATGTGAGTGAGAACATGAGCACAGTATTCACACGATCATCCGCAAACTAGCAACATTGACTGTTGCTAGTTTACCGTCGTTTACAGTTTAAATATATGAAGGCGTGTATTGACGATATAATAAAACGAAGGGAGAAGCTGACTCGTAAATGTTTTACCTCAGAGCATCAGATCAATAAGGTGTTGTTGATGACAAGAATCAGCAGGAGAACTAAAACCCAACTAGTGGAGTTTGTAAAGCTGTATCAACATTCAGAGTATTTCTTTGAATCAATCGGTGCTTCTTTTTTTATTTTTCACCAATTTTTATTGTCTTTTTCAAACAAATAGTAGCAAAAAATAAATAAAAAAGGAGGGCTCTACCGTCTGGGAGATAACTTCTCATATTATTCATCCAAACTTAGATTCATGAACTGAGTCTTTGAGTTCTTTAAGTATCTTTTGTCGCTTATTGAGTTCCGAATAAAATCCACTTCTTCCATTTCTCTTGAGATTGTATTTCCTGTAGTCTCAACCGTTTCGTCACTTTTTCCATCATTTATATTTTTTCGGCGATCTCTATCCAATGATTCTAGCAAGGCGGGTTCACCTCGCCCCATTTTCTTGTGATTGCTTTCTTTCCTGCTGTCAATAATTTCAACAAATATCTGTTTTTTTTTTTTTTTTTTTTTTTTTTGTAAAATTTTCTTTTATAGTGTTGAAATTACACAGATATGATAGAACTCCTGGGTATGTCATAACCTATTGGCTTTTGTATTCTATAATGGATATTTTCCCAAAATAGTGTTTTACATTTCCTAAATATGTGACTGATCTGCTTCAGCTGTTCCACAGTCTCTTCAACAAGCATACCTTGGGTGTAAGAAGAAGAAGGGGAAAAAAAAAAACACGGATTAGATTCTTTCAGAGAATTCCCTCCATGTCTGTGAATTGGTCGATGCTTCTTAATTATTGATTTTCTGCCTTGTCTCCTTCTCTCATCGTCTAGGAACAAGCTGTGGACCGAGAACACGAGAGGGATTTCTTCCAGCAGGAGATCCAGAAACTGGAGCAGCAGCTGAAGAATCCGCAGAAGCTTCAGGCCGGCTCTGAGCAAAGAAACCAAGAGGTAACAGGAGAAACGCTCTGTTCTCTGCCAGAGGACTCGGCTGTAAGAGAGCTGCTGATTTGGTGAACATAACACTGCTTTGGATGCAACACTGGGCTCAGAGTCGCTCCGTACAACAATGGAGCTGGTAGGATTACTACGGAAATGATACCAGATTGTGGGAACAAAACACAGGTGAAAGAGTGAGAGAGAGATTAGTGTTTGTACTTTGTAATCCACTGTGAGTTGTGTAACAGCAGGTTTCATTTTCAGCATCAGTTCCTACAAGAAACTGTAAAACTTTGGTGAGATAGTAATGAAAATGTGTTTTGTTATTAAACACTGAGCATTCAGGGGGTTTTTTTTTTGTTTTTTTTTTTGTTCAAATACATTTTTTCAACAAATAGCGTCGGTTACATAATATGAAAATTACCCACATTAGTAAAATAAAAAGCACCTTTTAATTGTGAGTCGACCAGCTGTACCACTGCCACCCATCGATCGTGATTATAGTATTAATGACAACGATAACAGTGACATTTATTCATGTCACTTCCAAAAATGTCAAACCAAACGATACAAGGGACACACTGATGTTAATTAATGACAAAATAACTACTTTTAGAGAAAAGTAAAAGAAGAAAATTTCTGAGACAAAGAAGAATTTACTGTAGCTGCAGGAATCCCACATCAGATTATCAGGATACATTTCAGTTGATCGTGTTTCCCAGTGGCTTAATGCTTTTAAAGTGTAATTAGCATAGATAACTGGTCTTCTCGGAGTTCAGAATGAAGTTTTTCTGTTTCACCTTTGAGTTATCTTGAGTGTGGATGAGTTGGATCACTTGTAAACAGTGACATGTGACGGGAGATAATGTTCAGCTGGTGATAAAGTCGGTGAGATATGCGCGCAGCTCTCGTGGAGAGGTTTGATATTTAAGTAACGGTGATCTAATCAGGCTTTCTTCCAGTTTCAGCTGCTTTTCAGCCATAAATCTGACACGCCTGTGAAACTCTGCACCAATAAAAGAAAAAAAAAGCACTGGTAAAGGCAGAGGTTAGCGGATGCACAGAGGGAAGCACTCAGCTGAAGAACTCAGACCTCAGTGTGCATTTAGTCGAACCCTTATTAATGGACTTAATGTTGAAGGGTGATTGTTGTTTACAATGCGTTTCTCTTCCTGTGAGGGATGGAAAAATCATTTTGTCCGCTTTGTTTGTTGTGCCAGAGGAAACATGTCTTCACATTATACCTACACTGTGATCCATCATCTTCCGTCTTCGTTCTTCAGAGATGTTTCCCACAGATGCAGCTGCTGATCTTCCTCAATCTTATTAAAATTAACTTCTTATGACTTCCTGCGCTCGACCCCGTCCTGAACTGTTGATTTACTTTTGATCGGGAAACGTCATATCATAATAATGTGATTTGAACAGAGATACTAAGTGTCATTGATATTAATAGAAGAAGACTTGTTTATTTAGTTGTTGTTGATACTAAATAGCCCATTGGTGTTTAAGTGCTTCACTTTTGTCATATTTGTCCTCACAAGCTGCGGATCTGCTGTGCCTCTGATGACAATGCCTCTCAGCCCCTCAGTAACTTCATTATTTATTGTCATCCTCTCATATCCAGTCATCATCAAGCATCACTGCTGGCAAGGAGAACTATAATTCTGATCGTGTGTGTGTCGTGTTAATTATATCCTCCAACCAATCGAAGGAACACACCTCTGATAAATCTGCCCAAAAAGTGTGTCACCTTGATTTTACTGAAGGCAGCTTATTTTCCTTCGGGCACTCAGCAAGTCGAGTTAACTCACTTTTATTCAAGTGTGTAAAAATAAAGTAATTGTCCGGAGAAAATGAGAAGTTTAGGGATTGGGGCCTTTAGTACTCGTGACTTTCCACAGCTGAAACAGTTTGTCAGTTGTTTGTTCAGGGGGCAATGAGTCGCATCATCTCTTTATTCCCTAAAGTTATAAAACTTTGATTGCAGTTTTGTTCCATTTTTTGCTGTCACTGCTGTAGTTTTTTTTCCTCATGTTTAACAAATTAATAGTAAAGTATGTAGCAGTGATTAAGTGGACTTCACTTGTGTGCACATTTACACCACTTGATCCTCAGAGCGCTTCACATTGCTGTTCATACTCATGTATCTGGAGAGCTCAGCCTCCATTGGGAGCCGTTCATTCAGTGTCCATGGACACTTCAGCATGTAAATAGGGCTCAAACCACCAAGCTTGGGATCGGAAGGTGGTCTGTTCTACCACCGTTTTCCCTGTTAGTGTTGGAATATATGAGACTACAAGTAAACGGTTTGTTCTCACAGGCTAGAAGCATTAAACATTGTGGTGTCTTGATGACTTGGCCAAAAACTGTTCTGCTGGAGTTTGCAGTTTGCAGAGGTCAGTATCTTTCAGAGCTGTTTTTGGTGTTTGTTTATTTGTGTGTGTCAGAAAGGTTTTTTCATGCAGGTAGGGAGCAAATGTCAACATGCGTGGTCTGATCGATCAGATGAGCTGCTTTAGCTCAGCTGACAGGTGTCGGAATACAACGCAGCATCAGCTACACATCAGGCAGTTTCGACCAGTTGATCGCACCGCGTTAATGTCGCAGCGAGACACCCTTGATATGACCTCTGAGCGTTTCTGTAATCTCCAGAGACTCCTGTAGTGCTTTTTTAATCACTAAGTGCTTTTTCTTCCTCTGCTTCCCTCTCGCTCCTTGAACTCTCCACCCTGTGATCCTTTGTGCATCTGCCTTCTCTCTCCTGTGGCTATTGCAGGTGGATGGAGTAACCTTTAAGGTATTGCTTCTAGCTACACGTAGAGTAAGTCTTCCCCAGAGAGCAAATAGTGCATTTTTTTAGTCGTCCTGCCCTGTCCCTGGCTGATAATGACACGTCTGTCTCGCTCATTGCCTTCTTTCTTGTCTCCTTCTGCTGTATGTGTGAAAGAAGCCCTTGTTGTGCTCCTTCCTCCTCAAATCATGTCATCCTGTCATGCAAACAAATACAAATAATAAAGAAACTGAATAAAATGAATGCAGCTTTCTAAAACACTGTTTAAAATGTATAAAACCTGCGGCTGACTAGTTAAAGCTGTAAATTTTATCTTTCTGCGACGACGGAGAGAAAAAAATAATTAACCACATTAATCTCAGTCTTTTATCTTTGAAGCGCCAGGATTTCTTGAAAAGGAAAAAATACCTTGTTTCGGAAATTGTGAAATTCACCTGAACACAGGAAACAAACGTATTAATCTTAAAGTACAGCGATGTCCAATCTGAAGGCATTGTTCCTCTAATCCCAAATACCGAGCCATTTTTCAAGAGGCTTTTTTAAACGATTCCAAATTTTTTTAGGATTCTTAACAAATACAAACATGTAATTTCTGCATCTGCCCTGCTTTAATGTTTATTGCCTGTTGTCACCCAGATATCTTCAAACTCTGGCGAAGAATCTTTGAATAGCTGTTGCGTTGATGTAGAAAACACTTCCTCGCCATGTTTTTCCTGCTTGTCGAACAAGAAATTGGACGGAGAAACTTAATCCACACATGAACCACATGGGAGATTCTCGTGAAGCAAAAAATAAGCTTGCTTTAAATGGCTCGCTCTCAGCAGAAGCGCCAACACGAAGGCTCCGTCCCGGATTCTGCTGTATTTATATTTAATGAAGTAGTTTGAAAAGATGTGCTTCGATCTGGGTTGAACCTCAGTTTATTTTGACATGTTTTACATTTTAAATACAGGTTGTTCAGCGGGCAAGTGAGGAAAAAAGCTTTTTTTCCACAAATATATGAATAGTTCTCGGTTGATCTGAAACAAAACTCCTCCTTGTCTCATCTTCCTCCCCCCATTACTCCTCCTCCTCCTCAATGATCTGCTGATGTTCTCCCATCTCACAGGTGGATCAGTTACCTGCCAGCTGTATGTTCTGCTCTGTGGTTTGTGCTGCCCTGATTGAAATCTCTCTCTCTCTCTCTCTCTTCCCCCCTCTGTCCCTGCACCTCTTTCCACTCCGAGTCTCCCCCTCCTCCTTTCTCAGGTGGATCAGCTGACCCTCGGCTAGCTGTTCACGTACCGGCTATGCTGTAGTGACTAGTGTCTGAGAGTGAATCTGATTAAACGAGCCCCCCTCTCTCTCTCTTTCTCTCTCTCTCTCCCTGTCTCTATCTCTGCCATCGTTTCTCTCTCTCTCTCTCTCTCCTCTCACTACCAGGTGGACCAGCTGACCTCCCAGCTGAAGGAGAAGGCGGATTGGTGCAGTGAGCTGCTGCTCAGCTCGGAGCAGATGCGTCGTGAGTTGGGAGAGCGCGACGAGGAGATTGACAAGCTGGAGAGCCGCATCCGCGAGCTGGAGCAGGCCCTGCTGGCCAGCGCTGAGTCCCTGGAGAAGGTGAGGAGGGGGGGAGGGGGGGGGAGTGATGCTCGGGAGGCTGAAGCAGAGGCGGCAAGAGAGGAAGAGCAATGTGAACAATAGCCGTGGAGCAGGGCAGAGGATCTGTGTGTGTGTGTGTGTGTGTGTGTGTGTGACAGTGGAGACGAGGTGACAGCTTGAGGAGGAATGGGAGGAGGGTTGTTACGCACGCAGAGGGAGAACAATGTGTGGGTGGGTCTACTTCGGTCTGCGCTCAGTGACGACTCGGAGCTGCGGCTAGCAACTGTCAATATTGCCCCCCAGTGTCCGTGAATGGGTGCAGTGAGTGAACACACACACACAAAAAAAAAAACAAAAGCGGTGAAGGAAAGCCTCGTGTTTAATGAGCCGCGCTGCTCAGTTGACAAACTGCACGGAGAGGAAGTTTCACTGCGCCGTGTTCAGTGTGGTCAGCACGCATTTGTAGCCACGGTCCTCTGGAATCGATTTGTTTTCAGGCGGCCCGCTCATGATTTTCTGCGCATGTTGTGAATAACTGCTGAGCCGGAGAAATTTCACGCCCGCGTGTTGTTGTGTGTTGCAGGTTGAACAGAAGAAGCAGCATGCGTCCATCACCGAGGCGAAACACTCCACACTGGAGGCGCAGTTACAAACGGAGAGAGAAGCGCTGGAGCGGAAAGAAAAGGAGGTAGTCTTTTTTTCTTCTGCTTTAGAACATTTTTTAAAGCATGTGATTTTGTGTTAGTTCGCAAGGGATCTGATCTTTGTCTTGGAACAGATTTCATCCAGGTGAATAACCAGGAAACTTGACAGTCCTGTAATTTATTTGATCCAGTCACTGGCCTTAACTATTTTAATTACAGCAATAAGGAAACCCTATAGAAGCTAATATTGCCGACTTATTTTATTAAACTCTTTTCGAGACCAAAGTTACAAAGTCCTTATGAATTGAAGCAGTTTACAGCACATCAGACACCATGTGGTCTCTTCTTAGAGGGAATCTGTGGTAGCTTTTGAAAAACATCAAGCATGTAGCCACACTTGGCTGTGAAAGGACCTCAGATTATTTAAAAGTCATCATTAATTAATCTCTGATTACAGAAAACATATTGGTCTGTCCTCTATTCAAAAGATCAAAGCATTCATATTGACTGTATTGCACCTACTTCATGGGAATATATTAGTACGGCAGGACCTTTGACTAATACTATAATACTTTTCTGTTCATGTTCATACATGAAATTGTTAATTTAAAGTTAGAATAAGCAGAAAGTAGCTAATACAAAAAAGTGAGTGTGTCAGTCATTTAGCTTCACATTTCACCCATCTCATCTCTGAAGGTCTTGTTTTATTCTGCATCAGATCTGTAACCTGGAGGAGCAGCTGGAGCAGTTCAGAGAGGAGCTGGAGAACAAGAGCGAGGAGGTGCAGCAGCTCCACATGCAGCTGGAGATCCAGAAGAAGGAGATCAGCAGCCAGCAGCAATACCTAGAAACAAGGGAGAGCATGTTTCAGGTAAAGAGATGCACTGTGTTATTAGAATTGCCTTTTTTTAAGTGAGTAATTCAGTGTGTCACAGTTCTGCAAATGCATAATCAGAATATAGTCATTATTAAAGCTGTTTACCACTGACCAGTTATATATCAGACACTGCAAGTCATTAATGTGCTCAGTAAGTATAAAAACAGTCCTGTGAAAGTTAACTCCTTGCTAAATGCTGCTGATATTAGTTGGATTTTTATTTTTTGGCTTATTTTTTGTAATTGCCTTTTTCAACACCGTTCCCAACAACTTTTCTTCTTCAGTCATTGACTTTTCAGCGGTCCGCCACAAGGCTGACTCCCAGTGGATAATTTGTTCATTAATAGCCATCACGTTTACAATCTCTGATTTTGAAGGTGATGGAGGAGAAGGACAGGGAAATAGCACTTCTTAATGAACAGATCACTAAGCTTCAACACACGGAGACAGCCTCTGATAACAAGGTAACGCCACATGCATATTCAAAATGGAGCCAGAGTCTATTTCGAATATGCATTGCTCCGTGGAAGTGCATCGTTGTGTGTGTTTACTTGGGTCCCTGTCCACATCTTATTTTTTATTGGCTCCATTTTGGTTCCATTTTTGTGTTTTTTTTTTTGTTGGGTTGCTGTTTTGCTTGATTTGTCTTGGCAAGTCGATCCACAGAACCATCTTTTGTCTTGAGGTGATCATTTGCTTGTGTGAGGTGGCTTTATTAAACCTCTGAGTCCCCCTGAAGCTCTTATCATCCAGTTATGTTCAGAAATGTAATTTGAGTATGGCAATGAAAACAGCATTGCCTAATTGAACAAACACAGCGGGGACTTAGACGTTTAATTGACCGGAATTACCGCTATGGACCTTCCAGATCTGATATTTTCATCAGGTAATAATGAGTATATCTTAATCCTTAGGAGCTTGATGATCGGGCTGAGCTGATCAAAGACCTGGAGTCCCAGGTGGAGTGCCTAAAGAGCGAACAGGACCGGCTGAAGAGAAACAACGAGGAAGAGCTAGACCAACTGAATGCAGTCATAGACAAACTCCAGGAGGAACTGGCTAACATCGAGCAAAAGCCCACAACCGAGGAGGATGAAGACGCAAAGGCGGAGTTGGAGAGCACCGTGCGTAAAGAGGAATACGATGAACTGAAGCAGAGGATGGACCAGGCCACCAAAGAGCTGGACACACTCAAAGCAGAGCACAGTAAGCTTCTGGAGACGTACCTGCGCTTGAAAGAGAGCGCAGAAGCCTTAGCCGAGACAGAACAGCTGGAGAGCTCCGAGTCGGAGCTGGAAGAAGCTCTCAGGGAGAAGACTGCAGGCCTCGTTGTCATGCAGGCGCAAGTACAAGCTCTGGAGCAGAGCGCAGCATCCAAAGTGGAGCAGCTGGACGTCCGGATCCGGGAGCTCCAGGACCTGGTCGACGAAAAGGACTCTGAGATCAGCCGCTGTCGCCGGCTCGTGGAGCAGACGCAAAGCCACGCAGATGGCCTCCAGCAGAGGATCTCAAAGCTGGAGGAAAGCCTGAGGGAAAGAGTGGCAGCAGCACTGGTTAGCCAGGCCACGCTGGAGGCCCTCCAACAGCAGCAGCAACTACAACAGCAGCAGCAGCAACTTCAGCAACAGCCGCCAACAGGTTCCAGACAGGAACCGCAGAAACCCGCCGAGCCCCCCGTCCATGACCCCGCTGACTTCGGCTTCCCCCAAATGGACTTCAGCGGAGTGGATCAATCAAAGCAGGCACCCAAAGGGAAGGTGGCCCATCTGACTCAGAAGCTCCGGGAGCTGGAGGCGGGGCTGGGCCAGATGCAGGAGGACCAGGAGCTGCAGAGGCAGCTCCTCTCCAGCCCAGAGGAGGAGCTGCTGGAGTACGAGAGGAGGCTGGAGGTGCTGGTGGATCTGCTCAGTCACATGACGTCCAGGACACAGCAGAGGGCGCCGTCTGTGGAGGTGAGACTCCGAACACAAAGTGTCCAAACTTTCTTTGGCCACGAATTAGTCTGACTTTTACGATATATTGTGTTTTCATTGAACAGACCAGATTTCTTTCTCCATGAAAAGTCGATCTCCGCTGTGGTTGGAGCACTCAGAGTCGCATTGAGGATTTTATTTTATGTCTCAATAACTTTGTGCCACGAGGCTCCTAACCTGTTATTTATAGAAACTTAGGAATTAAAACCTCTCACACAACAAGACGCACTTTTGGAAAAATTATTTTTGATAAATTTTAGGTCTTACAGCAGTTATTACTTGGTTATCTGTTTCCTGAAGTTCCATTTTTCTAAGTCCTAGTCCTAATTTGTTTTGAGATACATCTCTCATATTCCTTAGTATTTTTTTGCTCCTATTATTAATCTGTCATAATTTTATTGTGATTCTGAAATCATGAAATTAAGTTCATTACCTTTTGAAATGTCGTCAGTTCAACACATTCAAAAACTGTCACGGGCATCGTTTTGATGGGAAAATTCAGAGTAAAAAAACACTCTTTCTTGCTCTTTAATGTCAAAGATGATATAGTAACTTTTCTCAGAAGAATAATACTGAGTTGCGTTCGTATTTGATAAACTATAAGAAAAAAAATAACCTGAAAATATAAAATATTCTTTCGACTGACTGAAAATTGTGATCACTGAGACGTCTGTGAGCCTGCTGATCAAACAGCTCTGATACATTTAAACCTTTGGGATGTTTTGGTCAGGTGTCGTCTGGCGAGCAGCCGGCCGCTTCGCAGCTTCTTCAGCAGCTGCAGGAGGTCCGAGACGAGGTGTCGACCACCAAAGAGCAGCTGGACAGCTCCAAGCAGAGCTGCTGCAGACTGGAGGAGGAGCTGCAAGTACGTGATGGAAAACCGATTCTTACTGTTGATTTATTTAATTCAAGGATTTGTGGTATTTAGTAAAACTGACCAAGTGTTCATTTTCTTTCCAGGAGAAAACTTCAACAATAGAGAGACTCCAGGAGCAACTTCAGAAGGTTGGTTAAATGAGGCTTTTACAGTTTTTAGTGAGCTTTTACCAAACGAATCAGATTCACCACGTCATCCTTTGTCCTGTCAGGCGTCATCTCAAGGCAGTGGAGACACAGAGGACTCTGAGCTTCAACGAGAACTGACGGAGACTCGGAATGAGGCAGCGGCCACCAAAGAGGACCTGAACAGCTGCAAGGAGAGTTTGGAGAAGCTGCAGGAGCTGCTGCAGGTGCAAACTAAACTACACTCTGAAACTTCTTCTCTTTTTAATTATGCTGACCTTGTTAACACACCAAATATAATCACTAATGTATACTGTTATAATCTGTCGATTTAATTGAATGTTTAAAGTTCATATACGATTGTTTTCAGGAGCGGGAAATGACCATCGCTCAGCTTAAGGTGGAAATATTCCAGGTAAGTCAGAAATATCTCATTTCAAATCAATTGTTTTGCAGAGTGAAGCTCAGTGTGTGTGTCTGTATCATCTGACCACTTCTAATTCACTCTTCAGGTCAAAGCCGACGAAGACAAACCTGACAGCACAGAGCTCCTCCTGGAGCTCGAGAAGGTCCGAAACGATGCCGCTTCCACCAAAGAAGAGCTCAGCAGCACCAAGGAGCAGAGCGAGAAGCTCCAGGAGGATCTCCGAGGCAGCAAAGTCTCACTTTCTAAATTTCAAGAAGAGCTCCAGGAGGTCCGAATGAATTTTGAAACCACCAAAGAAGAACTCAGCGGCTCCAGGCAGCAGAATGAGAAACTCCAGGAGGAACTGCACCATCGGGAGCTCGCCATTTCTAAACTTACAGAGGAGCTTCATGACGTACGGACAGCCGTGACGAAGACGGAGGAGTCCGGTCCTCCTTCTCCGTCTCCCTCTCCGTCTCCTCAGCCTCCTTCCTCGACTTCTTCCACAACGCAGCCCAAAAGGAAAGGAAGCAAACAGCCGGCCGTGAAGGGAAGCAGCGCCAAAGATAAACCGTCTGTGTCCAGGAAGAACTCGTCCACTTCCAGCCAGTCCTCCGGCAAACCGCACAGCCCTCGTCCGAACGGCAGCTCGGAGCAGCAACACGCGGCCGTCGCCGACTCGTCCACGCAGACCGAACCGCTCCAGACGTCCGACCTCGGCCAAGGAGGGGAGTCCGCCGCCAAAGAGGAGGTGGAGGAAGTGATCGGGGAGTTCCAGGAGAAGATTGTGCAGATGCAGGAGCTCCACGCTGCCGAGATCCTGGACATGGAGGCGCGACACATTTCAGAGAGCGAGAACCTGCGGAGAGACAACCAGGCCCTGGAGGACGAGTGCAAAGCTCTAAAGGCCGTGATAGACAAGCTGCGCTCTGCTGAGGTGAGGCTCAGCAACAGGAATGAGCTGGTCTGGCTTTGAAAAATCTTCATACCATGAAGAATGCAGACAGTTTGGTCATGATTTTTTTTTAATGCAGTTTGAAGTTCATAGGATTTTTTCTGAAGGTTTTAGATAAAAAAAAACAAAAAAAACCAATAATGATCCTTTTCTCACATTTTCTTATTTTAATCTCATGTGTTTCTCTATAGGTTTCGTCATTAAGACAAGATCGCTCACCATCACACTTCAAGGATGGCTACACCAGCGGTACGTCGGAGCTTATTTACTCCTCTCTGTTGCTTTTCTTGTTGAGTGTAATAAAGAGTATCTAGTTTGATGAGTTGAACGATGCAGTCAGTGAACTTGTTGTTTCTTGTATTCTGTCAAAAACTGTCAGAGTTTAAATGTTATCCTGACTTTTCCATTCTAAAAACATAACATATAGGTAAACTGCTGCTGTTTTTATTACCAGTGTTTTACACGTTATGCTGAAGCTGTTTAATTCTTTAGTTTTTTTGCCAGAACAAATGTGTTTTGTCACTTCAGCTTTCATCTTTATAGTAAGCCTTGTTGTTTTTTTTTTAATGTTATTGTTTCTTCCATGTTGCAGACAGCAGCTCAGACTACAGCCAGAGGACTGGATACGACCTCCCGAGTTTACAGCAGGAGTTCAGGACGACTCCCGAGGGCGCCAGGCGAGAAACGGACGACGCGCTGTCCGATCGGATCAAGGTAAAGATCTCACTCTTCCATGAACCGAGAGTGGTGAAGAGTAAAAGTTTTCCTATCTTTCCAGTTATTGTCAGTCTGTTTAACATCAGGATCATCATTTTCATTCAGTGATGAATTGGTTAGTTTGTAAATGATAATGTTTGTTAATAAAGGTCTTAAGATGTTTATATCCATGTGTACAGCAGGTTAAAGCATGGTCTTCTTATGACAGGCAGCAAATGTAAAAAAATGTTCAAATAATGTGCATAAAGTTAAAATTTCTACAACACATCCCTGAAGTGTGACTATTTGATTTGTCGTGGAAGAGACTGAAGCTCATGCTGAAGGTGTCTCTGTGTGCTCCCGGTCTGACCAGACGCTGCTCAGAGAGGTGCACCAGGAGGGCATGCAGGTCCTCTCCCTGTCGGAGCTGCCCATCCCTGAAGGCGAGCCCGCCGGCCACTTCAACCTCCAGGGCTGGGCGAAGGAGAGAGACGCGCTGCTGGCGACCGTGGAGTCTCTGAAGAACCTCGTCACGCAGATGCAGACGCACAGAGAAACGCAGGTAGAGCAAGACTTCTGGGGTTTGATGCACATCATGGTTTTCCCTCCTCCCAGTCCCAACCGACAATAGAAGGGAACTCATGTTCTTCTTTGGTGTTCATGTCTGCTGCAGGCGTCGGGTGCCGACTGGCGCCGGCAGCTCCTGGACGCAGTGCGGCAGGTGTTTTTGAGGGAACGCGGCGTCCTGAAGAACGCCCTCTACAGCCAGCTGGACCTGCTGGACACCAACGACGCCATCATTCACCTCAATCAGCTGGAGCGCAGACTGGCCGAGCAGGTCCATAACCGCACATCTGTAACGCTTCAAAACAGGACTCCAGTCCAGTTGGAGTGATGGATAGCAAACCTTAATGAGAAGAAAATTTAAGTTTGTCTATTCAGGCTGATTTTATACAAAGAAATAATTGGATCACCTGACATATTAAAAATGAAAACGGACACATGCACGTCTTAGGTTTATTTCTCCAGTTTTTCTGTTCCCTGGTTACCCTTTGAGCTAAAATCTAATTGACGGTGTTGTGACTCTGATGCAGGACATCCAGCACAGAGAAGCCATGAGTTCTCTGCACACTGCAGACAGATCCAGTCTCATCTCTGAGCTTCATCAGCTGCGCGCTCAACTGGAACAAATTCATCAAGGTAGCCCAGTTTAATGACTATTTAAACCTATTTTCAATACAGTTCATGACTGACTTATCTGTAAATAAATCTGTCATGTAAATGCAAAATGGATTTTTTTTATTTGTGCATTGTCATAATTCAGGGGTCCAGCCCGCCCTCAGACTGGCTGGTGAATGTAGCATGACGGAGCAGAGGGCCGGAGGAGGAGGAGGAGGAGGAGGAGGAGGAAGCTCTGACGGAGTAGCGGAGGGCGACAGGCTGCTGCTGGAGGAGCTGAGGAGCGAACTTTCCCAGACTAAACTGGAGTTGGAGACGACACTGAAGGCGCAACACAAACACCTCAAAGAGCTGGACACACTCAGGTTAGATATTAAACATATCTGAACCAAAAAATGGTTTAGATTTATATGTTTTAATGGGCTTACATGTATTTTTCAACAAATGGTTTTATGTAAATTGATAGTTGAGCCTACGATCACCGTGAAAACAATTCAGTCATTTACAAAAGACTTTGATAACAATACTTTCATATTGAGCTGTTTCCTCTTGATGATAACTTGAAGGGATCATGTTTCAGTGTCAGTAAACGGACACAATGAAAAACGTTTTAGTGGAGATGTCAGATCTAGTGTCTTATGTCCTCACAGTAACAATAGCATCAGAACAGACCTGAAGCTTTGCTCTAAGTGAAAAGTACAAAGCATGATGCTTTATAAAAAGTCAGTTCTTTCAACTACCAACCTAAGAATTTTTGAGCTACCTTTTAAATTTTAATCTTTATGATTTTGGCCTTCAGGAAAACACTGGATCTCAATTTTATTCTTTTTTTTATATATGTTCCTAAGATTCTTTGTTTTGGGATTTTTATAATTTACAACCTCAAACTAATGAGAATTAATCAAAAGTCTTATGTTTCACTTTATGGGTAAAAAGTTACAAACAAAATGGAACTGCCACTGTTTTTTATTAGGACAAATGAACTCTTCTTCGCCTGCATTCAGATCTGTGTACCTGTATGGAATTTTTTTTTTTTTTTATCAGTTTTATACTTTGCATGTAGACTTAAAGAACAGGTCTTTTATCCTGTGATCAGGTTTCATCTTTTAGAATCTTGAATTTGACTTTACTCTCATGTTATTGGAGGATGTCTGTAAGAAGTAACATAAGTACAGTGAAATAGCATGCACACTGTGGTTAAATGTTTTACAGTCCTTTTCCTGAGTGAAATCAGTCGGATTTAGTTTGTTTAAAATGAGCGTATGGATGAAAGTGGACTCTTTGGAACGGTCTCCACAGGGCAGAGGTTTCACAGAAAGCTGCACAGATAGACGCGCTGACTGACCAGCTGACGGAGGAGAAGAAGAGGAGCAGAGATCTTCAGTGGGTCGTGGAGAAGGAGAAATGTCGCACCGGGAGAACTGAAGAGAGTCAACGAGAGGAACTGGAGGTCAGATTGCATTTTGAAGAGTGTGACTGTGTTTCTGGTGATTCTTCTCTTCTCTGTCGGTTGAGTTAGTTTGAGTCATTTCGAGCATTGTTTTCTTTTTGCCTCCAGGACCTGCAGCTCACCCTGGAGGAGCAGAAGTCCCAGCTGGCTCAGCTGAAGCTCACCCTGGAGCAGGAGAGGCAGGCCTCCTCTCAGCTCTCCCAGCAGTCCGAGCAGGAGCGCCTCGGCCTCCACAGACGCCTGCAGGAGCTCCAGGTCCAGCTGGAGACCGAGCGGGCCAAGGCCCAGGAGATGGACACGGCGCTGGGGAGGGAGCGGGAGCTGCGAGCTCCGGACGACTCCAGAGGCCTTCAGGAGGAAGGGGCTCTGCTGGAGAGGCTGCAGACGGAGCTGGACGACAAGCACGCACAGGTGGGATGTTTGTTTCTTTGTGTGTGGCTGAATTGTCTCCAGATGACCACAAACCATACAAATGTGAACTCGCCGTTCCAAAAAAAAATGAGTCACAGCCTGCCGTTTGCTAAAAGAGTGATTCAGCAGTGAGGATGGAAAATAAGTCAAACTGCTCACAGCTTGTAGAGATGCTGCTTGTGCTGAATTGCCGTAGATTGAGGGGTTACCAGAAACCCAACATTCATACATAATTACTGAATTCACTCACACAATAAGATCCCGTCTCGTTCATTGCTGTCAGATTTCGATCGCCGTAGCCTGAAGTGTGCTCCTCCTCCCCAGGTGGTGCAGCTCCTCAGCCAGGTGGAGGCCCAGAGGCTGGAGGTAGTGCGACGGGACGAGGAGCTGACGCTGACCAGCCAGAGGTCCAGACGAGACCAGGAGGCGCTGCTGGAGGCCCGGACCCAAATGGAGGCGCTGCAGTCGCAGATGCTGGAGGTCCAGGAGCAGCTGGAGACGCAGCTGGAGAAGAGAATGGGTCTGGAAGAGGAGAAGGAGCGACTGGAGGAGAGGCTGCAGCAGCTGGGAGAGCAGAGAGGAGGGAGGCAGGAGGGTGGAGCTCTGCGGGATGACGGGCAGAGTGTGAGTGACTCACCGTCTTCAGTGTATTTGTGATGCTGATGTTTGAATAGCTGTGTTCATATTAGAAATTACTGTAAATAAAAAGAAAACATGATGTAATTCTGCATCTGATCATGTAGCTTTGTGCATTAAAGCCGTGGTTCCCGTCCTCTGAACAGGCCGCACATCACAGCGAGTCCGCTGACCGAACCAAAGACTTGCTGCTCCAGCAGAGGACTGGAGGCCTTCAGGCGGCGAGCTCCGGCGCCTCCCCTCACAGGGAGACGTCTCCCACGGCGCACGGCGGCGGACTCCATCACGGCCCCTGGCGGACGGTCGACAAGATCGTGGGAAGGTTGCACCTCATTTCCTCAAAGATCCACAGCATGGCCAGCAAGAACACCGGCAGGTGAGTAGATGAGGATTAATCTCATAACGGTGTTTTCATGAAGGACGTTTGGTTTCATTCCGTCCACAAAGCAGAGATATTTGTCCGAGATGGTTTTGACACAGCCTTGAACTGCGCTGTTCCTCATGTGTTCTGCACAGGCTGACTGCAGAGGTGGACAGTGAGGAGCTGTCCTGGGTCCAGTCCAACGTTGAGGAGGTGATCTCCATGCTGCAGCAGTCCCCCGGTCTCCCCTCCGTCCCCGAGGTCAGCACAAATTGTCTTCTGGGTCTCTCGTCGCTTCAATGCTTCATGTTTGGTCCTAATAAGAGGAAGTAAAATATTTCTCACCAAACATGCTAGGTTCAGTTTCTCTGTGTGAATCAGACGCTCGGCTCCAGTCAGCCGTTTGTGTTTTCTGAACTGACATCTGCTGGGCTTTTTTTTTTTTTTTTTTTTTTTTTTTTACACACGGTTGTGACGGCCTGTCAATCTGCTGCCTGTGTCCCTCAGAGCGTGTCCCTGCTGGCGGGAGGCTCCTCCAGCTCCTCCAACGCCCTGACGGAGCGGCTGCTGCGGCAGAACGCCGAGCTGACGGGCTTCGTCAGCCGCCTGACCGAGGAGAAGAACGACCTGAGGAACCACACGCTTCGGCTGGAGGAGGAGCTGAGGCGCTACCGGCACGCCGTGCCGGGATTGGACAGCAGCGTGAGTCACTAGTGCCTGTTAGAGAGTCCTGCATTTTCAGATCATGATAGTGGTGAATAGATTTTCCCGTTTAAAATGTTTTGAGAGCCTGAAAAAAAATGTTAAAGCTCATGCATCGAAGAAATGACGGTTAATTTTCTTCATGCAGTCGAGCAGACGGGACGTATCCAACGTGGACTCGTCGGTTCTGCTGCTCTCTCAAGAGCAGGAGGCCTGGGCCCGAGAGAAGATCCGCATGGAGAAAGCTTTGCTTCTGGCTCAGGCCCAGGTGGCTCGGCTCAGAGGGGAGATCAGGTCCGAAACCATGCGGGACATAACCGGGCCCGAGGCCGACAACTCTGCACTGAAGGTCAGAGGATCAGGAACAATCCACTTGTTAATGAAGAGACTTGCTGTGTGCAGAAAGCTCATCGTTTTCCCTTTGCTGATCCTTTAGAGGATGTATGGGAAGTACCTGAGGTCAGAAAGCTTCCGCAAAGCGCTGATCTACCAGAAGAAGTATCTGCTGTTACTGCTGGGCGGCTTCCAGGAGTGTGAGGAAGCCACACTGACGCTCCTCTCCAGGATGGGGGGCCGGCCGTCCATCTCCGGCCTGGAGTCCTTCAACCAGCGGCGCCGAGGCCTGATGCGCTTCCGCTCGGCCGCTCGAGTCGCCATCGCCCTCTCCAGGTCCGCTACCGGATCTCCAGACTCATTCTTTTTGTACGGCGATCATTACTGTAACGTTTATCATTGTGTTGACGCAGAATGCGTTTTCTGGTGAAGCGATGGAACAAGGCGACGGGGATGAGCTCGACAACCTCCTGTGGCGTCAACAAGAATGGTTCGGGACAGACTCTAGGTGGCTAAAAGCAGCTCCGAATAATGTCAGGTCTTATGGATCTTTAACGCTGGAGAGATTCTCACTCTTATTGGCTCAATCTCGTGCAGGTACTGAGGCGAGGGATTCTCCGTATCTCCACCCCGGCAGCGTGGAGCTGTACAGAGGAAGTGGAGGAGGAGGAGGAGGAGGAGCCTCCAGCAGAGGGAGGAGCGGACGGGAATCCCCCCGATCAGCCATGTCCTCAACACACCACCGGTACAGCTGCACAAGGCCTCCCTCTGACCGATTATTAGTAGTGTTTGAGGAGTTTGAACAACAAATTTACACCAGTGAATTTCATCATTTACCTCATTTGTTTGTACATGAGTCTTTATGTAAAAACATCACAATGATGACACTAAAATGGTTAATTCGTATCAATAAGCAGCACAAACATAATGAAAAATAATCAAAGTAACAGAGAAAAGGATCCAAACAGTTTATTACATTCATTTAACATTAGTTAACTGTCAGTTTATCCGTCATTGGACTGGGAGCTCTGGTGTGTTGTTTTGATAGTGTGTAACGTTGTTTGATGTTCTTGCAGGTTTCATACGGCTGGAGACCACGGAGCTCTCACCTGTTCCCACCTGCAGAGCTACGACCCCGACCGAGCCCTCACCGACTACATCTCCAGACTGGAGGCCCTGCAGAGGAGGCTGGGCAGCGTCACATCAGGTAATGTGAAGCTGTCTCTACACAGATATCAAGGACAGAACAGAACAAAAAAAATTAGTGTCATGTTGTGGTATTGACTGACTGACTGGCTGACTGACTATTGATTGACTGTGTGTTTTCTCCTCAGGTGCTTCTTCTTCATATGCTCAATTGCACTTTGGCTTGAGGAGATAAGATGCTGTCAAGTTACTTTGGCTTGAAGAAACTCAGTTGCCTTTTCTCGTGCTGAGCGCTCTGCTGTTTTCTATCGTTCTGCTGTGGACTGTATCTTTCCATGTGGACCAAAACTCATCTTTTTTTAATTCGTGTACTACATGTTGTATTCAGGCTTTTTCGTCGCCAGCACTTGAAAAAAAAAAAAACAAATAACAGCGATGTTTGTAATTGGATCTGCCTCCTTGTAGTGGATGACCTACAATCCTGTATATTTGTCTGATGCTAATTTAAGATTCTCCGTGATTAATTTATATGTCTGTGTTGTGTGGGTGGAGCGTTATGTAGAGGATGTTTGGGTTTACTGTTGAGGAGGCTGCTACTGGATATTCTACACTACACTGTGTTTCGTTTTGGCTGGACAGACTACAGAGGACATTTGTAGAGAGCGTATTTTTGTAAAGCGTAGGAGCTTTGAATTTTCTGGGTATTTTGTCAAAAACTGAAATAAAGATGACTTAATTATTTCAAAGAGATCAGTAGTTTTTTGTGTATCGGTCAGCTACCTTAAGCCCCTTCCCCTTGTAAAAGTTGAAATATTGTTCATTTTTACAGGTTCTGTCAGGGGAAAATACTTCCTAACTTCATCTGAACCTCGATTCAGTTATAAATGCACCTGAATGAAAGTATGAATTCATTATTCTGATATGTTCTTGTGGTAGAAATACTCTAAAGTGAGGATTCGATTCATCTGTTTGATCTGTTCCTGCTCTCCAGTTAAGAGGAAAACATTGATTCTCAAACGGTGGGAGCTCCCTCTAGTGGTTTCTGAAGGGATGAGGCATTTTCTCACTGTGAAGTGGATATATTAAAATTACATTTGACAGGTCAACATTTCTACTTTTATTAATTTTGCACTGCCAGATGGTGCAGCTAAATGTTGGTATTAATTAAAAAAATAATAGAGCAGAATTTACTTCCTGAAAAGAACAAATGTTTGTCAAAAATGTGGTGAATTTCATCTTTATTATGCAACATCTGAATATCAACAACAATGAAACATTACGTTTCACCATAAGATCCGATTTCCAGGCATCCATCTCCAAAAAGTGCAAACAATTCTCAGAAAAATGGAAATTACAGCATTTACATAAGAGCTGATCAGTTCTGGTCCGTCGAGCACAGTTGTCCAAAATATGGCCCGTGAGCCAAACCTGGGTCACGAGACTGTTCGATATGGCCCACGGAATGAAGCTGCTATATTAGGTTTTGAAAAAGTGATTTAATGACATTTTCAGAAAGCTGCGTGTGCCGGATGAGCTGATACAAGGATAAACATCAGTTCAAAGGAAGCTCGTGTCAAATGTCAAAAAGCTGTAAATCAACCTGGGAGGTGCAGTTTCAGCACCTGCTGTTTCTTAAAAACATCATCCTGCAGTTTTATTAAATTTCACAGGTTTTTTTCTTCACTATATCACTCCCTGGACATAAATCTGGAAAACAGAAAAAAAAAATCATCCTGGGATGACTGCAAAAGTTTAATTCAGTCATTTCACACCATTAAGGCACACAGATGTTGAAAGAGCTTCAGAGTCACAGTGAAAACACAAATAACTGAAAACTTCATCTTTTGTCCTGACTTACAAACATATGTTGTGCTTATCAGTAACTGGGAAGTGGGACATATCCTACTTCCAGGTGGGGAAAAATACATGTGGATGCCTTTAAACTCAGAACTTCCCACTGGGAAAATAAGTTGGACAGCGCTCAGAGAAGCAGATCTGACTTCCGGGCGAAGGCTGTGGGAGAAAACCAGACCCACACATACACAGCAAGGCAGCAAAGGATGGAATCAAACTGGTGACTTCCTGCTGTGAGGGCGAGCGTTAACCACTGTGACACTGTGAAGCCCACATTGTCACATCTACACGACAATGGCGCTTCTTGGTCGCCACGTTTTTACAGTTAATGAAAACAACTCCCCTTTATGAGCCTATAAATCTGAATTATTTCCAAACTTGATAAAGGGAAATGTATAAATATTATTGCCTGTTCTTGCTTAATTGCATATATACTCTGGCTCACAGTGATGAGGATCAATTCTTTTGCCACCTTTCTGGGAACTTGCTGTTTCCTGCTCTGTGATCCCTCCCACCTGCCTAAACGCTCCATCGCAGCTCGACTCCAAACTTGGAAAAAAAGAAGGATAATAGCACAGGTTGGACATTCAAGGAAGTGCAAATGTGGATCGTTTCCTCATTTTAAGTCCCATCAAGCTTGTTTCTGAACATGTGGGATGTTTCCTGGCCTCTCACTGCGTCCTCCTCTTGTATCTGATGACGGGGTTGTGGGGGGTGTGGATCATGGTGGTGTAGTTGATGCTGGGGAAATATCCGTCCACCAGGTCGAACTCGTACATGCGCAGCAGAGTAGACCAGATGGTTTTGATCTGGACGTAGGCGAAGTTTTCCCCGATGCAGCGGTGACGGCCTGGAGAGGTACGGGAGGGAAAGGTCAGAGTCGATCGATCGCTCTCAGACGGAAGGGAAGAAAAGAGTATTGTGTTTTCTTACCGGCTCCAAAAGGCACATAAGCAAACTTGTTCTCTCCGATCAGGGTCTCACTCAGGTAGCGGTCGGGGTTGAACTCCATCCTCTCGCTCCAGGTGTCGTGCAGACGGTGGTTGACGGTTGGGGAGACGCAGACCTGGTGGCCCACCGGGATGGTGTATCCTGCAGCAGTCTGAGAAAGCGAACACACACACACACACACGTTGGCTATAGATGTTTATCTCACGGGAGGGGTTACGACAGCTGGAGACGACAGCCGTGTGCCGCTACCTGAGGAGAGCGAGCCATCCTCATCATGGTCATGATGGGTGGGCGGAGCCGCAGGGTCTCCTTCAAACAGCGCTCCAGCAGACTGAGATCCTTCAGCTGAGGGGGACAACAGGAAGGAAGACGGGCGGTCAGCGCCAACATTACTGTGATCGACCGAGCAGCAGCTCGTTCAGTAAATCTGACCTGGTCAAAGTCGAGGGGGGGCAGGTCCTCTCCGCACACGGCCTTCTGCTCGGCGTAGCAGCGCCGCTGCAGGTCTTTGTCTCTGGCCATGAAGAAGCCCATCCAGGCGCTGGTGGTGGAGGACGTGTGCTGACCGGCCAGGAGGAGACCGATCAGCATCCCAGATATCTCGTCATCATTCAGCGGACGCCCATTTCTAAAGAGAGAGGGAGAGTTTCATTTAAACTGGCACATCGTGGTTAACAGTGGGGTGAATATTGACAGACGTACTTGTAGGTGGCATCAATGAGGGTCTGCAGGATGTCGTCCACTTTCTCTCCAGACGTCCTGCGCTTCTGAATCACCTTGAAAAATATGTTCTTGATCTCTCTGTGGGCTTTGTCCCTCTTCCTAAATACAAATAAAAAAAGATTTAATGAACACTACAAAAAACTCAGATTACTGGTTGTGCTTTTTTTTGTTCCTGTAAACTTAGAAAGCTTTTGCAGATGTAGGCCTACCTGAAGCTGGGCAGCGGCAGCCAGCCGGGCAGCAGCCAGGCAGCGTGGCTGAAGCCTCCGTCCAGGTCGGCATACAGCTGAGCCACTCGCTCGTCCAGCATGCTGCGGATCTCCTTCCCGTGCAGGCAGCTGCTGGCCGTCAGGATGATCAGCTCAGACAACGCCTCAAACAGATCTGATGCAGAAAAACAAAATCAGCCCATCAGAGACGGGAGGGGACGGGAGCAGCAGTCACTCAACATTCCACTGAGTGTAAAAATTCTTACTTCTCTCCCCGCTGTCTCCCCATCTCTGGAAATACTCGATGGTTTCTGCCTCGATGATCTTGATATGTTCCTTGAAATGAGCGATGTTCAGTCCAGTTTTCAACATCTTCTTTTGCTCCAGAAAGATCTGCAACACATCACAGCAGGTGTTCATCGACTTGTCTTTTCCTCTCGTGAACTCATGTTGAATGTGACCCTGGGGGTTTGGACACTCACAGGATTGGGCACATCGTAGGCCACTCCTTTACCAAACACCGGCGTGGTCAGCCTGGAGTACACGTCCTCGGCGTTCAGGTCCTCGTTCTTACTGTTGAACATCAGCGCGGCGGCTTCACTGCCCAGCAGGTAGGTGAACGTTTTCCCCACCATGGTGAAGCTGAACACGGGGCCGTACTGGGTGAGAGCAGAGTCCAAGAGTCAGGACGACGGCGCTTTTCTCTTTATTGACTTATTCGATTCGGCTGATAGATAGATACTTTATTAACCATGAGGGAAATTCAATTCACTATTGAAGACACTGATATTAAAATTGCTACTGCTCTGAAAAACTAGAAAGTGCAGGTTCATTTTTAACAATACAGTATGTGACTGCCTTGTCAATGGGAGTCATTGAAATCGATTGGAGGCACATTGCTTTAGCACACTGCACAGGATAAGGGAATTACATAATACTGGTAAAAGCACAAGTACTAACCCTACCAATCAATACTTAGTTATGGTAAGGTGAGTATTTGCTGTAGGTTGAGTCCACTGTATGTGTGATTATTTGTGCAAACTCCCGTTGATTCATATGTTTTTAACAACTTTTTAAGTTATTTTCACTTTTCACTTGACTTCAACTTTCTGTGCTAATATACCATGAATGTACAAAATAATAAATATAAGGAGAAAATGTTTGGTTCAACAATATAAAGAAGAAAAGATGATGAAAACAGCACAATTAAAAACGCAGGGACGAATAATATGCAACTAAATCAGCTTCAAAGTAGTTCTTTTTTTCTTTTGCTTTTTGTTAGAGGGCTGCAGACTTGATTTCATACTCACTTTATCATAAGCTTGTTCCAGAAACTCAATGGGACTTTTTCCAAATGAAATGGCATGTCCAAGGAAGGGGATGCTGGAGGGAATGTAGGGCGGATGTTTCTGCAAAGCCAAACACGAGAGGGTTTATAAACACCCTGATCTGAGTCTGACTGAGACAGAATAATATCAATTTCATGATAAGCTCACCTGGCCGCTGTCAGCAGACTGTCTGAGCAGGAGTTTGGAGACGTAACCCAGAGTCAGGGTGATGACAGAGGCGGCCAGCACCACGGAGGTCAGGTTGTCGTTCATCCTCTCCACGGTGTCCACCAGCAGCCGGCTGCTGATCTGGTACAGGTGCATCGACATCGTAGCTCCTCGTGCGCCACAAGAGATACGGGAAATGCGACCTGCGAGTCCCTCACGGTCCAGAAGGTCTGACGGGGAGCTGAAGTGGACAGTTGGTGATATTTCCCCAATCTTCTACCTGTCAGCGCAAGTCCTGCCCCCGCCTGACCAACGCTGGCTTCTGATTGGCTGCCGGCGGGGTGTCAGTCACGCAAGCCGCGTTCTGATTGGCTGATCGTACCTGAACCGATGTCGTGCTATATGATGTCACTCCTCCGACCGGACACCGGCAGCACTTTAACCGTTCAGTCCGCACTTGACCACCGAATTCTAATATGCAAATACCATCTTATATTGTTTTGCTATTCTTCTTTTTTTTTTTGTTTGTTTAACTTTTACATGCTTTTCCAATCTGCAGCTGTAAAATCTAGAATTTCCCAGATGTGGGAGGAGTCAAGAATCTGATCTAAGTTTTTAACAGAAATTGAAAAATTTAAACTATTCAGTAAGAAGAACATTTATTTATGATTATTGTAAGTTATACATATTTTAAGTTATATATTTTTTTTTAAAACACAAACACATCGATGTTCATTCATCAATCAGTTTATTAAAACAAACATTAAATAATAAATGTATTTACATAGAACCAAAATATAAGACTCATCAAAAGACACAATGCAAAGCCTGTTTGTTATGTAAAATGATGTCCGTGACGGGAGGCCGACTCTCCGTCCAGAGTAATTGCAGTCACACGATGGTCAGTATGAAAAAAAAAAAAAAACCTGCAGTGGGATCTTTGGCAGCTGTGGTTTCTCCACCAGCTTTCAGCCATAAGCGTACTTGTCTGTTATGCCCTTATCATTTGGAGTCATCTGTCCACTCAGTTTCATTAGAAGCTTCACAATAAGGCCAGCCTGCAACCAAAGAGCAGATCAAAGAGGTTAAGTCAACAACATCACAGCAATTCAATGATTTTAGGTTTTTGTGTGTGTAAAATGAACATGTATCATCTTTTTTTAATGTGTAGTAGATATGAAATGTGCTAACTACAACATTGGGTCGACTTGATGGAAAGATTTCAAGAATTTTTGTGCTTTTAAGTCTTGAAAATAAAAAGGACAAAACTGCAAAATATGGAAAATAAAGCACAATATAAGATGCGTAACACAGTTACCTGTTTTGTGTGCACAATGAAGTTCATCTTGTTGTCTCCGCTGTGTATCTGGAAGTATTGGTCAGCATGTCCCAGCTGCCACATGAATGTGCCATACTCTAAACTAATGAGGAGGACCTGCAAGAGAACACATCAAATAAGCGATCATAATATGATAACATGAATGATATATTTATTGTTCACATTCTCATGTTACTCTTACTGTCCACTTGAATATCAAAGTATATCACACACCTTGGTCTCCATGTTCATGAGGTGCAGCCCCTTCGTGTTGACCCCCACGTACACTCGGATGACCTTGTGGTTGCTGGCGCTGGCCTTGGTGTAAACCTGCCCCGTGAAGAAAGCTGCCCCGTAGGTGGGGATGTCCCAGCAGTTCTGCAGGAAGAGGCGCTGCAGGTGGTGCATCTCTTTGCTCACCCCCTCACTGGTGCTGAGGGCCTGTTAGAGAGGAGAGGAAGACGAGGCTGAACTCCCTCAACAAGCAACCAGGTTTCAGTAAGGCAATGGAAAGACTTAAAAAAGTGTGTACTTTGTACTCGTGAAGAATTCTGTTGGTCCAGTGGTACGCTTTGCTCTTCACCTTGGATATTGGCACAATTGACTTCAGGTTTTCCTCACTGTTGAGATAAAAGTCCAAACTTTTTTTAGGGGAAACATACTATAATTCACAATACGTATCCTATCATGACTGATCATGCATTTTAAAGCGATACTTCAACATTCTGGCAAATTGGCCCATTTAGCGCAATTATTTAGTCATTTCGAACAGTGTATTTACTTTTTTTGTGAGGGCGAACTGTTGTTTATTCAGAGGTGAGTCGGGGAAGGTTTTCGGGACGGACACAATGGAAGTGGATGGTATTTTGGTTCCCCCTCGTCAAACTCATCAAATACACAATCCAACAACCCCAAAACACTTTGGTGGACACGTTATAATCCGCACATTAACTACGCTGTGGAACACCAACAAATAATATTGTAGCATTACGACACTGAAGCAAATACTGGGAACTACTTTTTCTTTTGAAATCACTACGCCCAGACAAGTAGTTCCGTCTTAGCAATCTTCGCATAAACAACTCAATCTCGTAATTTTGCATTAATATTTCACAGCGTAGAGAATGTGCGGATTATAATTTGCCCACCAAAGTGTTTTGGGGTTGTTGGATTGTGTATTTGATGAGTTTGACGAGGGGGAACCAAAATACCATCCACTTCCATTGTGTCCGTCCTGAAAACCTTCCCCGACTCAACTCTGAATAAACAACAGCTCGCCCTCACAAAAAAAGTAAGTATACTGTTCGAAATGACTAATGAATTGCGCTAAATGGGCCAATTTGCCAAAATGTTGAAGTATCGCTTTAACAGTTTTCAGGTCGCTTTAACAGTTTTCAGGTAAACTTGACAAAGCAAAATGTAAAGAATGGTTTATTTGATAGAATCAGATGTGAGGTTTTGTCTCTCTATGTCTGAATCCAGCTCTGGTTAGGGTTAGGACTTATTTACTTGAGGAACCCTTGCTTGTGCTTCTTGCTCTCATAGTTGCCATAGATGATCTGCAGGAGGAGGCTGGCCAATGTGATCAGCTTGCTGTCTGGAGCAGGGAAGAAGCCCTTCAGGAGGCAGTGACGGGCTTCATCGAAGAGGATGAGGATGGCGAGCGGATCCTCCACCTGAGACACAACAGTGAGAAGATGAGTTATGATGGCTCAGTATCAGTTTATATCCAACCTTTCCATTCACACTCAGTCTCACAGATTTTTCCGATGTCCAATCTGCAAATAGGGAGGTTCTTAAAACTGCAGGATACCTTTTTCTCAACCTCGAGAGGCAGCCGGACATCCCTGCGAAGGAAGAGCTGAGGCGACTCTCTCTGAGGATCCAGCACCGTCAGGTCCGTCACAATTTCCGTCCAGATCCGCAGATGCTGCAGCGGCTTGTGGTACGGCTTCAGCTGCAGGTCTGCCACACAAAACACACAAGTCATGCTTTGATTTTGCAGGTATTATGTACAAAAAAGACTATTTGAGTATGGACTCAAACATTTCTGATTAAAAAAAAAAAAAACACAAAACAGACATGAACAAATGATTTTCTCCCTGAAGGTCCTTCACTTTACTGATGAGGTTAACCAAGTTGAACATGCGGACTCACGGAGATTCTCTGAGCAGATCCAGATGGTGAAGTACTGCTGGGTGTCCTGAGAAAGACGCATGCCCTCCATGATCTGCTGCACGGTCGTGTTGTTGCCGTGTTTTAGCTCCACGGAGCGATAAGACCCATCCATCCGGTAGATACGCACCTTCTCGTACTGACAGATGAGAATGAAACATGACTTATTCCATCCATTTTATATGATAGAGGCTTAATCCTTTGCTTTAAAAAAAATCAACCTGTCTATGTGGAAACGGCCCCATCTAGTGACCAACAGAAATCAGTCTGAATTTATACTCACAGGGGCCACAAGGGGGTGTAGTGGGAAGCACTTACACCTCAGCACACTGGTCACTGAGTTCAAATCCTTTCTCTGTGTTTGGCACATCCAGGGTGTATTCTTTCACCCATTGTTTTTTTTTTTTTATCTTGAGTTTTAAACTGACTTTGCCATATATAACCAACTTGTGATAAATGTTCTTTTTACATTGAAATGCCATCAGATAAACACTGTTGTAAAAGTAAAGGTGTATGAATACAAACAAGTTTCTCAATCTGAAATTATCTTCTGTAATTCAAATCACTAAATCATCACACTCATTACATTACAGATGTAATGATGTAATAAGATACAGAGGATGTGACTCACCGGTTTGCTGGTGGCCTGCTGCAACAGTTTCATGGCTTCCTCCCATTCGTTCTGTTTGTTCTCCTCACACACTTGTAAAGGAGATCTTTTCTGCTGGTCCTCTATGTGCTGTCATTAGAAAGATTCACGATGTGAAAATCAGTACCAGAAAAGCAACATTTAGAATAACCTGTTCACAGTAAATCGAAATAATCGGTAAATGTTTTGTGACTATGTATGTCTTCAAGGGGGAAAAAAAGACAAATTATAGCTTTGAAGTGTGTCAACTACGAGTAGATGTAAAAACAGAATCCAAACTGAAATTATTGCACAAAGGTGCTGCAACTCTTCATTAGTATTGTTTATAAACTGCATTATGTGTTTATTTCAATCGAATCAGCTGCAGAAATGAGACACGTATTTCCATATGTGCTGAGTTTCCTACCCTGTCGATCTCTGGGTGCTGCAGCAGGAGTTGCACGATGTCTGCGTGGCCTCCTCGAGCTGCAAAGTGCAGCGGTGAGCTGAGCTGGCCGTTCAGCAGGTTTGGATTACAGTTACCTTTCTCAAGCAGCAGCTTGGTCGCCTCCACTTTACCATGCCTGGATGGAAACACAGAGTAAACAAGATTAACTCAATCCAAGAACATCTAAAAGAAAAAAAAAGAGTTTGGATGAATGCTGAATCCTCATGTGATCTGAATGTGAGACTCACCAGCAGGCATAGTGTATGGGAGCCCAGTGATCGCTGTCCAGCTGTTTGACCGAGAAGCCGCTGTCCAGGAGCTTCGACAGCAGCTCTGTGTCTCCTTCACAGGCACTGCGGTGGAGGGGGAAGTCATCCACCCACTGATGCTCCCTGCAGACACACAAGTATGTACTGTGCTTTTTCAAGACGGACAAAACAAAGCAAGTAAGACTTTTCAGCCATCAGTGGTACAGACACAGTCCCACTGATTACCCAGAGTAGAGTTTTACCTCAAAGATAAGCAGAAATTAACAACAGATGTCAGTGGAAAACACTCACTTGTCTTCTGCCATACAGTTGGGCCCATGTTGCCATTTCTCCCTTTTGGGGATCTGGATCTTGGAGTAGTCTGGAGCTCCAAGCCCAAAGTAGGGGTTGATGATTACCTTGTCCACCTAAAGACAAAACAAAACAGGGATGGTAATTTCAGTTTAAGCACCAAGAGATCACTTATCATCATCGGTGTGGTGCCGAGGTGTTTCTCACCCGGTTGGTATACTGCAGGTCAGAGCCGTACAGCGGGTTCAGGATGCACATGTCGGCCTTCTCCAGGGACATCATCTTGCTCTTGATCTCCAGAGCGGTGTAGCCCATGTGCAGCCCCTCGTCGCTCAGTTTGCCCTCGCCGCCGTACGCCGGGTTGCTGACGTTGGTCTTGACCCGCTCCATGGGCGCCGGCCTGAACAGGGCGGGGATGGCGTGCGGCACAGTGTGCTGCTCTGCCAACCACCTGCGGAGGTGAAACGCACTACGTTGGAGACTGCTTCACCAAAAACTTAATCTGTGAGGGAAAACAAGTCCTTACTTATCTAAAGCCAGGAGCATCTTGGAGGTAATGGGGCAGAAGTGAGCGCTGGTCTCACTGCAGACCCGCATGATGTCCTGGAAGCAGTAAAAACTGGGCATCCCTGGGCTGTGAACAGGCTTGCTGTTGTCTGCGCAGAAGGACAGAATAATAAACTGTTTGTACCACGCTGAAATATGTTTTACCAACTCTGTAGATGACATTCCCTGCTCACCTTTGACACTGACAGGCACAACAAATAGCGAGGCTTCTTTCCCTTCATTGTCCCCTTCAAGTGGAAATTTCTTCATGTGCACCACGCGCTTCCCTGTCAATCACACGTTAACCAGTTCATTTTGACTGTCCGTATCTCAGCAGCGTGGTGCAACTGGTGCAGAAATGTCTCACCTATGAAGCTTTGGTTATTTGAGATCGGTCTGATTATGTCATCTACATAATCCAATATGGATTTGGATTTATCTCCTCCTGCTTTGATGGTCGTAGCCAGAAGGATTTTCTTCCTCTTCTTCTCCTTCCCCTCCAAAGGCACTTCTTTCAACAGGATCTTCACGAGAAGAAAGAAAAACATGTGACCGAGTCTGTTTAAAAGCACAGACTGAATTGTAAACCACATCCTCACACTCTGTGGAGGAAGAAACTACAGAAAAAGTCAAACTGAATCAGGTCAACTGGATATGATCCTCTCACTTGGAAGCAGTTCTCAGTCCTGATAATTAACTTTGACAAACTCATCAAAGTTCACCACGAACTCACACATACAGCCATAAGTCGAGTTTTGCACATTATTAATATTTGAAATGACAGTCATAATTTACCACATCCTCAGTGAAGATGCAGCATTTTGAGACTAACGCTTGAAGTTAGATTGTGTAATTCCTTCTCTGTGTACCTCATAGGCTTTGGCCCTGTATTCCTTCGAGCTCAGGCTGACTTGACTCTTCGGACGAACGACAGCAACAAACACATCTTCGAAGCTGTCCTCATTGCCCATGGCGCTGC
Source organism: Salarias fasciatus (assembly GCF_902148845.1). Lineage (NCBI taxonomy): Eukaryota > Metazoa > Chordata > Actinopteri > Blenniiformes > Blenniidae > Salarias > Salarias fasciatus. The sequence goes on along the minus strand of NC_043765.1, from coordinate 7,342,053 downwards.
CTTTGCCTCAGACCAGAGAAAATATCCTGTGCGGTGGCCAAATGCTGTGGAGAGGCATGCCTGAAACAGAGGGTCATAGCACCTGATCAAAGTGACTCTTAAACGACTGGAATCCACCAAGTACACACCGACACCAAAGATTGACAAAACACATCCTCTATTCCATACTGAAATAATAGATTACCGGGCTATTGTCTTCAACCACTGTGATCAAAATATTGTGTTAGTCTCATCCAAGCAACAACAACAACAGAAAAAAAAAGTTTTCTAAGTTTTGCTTTGTGATAAAGTGAAGGAAAAAAGTGACCTCAAATTGCAAATACAAATTGCAGATTTTAACTAGACGAAAATAATACTAACTAAAAGTGAGACATGAAAAGAGGGACCTTGGAGGAGCAGCAATGATTTAAGAAGAAACCCAATAACTCATTGTGCTATTGTAGGTCAACACGTGGTAATAACCATAATTAAAGTGCATAGTAATTGTTGCTCATGTTGGGTTACAGAAAAATCAGCACTGAGTCCAGACATGCTGCCGTAGGACGCAGCCTGCAGCACTGACACGTAAAGTATGGGTCAGTTTTTCCAGAGTGAATTTTTAGCAGTTCCTTTAACCAGTCAGTCATATTAGAGACCCACCCAGAATAGTCTGTCTGATACAGTAATATTCCACGGAGCTGGCATTAAGATTGGTCCTTGTGTATATAGGCTGCAGGAAACCAGCTGTTACAGGTTAATTATAGTTAAAGGTTTCAATTCAAAGCCAGTTGGGACGTTTCGGTTTGAGCAGTAGGCATAACAACACAGATGCTCAGACACTAAGATTAGTGATGCAGCAGTAAAAACTACCTTCCTGCTCAATACACATCTTTATCATCCAAGCTGTATAGTGAAGGTGAATATTGTATACTGAAGTCCTAAGATACAGAATTTTTTTTAGAAGATGTCACTGTATTCAGCACCAGTTGGCATAGATTTTTTTTCTTACATTACTTTACATTGAAACTGCATTAAATTTTCACTAAATGTTTCAACGTGTTGAAGGAAAGATGGGGTGAATTATTAATTAGTTCTTGCATTGCCACTGTACTGATCACCAGATAAGATTGGGCTGTATGTGGGCTCTGGACTAAAATGAAAATGACAGGCTTGAAACCTGAATCTGTCAGAGCTGCATTTAAGAAGAGGAGATGCTTTTATTTTGTTAACGCCCTGTTGATTTCAGTAATTTTAAAGACATTCAGACTGTGAAACTCAATATTGTGATGCTTTATTATAGCTAGATGCGAAACAAAACATAACATCACACATGTATAGATCTCCTGCCATAATAATAATGTCATTTACAGCTTTGTGAAGTAAGAATTTCCTCTACCTTCCTCCAGACAAACTTTATAAATAAACTAGTTGAGTTCAAAGGAAGGTCACGCCCCGGAAACCAGACTGTTTCTGTCTTTAAAGTGTTATAACAGACCATCATAAACGATTAATCATATCGAGTCGCTCTGTCCCGTACTTTTTTTAATCCACTCCTTCACACCAGACATAATAAAGTTTTAACGGTCGTCCAGCGGCTGTAGCCGGGATGCTACACCCTGCCGCCGAAGGTTTCTCCTGTTTCCGCTTCGCTGAGCAGATCAAACTCACCGAAAGCGACGTGACGGCTCCTCGAGCGAACCGGACGCGGAGGGCAGGAGCTCCGCGAGGGCCTGGACGCCGATGAGGGAGCCGGGGGTGAACGGGAGGCTGGCCCGGGTTAGCCGCTCGCTGCTCGGAGGAGTCGCAGGCCTTTAACTCGGAGCAGGGGCCGGGCTCTGGCTCTCTGGCTCTCTGGCTCTCTGGCTCTCTGGCTCCGGCTCTGCCGGGCTGCAGGCGGAGGAGTCACGTTTCACAGCTGCGGCGGAACGACAGAGGACTCTGGTGGTGAGGGGGACTCGGTGCGACTCGGAGGAAAAAACTCAAATGTTCCTCTGCTGGGTTTTTAAAATAACGCTTGTTGTAAAGACTGACTTTTGTTGTTAATTTTGCAGCACTTACAGCAACAAATGTGAACATTTACAACATACAGCTTTTATAAAGCTACCACTGTAGTCAACATTTTATATTTATATTAGTTTTGCTAATTTATTTTTGTGATTTTTGTGCAGTTTTTCAGTAGGTTTGACCAAGGCCTAAAATCTTAGCTAAAGCTAGCTTAAAGTTGCTGGCAATAAAGAGAAGTTGTTAAAGCAAAGTAAATTCACAACCTGTGAAATGACTAATTGTTGTTTATAGTGCTTTATTTTATATTATTGAACACAAGATTTAGACATTCTCTAAACGTCAGAAATTCATATCAAGTTAATGGGCTGCAGCTTTATTCAGATATTAGTCAACCCTTAAAACTCCCAAATCTGTCTTTCAGTTTACTTCTATTGTCATATCTTATAATTTGACATATTGTGTTATTGCCTTGAATCAGTGATTACTTTGAATAGTTGATCATTTCACAACTTTTGCAACCTTTCATCATGCCTCAATCTAAAGAAATGATTCATGCACAAGCATGTCCTGACATTTAAACAACCACCAACCAGAAAAATCACTTCAGCCCCATTGTATTTAATGTCTTTTGTTTATTGGTCAACCAGAGTCTTTGTGTGATGGCACTTCAGACTGTCATTTTTCCCCTGAGATAAATTTTTTACTTTATGAGGCCTCTTTCTTTCAATAATTATGACGTGTTTAAAAATAATAAGAAAAATAATTGTAATCAGATGGGGTTTTTTTTATTGTATTTTGGTACAATTTAGAAAATGTACAGCACAGAACACACATCTGAGAGAAGTCTAATTATGCAGAGATGATTTGGATTTGCCATATTGACACAGCTTGAGCAAATAATAATTTATGTATGTTAATGGAGAGGCTGTATAAAACTTCAGCATTTCCTGACAGCAGCCGACAGTGGTCGTTTTGGATAATAATGCACACATGACAACAACTAACAATGCAAACATAAGATGCAGCTAAAGTACAGGAATACGTACAAGGCTTTGGTCTAATAAATCTTTATAATATAGCATCCTTTATCATTTTTCCCCCATTTGGCCACAGCTGAGCTGAGATGTCTCGCTGTAGCCACCCGTCTTTCTCTTTCTCTCTCTGCAGAGGTTCATGTTGAAGGTGATTTTTCCGGTTGTTTGCACTGACTCATCACCTCCTGCATCTTCTCCTGGATGTCATGCACCCTGCCGGCCCACTTCTCCCACACTTCGTCTTCGTCGTCTTCAGTAACAGCTGTGTAGGCCATGAGGGCGATGAGGCCCATGTGGAACAGGTGAGCGATGTGCGAACAGCGGTGCTCCATGATCTCGCGGTCGCCGTCGCAGTTGTCCAGATACACCTTCAGCAGCGGTCTTCCAAACAGCGAGTGTGTGCCCATCACGCCGCGGTAGTAGACGTCCAGGCTCAGGTCGCTCTTGTCTCTCTCGTAAGTTTTCTCAAAGTTGTCCATGTAGCGCTGGGTGTGGTCTGGATCTTTCTTCACCTGAGCCACCATGGTGTTGAAGGCAGCATACTGGTGCTTGATGAACTCCTCATACTTGCCGTAGGTTTCGTTCACTTCATCAATGCGGATCTTCCTCAGGCAGTGTTGGTTCTTCTGGGAGATGCTCTCTAGTTTAGTATTGATTTCCTGGAAGTCCTTGTCCAGCTCGTGGCCCTCTTCATCCAACAGGCCCTTGCGGGCAACCCCGACCAGGGAAGAAACTACGCCGAAAATGGGGTCGATGGAAGAAGCGAAGGAGGAAACCTTCTCCACGCAGCACAGCACTTTGGCTGCAGTTTTCTTGATCTGCCCGGCGTCAGCCATTACTTCTTGTCTTCTGCCACGCTACAGCCGAACAATGTGAGTCAGTAGGCTGCAGGGGAAACAAAAATCACCATCATGCACCATGAAACTAAAATTAAACCAGTTCTCTGGTGACATTTATGTATGATAACTTTTAACAGGAGTTTCAACTTTATCACAAATAGTCTGAGACGGCTGTTCATCACGCTTCACCCTGAAAATGTAACTGAGGGCTAAAGCTGAGCGTACACACCACATGTCACCAGCTGTTCTCTGACACCACATATTGTGTAAGGCGATGCCAAAAGGTGTCATTTTACATTCTGATGGTACAATCAACAGGCAGCACTGAGGGCACGCGTCATCTGCAGACTACAGCCACCACTTCACGCTATTGTCTGTAGCCGTACGTTGTTTTCATGTTCTTGATTATTGAATATCTATTTGATCAAAAAATGGACAGACAACTTGAAGAAATGTCATGTTTACAGTCAAAAACTATGAGATAAATTAGTTTAAAGAGAGTGTAAACAAGCCCATATCTACAATACAACTCATTCTTTTAACAAGCATTTAAAGTTTTAGCTATACTTAGTTGTCATTTCATGTTAGAGCTACTGTAGTAGAATGAAGAGATCAAAAAGTAACAGTTTTAAACACTGTTTAAGTTTTTATACACAGAGTTAAAACTTATTTTATCGAAGAAATGTGATCAAACTAAGAACAAAAAAAAATCTGAATGATACCAAAAAAGAAAATGTTTGAAAAACCTGAAAAGACTATCTTCAGTTGAGTTTAAGATACTTTTTTCTTGTCGTTTGAAATGTGAAGTTTTGTAGATTTTTTTTTTTATAATCATCTCAAAAAGCACTAAAAATCTGTACTAAGAAAACATTTGCAGCAGTCTAATGCTAACATGGAAAACCTCAAACCCAAATCAAACAGGAGTGAGTCTTTGTCATATTTGTGGCATTAATCATCTTTCTCAATGTTGCCATGCTGGAAAAAAATACTGAGGAACAACAGTGGGTGTGTCTTCATTTGTAGTAACACTAAAAAAAGGAATGCAAGCAAAGAAATGGCTCCATCTTGGTTTCATCTTTAGCTGCTGGAATAACCTACAGTAGCTTGTTTTCCATCTTCAGCCTGAGCTGAAGATGTGTTGCGTTTCTTTTGAACCTTGTTTCCCTCATTTCCTGATTCCTAACCACACGAACATGATTCAGCCTCCTGCGTTGCTGTTAGTTCATCACTGAGCTGCCTCGGCTTCCATCCAGACTTTAAACACCCTTCATATCAGAGATTATAAAGAACAAGGGCATCAGATGTTTACTCACCGGAGATAAAACTGCTGGTATCCTTCAGTCTACTGCAGCCGTCTGAATTTCCTTTCCACCATTTTCCACCCCAGTCACATAAGGACTGCCTCCTCCTGCCAAATAAGGCAGTAGAAACCAGGAAGTGAGCCAAGCCTGCTCCGTGCTGATTGGACGAGGCGACTTCCTCCAGATGTACTGCACGCTGAGATTCCAACCAGAGGCTGCACCATGAGCACCGGACATCACATTCAGTGTTTATTTTAGTAGCACACACACACACACACACACACACACACACACACACACACACACCTTCCTAACCAGTTTGGGTGATCAGATGCCACACGAGTGTCAGATGCTGTGAATCATTTTACCAATGAAATAAATCCAGTTTTACGTTTCATGTTTTGCATTTTTGTCTCACTCATCAGTGTGCGTTGAATGAAGTCTAATAATCCATCCTTTTATGAAGCTGAAACAAAGAAACAAGTTAGTGAAACTTAAACCTGCCAAACATATTAAAAAAATAACACTAAAACACTTGTTTCTATTGATATTCCTGACAAGGAAATTAGACTTTTGCCAGTTGTTGATTGATTTAGCAGAAGTTATTTCCAGATTACCAGAAAATCATTGCATTATTCACACAGAAAATAAAACGATGGATGATTTTCTGAGACCGGCTCCAGCACACAGTGACCCTGAATTAATGAATAATGGATGAATAATTAATGAAGAAGGGATGGATGGAAAAAAAGAATCTACTACATTATATGTCAAACGAAAGATTTATGGCCCCCCAATAAACCCCTCCCCTCGCCATTTGTGGACCATTTGTCCACCATATGTCCACTGCGCATTTGTCCCCCCCCCCCCCCCCCCCCCCCCCCCAAACTTCCTTCCGTCGGAGGTCTTTTGAAGTTTTTACGACGGGTTAGGTGTTGACACATCTGAAGGGATGAGTAGGAGCCAGACAGTCGGTTAGAGGGGGGTGAATTTAAATTGAGATGGCGGAGAAACGTGTCATGAAGAGGTTATATTACAAGCCGAGTCATCCTGGTAGTTTCGGCGGGGTAGAGCGGCTTCATAAAGCGGTTCAAGATGAGACGGGAAAGAAAGTTAGGGTGGAAGATGTGAAAGACTTTTTATCATCTCAAGACACCTATACTCTGCATAAACCGGCTAGGGTACATTTTCCAAGGAACAGAGTTTTTGTTACAAGACCTCTCAAACAGTTTCAGGCAGACCTTTGCGATATGCGAGCGTTAGCGGATGAAAATGATGGGTATAGTTATTTACTCACGGTCATCGATGTGTTTTCCAAATTAGCGTACGTGCGAGCTTTGAGAAAGAAGACTGCGGCGGAGGTGGTGTCTGCCTTTGAATCCGTCTTTCGCGAGAGCAAGACGCCTGAAAAACTACAGACTGATGCAGGAAGAGAATTTTTCAACAAAAGTTTCAAGATTCTGATGAGGAAACACAACATCGTACATTTTGCCACAGCCAGTGATCTAAAAGCCTGCGTGGTTGAAAGATTTAACCGAACGTTAAAGACCAGAATGTGGAGATATTTCACTGCTAAGAACACTAGACGGTACGTGGAAGTCCTACCAGACTTAGTAAAAAGCTATAATAACACTTACCACAGTAGTATAAAAATGTGCCCGGTTGATGTGACTAAGGGCCTTCAAGTGTTTCACAATTTGTACGGTACTCCTACACCACGAGATAAGAGAAAACAAAAATAAAGGCAGGATTTAAGGAGGGCGATGTTGTCAGAATATCCAAGTTGCGAGAGGCCTTCGATAAAAAATACGAATAGTGATTCACGAACAAAGTATTTACGGTGTCAGAATGCATTCCGCGTACTCCACCGGTATACGAACTCAAAGATTATGACAGCGAAGCGATCGAAGGTTAATTCTATGAGCCGGAGCTGCAGAAAGTGAAAAAAGACTCATTAACATTTTTCAATCATACAATTTTCAAACAGGCTGTTAGATATTACATTTTACTACAAACAGATATGTCCGGGTGTCTGTAGCACTTTAGATGGTTATATGACCTTTTTAAAGCTCTCCAGAGGTGAACCTAAAAATTATGATCTAAAAAAGAAACTCAGGTTTCATCTTAACATAGAAAGCAAATAATCAAAAGTGTTACTATTTGTGACCTGAAGATAACCAAATCTGCTCCTAACTTGAAATTTTAAGTTACTGCTCTCAAAACTTTGAAACATGTAGCGTCCTTTGTGATAAGCATCGTGAAATTCTCTGATGTTTCCCAGTTAACGTGATCACTGGAAAACCTTCACATCCACCCAAGTTCTAATATATAGATCTGAAAATACAACTCAAAAGGAGGTAAGGTTTTTAAAAAAGTGTTTAAAATACAAGAAAAGGTATAAATGAATAGTAAAATCATTCAAAGACAGAGTCTCATTCTAAATATTCAAAATAAAGCCACACAAACTTAATCAGGAAGCGTAGACACGCGCTTGAATAAAAAACAGAATAACTGGTTGATAATTTTCACAAACTCAAATTCAATTTTCTGTATAAGAACAATAATGATGTTGTCGATGTACGCCAAACAAAACCGAGTCAGCAGGTCATGTCAGCTTTGAAAGCTGCTGTCTCACAGCTGCAGCGTAGACGGTTGGACTGTCCAAAAAAAAACAAAAAAAACAACGTTAATCTTGTAAAGCGATATTGTTGGTCACAGAAGGTGAAACTAAACAAATCCAATGTATTCCTGTGTACAGCAGAACACAAATACACAACTGTGTACCATTTCACTCTGGCTGCTACTGATACTAAGATAGCATTAACATCTGGTACAACCGGAGTTAAATGAATGACGCTGACATTTATTTATTTTTCCTGTGCAAATCTGTACTTCTTTGTTCCTGGTTTCAAAAATGGGGTTTATCGGTGTGTTGTTTGGAGACAGACATGACACTCCTCGTTTCAGCAATGATTGAACCACTGGTCTGATCCCCATTTCTTTTTCCATTGATAAGAGATACTGTTTAACACAAACAGGATATTTCGCATAGTTAATTGTTGCTTGATAAGGTTCCACAGCCAGCAATCCTACATGATTTACAGTTACAGATTTTCTTCCCCTTTCTAACAAATCCACAGAAACATTACAAAAGAACAAAATATGACAACCCCTGGTAAGAGCAGCATTTATATCAGAACGAAGAAAGAACGAAATAAAGTGCTTAGATTAAGAAAAAAATATAAACATCAGCTTTACATACCTTTTCCTGTAGCAATCTCTTTTCTGATCAGTCTCAACCAGCTGCACAAGAAAACAGAATATCAGCTCAATATACATTTTCTCACTCTTTTTCTACTCTGACAGACAGTAATGCGCACAGCTTTACACACTCCGTGCTGCAGTTTGCGCCGCTGTTTTACATGATTTGCGATGACAGATTTTCTTCCCCTTTCTAACAAATCCACAGAAACATTACCAAAGAACAAAATATGACAACCCCTTGTAAGAGCGGCATTTATATAAGAACAAAGAAAGAACAAAAAGTGCTTAGTTTAAGAAACAAATACAATCATCAGCTTTACATACCTTTTCCTCTAGCAATTTCTTTTCTGAACAGTCTCAACCAGCTGCACAAGAAAACAGAATTTCAACTCAATATACATTTTCTCACTCTTTTTGCTACTCTGACAGACAGTAATCACTCCGTACTGCAGTTTGCGCCGCTGTTTTAGGTGGTGAAAAAGATTTGTTGTGCGTCAACTCTTGCCTGTATCTTGTTTAAAGCACTCCCTACATATAACGTGACTCTGTTGCTCGTCTGATACTTTAAAACTGAACCATCTCCGAATTACTGAGCCACTGTTTTTTTTTTTTTTTTTTACTGAATGGGGTTTTTATTGGGGTGTTGTTTGGAGACACACAATGACTCCTCGTGTCAGCAGTGATTGAACCACTGGTCTGACCCCATTTCTTTTTCCTCTGATCAGGGATACTGTTTTAACAAACAGGACATTCCACATAGTTAATTGTTGCTTGATAAGGTTCCATACCCAGCAGTCCTACATGATCTGCGTGCTGCGTCCATAATTTAGATGGAACAGACGCTCAAACTGACGGAGGTTGTAACAACACATCCAGCTGAATGAACTTCTGCTTTCGTTGTATTTTGCAGGATTTTAATGAACAAAAATGCAAAGTGTCCTCGTCATACGACCAAACAATAACATTTTAGTTGCTATCTTCATCATCTGGTTGTCTATGAAGAAACTGGTAACAAATGTCAAGCATTTTAGTCCCAGTGATCACTTGTAACTGCACTTTGAAGTTTTTACGATGGGTTAGGTGTTGAGGAGATGAGTAGGAGCAAGACAGACGGATAGAGGGGATGAATTTATATTGTACTGAGAAAAGCGTGCCATGAAGAAAGTTAGGGTGGAAGATGTGAAAGATTTTTTTTTATCATCTCAAGACACCTATACTCTGCATAAACCGGCCAGGGTACATTTTCCAAGGAACAGAGTTTTTGTTACAAGACCTCTAAAACAGTTTCAGGCAGACCTTTGCGATAGGAAGACGGGCTCACCTTTCCTCCTCTCCTCTCTTTCATCCTCTGGTTGTCTACGAAGAAACTGGTAACATATGTCAAGCATTTTAGTCACTGACCCAGTGACCATTTGTAACTGCACAGATGAATGGTTCAATGTTTCCGTGCACATCTTTTAATAATAACATCAGTCCCTCTGGAGAGAGACAAACAGTATTTGTGGACTTTCTACTCTGTCTGAGAATGGTTTATCTACTGGTCTGCTTGACAGGATGCTAATGTTCTGATTCCCTCTATTGTGAACAGTCAAGTCACCACATCAACATTTAGCAAAACAGAGGCTGCTTTTTGCCAAACAGTGAAATATTGGCCTACCGTCTGATGTATGTTTGGAATGTTTTACTGTTACTCACTCTGGAGCACAAATTCTATATAATCTTAATTTTGATAGCATATCTTTTTCCTAAATCACAAACACATGTTGAAATTTCCAGCCATCTCTCTCGACCGGTAACAGTTTTGACAGCGGTTCTCTTGGTGGGACACCAGAAATGCTGACAGTCTGAACAGTGTCATTACTTCATGGACAGTATATCTCCTGTTGACGAATACAAGAGAGAAATGCACCTACATTTCCGAGAAACTTTTTTGGTTTCCCTTTAATGTTTAAACAAATCTTTGGTATTTTCTACCGCTGTATTTGAAACTTGTGCCTGAATAACCATCATTATTATTATTATTTGATCACCGTCAGCGTACCAGTTCTGTCGGCCGCTTCATTGTGTAGAAGTTTTTCTCCACAGAAAGGAAACTGCTCTCTGTTCTGGTGTAATGTTTGTCTTTGGTACTTGTTGAGTTTTGGCCTTGATTCAACACTTGTGGCACTCCGGTGGGTCTAGCTACTTTAGCTTCATCTCTTTTTTTTCCTTTGCTCACAGTCTCTGGTAATGGCATGCATCATTGAGGTTTCTTCACCCTTGCCAGTGTTTGATCATTAGTATTATTATAATAACCCCGGCCCCTAAATTGTCGTTGATTTGGTCTCATCCTGTCTCGTCCTCATCCTCTGAAGCCTGGTAGTGTTGATACAAACGGTCTATACTCTCCCAGAGTTGTGTATTGTACAGCACGAATCTTAGATTTTTTTTTTTTTGCAAACAATCCAGTTGCATCTAATTCTCTAGTCCTTTTTTAGTAATTCCACAGGACTCAATGAAAACACGTCAGGGGCTGCTAATTCTTTAAAGTATCAGCATCCTGTGTTCCCACTCCATTAATGATCATTGACACAAAGAAAGGTTCGGCTCTATGCGACACTTTTAATTTTGCCTTTTCTTTCCGACATTTAAGAAATCTTTCTGCATATTCAGACACCTGTTCATCAGTCTGTTCTTACAGTGAAGTACCCGTGTTATCACATCTGCTAAAGTAAGAAGCTTTTCCATAACTTTGTCATGTATCGTTCACCATAAAGTCCACTCATTAGAGAACAGGAATTCCAGAGCAGTTTTTCAACATGATCTATTTGCACAGGGGGGTTACTGACTCCATCGTAAGAATAAAGATTGCTTCACTAAGGAGCAGGAAATGGTTGTAGTACAGGCCTGCAAGAATGCCCCGGAATACAACTGACCCCAAAAAACAGCAACACGGGTCGATACTCAGATGCTTTAAAGAACATTCTGTGAGAAGACACGGAACGAGGGAATCTAATCTAACTTATCTCTTTCATCCGTTTGTCAACTTCTCTGATTGACCTGACCAGACTAAATACACATTGGGAAAAAACTCTGTGGAAAACCACAAAAGCGTCAGCTGACGCAAACAAATGGCTTCAGCACCTCTGCATGGTGAGGCTGTAAGGCCTTGTTTGTACTCACTTCCAGAATCAGCAGCTGTAGCGAGCTTCAAACACTCACAGCCAGACCGAGCGTCTCTACAGGCCTGATGTGCTTCTCACCTCCAAAGAATCATCGTCAGCATCCAAGTTCCTTCAACTTCCTTTAATCAGACACAAAATACGCGTCTCTCTGCTTTTCTTCACCTAGACAGGACGCCACACTGTCAAATGACTTCCTCAGATCAGAACACACACACACACTTACGGTTGGGTCGTAAACGGTTCGGCAGATGAGGGCAGGTCGATGAAGGGGGGTAGAATGCTTTTTTCAACCACCGTTTTGTCAGTCATGTTTTTTCAGAAACACTGAAAGAAAACCAGATTTTTTTTGTTTTGTTGTTGTTTTGTTTTATTTAAAAAAACACACACGCACAAAGCAATTTTTCTACCAAGCAGTAGGGAAGAAGGATTACTATTGCAACAACACATCATCAGTAGGGTAAAACTAACCTGTCTCATGACGGACATGAAACTGAAAAGGTACAAGAACACACAACTTAAAGTTTCTTTAAAGTTAAGAACAGTATGCCCAGCTACAAAGAAATGATGACATGCAAAACTAAAAATAAGATTAGATGGAAAAACAATACTGAACACATCAGGACAGCTCCAGGCCTGCCTCAGTTCTCATTCCAGCATTCTTTCACAATTCCAAGCTCACCAATTTTCACAACATCCAGCCCGATCAGATTGTCGTACACATCTGCAAAAGTTTCCACAAACTTTTCTTTGGATCTCATCTCTCTCAGCAACGTCTCTGCCACAGTTTTGACTCGCACATCGTCGATTTTAATGTTGCGCATGAATAACAAACATTGAATAGCAGGAATGAAACGGTCGGTACACAGTTTTTCCATCAGACGGCAAAAGTGAGTTTGATAGAAATATTCGTCCACCTGCTGTAAACAAGGGTGCTGTTTCTCATTCGGATGTCTGATCTGACACCCGTAGCAAAGCTCTTCCCGGTACTTGTGAGTCACAATGTCCAGCAGATGGATGACCGCTGTTTTGACGGTTTTGATGATGGCCGAGGGCATCCAGCCGTCCAGCTCATCCTTGGATTCCTCAACCTCTGGAGTGTCAGGAGGCGAAGATGCTGGTTCCGGCTCCACAAAATCCTCAGAGTCGGGGATTTGGGATTCATCCACTTGAAGGTCTCCGTCGTCAGCGCCCACCTCCCTGCTTCGATCCTCATCATCTCCCAGGGACCCTGGATCCGGGTCACAGGTCTCGGGAATGGTGTACAGCGATCGAGAGGGACCCGGCTGAGAGTCAGGGTCCGGGGAAACGGGTGAGATCAAATTCGACGATTCATCCGCAAACATGTTGATCGGGTACTCCACCAACGGAGTTCTGCTCCACAGCGGATCGATGAGGACGCGAGAGCTGGTTCTACGGATACTCCTGACGTTCTCCATATCTTCTTGATGTGGAATGATCGATCGCAGTCTTTATAATGTGTACGGGTGGCAGGAAGGTCCGTGGGGCGGGGTTAAGCACAAAAACTGGTAGGATCGTGGACGTGGTGAACTAAAAGCTGGAGGATTGAATGGAGGCCGAAGGAAACAGGTTTTTTTTAACCGCTAGAAGATCTTTCCAGCAGCAGCAGCTGCGAAAAAGTGAGCCGATTTTATCGTCCGGTCCTCCAAACCTTTCCTTCCATGCGACCAGCGGGACATTTAGCAGTGTATGGAATACGCCGCAGCTGGTGTTAAAGGTCTCCAAAAAAAACTCCTCCGAGCCTTTTTTCCCTTCGTAGCAACAAATGCAGGCGCGAAAGCACATAGTGCCTGAAACACCCGCTCTGGACTGCCACGCAATGCTATAAAGCACTTTTTTTTTCCAAGAAGGAGACCCTGTTTGTGCATCACCCTCCACGGACTCACGCTTCAGAGGCCGACTGGGTGTCAGCGTTGGATCGACGGGCTTCGCGCCACCTTCATCAGGGTTTGCCCGAAAATGTCGAACAATCATGTGATACAGTACACCCCAGTCGTTGGAGTTCAGCATCGCTATAGAAGGTACAGCTCCCTGCTTTTCACCCTCGCCTCGCTGATAGAGGCAAAGCTCCCCCGTCGTATATTTGAACACGTAGCCCCATGCACCACGCCGTCCGTACGGTTTCAGCGGCCATTCTTCCTTCAACGATTCCGATGGACGGAGCTGGGTCCGAAGCAGATGCATCACATGCTTCTTGGGCGCATTCGGGATGATCGGCGTCTCTTCGTACACCATGATTGGTGTGTCCCGGATGATCGGTATGTGAATTCTTTCCTGAGCCATTTTTTTTCTTCCAAAATCTGTATTTTTTAATTGGACTGATCCAACAAGGGCTTGATGTATTTAACGACTCGTATAAATAGAGCCCCTTCTATAGGGAGCCCCTTCTATAGGGAGGGCGAGAGGAGGGCCCACAGGACTTCAGCGTTTTTATTTTTTTCTCCTTTCCCCCACCTCCACTGAGTCAGCATGGGGGAGGGTGTGTGTGTGTGTGTGTGTGTGTGTTCTGACCTGACGAACCATTTACGACCCAACCGTAAGTGTGTGTGTGTGTTCTGATCTGAGGAAGTCATTTGACAAGTGTGGCGTCCTGTCTAGGTGAAGAAAAGCAGAGAGACGCGTATTTTGTGTCTGATTTAAGGAAGTTGAAGGAACTTGGATGCTGACGATGATTCTCTGGAGGTGAGAAGCACATCAGGCCTGTAGAGACGCTCAGTCTGGCTGTGAGTGTTTGAAGCTCGCTACAGGTGCTGATTCTGGAAGTGAGTACAAACAAGGCCTTACAGCCTCACCATGCAGAGGTGCTAAAGCCATTTGTTTGCGTCAATTGACGCTTTTGTGGTTTTCCACAGAGTTTTTTCCCAATGTGTATTTAGTATGGTCAGGTCAATCAGAGAAGTTGACAAACGGATGAAAGAAATAAGTTAGATTAGATTCCCTCGTTCCGTGTCTTGTCACAGAATGTTCTTTAAAGCATCTGAGTATCGATCCGTTTTGCTGTTTTTGGGGGCCAGTTGTATTCCGGGGCATTCTTGCAGGCCTGTACTACAACCATTTCCTGCTCCTTAGTGAAGCAATCTTTATTCTTACGATGGAGTCAGTAACCCCCCTGTGCAAATAGATCATGCTGAGAAACTGCTCTGGAATTCCTGTTCTCAAATGAGTGGACTTTATGGTGAACGATACATGACAAAGTTATGGAAAAGCTTCTTACTTTAGCAGATGAAACGGACTGATGAACAGGTGTCTGAATATGCAGAAAGATTTCTTAAATGTTGGAAAGAAATGGTCAAATTAAAAGTGTCGCATAAAGCCGAACCTTTCTTTGTGTCAATGATCATTAATGGAGTGGGAACACAGGATGCTGATACTTTAAAGAATTAGCAACCCCTGACGTGTTTTCATTGAGTCCTGTGGAATTACTAAAAAAAAGGACTAGAGAATTAGATGCAACTGGATTGTTTGCAAAAAAAAAATCTAACATTCATGCTGTACAATACACAACTCTGGGAGAGTATAGACCGTTTGTATCAACACTACCAGGCTTCAGAGGATGAGGACGAGACAGGATGAGACCAAATCAACGACGATTTAGGGGCCGATGTTATTATAATAATACTAATGATCAAAAACTGGCAAGGGGGAAGAAACCTCAATGATGCATGCCATTACCAAAGACTGTGAGCAAAGGAAAAAAAAGAGATGAAGCTAAAGTAGCTAGACCCACCGGAGTGCCACAAGTGTTGAATCAAGGCCAAAACTCAACAAGTACCAAAGACAAACATTACACCAGAACAGAGAGCAGTTTCCTTTCTGTGGAGAAAAACTTCTACACAATGAAGCGGCCGACAGAACTGGTACGCTGACGGTGATCAAATAATAATAATAATGATGGTTATTCAGGCACAAGTTTCAAATACAGCGGTAGAAAATACCAAAGATTTGTTTAAACATTAAAGGGAAACCAAAAAAGTTTCTCGGAAATGTAGGTGCATTTCTCTCTTGTATTCGTCAACAGGAGATATACTGTCCATGAAGTAATGACACTGTTCAAACTGTCAGCATTTCTGGTGTCCCACCAAGAGAACCGCTGTCAAAACTGTTACCGGTCGAGAGAGATGGCTGGAAATTTCAACATGTGTTTGTGATTTAGGAAAAAGATATGCTATCAAAATTAGGATTATATAGAATTTGTGCTCCAGAGTGAGTAACAGTAAAACATTCCAAACATACATCAGACGGTAGGACAGTATTTCACTGTTTGGCAAAAAGCAGCCTCTGTTTTGCTAAATGTTGATGTGGTGACTTGACTGTTCACAATAGAGGGAATCAGAACATTAGCATCCTGTCAAGCAGACCAGTAGATAAACCATTCTCAGACAGAGTAGAAAGTCCACAAATACTGTTTGTCTCTCTCCAGAGGGACTGATGTTATTATTAAAAGATGTGCACGGAAACATTGAACCATTCATCGGTGCAGTTACAAATGATCATTGGGTCAGCGACTAAAATGCTTGACATTTGTTACCAGTTTCTTCATAGACAACCAGATGATGAAAGAGAGGAGAGGAGGAAAGGTGAGCCCGTCTTCCTATCGCAAAGGTCTGCCTGAAACTGTTTTAGAGGTCTTGTAACAAAAACTCTGTTCCTTGGAAAATGTACCCTGGCCGGTTTATGCAGAGTACAGGTGTCTTGAGATGATAAAAAAAATCTTTCACATCTTCCACCCTAACTTTCTTCATGGCACGCTTTTCTCAGTACAATATAAATTCACCCCCTCTATCCGTCTGTCTTGCTCCTACTCATCTCCTTAACACCTAACCCATCGTAAAAACTTCAAAGTGCAGTTACAAGTGATCACTGGGACTAAAATGCTTGACATTTGTTACCAGTTTCTTCATAGACAACCAGATGATGAAGATAGCAACTAAAATGTTATTGTTTGGTCGTATGACGAGGACACTTTGCATTTTTGTTCATTAAAATCCTGCAAAATACAACGAAAGCAGAAGTTCATTCAGCTGGATGTGTTGTTACAACCTCCGTCAGTTTGAGCGTCTGTTCCATCTAAATTATGGACGCAGCACGCAGATCATGTAGGACTGCTGGGTATGGAACCTTATCAAGCAACAATTAACTATGTGGAATATCCTGTTTGTTAAAACAGTATCCCTGATCAGAGGAAAAAGAAATGGGGTCAGACCAGTGGTTCAATCACTGCTGACACGAGGAGTCATTGTGTGTCTCCAAACAACACCCCAATAAAAACCCCATTCAGTAAAAAAAAAAAAAAAAAACAGTGGCTCAGTAATTCGGAGATGGTTCAGTTTTAAAGTATCAGATGAGCAACAGAGTCACATTATATGTAGGGAGTGCTTTAAACAAGATACAGGCAAGAGTTGACGCACAACAAATCTTTTTCACCACCTAAAACAGCGGCGCAAACTGCAGTACGGAGTGATTACTGTCTGTCAGAGTAGCAAAAAGAGTGAGAAAATGTATATTGAGTTGAAATTCTGTTTTCTTGTGCAGCTGGTTGAGACTGTTCAGAAAAGAAATTGCTAGAGGAAAAGGTATGTAAAGCTGATGATTGTATTTGTTTCTTAAACTAAGCACTTTTTGTTCTTTCTTTGTTCTTATATAAATGCCGCTCTTACAAGGGGTTGTCATATTTTGTTCTTTGGTAATGTTTCTGTGGATTTGTTAGAAAGGGGAAGAAAATCTGTCATCGCAAATCATGTAAAACAGCGGCGCAAACTGCAGCACGGAGTGTGTAAAGCTGTGCGCATTACTGTCTGTCAGAGTAGAAAAAGAGTGAGAAAATGTATATTGAGCTGATATTCTGTTTTCTTGTGCAGCTGGTTGAGACTGATCAGAAAAGAGATTGCTACAGGAAAAGGTATGTAAAGCTGATGTTTATATTTGTTTCTTAATCTAAGCACTTTATTTCGTTCTTTCTTCGTTCTGATATAAATGCTGCTCTTACCAGGGGTTGTCATATTTTGTTCTTTTGTAATGTTTCTGTGGATTTGTTAGAAAGGGGAAGAAAATCTGTAACTGTAAATCATGTAGGATTGCTGGCTGTGGAACCTTATCAAGCAACAATTAACTATGCGAAATATCCTGTTTGTGTTAAACAGTATCTCTTATCAATGGAAAAAGAAATGGGGATCAGACCAGTGGTTCAATCATTGCTGAAACGAGGAGTGTCATGTCTGTCTCCAAACAACACACCGATAAACCCCATTTTTGAAACCAGGAACAAAGAAGTACAGATTTGCACAGGAAAAATAAATAAATGTCAGCGTCATTCATTTAACTCCGGTTGTACCAGATGTTAATGCTATCTTAGTATCAGTAGCAGCCAGAGTGAAATGGTACACAGTTGTGTATTTGTGTTCTGCTGTACACAGGAATACATTGGATTTGTTTAGTTTCACCTTCTGTGACCAACAATATCGCTTTACAAGATTAACGTTGTTTTTTTTGTTTTTTTTTGGACAGTCCAACCGTCTACGCTGCAGCTGTGAGACAGCAGCTTTCAAAGCTGACATGACCTGCTGACTCGGTTTTGTTTGGCGTACATCGACAACATCATTATTGTTCTTATACAGAAAATTGAATTTGAGTTTGTGAAAATTATCAACCAGTTATTCTGTTTTTTATTCAAGCGCGTGTCTACGCTTCCTGATTAAGTTTGTGTGGCTTTATTTTGAATATTTAGAATGAGACTCTGTCTTTGAATGATTTTACTATTCATTTATACCTTTTCTTGTATTTTAAACACTTTTTTAAAAACCTTACCTCCTTTTGAGTTGTATTTTCAGATCTATATATTAGAACTTGGGTGGATGTGAAGGTTTTCCAGTGATCACGTTAACTGGGAAACATCAGAGAATTTCACGATGCTTATCACAAAGGACGCTACATGTTTCAAAGTTTTGAGAGCAGTAACTTAAAATTTCAAGTTAGGAGCAAATTTGGTTATCTTCAGGTCACAAATAGTAACACTTTTGATTATTTGCTTTCTATGTTAAGATGAAACCTGAGTTTCTTTTTTAGATCATAATTTTTAGGTTCACCTCTGGAGAGCTTTAAAAAGGTCATATAACCATCTAAAGTGCTACAGACACCCGGACATATCTGTTTGTAGTAAAATGTAATATCTAACAGCCTGTTTGAAAATTGTATGATTGAAAAATGTTAATGAGTCTTTTTTCACTTTCTGCAGCTCCGGCTCATAGAATTAACCTTCGATCGCTTCGCTGTCATAATCTTTGAGTTCGTATACCGGTGGAGTACGCGGAATGCATTCTGACACCGTAAATACTTTGTTCGTGAATCACTATTCGTATTTTTTATCGAAGGCCTCTCGCAACTTGGATATTCTGACAACATCGCCCTCCTTAAATCCTGCCTTTATTTTTGTTTTCTCTTATCTCGTGGTGTAGGAGTACCGTACAAATTGTGAAACACTTGAAGGCCCTTAGTCACATCAACCGGGCACATTTTTATACTACTGTGGTAAGTGTTATTATAGCTTTTTACTAAGTCTGGTAGGACTTCCACGTACCGTCTAGTGTTCTTAGCAGTGAAATATCTCCACATTCTGGTCTTTAACGTTCGGTTAAATCTTTCAACCACGCAGGCTTTTAGATCACTGGCTGTGGCAAAATGTACGATGTTGTGTTTCCTCATCAGAATCTTGAAACTTTTGTTGAAAAATTCTCTTCCTGCATCAGTCTGTAGTTTTTCAGGCGTCTTGCTCTCGCGAAAGACGGATTCAAAGGCAGACACCACCTCCGCCGCAGTCTTCTTTCTCAAAGCTCGCACGTACGCTAATTTGGAAAACACATCGATGACCGTGAGTAAATAACTATACCCATCATTTTCATCCGCTAACGCTCGCATATCGCAAAGGTCTGCCTGAAACTGTTTGAGAGGTCTTGTAACAAAAACTCTGTTCCTTGGAAAATGTACCCTAGCCGGTTTATGCAGAGTATAGGTGTCTTGAGATGATAAAAAGTCTTTCACATCTTCCACCCTAACTTTCTTTCCCGTCTCATCTTGAACCGCTTTATGAAGCCGCTCTACCCCGCCGAAACTACCAGGATGACTCGGCTTGTAATATAACCTCTTCATGACACGTTTCTCCGCCATCTCAATTTAAATTCACCCCCCTCTAACCGACTGTCTGGCTCCTACTCATCCCTTCAGATGTGTCAACACCTAACCCGTCGTAAAAACTTCAAAAGACCTCCGACGGAAGGAAGTTTGGGGGGGGGGGGGGGGGGGGACAAATGCGCAGTGGACATATGGTGGACAAATGGTCCACAAATGGCGAGGGGAGGGGTTTATTGGGGGGCCATAAATCTTTCGTTTGACATATAATGTAGTAGATTCTTTTTTGATGGATCTTTCATGTGGAGCAGGTTTGGAAACAACAACATAACAGAAAAAAATCAGAGCATTAACAAATGCAAAAACACAAAATGCAGAAAGAAAATTCAACTAAATATAGTCAGTTTAACTGAATTTACTATAATATAGTTCACAATAAAAATAAAATGTCTTCTGTCTAAAAGGCCAAATCCTACAATGAGTAACAATAATCAAACAATAATGGTGTGTTTTGATTTTTATGACCATGTCAAAAATCGTAACAGATCTTTCCTAACAAACAATTTTATGTATGTGTGTATAAGTATTTAAGTAAAAACCTATGTATTCAGTATTAATCATTCTTTGGCTTTTCTGGTATAATTTATTGGGGTATTAAATGGGTTGTAGTTTGATACTACAAATCTTAAAATGTTTGTTATTTTCCATCCATCCTACAGGTTTTGTGCAGGTTTTTCCCTCAGCTCGCTCTGGACTTCTTGATCAACAGCTCATCTGGCCATGACTGCAGTGAAACAAGTTATTTTACTCATATCGTATTTTATTTTTTTTCTTCTTCTTCTCCTTGTTCTTTTTCTTCTTCTTGTTGTTGTTCTTGTTCTTCTTGCTCTTCTTGTTCTTCTTCTTTCTGCATTAAAGCTATTTAGGGGGCTTATGTGTGAATGAGTTTCAGGTTCCTGGTCCTGGTCCTGGTCCTGGTCCTGCTCCAGGCCCTGGTCCTGGTCCTGGTCCTGGTCCTGGTCCTGGTCCTGCTCCAGGCCCTGGTCCTGGTCCTGGTCCTGGTCCTGGTCCTGCTCCAGGCCCTGGTCCTGGTCCTGGTCCTGGTCCTGGTCCTGCTCCAGGCCCTGGTCCTGGTCCTGGTCCTGGTCCTGCTCCAGGCCCTGGTCCTGGTCCTGGAGAGCCCCTATCCTGTATGTTTTCCATGTCTTCATTCCTCCACACATGTGCAGCTAATGATAACAGCATGTCCAACCTCTGAAGAAAGCACAATATAGTTTTTTGCGATATTGGGTGTTGGAGCAGGAAAAGGCCTGAGAACCAGCTTTGAGGACCTCTGTTATAAAATGTCATGATTGACATCAGTCATTTCATTATAGATTCAGTATCCATGCTCTTTTTCTTAAAACATAAACAGATCTAAAGTGAAACAGTGAAGCACACCGCTCAGATATATAAATTTGTGATTGTACCCTGTTTTTCTAATGGACTGGATAAAAACTTACATAAAAAACTCTTGCATAAGTTCTAGTTTACATAGTTATTAAATTTTAGTGATATTGGAGTCACCCTGTTTATCAAATGAAGTACTAATCACTGAGCATACATAGCTACTCTGTTTTATCTGCCTCTGAAAGACTCGTTTTCACACAGCGGCCTGGAGGTAATGATTGAGAACACTTATGGCTTTTTTTTTAGACTTTCTCTGAACTCACCTGTCCTTGAATTCTGAATCACAACTGCATGAATTTTTAGTAAACACACTTTGGGTAGACCTTCAGCTGAAGCAGCTAACCAAATATTATTCAACAGGTCAATGACAAGAATGTTGTGTAATGTTTGGCTTCCCCCACGGTGACGGGAGACTAAATTGGAAAGCATCTGCAGATTTTTCCAGGTCCACACACACACACACACACACACACACTCACGCACACACACGCTCAGGACGTTCCCTCGGTTGACGTGCTCTGAGCTGACTCTCTGTACTGAATTGTTTGAATCTATGGGATGCTGGTGTAAAGTGTCGTGTGCCGCTGACCTGGCAGATGGTCAGTGATATAAACATGTTGTCCCGACACTATGAAAATAAGTACAGTTACATCTTAAGTTACATGTTTGTATCCAATCCAATGGATCAGCTGACAGGATCTCAGTGGATCAGTGAACTCCCAACTTTCAGTGTCAGTTCTTCAGTATCTTTAATGGTACCGAGAAGCTTGTGTTAAAAATGTGTGTCTGTGATTGGATGGTCATACTGAAAAAGTCCTTTGGCCCATTGTGATAACTAGTATGACAAGTCATTATACTTTTTCCAGGTACCATGTTTAGGTTATAATTTATGGTTATGAAAAGCTTGCATGTCATTCATAACAGTATAGAAGTGAAAGGGTTAATTACTGCTATCCAGTATCGCAGTTTGTTATCGAGAAAAGCCTGCGAGGTCTGTGCTGAACTTACTGGATTATATAATATATCAGAATTTACTGAGGAAGAAAAACGTCTTACCCACCGCTGCATACCTGACAAACACCTTCCTGTCATCTTCACCCATCAGATAATCACAATACACTCCTGTTGTTTGTGTGACTTTTCTACACTTTATTTTCATTCGTTTTCACAGCAGGAGGCACGTCACTCCCTGGACAGGTTAGGAGTTCATCCCAGAGCAAACAGACAGTCACACACACTCACGTTCATCAGAGTCTCCAGTTGATGCGTGTTTTTGGACTGTGAGATGAAGCCTCAGCATCCAGAGCAAAGCTGGCCCCCACTAGGCTTGAACCGGGAGTCCTCTCACTGTGATCTGAAAGTGCTAACTATATCGGTACGTTATCTTTATTTGGTCTGTTTAGTTTGCCCAGAACTAAACGTTCTACTTTTCTTTTCTTTTTTTTTTTTTTTTAATGAGTTCTATGTAATGAGCCTTCTTGTCACATGTTGTTCTCTCTTTACTACTCTCGTAATGTGAGCTATTTCTGTTTTTTCCCCTCTGATATACTTTAATGAACACTTTTGGCCAAGCGAATGAATAAGTGTTCCTAATATTATGAGTATGCAGAAGCAAGAAGTCATCTTAAAAAATAACTTAATATTATTTTTTGTGCAGATGCTTCTAAATCAATTCTTAATTTTGATGTAGTGTATCATTTTTCGTACTTATTACAACATAATCATTAAATAAAACAGGAACATCCACAAACCTGTCCAGGAATTTCTGAGTTTACAAAGAGAAAAAAATGCTTAGTTAGATTTTTTTTTGTGTAACTTTCATCCATCCTAGATTGGTGCCTCTGTCAATAAAAAAAACAAAGAGCAAAGACCAGAACTTGGGAAATATCCTGCTGTTCATTTACTTTCATTGGATTTTTATGAACTTTTGTCAATTATAATCCAGAACATTATACAAATCAATAGTTTTTGACATTAATGTTTCAGATTTATGTTGGGGTTTTTTTTTGTAGTTTTTTTTAAAATAAAACTTGGGTCACATTTATTTGAATTAATGCAAGACTCTAGATCTACTCACTAGATGTAATGTATGAGTTTTCCTCCACTACTATGACTGCGTCCAGATGGATAATACCCACCTCACCCCCCGCCCCCCGCCGTACGCCCTCCCCTGTAGCGTAGAGCTCAGCTGCTCCTCTGTGGTATTTCCCACAATTGCATCCCAGGTCAGCACACTCGGTGGCACGCTGTGTGTGTGATCCCTCCGCTCCTCTGTGTGTGTGTGCGCGTGTGTGTGTGTGTGTGTCACAGGCAGGCAGCCCCGGCGGACTGAGGACGAACCCCCTCTGGTTTCAGGTAGGACGCCCAGCGAACAGCTCTGACACAACAGCGGGAGATGGTTGGGTTCAGTTCTGGGATTAGAAAGGTTTAGGTCAGCCATTGAACGGGCCCAGAGGGGTGAGCCGCGGTCGACCTCAGGACTCGAATTGTTTCCACTTTTTTTTATTGACCGCCATACATTCAATGAGGGGAACACGCAGTGCCCTTGTCATGATGTGACGGCAAATTACAGCTGAACTTTTCAGCTTCTTCCCTTTGATTTTTCCTACATTTATATTGATTCCATCTGTTTCTATATCCATGTTCCTCTCGTTCACAAAAAAAAGACTTACATTTTGAAAAACTGAAAAAATTCCTCTTGCTTAAATGTTTTTTTTCCTAAATTGGTATTTCCATGACTGCACTCAAACATTATTTTCCTCAACTTTTTTGTTTTGTTTTCCTCAGGAAAGGAACATTAGACATGAAGAGCAGCATCCGCCAAGGTCCAGCGAAAATGGACAAGTTGTTAACTCAGCTGATGGTCCTGCTGGGGTGAGTGTCTAAACACTGTCCACATACTGATGAACCATATGCTCTGCACTGTGCCCCAGCATCTCGGTGTAAGTGATATGTTTAGATCAGTCTGTAGCAATCCTGTTTGGATTTTATTTTAATCATCTTGTAAAATAGCATCCCAATTTATATTCATTATGAGTTTTTTTTTTAATTAGAATTATTACTGTTTTGCATTGTTTCTTCCTTCTGGTATACTTTTTGATGCTTTTCTTTCTTTTTTTTTCGCTTTAATGCGCTCGCATTTAAGTAAAACAAATGCCTGAAAAACCCCTGGGCCTGTCAGTGAGCTGAATGAGCGTTCATGTCCTCTCTGTGTGTCTGACAGCGTTCTTCCCCTGAGTTATGGCGCCATTCAGAGACCCGACTATGACGACACTCCAAACCCAGAGTTCCTCAATCCAGCCTGGATGGCCGGCATCCCCGACGACCTGCCGCTGTCGGAGGTCACCATGCCCGGCACCCACAACACCATCGCCCTGTACGGCGGCATCTACGCCGAGTGCCAGACCTGGAGCCTGTCCTCCCAGCTCCGAGCGGGCGTCCGCTTCCTGGACATCCGCGTGCGTCACGTCAATGGGAGCCTCACCCTCCACCACGGGGTGTCCTACCAGCGGGGGCACTTCGGCCACGTCCTGGAGGGCGTGTCCGAGTTCCTGCAGGAATATCCCAGTGAGACGGTGCTGATGCGCCTGAAGGAAGAGTTCAGCGAGACGTACGACATCTACGGCGCCGTGGTGGACTACATCCACCGCTACGCTCACTGGGACCTGCTGTGGCACAGCAGGCTGGTGCCGACCATGGGCGAGGCCCGAGGGAAGCTCATCGTGCTGCAGAACTTTGATGGGCCAGACCTGGGCATGCGCTACAACTCCCTGGACATAGCTGATGCCTGGAAGGTGTGAGCACTTCCAATTTTTTTAAAGAGTAGTCATGATGACACTTGGTGTTGCATGACTTATAACCAGCCCTGACCCGCATTGAGAGGATTAATCCTGTGCTTTCCCCCGCAGGTTCCGACTCTCCTGCAGGTGGAGGACAAATGGCAAAGTGTGTACAATCACCTGGAGGCGGCGCCGACAGGGAACAAGGGGCAGATCTTTCTCACCTTCAGCAGTGGAGCCGGAGTGTTTGCCTACCCGAGAGCCGTCGCCCAGCGCATCAATCCACAGCTGTACGACTACCTGAGTGCCAAAGGCAACCAGAACCTGCGCTTTGGAATTATATGCATGGACTTTCCCGCTGCTCCTCTCATTCAAATGATCATTGACTTTCAACTCAGAGTGGTTGAAAAGAACAGACAGGCCTTTTATCCGCTACGTAGCAAGACGAACATGAAATATTTACCTTCTTCTCTGACAAAGAAGATGTCTAGACATTTTACAGCTGACATTTGAAACAAATTCAGATCTACCTTCACTAATATGAATATAAGATGGGTTATACCTGGGATGAAACCTAAAATTGTTTTTCAAAACATTTTCTGGGAACAATATAATAAATCGGAGATGACACCTTGAAGAGTTTTGTGTGGTGACAAACTGCTGTGGAAAGTGTTGAAAGATGTTCTTTTTTCAATCAACAGACATCTGAAGCCTGGTTTTTAAATAACTGCTGTTTCAAAGAACTCAAAGAACAGACTTCTTTTAGATTATTGTTGTAGCTGTAAAGGTGCAGAGACTTGACCTTGTACATACTTCACACATGCATACACATACACAGTGGTTACTTTAAGTTTTACACTGCATGATAAATTAATTGCTAACACATTAGGATGCAAGCCAGGATGATGACAATTTGAAAACTGGCTTAAGAGTTCCTTCTGAAATTTTCCAGGTCTTCAGAGAACTTAAGATTATTCGATTTATCAAGGAATTTCCCAACTACAACACTGTTTTTTGTTCTTCAGTGCTATATTTGTGGGCTCTATATTCAAAGCTGAGATGAGATCACATCCTGGCCCAAGGCCACATGGTTCAGGATGTGATCTCTTTTCTCCAAAACAAGGTGTGCTTCTAAGCCATCTCGCTTAATGTCTGAATGTAGTTTTACTCCATAAAGACTGTAAAGAAAACTCAAAATGTCATACTGCAGCTGCAAATTGATCATTCCATCCATCCTGTTACATGAGTCATAGAGCTGAACGCTGACCCCAGATGACTTGACAATCACACACTTTCAAAGCTAAGCACTATTTACAATCAGCAATTACAAGTTTTTCACTGTGGTTGGACACTTGATAGAAATATCGATGGAGATGCATGCATATATTGTACTCCAGCCATTGATTTATAGACTGTTTTCAACTGCAAAATGATAAATTCTGAAAAGTAGTCCACAAAAAAAAAAAAGTCATGCGACTAGTTTGAGGTTTTCGTTACATGAGTTGTTCGTATCAGCAGCTTCAGATATTATCGCTATTTCCTGTTGGTTATGCAGAGAACATGTTGCAACACTGTTTTTGTAATGTTGTGTTAACATCCTGCCCAAACAGCAGAGCATGTGAAGAACACTCACTTGCTCATTAAGAGGTGACCAACTTGGACCTGCATGATTTTCTGCTCGTTCAGGCAGCGCTGACAGAAGAAAACAGCTTTAAAAGCATCCCAGTTCACAACCGGACAGGTACCGTCGAGCACTTACTCTGCAGCTCCAGTTTTTAACAATACATCTGTTTAACTGAGACTGTCTCCACTGCAGATATGTACTCGTCACATGAAGACAGCCCTCAAAGTGCTGTGAAGATTGCATCGATTGGTGAAATTAATCTTCTCCTCTCACTTTCTTTGTGATTTATTTCCTTGTTTGTTTTAGTGTTGAAGCAGTTCTTGAATTTGTCCTTATTTTCTGCAGTTGTAGTGAACTTTATGTATTGGATGGTCCTGATAGCAGCCATTGGATTCGGTAAGATCGCTGTTCATCCAGTCGTTCTTTAGAATTGTTCTTTTGATTTTTACTCTCAGTATGTTTCGACTAATTGTGTATTATGTTGTTTCTCCGAACTGTAGGGGCCCTATATGTGGGCCACTGTCCACTGCAGCCCTACATCCCTATCTACCTTATAGTGCTGGGTGCAAGCAATATCTTAGCTCTAACTCTGACATACATCATACCCGCCTGTGGCAACGGAATAATCGGGATCCTGACACGGAGCTGTGGAGGTCTTCTTTACATTTTCATCTTCTGCTGGTTCATTGCAGGTGGGCACAAGCTTACTCTAATAACATGTCTAATTTTGCATGAAATCAGACACAGGGGGAGAGTGTGTTTGCAGAAATGCACTGGACTGATCACCAGACTATTGCAGAGTAAACACAGAAAGGGGCAATTTCCAGTCACCAAATAACATCAAATGCATAGACTTACAAAATAACATCATGGGGTACACAATTGTGTGCTATTTTAGTACATTAAGCATTAAGCACTAATTTTAGTTGGAACATTAAAGATTAACTCTTGGCTATTTAATTCAGATTTTAAACTGATTGGAAACATGTATATACACAGCTTTTTAACACTTTGTTGTATTGCGTCACTTCCAACCTGAACTGAATTGTTCTCCTCTCTGCCCTGTCTGTGTGCACCCTGCAGGCACGCTCTGGATTTACACTGTCTATCCACCAAACTACTCACCTGGAACAGATCGGTACTGCCACAAAACCGCCTACCAGTTTGCCTTCATTGTCACCACCCTGCAGTGGGTTGCAATCACTATCGTGTTGATCTACGCCGGGTGCTTTGTGCTGCTGACCTGCTGCATTGGTATCAATGCAAGAAGCAGTATAATTCCCCACCGCAGCAGTTTCTATGGAGCCACGAATAGACATGTGCCCATTGTTGGGGATGCTTGACTTCGTTTTGACAATCCTCCTTAATCAAATCTGATCTGCTGTAATGTTGTAGCTCTGCTGTCTGTCTAATTCTCAGATATAGATTTTAATCACTATTATGTGATTGGAGATTTGATGAAGTATTTTGAAAATTGGCAGAACGTCACTCAGTCCGAAGCTTTGAAGCTTTTCCACTGATGGTTTTGTGAGTTAAGAGCATGCTGTTTGATATCTGTAAATGAACATTAATTAAATCACATTTCTAAAAATACAGATTGTATATATCATTTGAAGAAATTTCTAAAATCTAAATGAATATTTTCAGCATCGTACTCTTAGTTTGAACAATAAATCTCTGTGCACTTGGACTTGTTGAAACTGTTACTGAATGTGTTTGTAGTAAATGAATAAGGAAATGTGAGTGTGTTAGATTATTCCTTTGTTGTGACTATGCTTCCTGGAAATAAATTGTAAAAGTACTATTGGGAACCTTGTTGATCTCTCTTTAAAAAACTGTTTGACGTTGGTGGAGAAGATTTGGCAATATTTTCATGGATACAGCCTGCATAATCCACTCTGCTGGACATCCTACACATGCATTTTCCTTTTTTATGAAAACCAAATAAAACAGGAAAAAACGTTTTTAGAATTGTAGATTTATTAGCAAAAATATAATACACAATAACTTACATTAAATAAATAATCTACCAAACATAAATATTCATAGGTTCTGTGCGTGGTTGTTATCATGACCATAAGATAATTTTGCATGCAGTTGATTTTATTTTCTGGTTTATGAAACTGATATTAAATAAATTCACTTACAAAGAGATGTTACATCTCAATGAGGCTTTTAACCTGGTAAAATAAAGGATGTAATAATAACTGTCTGCAACTAGGCACAAAACCACATATGTTTGTTTATTGTCAGGTATGTTACATTTTGGGAATTCACTAGTGTGTGGTCTCATAAAACAGTGATGAGTAAAGTGGTTGGCCTGCACAACATTACCTCCTTTAATTGGTATTGAATTAAAATTGCTGTTTTTTTTTCCTTGAATAAAGCACATGTTTTAGAAAGGTGAGAAACTAAACCACCAAGTTAGAATAAAAAATGTAACACGAATTATAATGAATAGTGAAGTTTTTTTTCAACAAAGGTGTAATTTTTTCGTCATGCTTCTCAATGGACTGCTATACAGTCATATGGGGTCCTTCACTTAGTGTGGGGAAGCGTGTTACGTCATCACGCTGCGCTGGGAACATGTCTGCTCCACTGAGCGAGGTTTGAAGAAGATACTGGTGTTAGAGCAGCACAAACAAAGCCGCGGCGACTCTGCGGAGACTCTACGCGGTGCTTATTTGTGTGTCGGGCCGCTGAACCTGTCCGAGGAGCCGGGGGAAGATGTGGAGCTCCTCCGGCCGCCGTGTCCTTCAGGAGCTGCTCAGCCTGCGGGCGGTGAGGGGCTTCAGAGGGACTGCTGCTCAGGTCAGAACCGTCACACACGGAGCACAATGTCTCTCACGTTGTCATCTTCACTATAATGCACGTTGCGTGTTCCATATCTACCAGATTTTGTGAAGTGCGCATTTTGTGTCGATCATGAAAAAAGGTTTTTACTGACAGACTGGAGTGTATCCACGCAAGAATGGCAATTTCTTTGCAACAAATGTGTCTAACAAAAGACAATCTTAGTGCCTGTATCTACTTTTGGGTGATGGACGCGATCTAACAAATGATAGATCCTTCAAGTGCTTTTCCATGAGCACCCTCACAAAATACAGCACTGGTTTTAGTTAGTATTATTTTAGCTTTAGAAGCATTAAAATTTTGCAAACAGGCAGTTACACCTTGATCTTGATCTCAATTCTATCTTTATTTCTGTAATTGTATTAACTGCGTCACCCATCTCTGTTTCGCCTGATCTATTTTATCTTAATAGCTTTCTAAACATTGCTGAGAACTTCACTCGGTGCTTTTCCCCAACCAACAGAACACAGTCGTGGTGGAGCGATGGTGGCAGGTGCCCTTGTCCAGAGTGGGCAGGCCACCGAGGCTCCAC
Organism: Salarias fasciatus; assembly: GCF_902148845.1. Lineage (NCBI taxonomy): Eukaryota > Metazoa > Chordata > Actinopteri > Blenniiformes > Blenniidae > Salarias > Salarias fasciatus. The sequence continues at coordinate 7,312,092 of NC_043765.1, read as the reverse complement.
CCTCGAAGACACAGAATCTACAGGCTGGTTGAGGACAAGAAGAACTTGCCTCAAGAAAAACTGGAGCTCATCCTGACTGAGACAGTACCAAGTGAGTTCATTCTCTGACCTCAGGTTGCTCCCCAAAGTTTTTGGGGAAAAAAGTGAGTTTACTTTGCACACAATAAAACAATGCCTCTTGTGCCAGAACTGGGTGGGCGAGGAGACACCGTGTTTGTGAGGAAGTCTATTGGTCGAAATAAACTGCTGGCTCAAGGCCTGGCAGTGTACGCATCGCCTGAGAATAAACAGACGTTTGCCGAGGAGTTAAAAGTGAGTAACTGTTACATTTTATCATTTAGTGTCCACAAGACAGCTGTGTGTAACTCCTCTGTGTCACTCATAGCTTTTACAAGAGGGGAGTTCAGAGGAAAGAACCCAAACCCGCACTGGACAATTGGTAAGCTTTTGTCAGTATTTGGTTTCTTAAGGGTTTCCTTGCCAGGATTTGGTAAATTAATCATTTGTGAAAAGAACAACACAGCACCATCTGAGTTCTGGTGTGTTTTCAGACAGTGGAGTATCTTCGAAAATCCAAACTGACTTTCAGGCAAATGCCGTGTGAAGAATTCCAGATCACCAAAGATGTTGTCATCAGACAGCTGGAAAGGAAGGTACAGCTGTCTCTTTTTTCTTCTCTAATTTTTTTAAATATGTTTACTAGAATTTATTATTCTGATGTTAGCAAGTTTTCTTTACTTCTATTGAAACTGCAGCTGGGAGTCGTAGCGCAGCCTCATACGGTGAACTTTCCATTTGAGTCGGCTAAAGATGTTGGTGACTACTGGTGTGAAATTACGGTAAGACATTTTTCTTATGAGAACGGCATTTCTGGTCAAAACCATTTCAAGGTTTTCGTTTATATGTATCTTCTACATTGCCAAATAATACTGAAGAAGAACCTATAAAAGAAACTGCACAACATAATAGCCCATTTAAACTGTCAAATGAAGAAAATACAAATGCCAGGTAATCATTACTTTAATAAATCAGTGCAGCAGTTTTTCAGAAATTTCCCTCCCAACAAATCATGGAACCCACCAGATGAAGCTCATGAGGAATCATGGCTACCTGTTCCCGTCTTCTTGTTTTTCATGTAAATGTTATAATTTTAGCTACATTCTTAAGCTGAATTTGATTCCGTGAAATGTGTAAGACCTACAATGAGCTGCAGTTTGCATGAAAAAATAAGTATTTTCTGGTAAACTGAAACTGCTTTAGATAATTAATTGAACCTACGGACATGTCACCTGTGTGAAGCGGACACTAAGCTCATCCCTCCACTTTTCTCTCAGGTTAACAGACTGGACACAGTTCGTGTTCCCATTTCAGTCCTGCCATATGAAGACATGTCAGCCAAGTACCAACGGCAGCTGAAAGCCCAGAGGAAGCCGGAGGCAGCGGCCAATGCCACTGTGGCCACGGAGGCGGCGGCTGACGTCCCTGTGTCTACGGCTGTGGCGGCTGACGTCCCTGTGTCTGTGGCGGCTGACGTCCCTGTGTCTGTGGCGGCTGACGTCCCTGTGTCTACGGCTGTGGCGGCTGACGTCCCTGTGTCTACGGCTGTGGCGGCTGACGTCCCTGTGTCTGTGGCGGCTGACGTCCCTGTGTCTACGGCTGTGGCGGCTGACGTCCCCGTGTCTGCGGAGGCTGTGGCGGCTGACGTCCCCGTGGCGGCTGACGTCCCCGTGTCTGCGGAGGCCGTGGCGGCTGACGTCCCCGTGTCTGTGGAGGCCGTGGCGGCTGACGTCCCCGTGTCTGCGGAGGCCGTGGTGGCTGACGTCCCCGTGTCTGCGGAGGCCGTGGCAGCTGACGTGGCTGACGTCCCCATGCCTGCAGCTGAAGCAACGGCCGATGTCTCCGTGGAAGCAGCGGCTGATGTCTCTGCAACCGCGGCGGCTGACATCTCTGCGGAAGCAGTGGTTGACGTTCCTGCTTCTGCAGCGGCTGAAGTCCCTGCAGCTGACATTGCCGCTGAAGAAAAGGACGACGGTGTTTTGAAAGCGGCTTCCAGTGCAGTCTTGCAGGCTGAGGCTGTTAAAGAGGCAGCAGGAAAATCTGCAGATGAGGAAACTGCAGCTCCGTCAAAGACGACGCCAGAAACAACAGCACCAGCGAGTGAAAACCCAGAAAAAAAATAAGTGACTGAAATCGGTTTACCCACCAGAAACATTCACAGAACAATGTTTCAAGGCATCTTTAACCAAACTGTGTCGTTTCTTCAGACTCATTAAAATGTTATATGTAAGAATAAATTTCTAACCTATGTTGAACCTAAATACATATCCAGTCTGTTCACTTTCACAAACTTTGACATGAACTGTGTTGTTTTGGAGGAACTGGAAGCTTTTATGTGAAGTACAGAAATGTTAAACCAGCATTTTGGTTTTTTTAATGCAACATCTGCAGTCGCTGTAAAGGCAGTGCTGACTAGAAATAAACAACAAATTCAAGTGTTTGGAGCCAGAAAAATCTAAAATTTATTCAGCTTTATCAGCACAACACACAAGTATATAAACAGGACGTTCCCAGCAACACCGATACGTTGGCTGCTGACTGGAATGTGAGTGCCAATACAGTCGTTTGACTCATCACATGAGTGGCGGAGGGTTTAGAAATCTCAGTATGTGGAAGGATCGATCCGACTGTACAGCCACTTACTGACTTTAGAGGAGTGTATCTGAGCTCTGCTGGTTAATCTACTCATTTCAGCCCAGCAGGCAGTTTACACTGCTTGTGATGGAGCGCTGAGCCTTTTCACATAACCAGCTGCACCTGTTCTTTTTTAGAAAATTAAAGGTGAATGAAATCTGTTTAGATGAGAACTGGGGTTATGTTGCTACTGTTGGAAAAGACAAAGAATTGACCTAAGGGATGATAAACAGAGGTAAACGTCAAGGCGCCAATAAAAGATGTCTGCACCAGGAGAAGGTCTAAAGATGAGCCTCATTTCAGATATGATGCATTTGGAGGATGGGATGAACATGGATCCTATCTTAAGGTTTCCTGTACTCACCAGGTGTACGCAAATAACTAGATTGGGATCAATGAAGAATTCAAAGAGTGGCTTGATTTTTCACTTTGAATGGAGTTAAGCAGGAAAACATTCAGTTCTCTGGAGATTCCATAATTAAAGTAACATTAGAAAGAAAAACTTGGACATATGAAATCTAGATCCAACTGCCACACACATCCATCCTCTGTATAACTATCTCACTGAGGGTCATGGATTGGAACCGATCCCACCAGGGTGCACTGTGGGCAGGTCACCAGTCCATTACCCAGCATACATGCACAAAATGGTAATTTAGAGTCACTGATTAAACTAATGAATGTTTTTTTTTTTTTTTGCTAAATCATGGTATAAATATGGACGTCGCACCTTTAAATTCCCATGATTCCCAGAGAACCGAACATCTGCAGGGTTATGTTTAAACTATAAAAATGGGAAAAGTCTTACCTTGTAATATGACATGAACTGAAAGCGTACACATTCAAAGGAAAACATGTATCATGCCGCCGCCGTCCCCCAAAACAACTTCTCAGCCAGCTGACTTTAAAATACTGTTACAGTGTTGTGTGGGCTCAGTGGCTCTGTTTACTGTTTTGAAAAGAGATTGCAGCGGCGAAGAGGAACATCTTATCAAACAGGTGAGGAGCAGAAGAACAACTGCATATTACCAACACGAGGATGAAGGGCAGAAGGAAAGTTTCCTTTCGAGGTTTGTTTACTTGTTCCTAAACAGATCGCTTCCCTCTCGGTTGGAGGGGGATCCGGAAAGCTCTACTCTAAAACTGCGACGCGCCGACTTTCCATTTCTGTCACCAGAGTCCAACAGCCGTGACGTTTAGAAGCCGTACTTGGCCTGGGTCTGCCGCCGGGTCATCTTGTTTTCAGCCCAGTTGTTCTTCAGCTCCAGCTCCCGTTCCTTCGCCTGGAAAAGGACACGAAGGTTACAACCGCGCTGCGCGCCACGTCGCTGCCACCGGCTGAAAGCAGCGTGTGACCTCCAAGCAGCACTCACCTGGTGAATGAGATACGTTATCTGATGTTTGCGTCGCTGTTGTCCTGTAGGCTGTTCTCCTCTTTTCTACATGAAAGATGGAGAAGAGGCATAGCTTCATTAAAATGCATTAAATTTTATACAACTTAATACATCATTAGTTTCTATGCAAAAGATATTAATGGTAAAGCAGATTGTGATTTCAAATAACATGGAATTGTCAACAATCTTCTGCCTGCCAAATAAAACACATCAACGGCATTTCTTACGCCGAATAAATCAAGCACTCAGCACTCTTGACATAAAACCAGTTGTCGGACTCCACAAACACAGAAATGCATAAAAAGAGCGTCAGGCCACCTTGCTGAAGGACTGGCGGGTCTGCTTCTCCTCCGTCATGTTCTTGGTCATCCACTGCTGGTTCCCGCTCAGCTGGTCGTCTCCTTTAATCTCCAGAAACTTCACTTCTTCTTTGCCCCTGTTTCTCTTTCCCTGCAGCCGCATGAACTGCAAGATTCAAAGAAAAAACAAGAATTTAGGACCAAACATTTCTTTTTTTGCAGATGTTGCACTGAAGGGCTGAATGAGACAGAAGCTCTTTATTTTTACCGCTTCATCATCAAACATGGCAGAGTTTCCAGGCTCCTCGGCTTCTGCCAGCTCAGGGTCCGGGTTCTGATAATATGGCTCATTATAGTATCCCTGTACATGGAAGATATAAAGAATGATTACTTGGGGCTCCTTATTACCTTCTGTAGAAGCTGATCTGAGAAAAAAAAAAAAAACATCTACAAGGATTTGGTTTTACAATGTGACATCTTACTATGTAGCAAACTGCAGGATATTCCAGTGCATTCACGCTTGCATTTTAAAACAATCTATGCCAAAGATAATATATTAATATCTGCAGGAAAAAAAAAAAAAAAGCAGTGCATGTGAAGATGAAGCCTTTACTACCTCAGGGTAATCCTCTGGGCCTGCAGGTTGTTGATACTGCTGATATTGACCACCCCATGCTCCGGCCGTCTCGCTATTCCCCCCGAAGTCGAGAGGTGCGTCTGACTGCCCTGGCTCATCAGCATCCGCCAAGGGCAGGGGCTCAGCGGGGGCTCCCGGCTCAGGGTCTAAGCTGGGGACCGCTGCCAGGAGAGGCTGGGAGCTCTCGCCAAGGGAAAAGTAGTTCTGTGGGGTGATGTCCTCCTCATTATCCTGGTCGTCTGTCGCTATTTGTCTGGCCACCTGCAGAGCTGCTGACTTAGCTGCTGCTTTTATGGCAGAGGGGGACGGACTGGAACTGATAAGACCCTGAGCGGGGGTTCCAGGTTTGGGTCCTTTAGATTCTGGCCGTTTGGTGAGCGTGTGAGGAATCAGAGGTCTGTCCTTCTCCTTTACTGTCAAGTTTTTGGGTTGTGGGAGGAGCGAAGACAAGCCTGACCCTGCGCCCTGGTGGATAAACAAAAGACGAAGACATTATACTGTTGATGCAATGCCTTTGTTTTTAATGTGTTTGGACAAGTCAACATGTGGAAAAAAAAATCAGCAGAGAAAGCACAAAATTAAGAAGCACAATTATATCTGCAATTTCTCACTTGTGGAACAAATAATCTAATACTGTACATGAGCACTGCAGATTTCCCCAAAATAACAATAAGACGTGGGAGGTTTTCTTACCTGAGGTTGTAGTTTCTTTCTTGCTGGTTCATCATCATCAGAGTCAGACTGCAAACAAAAGATTACAGATTAATTCTAATCTCACCTGCTGCTGCAGCATGTATGCAGAGATCTATACTCACATCCTGCCTCTGGACCTGTGGCACCGTGATCTTCACAGGTTCTGTTCGCTTTCTGGGCTTAGGCAGACTAGAAAATAATCCTCCTTTGGATGGCAGGGGCTCTGAGTCATCGCTCGTCCTGCTGTTTCCTGCTGAGGGGTTTGCTCTCGGCTCCCTGCTCGCCGCGGCTCCTGATTTCTTCGGAGCAGGGAGCGCGGAGAAGAGCCCTCCTGACCTCGGTCTGCTCTCTGCTGCGGGAGAGGTTGATGTTTCCTCCGAGTCGCTGTCATCACTGCTGCCATAAGCGACTAAAGACATGCTTGCGGGTTTTACTGAAGGTGAGATGTCTGCAGAGACCCGTGAACATGGATAGCCGCTGCTCCTGCTCGTAAAAAAGTCGTCCACACACTGACGATCCGACTGCAGCGAAAAGGTAAACGAAACCTGTCTTTACCGTTGCAGTGAAGGTAATCTAAACCCAAGTTAAATTAATAAACATCAACCATGCGAGATGAGCAGATTAAATGAGAAGCTCTAGGAGCTAACAGCAGCTAGGCCACCGTAGCAACCGATGGAGGTTACTGCCGCGGGCGAGTTGATTTCGTCTAAAACTCCCACCGCATCTGAAGTAGCATCACGTGAGGCGGGAGTTGCTTTGTTTGAAGGCACCGATCGGCTCAACGGCGTGTTGTTTTACCAACAAACTGATCTGGTATTAGTCCATGGACTCCATCAAAACATTCGCCTCCATCGAAGAACCAGTGCGCAGCTTTCCGCGCAGGTTTTTCTTCTTCTTCTTCTCTAAAACTATCGGCTTAGACAGGAACAGAGTACGAGCGCCTCCGAGTGGACAACATGGAAAAAGACACTGTTATACAATAGAGACACAGCGCCCCCAGTGGACAAAGTGGGAAAAACAAGCAACGGAGAATCAGCGCCCCCAGTGGACAGAGTGGGAAAAACAGTCAGACAACAGGGCAAACGTGGAAAACAGTTCAACATTTTGAAGAAATGCTCAAGTAAATCATATTTGTTCATCACTTTTATTATATTTTCCTGAGATAATCAATGAATGTGAAATTCAAGGCCATCACTAAAGGTAGTTTTCTTAACTTAATTTATATTTTAGATTGATGATTGATCAATATAAAATTTTAGAAATATGTACAAAGCAAAGTCTTGATTATTCGATGGCTTAAAACAGGAAAAAAACCTAAATAGTAAGAAGTATACAGCCATAGTTGACCTATTAACTCTGTTTATAAAGGAAGAAAACCCAACTCTGCAAGTTGGTGTTGAAGGATTTGAATAGTGTACAGGAAGCTCAGATGCTTTACACTTGAACAATCAATCAGCAATTACTTGTTTCCATTTTTCACATCCTTGTGACAAATCTGGAATGTCACAAACTCCCATTAACAAAAATGATAACGAAAACTAACAACAAAATCAAATGATGGATTGTCAATTATGATTGGACAGAGTGCCCCTCCTTTGTGCAGTACATACTAAAGAAACTGTGTTTTTAAGGGGAATATTCCAGCATTGCTAACATTTTATATTAATGCCACAAGTTTTTAACAAACGTTTGTGTTTAAAATTCAGAGTTGAACAGATAAACCCCAAAACACAGAATTCAAACATCACCGCATGAAAAATGTTAATACACACTGTGTACGTCATTAAATATTTAAAATAAAAAAAAATGTAAATAGATTCAAATGCGTGCAATAGAGTGCTAAAACACTGAAGTTTGTTTTAATTTAAATGAAAGCCGGTCATTATTTATGCACCAAAAACATGTAGTGACTATAATAACACCTTAAGCTGGACCAAGGTTGCAGGCTTGTCTTTACAATGGTGGACTTTGCTTCATCCCGAACGGTTCTTAGTTTTAAGGGTCAATTTTTTATTTATTGTGACATTTTCCACATTTCAAAATGAGTTGTTAAAACAATCCTCATCCCTAAGGATTACCGTTTTTATGTTAAAGCACAGAGCGATTTGAACAAAATAGCTGTTTAAAAGCGGTTTGGGGGATTAACCACATTAAATGGAACAATTTCCATCCATCCATTTTCAACCGCTTATTCAGGACTGGATTGCGGGGGTAAGCAGGGATGCCCAGACCTCCCTGTCCCTGGTCTCAGACTCACAGCATGTCCTGGGTTTTCCTCGGGGCCTCCTCCCGATGGGACATGGCTCCCCAGAGAGGCATCCTAAAAAGATCCTCGAGCCACCCCAGCTGGCTCCTCTCAATGTGGAGGAGTAGCGGCTCTACTCCGAGCTCCTCCCTGGTGACTGAGCTCCTCCCCCTTAGGGAGAGCCCAACCATCCTACGGAGGAAGCTCATTTCAGCAGTGTGTATCCAGGATCTTGTCCTTTCTGTTATGACCCAAAGCTCATGACCATAGGTGAGGGTGGGAATGAAGATTGACCAGTAAATCGAGAGCTTCGCCTTTCAGCTAAGCTCCCTCTTCACCACAACAGACCGATACAATGACTGCATCACTGCAGATGCTGCACCAATCTACCTTTCAATCTCATGCTCCATCCTTCTCCCACTTGTGAACAAGACCCTGAGATACTTAAACTCCTCCACTCGGACCAGAGTCTCTCCACCGACCTGGAGAGGACAAGCCATCTTCTTCCGGTTGAGGACCATGGCGTCGGATTTGGAGGTGCTGATCCTCATCTCCATCGCTTCACACTCGGCTGCAAACAGCCCCAGTGCATGCTGTAGGTCCCGATTCAATGGAGCCAACAGGACAACATCATCTGCGAAAAGCAGAGATGAAATCCTGTGGTCCCTGACCTAAACCCCCTCTGGCCCCTGGCTGCACCTAGAAATTCTGTCCATAAAGATTATGAACAGAACCAGTGACAAAGGGCAGCCCTGCCAGAGTCCAACATGCACCGGGAACAGGTCCCACTTACTACCAGCAATGTGAACCAAGCTCCTGCTTCACTTGTACAGAGACTGGACGGTTCTGAACTCCATATTCCCAAAGCACCCCCTACAAGGCACTCCGGGGGATGCAGTCGAAAACCTTCTCCAAATCCACAAAACACATGAGAGAGAAGAGGAATTAAGGCCAAGAAGTGTAAAACCGCGCAGATGTGTAAATGGGAAGGAGGATGGCGACACGATCAGGCTGTAGGAAAGAAGGAGCACGAGAGGTGGAGAACAGAGTGTGTGCATGGTGGAGTGAACTCTGATGGAAAGGCTGCAGGTTTGTTGGAGGGGAAGGTCAACAGGATGGGAGTGAAAGCGGCTGTTGCATGGTGCAGGTCACTGAGCAGAAGACAGCTGATAGGGAGATGATCTGCAGCAAGCAAGAAGAAGTCTTGGTGGATTTTGCATTCTTTAGGAAGAGAGTAGACAGACGACTGGTACCCAGCGAGTCACATGTAGCTCCCCTGTTTCACACTCTTTGCAGCCCACAAGCAAAAAGCAAACAAACAAATATTAGATACACAGGTTAGAACAAGAATGTCATATGAGGCCCTTTTACAATAAAAATGATTTTTTAAAATTCAATTTAATTAATAATACAGCAAAATGGAAAGCTCAGACATTTCACATTATTTTGCAGAGTGTCATCATACATCCTTGCACTAAAACAAATGGAAATAGACTTGTCATAAATAATTTAAATGAACATTTTACTGGTATGGCTTGACTGAGCTCAAACCTGCTTTCATTTGACCTCTGAATCAAATACAGACTGGATTAAGATGATTGGAACTGTGTCCTCGACCAAGTTTTAACCTGATTTCAGATTAAGCAAAGAGTATTTGTGCAATTTGCAAAATCTGCGCAAATAATGGATCCGTTATTTGCCCAGAGATCAGTCTGGTAGCAATCTATCAATCGGGAAGGTTTCCAACTTGCGCAGTTTATCGATCTTGCGTATTCAGAGTATTTTACATTGATGGAATGTCCGTGAAAACTGGTATATGTTGAAACATTAGAAATATCGGAAACATTTTTCAGTTTTACGAAACTGTAACCGATGTTTGTAGAATTTCGTAGTGAAGCCCTTCTGCGTTCACTGCGGCGCTTCGGCCGGAGGGGGCGCTCTCCGCCGCTTCAGGCACCGGGGGCGCGTCTGCACAGAAGGAAGCGGGTTTCAATTTCAAACCCGGAGTGTCGGAGGGACGAGTCGCCAGCGGGCTGCGGAGCACACCGTAAATAAACAAGCCATCCGCCGCTTTTAGCCGGACGCCGTGTGACGATATCACCCCCGCATCGACGTCCGAAGACCCCGTGGTGGACGAACTGCTCCGGATCCGAGGAGAGGGTCGCGTCTGCAGCGTCTTGGCTCTAGGTTTTTTTCCGCGCCTGGTCGATTTGGATGAGAGACCGCCGCTCGGCTTGACTGTTGCTGCTGCAGGTGGTGATCGCCGAGGAGTCGGGGCCGCGCTAAAACTACCACCAGTCATTGAAACCGCGAGCCAGCCATTCCTGCCAGAAACATGCCTCGGTCCAACAGGCAGAAGGAGTACAAGCCCGGGGATCTGGTGTTTGCTAAAATGAAGGGCTACCCCCACTGGCCCGCCAGGGTAAGCGCCCGTCTTTTATTATCTCGAGTGCAGCCGCCGGGTTTGGTTTGTGTTTCATTGCGTTCGGCTCCCTTGTTTACCTGCGCGGCCTAACGGCGGTTAGCCTCCATGAGTTAGCTTAGCCGGGTCGCGTTAGCTTTAACGTTGCCCAGCATCAACACACACGCGCGAGCGAGCACGCACGTACGCATGCACGCACGCAGCTTCGCTCAGCGTCGTCCGTCAGATTTCTTTCAGGTGATTCATCGAGTCGGTTCCGCCTCCCGGTTCCCCGGCGGAGAAAAAAACGCGCCGCCGCCGCTCGGCTCCCCGCGGGGCCCGTTAGGCTAACTTTGAGCCCTCCGTTGAATCGAGCGGATCCACGGCCATGTCGCTGTCGTCCGAGCGGCGGACCGTGAAACTGCCAGCGACACAGAAACCCCCGCTTCTTCCCCGCTGCGTGCTCGTTTCCATACAGTCTTTTTGTTGTAGCTGGCCAGCAGCTGCTGGTGGAGCCATACGCTCCGGCACTTTGTAAACATGCCTCCCGCCCTCACTTGTTGATGTCCAGGCTAATAAACCAGAGATAAAAGGCTGTGGAGACTCAGCGGTGGTCAGTGTTTCCTAATCATCCGAGCAGTAAATCTTAACTTATTCAACATATTTCACTTCATCACAGGGCTCATTTAATCAATCAATCAATCAATCAATTTATTTTTGTATAGCCCAGTATCACAACAACAGTTGCCTCAGAGGGCTTTAAGGAAGGACTATGCAAAATTTACAATTAGACACCTCAAGCATTTTTTTTCTTATTTTTACTCAGTCCTTTTGATCCAGCTATAAATAAACTACTCACTCACATCATCAATGACTTCAGTTGTCAATCTGATATGAAATAAGTTGGATTGTTTAATTCTGATGTGGTCTAAATATGAGGAACACCTCTGAATGGTGAATAGAGCTCACTACTTTCCTGCTGATTTAACAGTCCTCAAAGTGCTCTACAGTGTTGCTCACATTCACCCATTCATGCTGACATTCACACGCCAGTGGAGACAACTGCTATGCAAGGTGCTCAATCCATTAGAGGTAATTTGGGGTTTAGTGTCTTGCTCAAGGACACTTCCACAAATGGGGATGAACCCATAACCTTCTGATCAGGTGGCAATCCACTGTACCATCAGAGCCTGCCCTGATAAAAGGCATTCAGATTCAGTAGGATAAATGCAGTCAACACCTTTCAGAAACGAGTATAAAAAGTTTTTTGGGGTGGGTTTTGGTGTATTGTAATGTTAAGAAAGCAATGCAGGTGCATCTTAAAAAGATGACAACAAATGGTCAATTGTTATGCCAGTTATTGTGGGATTTGGACTGTGTGTGAAAAAGGAACATGAAAAAATATCAAATCTTTTTAAATATTCACATATTTCGAAATACTTCAATGTTTTGGGGAACAGTTTGATGTGGTGTTTATGACCAAAGCCTCATTGTTTGGAGTTTGCATATTTTCCCAGTTTGTACATTGGATTTTCTCCTTTTTCGTCCCACAGTCCAAACCCAGGCCGGATGGTTTGGTGTGTAAACTATAGTTTTGTATTTTTTCGTGGGTCTTTTAAAAACCTGGAGCAGGAGCCATCAGTAAACCAACTACCACTTAAAATAAACACAAACAAACCAACAAGAAAACTCTCACTTTCTCATCCCTCTTTTAAGACTAGTCAGGAAGTAAAGTTCATATTTTGGTGTCTAATTTAGTACACTACACTCAGAATACGGTCCTAGATTACACCATAGAAATATATATGAAATGCCTCTCAAAAAATTTGTATATCATTATAATTTATACATTTTTTTATATCAGAAAGTGGCATGTCTCTTTTTCATTTTTGCCTCGGTGTATATGCATACAAAGAAGCTGGGATGGATAAAAACTCTACTGTTAAGATTTACAGCTCAGCATTAATGGGTTTTGAAAGGCTTGATTCGTCAACAAATTTATTGCTAATCATTGAAAAATACGTACATTCAGGGAGCAGGGTTACTAAATGAATTCAAAGATTGACAAATCAACAGAATACATTTTATTATACGGATTTTTACCATCATTTTAGCTGATAGCTTGAACATGTAATAACAAAAATTGAACTCCATACTTTATTCTCTTTAGGAATAATTTAAATAATAATAATACAGTGTGCACCATGTTTTTTTTTTTGTTGTTGTTGGGTTTTTTTTTGGTCTTCATTTGGTTCATTCCTATGAAACAAAGCCTCACTTTTTTTAATAATGAAATGCAACTATAGACAAAAATAACAGGGAAAAAGGGTGGGTGAAGAAGAGAAAAAAAAAAACGGTCTTCCTGACAGTTGCATCGGAAAAATGTGGAAACAAAACAACACGTAATCCTCAAACCGCACGTGGCCTGGTCTGTTAGAAAGGAAACGGTGGTTTGTGGCTTCGGTCTGTGCTGCTGCTGCTGCTGGTCGGTGGATCAGCCATTCACTCTTCTACATGATGTAATTCAGCATTTCTAAACATCACAAACTGCATTTTAGAGCATTTTCAAATAGAACGGGTGACTCTCAGCGGCGATGTTGGGGTTTGTGTTTATCTGTGCTTTTTCCCGCCTTTTTGGCCAGTTGGCCTTATCAGCCTGGCCTCCTGTCAGCAGACCACAGGCGCTGCCCCACCTATACTGACCACACGGGTCATAAGGTTGCTCCCCTGCGCCACCTGGTCTCGCCGCTGACCCCTGCTCATTAGGAGTTCACACCGGAGGGGCTTTCATGGCCGCCGGTAACGTGTCGTCGAGCAGACTGTGGAAAAACCTCTCAGTTAGCAGCAACAAGTAAATCCCCAGCAGTCCAAAGACCCATGGAATGAAATAGTTTCGTCAGTAGTTCTTCTTGATTGTTCCACAAGTTGAGCTGAGGAGCTGACCAGAAGACGTCTGGTTCTATCTGCTGCTCAATTATAAAAATCCAGCTGCTGTTCTCGTGGTTTATTTGAATAAATGTCCTTTGCTGCATTAGTTAATTATTAAAAGCAGTATTGCAATGTGACTTTGAACTTTCACAGCTTGTTTCATGGCTTTCAACATTATTTTTGATCTCATTTATGGCTTATATAATTATCAGCCTACAATTCAATTACTGTGCTTTTAACTGAGTAATTACCTTTGTAAGAATTTCACTGACGTTTGGAACAATCAGCATCCACTTTAATGAAGATTTGTTTTCATTCACAGATCGATGAATTACCTGAAGGAGCTGTGAAGTCGCCTTCAAACAAGTACCAGGTGTTCTTTTTTGGGACACATGAGACGTGAGTACTTTGATTCAATGCTACAAGTTTCTGCCCTCGACAATCGTGAGGACATAGATTGGTTTTTTTTTAACACACTCGTACACAGACTGGAAAATTGTGCACTAATAATTCACGTTTCTCCACTGCAGGGCTTTCCTGGGGGCCAAGGATTTGTTCCCCTACGACGAATGCAAGGAGAAGTTTGGAAAAGCGAACAAGAGGAAAGGCTTTGCCGAGGGACTCTGGGAGATTGAGAATAACCCCACCGTCACACACGAGGGCTACGAGGTAGGGTTGATCTGTGGGATGGCATGAAGGAATTAATGACATGTTTCGAAAGTCTTGATGAATTCTGAACGAGTTGTCTCAAATTGATATAAAACTTTAAATGGTGTACTGAATTTAGACCTTTTAACCCTCAAATGAGAAAAATACCTCCAGTTTGTCCTCTTTGTCCCATTTGAGGTGGTTAGCGGAGTGCGCTTGTGCTCAGAGGTACACAAGTTTGAATCCCACTGTCAATCTGTCCCTCCAGTCATCAAAGAAGGACAACGCTTCAGAAGAAACGGGGGAGACAGGCGGCTCGGAGAAGGCAGACGCCGAGGGCAGCAGCGACGAGGACGAAGGAGCCCTGGTCATCGACGAGAAGAACGAGAGGGGCGGAGCTAAACGAAAAGCAGAGGAGTCCACAGAGGTCGGCGTCCGCCTGTCGGTCTGTCAGTTCATTCAGGAAACCTCACAGTGATGCTGACCGTGCCCCCCCCCCCCCCCCCCCCCCCCCCCCCTCCCCCCCTCCCCCCTCCTCTCTCACAGGGCTCTCCCAAGCGGCCGAAGGACACCGAGGCCGAAGGCGACTCCAAAGTCGACGGGAACAAGTCCAACGCGGAGGCCAAGCTCAACGATGTGGCCGGACCCAAGGCGTCGGCGCCCGCGCTGAGCGAGTCCAAACCAGAGGCCCAGGAAAACGCTCCGGCGGGGGGGCAGCTAACAGCAGACAAGGTGAGGCCTTCACTACACGTTTCTGAATGTCTCACTGCGCTCTGACATGAAGGCATAGAACAAAAACAGACTCAAGGAGGAATTCATGGCAACAGCTGTAACAGCCGAACACGTTTGGCTTTGTCCTTTATAAACCTGTATCATAAGCTGCATCTCAGGTGGCAAAGGCAGATTCATCTGTAGCTCCATAATGATTGTTTTGCCCACGTTTGGACTGCCAGGCTCTCTGCTGTAGTCACTGAGCTCTGCTCCAAGGCCACTTATAGCCGCGAAGGCTGAGCTGAGCACTAAAATTGAGCCTACATGTGTTGAGGACAAATTTGTTTCCCCCCCCCCCGGAGACTAAAATCCAGCCCACAGCGAGCAGAATGTCTGAGGTGGAGGTGAAGACAGAGACATTTAGTCCAATTATACATGCTGTTTTCTTTTTCTTTTCTTTTTTTTCTCGACTTGCACTCATAAATCTAATCCTCCTCTCTGCTCTCCCTGCAGCCAGCGAATGACAGCGCTTAACATCAACTCACGGAAGAAAACCAGAACCTTCTGACGTCTCTCTCTGGAATTAAGCATCGACACAATTACCTGCAGGACGCCAGAGTTCAGCTGATCAGTGGGGAAAAAAAAAAAAACAAAAAAAGAGGAAAAATTAAAACGTTAAACATAAATGTTTGTATAAAGAGACAAACAAATCTTCATTTGCCATTTCTGGGATATCATATATCCCGGGAACACAAAGTTTGCTAACCTGATTACAGAAAAGACAAAATTGAGCAGAGCGCTTTAGGGCTCGTTTATAAATGGGATTTTGGTGTGTATATATTTTTTATTTCTAAGTGCAATTACATAATTACAAAGACTGAATGACAGGTGTCAAAACATTTTTCATTTTAGCGGGAAGTAAAACACCGATTACACCAGAAATGTTTAGATAACAATAAAATACATTTATTGGGCAAATATTCCCATGTGGTGGTTTTAAAATGTAGATATTACACAAAAGAGAGAGAAAAAAAAAACAACCTCTTCAGCATCACCCTCCGCTCCAGTTTCTAGATGATCTGTCTTACATTTGTTGGCATCACCTGGCTCCTCAGCTGCATTCTGATCAGTTATTCAGTCATTGGATGTGTGATAAGTTGCACTTTCAGAGGGTTTTTTTATTTTTTGCCCCATTAATCATTGTCTAGTTGGCTTTATGATGTTTTTATGCAAAGCAGGTTATGTTGCTTTGGTGTGTGTGTGCGTGCGTGCGTGTGTGTGTGTGTGTTTGCTTTATCGCAGGTGACCAAACTATATGATTAACTTCACGAGGATCCCACACAGTACATTTCTGACTTGGCTTCCGAACATATTGAGCTCCCCAGTTATGAAGGAAACATTTTGAGGTTTAAATTCTCGCCGACGAGCCGAGAGCAGAAAGACATTCCTGAATGTTGTCGCGTCCGAACCTCGACTGAGAGAGAGCGTCGAGTGGAATGAGCAGTTGTGATCGATGCAAGGGGGAAAAAAAAACTGATTTCCGCCACTATTCTGAGGAAAATTACCAAGTAAACTTTATTAAAAGAAAAAAAAAAGAACCCGCTTTCTCAATTTAATGTCATTTTAATTTCATATTTAGCTCACAGTAGTGCTGCTGTTGCTTCTACAGGAGATGTATTTGTCAAAAACACATAGTTGCATTCAGTTTTCTTTCCAGCTCTGAAATGTATTGTTGAAAAAGTGTTTATGGCTGCTTGATCTGCTCAAAGTGTGACTTTAAAAAGAAAAAAAAAAAAGAAGAAGAAGAAAATACAGAGTGAAGAATCTGTAAAGCTCTTGGTTTCTGCCGTTTTGTTTTTGCCCCTCCCTTTTAACTGGAAGATGAGTCTGTTTTTCTAAGTAGTCTTATTATTTGGACTGTGAAACACTGTTGTGATGTTTTAAAGATGTGCTTTGTTCAAACATACCTTTGAGAAATTTTCAGATTTTGCTGTTTATGTTTTTGGTTGTTTTAAATTAGAGATCATTGCGAACTCGACGGTAGAGTTGGAGTCTTCTCACCATGTTACCTGGATGTCCATACTGTCATCTATTTGACATTTATTTGCCTTGTGTTTATCAAGTCGAACAAAAGGGAAAGATCAGCTCCTCATAGTGAACATTTCTCTGAATGTCGTGTCTAAGACGGCCACCTTCCCTTCACCACACCGCTCACTTTCAAAATCAAAGCTCAAAGCGCCAATTCAGATACTTAGTCGATTCCGAGGGTTTCATTTGGAATTCAAGTGTAGTATGTTTTGGTTTAGCTTTGTCTGTTACTTTCAGAAGCTGCCATTCATCTTTATCTGCCGCTTAGTTTACTATTGTAGTTGCCAGTTCATTTAATAAACATGTTGATTACAAATAAAATGGGTTTGTTGTGTTTGTACCTAATGACGCCTGATTATTTGAAGGAATTATGCACTTAAGTCGATGAAATGGACATGGTTAAAAGATGTGAATAGTAATTCTACCCAAACATGTTGCTTTATTTGGTCTAAAAGGTGTAAAAATGTTTTGTTTTTAAATGAAAACTACTGCAAGTTTCTGCTCATAAACAACCTTTTTCTAAGTGTTAATTGCAGTGTTTGTTCTTCAGTACAACATCTGTGCATGGGAAAAACGACCGTTCCATTTCAGTTCAAATGAGTTGCCTCACGCCTAATTTTCCTCCCTGATACTGATGTACGAAACAACAATGGGAGCTTTTTGTGTGTCTGAGTGCAGTTGTCACAAATAATTTGCTCCCCGGAGAACCGGCAGCACCGTCTGGCCTCGGAGGCTGTGAGGGCGGCACTACTTTATGCGCTTATGTAACACGTTCCCTGATGGCTTTCAGGTTTGGTTGGGTTTTGGTTTTTAACTGGAGTGTTTGGGTGTGTGCTCAGTTTATTCAGTCCAACCCTGTTTCTTCTTTTATTATATATGACTCAAATGGACAGAGCTGACTTCCCAACGTTGATTGTGTCTCTACACAGAATTACTTCTTTGTGCTTGCATCTTTGATTGCAGGATCATTGTGCGGCCAATATGAGCTTGCTGTATGTGGAACCGATAAATATATGAGAGCTGAGTCTGCTGACACAGTGAAGCTCATGATGATCCAACATATACGCCAAAAGGTTTTTTCAAGATGAAATGATGGCCTTTCAGAAATAAAGGCTGAACCAGTTTAAATCTTTTACATGTGATATTTTACTGTTGATATTGAATAATATATACTCTTTATTTCTCAGGGACATAACAATTTAAGCTTGTGTATTAAAAAAATCCAGTGAAGAATATATTGATCCTAACTTGTGCTCACAGAGCATTTACTTGTAGCAATGGCTGTTTCATGTCATTTTCTGGTCATATTGCATGTTCTCCTGTAGCTTTTTGCCTTTCCATTTTATCCACCTATATTTTTGAATTTTGTATCTGTTTGGAAAAAAAACTAATGCATAGGTCTGCTACAAATTGTGATGACTTTTGATGACTGCGTTTGTGATGATTCATTTGAATCACTTCCCCATCTTTGTGTTTGTGGAGTTAATTTCTGTCTCTTGATCTGTTTTTGTCATTACAGAAAAATGCCATCCTTTTGTTGTTTTGTTTTATTTTTGGCCGCTCTGCGTGTAAAGGTCTACATCCAGTACGTCTGCTCAGTGAGTTTATTTTTCCTCCAATATTGTATTTTTACGAATATCTGCAATCCCAATCATGGCGCGGATGTGAGCATTGCGCATGCGTGAAGAGGTTGCATTGTTCTCCACTCCAGCAGTGGGCGCAGTCCCGGAGTGTGTTATCATCCGCTCCAGCAGGGGGCGCTGTCTACGACTCTATCATGTTGTGATCTGCTGCATGTGACATTGACATCAACTGAGGGTAAAGTCTTTTCCATCTCTTTGTTGTTGTTGTTTTTAAATATATCTTCAATTCCATATTAATAGCAGTCTCATACATTATAGGAGAGTGTGTGTTGATACCATATAGAGTGTTTCACCGACTCTAAAGTTGTGTTTTTGCTGGATATCCCGCAGGCTAACGTTAGCCTAGCCTGTGAGGCGGAGGTTTCCAGAGTAGCTGTCCGGCTTTGGCTCACCAGATCCCCAGCTGCAAGCATGAGGCTCACCGCGGTCCTGGCGATGGCAGCTCGGGTCGTCGTGCCCAAGGACTACCGGTACGGGACCAACCGGCCGTGGACCGCGGCCGCCAAGAGGCTGAACCCTCCGGGGAAGAAGAGGAGAAAGGTGTTCGTGGAGCCGCTGGAGGCCGAGGACTGGTCTGTGTTCAGAGGAGACACGGTGAGAGAGCTGGAATCACACATGATCACACTAATGCATCACGACCTGCAACATTCAGACAGCTTCAGTGTGCCTGTGAGCTCTTCAACATGAGCCAAGCTCCGTTTGATACTTAGCTGATGGTAGCTGGAATCATGCTTATGGTGTTTCTTCAATGCTTTTGTCATAATTGTATGAATGTAGTATCACTTTCCTGTTTCTCAGGTGGAGATTCTTGCAGGAAAAGACAAAGGGAAGCAGGGGAAAGTGATCCAGGTGTTCAGACGCAGAAACTGGGTCATTCTGCAAGGACTAAACACAGTAAGAACGATGCATTTTCTTCAGATAAACACTGGAAGTATATGGTACATTTTGTTTTTGAATCATTTAGTTTCATCGTGGAGTTGAATCAATTTCAGTATGTCTATCAATTTCACATCTCTCTTGGGGATTACAGTCAGCTGTGTTCATATTTAATTGTTTCACATTGTAGCAGTACACATTGGTTTATTTTACACAATCTTCACACCATGGAGTCTCTGTAGAGAGAAAGGAGTTTAAATCAGCATGCATTCACAGAAAGTCTGCATGGACATGCTGTACCAGGCTGATATTTACTTAACAGTATAGATAAGAGAATACTTATTTGTAATATTCAGTTAACGTTGTATAACATTTGGTTGGTTTGTGTTTTGCACTTTTTTTGATCATATTCATATTGGATGCCTTCAAATCCATTTCATTTTCTGAGACTATGACTTTCCTCCTTCTACCACAAGAGGGACCTCTCATGTCACAGTATAAGAGCTACAGTGTTCTTATAAACTATTGAAACCTAAGCTATCATTTTACATTTTCTCATTCTTTCCATCAACCTCTGTCAGTCTTATTAAATTTTACAAATAGTAATTGCGCCTTGTACTTCTGTTTTTTATAAAACCACCAAATGTGTTTGATTATCATTCATTTGCTGACAGTCAGTAGTTTGCTCACCTGTTATTCTTAAGCTGGGCTTATTGATGGCTCTGCTTCTCTTCCTATCTCAGCATTACAGGTATATTGGAAAGACCTATGACTACCGTGGCACATATGTCGCCTCTGAAGCTCCCCTCCTGCTGCAGCAAGTCTCTTTGATCGACCCCTCAGACAGGTAGAGGCATCGTCCCAATACTTTACTCACCTGATGTTTGCATTTTCACTCTAGAAATATGTACAGATTGAAGGCCTGTCTGAGATCTCTTCTCCTCTCACATTAAAGTCACAGTTATTAAAAGCCTTGGTAACAGTACAGTAATCTAATAGTAAACTGCAGGTCGGCATTATCGATTGTAAAAAGCTTTTACAAAGGTGAAAATGTCTCCTGTGTCTACATCCAGAAAGCCCACAGAGGTCGAGTGGAAGTTCACAGAGGAGGGTGAGAGAGTCCGGGTGTCGCTCAGGACGGGTCGGATCATTCCCAAACCGGTGGTGGAGCGGCGAGACGGCATCGTGCCGCAGCAGTGGAAAGGTGAGGGAGCGCCTGGGTGTTTTCACAGGAGGAGAATCTGTTCCAGGAGCTGGTTTGTTCCACCTTTTGCTCACAGTTGGCAGATTAAAAAAGCTGATTGCTTATTTTCCCAACGTGTGTAGACTTTAGTTAAACAAAAGGGTTTTTTTTTTTTTTTTTTTTGTGGATGAATTTTTCATTGGAAAAAAGTATTTTTGTTTCCTAGAAGACAGAGCTGAAAGGAAAATGTGTCTCAGTGCTACACTGTACTTAATTCTGGGGTACTGCAACCAATCACTCTTGGATTTTAAAATCTTTCATAGACCAGATTGTTTATATATCACTAAACCCACCACAATTTAATATTATTATAATGCATTGGAGAGGTTGTGGTACTCTACATTTTGTGTCTTGGCAGAATGGAGGAAATGACATTTGGCCTGAAGATTTATGCCACAAGATTCCATGAAGATCACTTTTTTCTCTCTAATTTCCCTTTTTTCCACAGCAAATTTCATGAAGTTTTGTCAAATTACAAAAGTGGTCTATGTCTCCTCTCATTTCCTCTTGAATTCCAATTTATGATAAATTCACTGAAACGTACAATTTAGCAACATTTAACTTCAACTTTTTCAGTGGGTGTGTGGTTATCACTACACATCAGATCCTTTTCTGTTAAAAATTAGAATTTCTGAACTGGATTGAAGTCTCAGATGACAGTAAAGGTCTGAAAGTGCTGGTTTGAGTGTATTTTTATCTTCATAAAGTCTGCTGTGAAGAAATCAAAACATTACAGGTAAAATCTGTTTTTGCACTTTAATTTCAAAAGGGTGGTTAAAAAAATGTGGTATTAATTAAATGTAGTGATCAGTTCCGACCATCTCCAGCCATTTCGGAATATTTGGTCAATGTGTGCTTTTTCAATGCACAGTTTTTCATTTTAAAATGGATTTAATCTTCTCCTCTTTCCTTCACAGACGGCCCTAAAGACACCAGCCCTGAAGACACCCTGGAGAAGACCTACGCCCCCTCCCTGAAAACCCTGGAGGAGGAGGTCATGGAGAAACTGGGGATCCAGGAGAACCGAAGGCACCAGAAGTCCTACTGGTACTGACCCAAGCAGCCAGAGACACTCGGACTCCTGACGGCGCTCTCCAGTTTTCACAGGGACTCTGGACATGCCTTCTCCTGGTGGGGGTCAAGCTGAAGGTCAAGTCAGACAAAGACTGTGACGAAGCCACGAGGACGGAGGATACATGGACTTTAAAACGTAACATTATGAAAAAGATTTTGCAATCTGCAGCTTTTTGTTACTTTGCTTCCTGGATCATCTTTGCTTCAGTTTCATGATATTGCTCTCAATGGATGTCGTTGATTTTTATTCATTTCAGTGGAGATGAAAATAAAGCGGATTAAATATTGTTGTGATCCTAGTTAGCAATAGCTGAAAGCATCTTCCACCACCACACACTCATGGCACGGATAGATCGGGCTGTTATTCTTGGTTCAGACACATTTTCTAACGGTAGCAGCTGCGACCTTTTGAGATCCTGCAAGAGGCTGAAAATAGTCGTTATTTTACAGAAGCCCAGACGAGCCGCTCTCCAAAACTGAAAGACAAATGAGTCTGTCTTTCCAATGCGTCTGCGGAACGGTGGAGAGACTGAGGAGCAGCCGACCGGCACACACTTCACCTCATTTGACTCACCTGTGATCGGCTTTCAAATATTACCTCATTTATGATTTCATGACCCAAAATAGAAACTGACACAGGAAGGAAAACAGCCAAGAAACACAAGCGATTTGCTCAGAGGCTGCAGGAAAATGTAACTATCAGTTTAACGGGGGCGTCTCAGAGCGTGGCAGGATGAGCCCCACTTCACACACAGCTTGAACCGCATTACACCTCCTGAGCAGCGAGTCCTGCTGGTTTTCTAGACTTCCTAATGATATTTACTGAGGCTACCATTAATGGCTGTTGTGATCCATAGCAACAAAAACAGCAGGAGTCTGGTCACCCTGGCCAGATGCTGACGCTTCCAAATATCTGGTTAGTCTTTATGTAACAGGAGTTGAAACTAAGAGTAAGAGGGACGAAATTGTAATTCTACCCAGAGAACCAAATGGTGACTGAATCAAACTTGAACCAAAAGTTTATAAATAAAAAGAATTGAGTGTATGTCTCAAAGCTAGGCTTTTTAAACAGATATATATATTTGATATATCCTTCATAATTGCATGAATTAATCCAGTATTCACTGGGTAGAATATTCATCTTGTTTTTCTTCCTCCTGTCACCTGTGAGGTAAATAATTTGTTTTTTGAAAAAAAAAGCTTGTGGACAAAAAAGAAAGGTCCAGGAGCCAAAGGTGTGCCCCGAACCGCCAGAGGACCATTTCTGTGATAAAGCTTATCGACTGAAACTGTCCGGAATGCGACATGTTCTGCATTTAAAGTTACTCTCTTGCCCATTTTTAAACAGACAGAATTACACTCCGTCACAAACACCCTCAAAGCCTAAATGCAGAATCACACGTAAAGGTAAAGATCAAAGGTTTAGGTTTTATTTGAAACAAGAATCAATAAGGTCAAAACACTGGATGATTAGACGTGACGATTCTAAGATCATCTGGCAACAGGAACAAAAGGGAAGTGAGTTTAAATAAAGCAGAGAGGGGCGAGATGCAGGTGAAGCACATGAGGGAGGAGTCATGTGAGACAGACAGGGAGACAAGAGACCTGAAACAGAGACAAGACTGGTAAGAAACTCAGACTTAACCAGGGCTGGAGCGAGTATGATCAAATTCAATTCTGAAAATGTATGACAAATAACAGTGATATCATCTGATTTTTGTTTTCTTGAAGAGAAAATGCTGGGAAAGGAATTACCTGAACCTGGTAGAATTGTGTTTCAACAGTTGAACAGATTGCCAGATTCTTCACCCATACAGTAGTTTTTTCACTTCTCAGTCATGTATTTTAACTTCCATTCGCTTTAAAAATATATTAAGTGTCTATTTATTCATGAGAGTCTCATAAAAATCATGCGGCCTTGCAGAGAAATCAATACCTCGAGAGATTACAGCCTGTCACAAGGAAACGCAGAAATACAAACTCACATGCAAACTCATCACTAAATGTTCCCAGGCGAGTTACCGAACCAGGATTTTCTCACTCACCGCATGCAAATACCTTCATGTAATGTTTCACCTAACAGCCCCAAACACCCAGTCATTCAAAGCTGATCCCCTGCTGCGTATTCATCAGTCATCTATATGAGGGAAGCAGACTATAAACTCCACAAAGTCTTCTTTTTTTCCACTGCTGGTTAACCACGCACACTGATTCACTGAAAGACCAAGTCAGCTGGTTGCCAGAACTCCAGCTGGTAAAGTAACCGGCCTCGCCGCCAGGCGCTGACACACAAAGACAACCATGTGTCACGGATGATGGAGCCGCATCAGAGTTTCACGGTGGCTCCCCAAACCCTCATTTCTGGTCAGCGCAGTAGCATCATGCAGAAAGCATGGGAAGTCGACGGTTTGGCCGTTGCCGGGATGAGTGCGGCGGTTTTCCCAGACTCCTCCCTGCCGATCCAATCCTGCCTCTGTCTGCCTGCATCCAAGAGGGACTTAAAATCAGCCAGTCAGCGGAAACAGGCCTCTGAGGTTTTTTCTTTTATGGGAGGAAAAATGATTCAGGCTGCTGGTCGTCTTTCCTGTCATTGCATGGGTGTTGTACAGATTCCAGCCCTGGACTGCAGCAAGGTGGAGAGTAACACCGCTGAAGTGGAGTCTTTGTGTTTCTTCACGTCTCTGAATCGTTTCCATTTACACACCGTTTCAACATCCACGGAGGAGAATGACTTTTAGGAGAGTCTGTCTTGTAATTTTTTTTAGCTTTGCGGTGATTTGACAGCGATGCTGGTAAAAACAGTTAAGTGAAACCACTGACAGGATTAAGAAAACATAAAAATAAACTGCTTGCCGCGCTCTCCCGTTTTCAGCTGAGTCACACGGTAATGAGTCCCACCTGGAGGAGCGTCTGAGGGGCCTTCAGCAGCAGAAGTGCTGATCTCTGTTCCGCTAACACATCAGAAGTGTCCCAATTTAAGCTGAGATGAATGCAGCTAATCTCTGATGAAACGGTGGGAAACTTGCAGAGATTTCACAAACAAAAGAAACATGATTTTAAAGATAGGATCATTTTTTGGGGGAGTTCAAGCGTCTTCTCAACATCTGAGGACACTTGAAGGCTGCTCTCGACTCTTGATGATGTAAGTGGAGCTACAATGTAATGGTAGCGTCTAATTATAGGCTGGAGCTTTGAAGGCTGCTGGAAAATGAAACATTAGCTTGTATGCAGGTCTGAGGCATGGCGTGCCTGCATGTTCAACTGCGTTCGGTCTAATTTAGTCAGCTCTCAGTGAACTTTTGAGTATAGGACCTCAATATTGTGTAATTTTAAACAAAGAAGGCTTCTGAAATAATGTTTGTACTCTTCTATTATGGACTCTCTTTATATTCTGTCTATTCATTCATTTTTATACCACTTTATCCAACTCAGGGTCTCGGAGCGCTGAGTTTGACCCCATCTGATGAGCGAAGACAGCGTACAGTCAGCAGACCATCACAGGACAGACAATCACACACACACACTCACACACACTCCTATTCAATCCTATGGGAAAATAATAGTCATGAATTTGCCTCACATGCATGTTTTTAAACTGTGGAAGGAAAGCGCGAGTCACCCACGTAATTCAGAATCTAAACTCATATACGTCACATGGACAATTATACATCAGAATGTGTGTTTTACAGAAAACAACAGTAAATAAGAATTCTCTCTATCCTAATGAGAACTTGGCATTGGGCCCTCGGAGTGGAGTTAAACGCAGCCTTCTCTGTTGACTCAAACCTTATTAGGCTGTTATCATTAAGCAGTTTGGTAAAGACATGTTTATGACGTCAGGAGTAATACGGATAATTGCACCCTGCACTCGTCAGAGCTGTAGTAAACTGTAATGTATCCTTAATGATGGAAAGAGGCACTCGCGTCTTGTGGTAGTCCAGATCTGGCAAGTTTCAGTTGATGTTAGCATTTAAATTAAAAAAAAAAAAAAAGGCACCAAAAGTTTAGTGTAGGCGATGCAATGATTACTTACATTGTCATTTCAATTACAGTTTATTTTCTGTGTTGATGCGATACATTTCCCTACGGTTATCGGTGCAAACTGTGGTAAAAAAAAAAAAAAAGATAAAATCTATAAAGGCCTAAGATAGAGATGTTTTCTGAATGAAAAAGTAGATAAGTAGAATGTTGCCGCTGTAAAAGGAAACCTGATTCAGCTAAAATCGTCTTAAACCGAACAAACCTGTCTGTGCATTGTGGGAGTGAATTAGACTGAAAAAAAAACATGCAGGGACAGGAAGAACATGCAAACTCAACACAGGAGTAGTGTTGGAAATATGCAAATTGTTAAACCACCAAAGGCCACCAAAGTTCTACATTTTGTCTTGGCTCTGAATTCTCCAGCTGAGACGATTTCAACATGAAATCCGTTTAAATCCTCCTCTGTAACATCTGTTCACACCCAGATAAGCCTCTGTCAGCTCTCTTGGGATCATTCATCAACTTCAAAATAAGACACTTCACTGTGAAATGCAGATTATCAAGAACCATTATTGAGTGTAATATATCACAGCCAAAATAGGTAGAACACAAAATGAACATGATTAGGTATTATCAGTCAGTTTTCAGCTTCTAGTTTGTAATTAATCATGAAAAGAGCCACATCAGAGCAAGTTTCCTCCTCAGTCCTGACCTTCTTTTTCAGGTAACCGTGTGATTTGCTGAAAACCAGAGGCTTCAGATTCTTAGGTGTTGAGTCCGCCTGTGCTCGGATCAATCTGGGTCAGTGTGGCAGCTGAGGGTAGCTGGGAGCACACCTCTGATCTCCGTCTGCCCTCTGAGCTCTGACATTTCCCTCCCAGACAGCTCTGCTGCTATGTGGGTGTGAAATTCCTCAGACGTGCAGCACCGAGTCACGGGATGAGTCCGACAAAGCGCCATTCACTGCGTCTGCGGGCGGCACAGCCGCTCACTAACCTTGACCTGTCCGTGTTGTGTGTGTCTGTTAAACCGGTAGAGGATGCAGCGGAAGATCCCCGAAAAAGCACGTAGCTTTATGTGATACAGAAAACGTAAGACTTCAGTGTGGTCGTAAATCTCACATGGTAGTTACTGAAATGGCCATAAAGTGTGCACCTGTTGCACAGCCTGCAGAGGTTCTGTTATTTGGTGACTGATAAACGATGGATAAAGTGTTTGTGAATGTGAATGAGTTTTCTCTTCAATATAGTGGCACGTCTCACTTTTCATGATAAAGTGACGATGGAACCTAAACATTAGCCTCAAAGTGTAATCATCATCAAGAGGAATCACCGATGTGGTTTGGCATCAGTACGCCTCCAACGCCTCCTATTAGCGTTCTACAGACAAGTCCAATATGGAGGACGTTAGCCCAGGACCAGCTGGGTTACAAGGAAGACTGAACTTCTGGCACCATGAGACCGATGGAGGACCAGGAGAGACTGTTAGTACCCTGATGGGAAAGATTTCCATGAATGTCCCAGTGGACGTCACAGTGATTTTGACCAAAAATGAAGAGCTAAACTACATCTTTAACAAGCAGGAAGGAAGGTTTCACGTTGGAATTCCGTTCGGTGGAATTCAAGCATCTTGTGGTGGATCAAATGTTTGATCAGGATGCCCCCTGATCAGGATGACACCCATTAGAGGTCTGCCAGAGAGGAGACCTGGACAGTCCAGGATTCCTCTGATGCTGTGGCCCCAATGTGGACCAAATGGAAAAGAAGATGGACGGATTCGTGAACTGGACCACAAACGTTTCCTTTGTTCCTTCACAGCAGCAGTGAAATCATTTTTAGCTTCTTGTGTTTCTTCAGTTCCATCACTGTTTGTATCAAAGGCTACACTTCTATTTTTATGCTACTTTGAAGCATGTGTCATGCTGTTTTAAGGCTATTTCTGGATGAGCTGTACTTAATGATTCAGTTCGTGACATGCTACTTTTTGTTTAACTCTTTATTGGGCGGCTGACCATACTTAGTAATATCCACAGTTTTCACAAACAGCAATAATAAATTAATAGATGACAAAATTAAAGCTAATATACACAAAACAATAGAGTGTTTCCAGTAAATCATAATCAATGTCATGTTATTAGTTAAAACCAAATATTACTGTGGGGTTGTAGGACTCAGTAATCTATTGAAAGTGTCACCAGAGTGGTGGAACACTTTAAAAAGAAGTTTATGTTATCCAGTGATATTTTGAAGCTATTACAAATCAGCCCAAACTGCAAGCTTTACTAAATAAGAAAATTTCAAGCCTTATCTTAAAAGCACAGACTGTGCAAGCCCGCTGTTAACTGCGGCTGGCAGCTGGTTGCAGGAGAGGAGTCTGGTGAGTGACAGAGCATCTGCTGCAGCCTCACAGAGGGGATGTGATGGGAAGTGCGCGTTACACCTGAGTGAGAGCGTGCAGACTCATTTAGGATGATTCAAAGTGAGGCAGGAGTCATACAAAATAGAGACAGCTGTGTTTGTCAGTGACAGGGCAGCCTCCCTGTCCCATCCAGGGACTGCTGCAGCATCAGAACCTGCAGCAGCATCAGCAGCATCAGCAGCTCCGGACTGCTGCGCTGACTCGACGCGCCCTGATCCATCCAAATGACGCACGCTCTGATTGTTTGTCGCCTCCCTGCAGAAAGAAAGGGGGACAAAAAAAACTTTGAGGTCTAGGTTTCACTTTACAGCCTATTACACCCTTCTCTCCTCTGACAGGCACGCGCCATCTCCATCCTGCGTGCTGGGTGGAAAAGTGGGCAGTTCAGGGTTTCATATGTGGCGTGGCTCTCTCTCTCTTTCTCTCTCTCCTTTTCCTCTGCGAGCGCGTCTGTGCAGCAGCCTCCTCCTCCTCCTCCTCCTCCTCCTCCTCCAGCAGCAGCTTCACCTGTGCAGAGCAGCATCCAGAGCCGCTTCCCCTGGAAGGACAGACGCACTGCAGCACGCAGAGAGCAGCTGACGGAGAACCCTCCGTGAAAGAAGTCCCTCCTGTCCCTCCTGTCCGTCCTGTCCGTCCTGCACCCGCTGACATGCTGCTGAGGAGAAGCCGGTAGGGTTTGACTTGGCCTCGTGTGTTCATGCTGCGTGCTTAACGTGGCCTGCTCGTTTTGAAGTTATTTTGGGTAAATTATGTCGAGTTTCAATACGACATCATTCAGGAGAATTCTCAACTTAAACACTTAATTGCTTTGGAAAAGTTGTTTTCCTGGTGTATTGACACTGAAGGGGATAATATCTCTCAAAACAAGACATTTTGTGCATCAAGAAACTTTAAAAAAAGGAAAAAAGCCAGTCTGCATAATTTTTGTATAGATTTTACAGAGCTGCTGTATGTGCAGCCTTAATTAACTTTATTGATTCAGACCATGTTGGTATAATTTCAAGGTCTCTTTCTTATAAGCAGCTGCACTCCTAGTTATTGTTGTCTACCTTAAGATAAATGCAAACTTCTTCATGACAGCTGCTTCACTTAGATCTTTATGCATTTCAACCAAATGATATTTTGCACTGTGTTAGCTGATGGTAGAGTTGAATATGAAATTGAAATTTTAAGCCAAAATATTAGTTTTCTGCTGTATGGAATGTTTTACATAATCTCTTTTGCTTTGGGAATGTTTGAAAAACATTGTTTTTAAAATCTGAGATCCTCTAATGGAGCACGCGATTACCAGCCAGTTGGAATTTCTGTATTATAGAGCAATGCCTGGCTTCAAAGTGATATATAGTTGATGTCAAGCACCATCTTTGGTGGCTAAATAGACTGATTCTGGAGTTAGATCTTCAGTTATGAGGGAAATGTGAAGGTAAAATTAAGAGGGAGGCTCTGTTGTATTTGACCAACAGACAGAACTGTACATAACCAAGCGAAAGAACTTTAGTGGTTTGTGCTCTAGGCTCACAGCATGAACATTACCAGTTCCAGTCTCATTTCCAAAAACATGCATTCACATATCTTTGAATATGAATATCTATTGTATTACATGTGTCCCTGCATTTGTCCTGTGATGAACTTTCTCCATTGCACTGTGACCCTGAGTCAGAAAAAGCAGCTTTATGGATGGATGGATGGATTAAACAGGACTCTGTGATAATTGCATGTGGAAATAGTTGAAATAACTTTGATGTTTTGTGTCTCAAGTCATGTGCTTTCTGTGGCCTGCAGACACAAGAAGCTGCTTTTAAGTTTTAAAAGCGTATCTGGACTCTTCACTGTGTGTGGCTCACCTCAGGGCTCAGGTAGATCTCAGTAATGGAAATGCAGCCCGACTAACAGACATATGAAGCAGACTTTTGGGGTGGATGTATTTTTTGTTTGGTGATGGTCCGGTGGTTCTTAGCCCTGATATGACCCTGTCCAGCAAGCAAGCCTGAAAGCGCACATTATTACCAATAAGCTTTCCCCTGACCTGACCTAATCTGGGGTCATTCACTCTGCGCTGGCGTTAACGCGACGCTGTGGAAAGTGTGAGGCAGCCTGTTGGAAACGGAGAGGCAGGTATCATGTTGAACCTGGCTGGTGGTGCCAGAGCAGCAGCAGCAGGTAGTGAGCCCGATTCCTCCGGAGGATGCGTTGCTCTTAGATGTATAACAATGAATAATGCATTAAATCTGCCGTGGTAATACAACCTGGTTAGAAGGCTTGTAAATATAAAGCTGGGCATCACAGGTGGCAATGCTGTCGTCAGGGGTCTTTAAATAGTGTAAATCATCTTGAAGTTGAAGTACAAGCTGAGTGTTTTAAGATAAAATAACTCTTTTTGGATTCAGGCATGCTGTTTTAAGTCTTTATCAATGTCTAAAACATATAATTTTACTAGTCTGTGGTGTAAAAAAGCTTTCCCCTGAATACGTATTGATTATTTGAAGCAGCAGCAAAAGTTGAAATCTAGTATTTTATTACTGAAAGGTAAAGTTACCCGCATCTATTAAATCCTCACTGATTTGTCGGCAAAAATTACATGATCTGAGACCATAAAGTTCACCCAAAAGTAGGAAAACCTGATGGGTATGGCTGAAAAAGCGTTTCATGTTTGGTCATGGTTTCCATCTGTGGATTTGTTGAGTCAGCTCTGAGATCAGGCTCCTGTTTGAATTGTCCTTCCACTGTTTCCCAGACAGGGTGGGTGGGGAATCATCTGGTGGGCGGCTTTTCCAAAGTAGCCATCTTGGTGAGAGACAGACATTTGGAGATGTCTTCATTGTGCAGCTTGGTTTGGGAAGTGTGGATGTGCTGCAGCTGAGTCAGTTCACATGAGGCCAGCTCCCTCTGCTCCGAATCCTCAACTAAGTACTGATGTTCACTGAAGACTGAAATTAGGCCAGTCAGTAGAGAAATGAAATGTAAATTTGTCTTCATCCTTTTTCATAATGATTTTTCCCCCGATGTTCTTTCCCTTGAACTGGATTAACAGCAGATGTTCTCCTTTGTATGAGCATTTAGAGGGTTTGTCCCCGAGGTGAATCAGAGGAAGTTTTACTGTTTTCTATACACACTTTTAATGTGTCCACGGTTGTTGTCTGTGTGGTCGATCCTCCGACCACAGTGGTCCAGCAGGTCGATACCAGCTTTGACATATTCCAGACCTGAGCCTTGTATTGCTGTGTGAAGTCACTGAACAAATTCTGAATCCAGTGACATTCACTGTACGTGAAACTCGCAAAACCAAGGCTTTTCTGAGATTGTCAATTTGGACTCTATGTTTTAAGCATATTTTCTGCTTCTTTTTTAAAAAAAAAAGGAAAAGGCAAATATGATACATTGTAGCAGATTTAAGTTGATTTTGTAATTTGGGCTATCGCAGCGGTCTTTGCTTTTCCATGTGGCTCATCAGGAATATTAATAACCAAAGCCCCGAGTTCAACCACAAGTTGTCCACGATGGCTTGTGATCATGTTGCGTAGCTGAGTTTCGGTGGGAGAATGTGGCTGAATCTGAAATCCAATTTGAGGCAAATAAGGTGCAAAAGTTCTGTACACTGCAAACATACTCCATTTATTATTTATACGGCTGAGGAGCCACTCAGATACAGAGAGGGTGAGAAGCCAAGCTTGAATTCAGCAGCTATTTATCAAATTCCAATGAAAAAACAGTCATTTAACAAGTATACTGGGGGGAAAATTGCAATTGCACATTCATAATGAATTCATACACTAATTTTCAATGTTGTGTACATCATGTTGCACTAATTTGAATTGTGTATTGTTTTCCTTTGTGTCAGTACGCTTTAGGTTTAAAATGTGAACGTTTCTAGATAATTAAAAGTATATCAAGTCAGTAGCTTAGACCAGGATTTATTTCTCTGCTGTTAAAACTCAATTTCTGGGCTTTTTTTTTTAAAAGCGTTTTATTGTGCCTAATTGTGGATTCTTTCTCCTGAAGTCATTTCCACCTTGGCAGTCCTCAGACCACAGAGCACATCAGTCAAGCGGCCATGTTTGAACTGGCTAAACTGGGACCAAGCAGTCATTTTCTGGTTTGTTGGTGGAGACGAGGTTCGCTTCTATTGACCTTGATGCAGAACACTGCAGAGGCCACCCACGAGATTGGCTGGCCGCTCTTTGCTGTTATTGCAGCACTGAAAGAGATCCTAGCATATCCTGCTTTACTCTGATTCCTATCTACACTGGCATTTTATCTCAGCAGTGCAGATTTAAATCAGATTTTTTTTCCTTGTCCTCCAGATCCAACATGTTACTCTGCAGCTGCTTTCTGCTCTGGCCCGTGTCTGCAGGAGGAGACTGGATTAGTCCCTAGTGTGGATAATGCACTGGCTGCACTTTGTGGACCTGTAAATGCAGTGTGTGGCATTGATTTCAGCTTGACTTGTCTTCATTGTAACTCTCATTAAGACGAGCAGAGCTGCAGAGTGCCTGCATGGTGACAGCGAGGCCAAAGACCTCTGTGAGACGACGCGATCTAAAGCGGACAGAAACAGGCAGAATTTTCTCCTCTGTCACTTGCTCTGAATGCACACACTGATATTTAAGCTCACTATCAACAACAGTTACACCATTTGAATCAGTGTGCAGGTCCTAAATGTGGCAGTCTTTTTTGTACAAAAGCCTGCTCCAGAGTGATTCTTGGTGCTCTAAAACTTCCTTTTCCATCGCTGAAAAGAGCGAGAGAAAGGAAAGAGAAAAAGCAGGCGAGTGTGCCAGTGCCCCGTCCTTTAATTTTCCCTGAAGGCTTTTGTGAGGGAGTCGGTATGAAATGAAAGCACAGTGTGCAGCTGTCCTCTTGGCCCACTACTCGCTTTTTGTGAGAGGTTTTCTTCTCAAGAATACTAATAGTGATCGCGACTCTGTGGAGCCCACCCAGCTGGCCAGAAAACAGACAACAGTTATTCTGCCATCAAAAGAGGTCATTTGAATTGACACGAGTTAGTGGGCTGTTTGTGCAAACCCCTCATGAAGGGTGCATTCGGTAAACAGATGCAACTTTATGGGACTTTTTGCATTTCTGCTTCACTCAAGAGGCCCGGTTTATGGTAATATTTACTATGTTGTTTGAGCTTTGACATTAAAGACGGGAACTCTTCTAATTATCTGGTGAAATTTGTTGACTCATGGCTGTAGAGGCTCATAATTAGATTGTACGTGTCAACAGAGCTCAGCGCAGGATGTCATCACCTTGTGCAAGGGGTGCAATTTTTTTTTTATGTTTATTTATATAGGAACAAGTGTGTAGCATCATTCAATAGCACATACGACATCAGTTATAGCCTGAACTCATTTGCGTTGCCTGACTGTGGCAAAAGACTGAGTCACAAAAAAGACACGTGCAAATAATCCAAAATATAATGCAATTTGTGAAAAAGCCAGATGACCTTTTTACAGATTGGCCTTCCGGCAACATTCATACAAGAACTATATCCAGAATCCCATGGTTTAATTCTGCTCATACTTAGTGGTACAACATCCCATTAGGTTGTTCGAGGATAGACGGCATGCAAATTGAAGAAGGACGAGCATTTATAATGCGATGACAGAGTTTTCATGTTTGGTGACATTTTGATGAAGACGTAGATCTAAACAGTGGAATCGGGATCACCATGAAGTTAGATGAGTTCCAGTGCAGAGAGTGATGATACATTGCTTCTGGATTGTTCTCAAGTTGTAGTCCTTGCTTCCACATACAAATATATTATATTGCGTGTTTTGTCTGGTTCATATAAAACAATAAAAGTAATCAGAGTTAGGTAGAGTTACAGAGTGGAGAAGGATTCCTCTCTTTGGCATGCCCCCATGTACTTATTGTTTTATTAAATCCATTGTTATTGTTGCTCAGCAGAGGATGTATCTGACAGCAAAAACTAGTTCACTATCACAGCAACATCACCGCACTATTAAATCTTTAAGATACAAACATACAGTTCTTCTTTGTCCTCCATGTTCCCTTGATGTTCTCAGTCTTTGATATTTGAGAGTTTTCTTGTTTTTTGGCATCAGCAACAAACTTTTCACAGCCAGACTTTTTATTCGTAAACTTTAAAAAAAAATCCCCAAAAAGTAATTGTTTGGTAAAACTATCATTTTATGCTTATAATTTTTAAAGAACTTGTATAAATGTTTTAATGCACAGGTTTATAAAACCAAATTTATTCCAAAAGAAATAGAGACCTATCTAATCAATAAAATACCACCGCGCAATACCACAAAGTGAACAGTTATGAGAGGCTTTATCTAATATCAGATAGTTAAAGTTAAAAACCACCAAAAGAAACACAATTGTGCTTTGTTGCCTTTATTGCTCTGCTGCCATTAAATATAATAATTTATATTGTGAAAGTTCAGAGTGAACCAAAAAGCACTACAGAGTAAAAGTGTGGTGGGATTGGGCGGGACACAGTACGTCTCAAATGAAGGAGACCCATCCTCAATAACTAATACTTCAGGTTGTTTAAACCATTTTCTGCACTGCTTTTAAATCATAGATGTCTTAAACCTTGCAGCATTTCTAAATATTTGACAATAGAGAGGTCACACACTGCAGAGTTTAATGCTATAAATGCTGTGGATATTGCTAAAATGTGCAATTAACTGTGCTATAAATTCACTGAAACAAAGCAGTAGCAGAAACACATTAGTGTAATTAAAGCTGCACCCCATGCTGGAGCCATAAAGGCACTTTTTTTTCTGTGTCGAGCCTGAAAAAAAAAGGCCGAGCCCCCGAATGAATGAACATTTGCAGCTTCATCACGGCATCCTCTGGAGGTTGTGTGAGGTCAGTGTGGCCGTCCTGCCATGCCTGCTGGGTTAATAACAGGGCCCGGCCTGGTGACGGCGCGCTGGCTGGATGCCCCCGGGCTGAGACGCTGTGTCATTAGCTCCCGGAGGTGATGAATGGCTTGTGGTCGGCAGCCTGCGCCTCAAGCTTCCCTTTGAAAACCAGAGGAGTTGGTATTTCGTGGTCGAGCGCTGAGATACGTTTCTTTTTACGGGCTTGTGGGACTCGTGTGCTATACTCAGAGATTCTGCTCCAAAATTACGCTTAAAGACAAGAATCTGTCGGGGAAAAAGCGGCAGGTTACTGTGATTTAGCAGTAAGTTTATTGAGTTTGCAAGGTTTATTGGGTACAAGTGGCAGCAACAACAAATACTGTCTGAAAGCAACAGCTCTGCAGTAAATAATAAACCTAATGCAGCCTATATTTGTAAGTTGTTGAAAAAGCAACAGGAGGAAGCTGATTTAACTTTACCTTCACGCAAAAAGAAAGGAAACTTGAAGAAATTTGAAATCTCATCAGATGTTATTCTTTTCTTTTCTTTTTAAAATGTATTCGATGCATGAATCCTCCTTTTTTTGAGTCAGAATTTTCAAAACCAACTTTTAAGATCTTGGATGAAAAGGGCAGGAGATTTGATGAACTGCAGCCGTTTCGGTGAATAGCAGCAGGCTGGCTCGGAGAGCTGCTCACATGGATCTTTTTAAAAAATCTCCAGCCTTTGTGGTGAACATGTTTCCCTTCTTTCATGAGATCTGATATTTTCCCAGAGACATGAATCCCTGCTGTTTTTACAAGTGTTTATAGCTCCTTCTTGATTTTGTGAGTGTTTCAGTTTGTGTTTGTTTTCTTTGTCTGTTTTTTTAACTTTTCCCTGTCTTTTTATGTTTCCTTGTTTAATGTGTTTTTTCTTTTGTTCTTCCTATTTCAGTGTTTCATCATAGCATCCCAGACCAGTATCCTCAGTAAAACATGTAAAATTTTCACATTTAAAATATGTAATTTAAATGTGTATATTTTATGCATTTTTTTCTCAATATTCATGACAAAAAACGTCCAACAGCATGACCTTAAGACTGTGTACAGGTGCATGTGCCGGACTGAGGCATGGTTGGGGGATGTGGTGATGAAAGTAACACGAGGGTATGCAGGTTGTGACCTTTAACTCTACAATAAATCAGCGTTGTGCAGTCAGTGGAGCGTGTTCTCGCTGAGCCATCACAATACGCGACCACCGCTGCCGGAAATCACTCTGCCTATTCAAGGTTAAATGTGTGTGAAATTGGAAATTTTTAATGCTTTCCTCCATGAGTTCAGCTCAGGATTTTCACATCAATCCTCTTCCATTTGAAAATGCATTTTATTGATTTATTTAGCTGTTATCACATCTTTTTCATTGAAAGTGCTCTAGTGTCTCCATTCATCTTGGACTCACTTCCTGTTCCTGTGCTGTTGTCTCCTCAGACATGTACAGATTCTTCCACTTCTTTGTGCTGCCTGTCATCTCACGTTGGCTTTTCCCACCCAAACTCCATCCGCCTCTGGTATGTCCACGGTTTCCTCTCGTCTCCTTCTCATAAAAAAAAAAAAGCGAGAATGGTCTCCAGGTTGAATCAGCAGGCTGACGGCCTCCTCCGCCCTCCTGTACCTGTCTCCTGCCTGCAGGTGATGCGCAGCAGCTCCGGGTGAAAATCCCCCACCCGGGGCCAATCGTCGCCCCACTGGGCAGCTCTATCTCCCTCCCGTGCTCGGTGTCCCTGTCCTCTGTGCCCGCCACCACCTCTTCCGCCCCCATTGCTCCGCGGGTGAAGTGGACGGTGGTGTCCGGCGGGGTGGAGACCCAGATCTTGGTGGCGCGGGGTCAGAGGGTGAAGGTCAACGAGGCGTACAGGGACCGCGCCGCCTTGCTCAACTACACGTCGTCCCCCGATGACCTGTCGCTGTGGCTGGGAGATCTGCGGTCCAGCGACTCGGCCCACTATCGCTGCGAGGTGCAGCAGGGCCTGGAGGATGCCAGCGACCTCGTTCAACTCAAGGTCAAAGGTACAAAGATGAAAGTCATGGATCGTTATTATTAGAACTAGCCTGGGGTGAAATAAAGGAAATGTTTAGATAAGTTTAGATCCATTTAGAGCCTCAAGATTCCATCCAAGTGAGCTGAAAGCAGGAGAAGAAGCAGATTTATGTCCGGTTGTTGTGGGTACGTTCAAATTGTTTTGTCATCGAGCTTGAATTAGTTGCATGAAAAGTAAATGTGAAGGTGTCAAAATCTGACAGAAAGAGAGTCACTGGTTATTAGCAGAAAGACTGAAAGGGTCTGAACTTCGCGGATATTAAAGCTGAAATTGTCGATTCATTTTCAGTTATTAAAACACCTCTTATCTGATCACAGGGAGAAATTAGTAAAGTAATCTACAGGTGTTTCTCTTATCTTTTCCCTTCAATTTTAAATCTCATTAAATCACTCACTGATATATTCATACTCTTCTTGAGTCTTCTTACTTTTCACCGTCATGCCTCCATTCCAAGACTTCATCATTAGTATTTTAATGTGTGTGACTCTGAATGCTGTTCCTCTGTTTGTTCAGGCGTTGTCTTCCACTACAGAGACGCTCTGGGTCGCTATGCCTTCTCCTTCTCCCAGGCAAAGAGAGCTTGTGAGGCCATTGGGGCACGGATTGCCACCGCTGACCAGCTGCTGGCGGCTTATTACAACGGATATGAGCAGTGTGACGCGGGGTGGCTGGCAGACCAGACCGTCAGGTACTTCAGTCTCTCTGTGTTGTCCTCTGTGTGTACCCATACAGAACAAAACATATGGAAAAACCCTTCATAAGGGTCGTGTTTGTCAGTGGATTGTTTTTGGTCTTTTTTCTTTGGAAACAACAGACTTTATTTTTTCACTCACAGCCTCTTGACATGAATTTGTAGTCACTGAATTCAGTTTTAGATATTTCTGCAGGTGAACTGACTGCGTGTTTTTTGCCTCTACAGGTATCCAATCCAAGTTCCCCGTGAAGGTTGCTATGGAGACATGGATGGTCAGCCGGGAGTGAGGAACTACGGGACGATGAATCCTGATGATCTCTTTGACGTTTATTGTTACGTAGAAGAAGTTTATGGTATGAATCTCTTCTGAATCTCAAACTGGTCCAAGTGTTGAGGCATATTATTCAAAGTTCAGCTAATTTTTTACTGAAGTGTGAGTCAGTGGGATGATTCATATTTAAGGTAGGCTGAGGTTAAAAAGGTTAAATGTGTAAAGCTCCATATAATTAAATCAATTTTGTTGTTAAAACCCCCAAACCTTCTAGTTCCTACAATGCAATTGATCATACACAGATATTCTCAAGATGTGGTTCATGAAATGAGCTGAAATGACGCTTTCTTCCCAGGGGAGGTTTTCCATGACTCCATCCCGCAGCACTTTTCATTCGATGAAGCGCAGTCGTACTGCAGGGCTGCCGGGGCAGAGCTGGCTACAACTGCACAGTTGTACTGGGCATGGAGTGAAGGGCTGGACCGATGCAGTCCCGGCTGGCTGTCCGACGGCAGCGTCCGCTACCCCATCATAGTCCCAAGAGACCGCTGCGGTGGGCCTCAGGCGGGCGTGAAAACTCTATACCAATTCAGTAATCAGACTGGATTCCCAGAGCCCACAAGCCTTCACGATGTTTATTGCTTCAGAGGTGAGTTTCTTGCGTTTCAGGAATCTGTTTACACAAAATGATATAGATTACTGCATTTTTTTTTTCCTATCTTCTATGAAAGTCTCATACTCTATAAATCTATATTTCCCACACAGAAAACAGAAACCCCTCCACTGACTCGCCAATGAGCCTCTTGACCACAGAAGCTGAAGACATGGGACAAGACATTGTTATTCTCGTGGAAAATGATCAAGAGCTTCATCTGCAGCAAGCGGAACACGTGGAGCGAGAGGCCCAGAGTGTGCTTGAATCTTTGCCATTTTTCACAGGCCGGTTTACTGAAGAAAACCTGGCTGATGCACAAACAACGGTTTCAACAGACACAACCTATTCTCCGCCCAGCACCACATCCACACAAGACTCTGATCGGTCATTTGACGAAACTCCATCGCCCACAGAAACAAGCTACGACTCACAGCCAATGAACAGCACAAAGAGCACAGAAACACTTAATTCAACCCAGAATGCTTCATTACTGCCTGATGTTCACAATGAGACAGACTCCCACCAGAACGTGAGCTTCAGCCTCCACCAAGCTGAGTTTGAAGGAACATCATATGAGCTTGAGCTGGAAAACCAAACTGTGGTGGAAACAAACCCAGAGGAGAGTGCTGAGCTGTCAGAACAGTCCAAAGAAATGCCAGACAGAAGCTTCAACAGCTCACAGGTCAATCACACGGAGACAGACAGCAACCGGACACAAGACGAGGCTTCTTGGGAGGTAGTCTCTCCGACCACTGAGGCTGCGCTGCAGGTGAAGCTTGATGAGGCAGCAGTCGAAGATCCGGTGCAGATGTTGCTTCCAACCGAGTCCTCAAAACAAGACGGAGTGCTCCTCACACAACCAGCACAAACCACCGACATTATG
This sequence comes from Salarias fasciatus, assembly GCF_902148845.1. NCBI lineage: Eukaryota > Metazoa > Chordata > Actinopteri > Blenniiformes > Blenniidae > Salarias > Salarias fasciatus. The sequence goes on along the minus strand of NC_043765.1, from coordinate 7,272,700 downwards.
ATCGAGGCACAAACTTCCCTGTGGACCCATATGGATGGATCTGGTGACACCTCTCCAGGTAAGTAAAGTCATGTTTCAGCTCATAACAATGTACAGATGTTCTCACAGATGTTTTGACAACTCCCAAAATCCTTTGTTGTTTTCCAGAGAGCGTCCTGGATGTGGAAGTGATCAGCATCCTCTCCACCTCGGACTCGGCCACTCCTGCCGTTAGTTCCTCTACGATTCCGTCTCTTTTGGCGTCAACCACTGGCGCTCCTGCTGAACCTTGGACGCCTCGTTCAGATCCAACCCAGTCGACTGACTCTCTGGGATCGAACATCCACTCCACTGCAACAGCACTGTGGGAGTCCTCCATGACTAGACAAGAGGGAAGCACAAGCTTAGAAACTGAAGACACACACCCCCTGGAAAGTGAACAAAGCCCAGAGGACCACATTGTTTCTGGAGAGAGTCTGTCTACCACTGAGTCTCCAGAGACCGTGAACGCCTCTCAACACTCGTCGACTGATCCCACTTCAGCACAATACCAAACCTCAGGATACAGAGTGGGGTTCGATATCCTAACCGATGTTTATGAAGAGGCGAGTGGACATGACAGTGATACATTTGGAGAAGACGTCAAAGTTATTCCGACTGCCGAAGACGGAATTACAGGTTCCTCAGTCCTCGAAGAAGTGACCAACAATTCTTTGTCTTTGGAAAATGAAATCCGAGTCACTCCAACCCTTGTCCCTGGAGAGGAAATCAATGATTCCTCAGTGGTTGACGACAAATCTGGTGAAACCTCAACCCTTGTCCTTGAAGAAGATGATGTTGGTCCAACCCATGCTGCTGAACAGGGAACTCCTGTTGTTCCAACCATTGTCTTTGAGGAAGAAAGTAATGTTTCCTCAACTCTTGAAGAAGAAGAAAATGCTGGAGAAGTCCTTATAAATGTTAATGTTACTCCAACTGTTAATGAGGATATTAACATCAGTCCAACACTTGAAGATGATGTTAATGTCACTGAAACCTTTGATGAAGTGATTGACATTGACCTAAATCTGGAAAACCAAGCTACCATTCCTCCAACAATCAATGAAGGTAGCAACATTACTCCAACATTTGAAGATGATGTTAATGTTACTCAAACATCTGAGGAAGCAGTCAATGTTGATCCAAGTCTGGAAGGCAACGTCACCGTTCCTCCAACCCTTGAAGAAGATATTAATGTTGCTCCAACCCTTGAAAACAACGTTAATGTCACTTCCAACCTTGAAGACATGGTGAATGTTCACCCAAACTCTGAGGATGAAACCAATGCTACTCCACAGACTGAGGACGAGTCTGACATTGACCCCGCCCTCACGGACTTCACTGTCTCCTCTTTGGACTCTCACACGTCAAACTGGGCTCCCTTGACCACCACCGCCGGACCCCAGGAGTCACAGAACGGTCTTGAATACAGCCGAGAAACCTCCACATCAGGCCTCGACTTCTTCCTGAGTACAAGGCCAACTGCTGCGTCGGCAAAGACGACCGCCACTGGCACCGTCAGGACCACCACGCACTGGTCCAGACGCTCCTGGAGCCCGGCCACCACAACGCAGAAGGTGACGCACACCATCCCGCCAGTGGATCACGGTCTGGCGGACTTTGAGATTAGTCTCACGCAGCCTCCCACCCTACTTATCTTGCCCAATGAACGGGCGGCTGTAGGTGGTACAGGGAAATCTTCAGGTAATGTTAAAGCCACTCTCATCAGCCTAACTGCCCTCTTCCTACTCGACGCAGCGACGCACTAAACTCCCCGGTCTGTCCTCTGCCCCAACCTGCCTCTGCTCCATTTTTCCCCTGTAAAAACACCCCTCCTGCTTTTCAAACGACTTCCACTCCCCCCCGTTTGTTTCACTTGTTGCCTCAACAAGTCCACTCCTCACCCCTTCTGACTCCTGCTGCTTCACCTTCAAATACTCCTCACTGCTCCCCTCGTGGCTCCCCACTCTACCCCCCCCCAAGATACTCACACTTGGACAGCTCCCATGTGACGTTTGTCAACAGTCCAGTCTTGTTGTGCATGATGATTTGTTTTTTTCTTCCAAAGATTGACTTCTGTGAAGTACTACAATACACTAGTATGTCTGACTGAGCGTTTTAGTGCCGCGATCATCTGACAGTGACAATCTTAGCTCGGTGAAGCTTACCTGAGTTTATTGATCATCACATTTAATTTGAAAATAATCCATCTCTTTACAAATTATTTTCCCTAAAAGTGGAAAAAAAAAAACATGTGGGACTTTTTTTTCTCATGAATGTATCAGCAATTGTGTTGAATGTAACAGCACTTACCAATGCAGCTGCAGTATTGCTCTATATTTAAGTGTTAACGTTTCTCTTTTTTTTTTGCCTTATGCTGCTTTTTAATATGGTATGAGAAGCACACATAGTTATTATCATTACAAGCACAAAATATGTTCAGTGCTGATTTGACGCTAGTGGCTGCGTTGAGCGACATGTTTTGAAATGTCATTTAAATGTTTACTCATGCACAGTCTGCTGTAGTTTATTCATGATTGTTCACTATTTGTATTGTTTTTAGGTCTAATACAGATAAAGTCAAATAATCTATAAGTGTTTCTTGTCTCGCCATCGCTTGATGAATGTGTCCCTTTGCTTTAATTTTCTTCAGCTTAGCTGTTCAGTTGAAGACAGCGATTCATCATATAGGAGCTAATTTCTGTCAAGAAGGAAAAAAGCAAAACAAAAAAATGAAAATAGAAAACTATTGATGATTTAACTTTTTAAAAACGGATTCCCAGGAATGGGTTTCTTTATCTTTTCAGTATCTTTCAGTCTACTGGGTGAAATTATGCACAGGAATTGAAAAAAAATAACTTTTAGTGACAGTATTTACTCACATTAAATGTCAGGGGCAGAGCCTTCCACTATCAAACTAAAATTGGTCGTCTTTATCTCATAAAATAACAAAATCATCTAAAAAAACAAATATAAAATCTGCACAAACTGGACAATGCAGAAGCCTTCTTTGCTGTTTAAATTTATTCACAGCATCACATTATATGTCTTCTAAAATTTCCAAATATTAACTGGACACACCTTATAAGTCAATGACTGAAAAAACACTTTTCATAAAGTTACTTTAAAACTTTTCACTATGACTTTTACAGCTGTTTTTTTTTCTTCTTTTTTTTTCTATCCAGTAATAACAAGACAGCCATTTTCATCTACAGCAAGAGATTCTCAAACATTGCTTCATGCCAAGTACTAATTTAAGGTTGGATGCTAAACTTCCTCAAGTAAAGACATAATCTAGTTAATGAGATCAGTAAACAAACAAACTAAAAAAATTAAAAACAGCTTTTTTGCTCTCTCTTTCAGTTACACTTAACATAAATTCAGGGATCCAAATGTTTTCTTTTGGTGTATAATAGCTGTAGAATCTACTCATGTCAAAAAAAAAAAAAAGCATAATGTCTTCTAAAAATTACAGAAAAGGCATCACTTTGACCCCCACATTTCTCCTGCAGCTGGTTACTGTGTTTTGGACTTATTTCATGCTACTATGAAATAATTCATTCATAGTAACTCTAGCTTCTTGTGAATATCACAGCCAGAACATACAGTGTGTTATTTCACAACAATGCAGACTGAACAGCTTTCAGAGCAGGTGGAAGAAAAAAAGGCCGCGAAATTCACAATTCGCTTGAAGTTATTGACTACAGACGATTAAAAATGTATAGATTTTTCTTTTTCTTTTTTTTTTTTAGTATTTTTTTTTTTTTTAGGTTTTTTTTTTTTTTAGAAAGGAAAGTTTCTCACAGGGAGTGATTTCAATAAAAAACAACAAATCATTATGTAGATGTGAAGGAACAATGTTTATGTCTGTCATTTTCACAACTTGAAAGGCATCTCAGTGGTTTCCACACACTGGAAACCAGCTTTTTGTAGAGTTTGGCGACACTCAATGCCAGTTTGTCATTCAGTACATATGATTCTCATTTTATTCGTCTAGAACAGTGATTGCCTTTTGTACACACGCACACACACACACACACACACACACACACACACACACACACACACACACACACACACACACACACACACACATCAGACCAGTGTGAGTGTAATGACAGAGGGAACCTAGCTCTTGTTTACAGGGTGTCAAAAGAAGCGAATAAACCAAGTTCTCTTGTAAAATGTATAATTCCAGCTTTGACACACATGAATTTATTATACCATCATTTTACAAATTTAGAGAATGAAAAGCGAAACTCCAATTTTCCATTTTGTCATTCAGGAGCTGTCCAGCTGTTATCTGGTGGTGGTCATCTCCCGGAAGTCACAAGATTGTTCCTCTTTACAATTAATAATGTAAATAAACATAATGTGTCATAATGACGAGAGGCAACCGAATCCTGACAGTAACTAAAGATTAAACGTGAATCTGAGAAATAAGAGCTGTACATGAGAAACTAATCAACATAGGTATTTGTGTAATGTTTAAAAACATGCATACTGCTGAAACTTCTAGATCAAGCGAGTGGCTTCAGTATTTTGAACATAGGAAAAGTGTTCAAAAAGAAATCACTTTCAGTAAGCAGTTTCAAAATAAAGCTCTGCAGGAAGTTAAATAACAAGCAGCACTGCAGAATAGGGTGTTTTGAGGAAAGGTCACAAACTGAGGCCCTGCAGGTCTGGAACTGTCCAACTCTGCTCCAGAAGGGTGTTTGTTATTTACACATCATCAGGTTTGTGATCCATGTCTGTATCACAATTCTACATTGCACATCAGATAAAGAACAAAACCATACCAGAGATGCATCGTCTTTGAGAAGAGGATCTGAGTTTTTCTGTTTAGGGTTTTTTTTTTTTTTTCCCTGCTGTGAGTGTGAAATTTTTCCTCTGCTGCCATCTACTGGCTCCTGTGGATTCTGGCGTTCTGTCTTTTTAAAATCCCCCTCTATTTTCTTTCAGAAAAATAATACTTTTAATGTTTTATTTTTATTTAGAAACAAATGGAACACTTATAATTTTGAACTGTGTAATATTGAGGAATTTTCTTCTTCTTCTCTCTTTTTTTTTTTTTTGCAGTGCTCTCAGCTGAGTCTGTCTTAAAACTTAAATTGGCCCTGTGCTGTTTTTTTTTTAGATGCGTGTCTGAAGGACCCCTGTCTCAATGGAGGCACGTGCACTGATGGAGGAGGACAGGTTAAATGTCTCTGTTTGCCAACATATGGAGGAGACTTGTGTCAGATCGGTGAGCTCTTTTTCTTTTACTTCAAAGACAAAAAATGTTGCTGGAGAAAAACAAAATCTACAGTGACGTCTGCCTGTTCATTGCTTGGTTCTTCTCTCTCCTCTCTTACGGTGCTTTTCAGACCTGGAGCAATGTGAACCGGGCTGGGATAAGTTCCATGGCTTCTGTTATCGCCACTTTGGCCAGCGTCAGGGCTGGGAGGTCGCAGAGCAGCACTGTCGCATGCTGGGAGCTCACCTGGTGTCCATCATGACCCCAGAGGAACAGAGTTTCATCAATGGTACATCTATCCTCAACCGATACTAACGTCTATCTTCATTTTATTCAATCACTGAAGGGCTTTATCTATATTTCCTTTTCAACAGACAACTACAAGGAATACCAGTGGACCGGTTTGAATGATAAGACCATTGAAGATGATTTCCGCTGGTCTGATGGAAACCCGCTGGTGAGGATTGTTTCCATTACAACAGGATTCACCAATGTGATCATAAATACAACTTACAGCTGGAGTAATACACCGAAAGCTAGATTTATCTAAAGACAAAGACTTTCTGTCTCACATTTGTATGAACACAGGGAATGTCTTCTGTGCATTTCTGTATTTACAGGCAACAATTTCCAATTACTACCTTATATAAACCCTACACTTTCTCTCTCCATGTATACAGCTGTATGAGAACTGGTACAAAGGCCAGCCGGACAGCTACTTCCTGTCAGGAGAGGACTGCGTGGTGATGGTGTGGCATGACGAAGGCCGCTGGAGCGACGTTCCCTGCAACTACCACCTGGCGTACACATGCAAGAAAGGCACCAGTGGGTAGCTTTAGTGAAAATGACCTCTTATCTCTCAGAACTGCTTCTTGAAGGAAGTTTTAAATTCTTGTGCAGTTGTTTTAAGCTAATAAAGCACTTTGCAATGCATATTTAAAATTTGAGGCGATGGGTAAAATGTCATTGAAAAACTGTATGTGATGTGTTGTCACATTTTATTCAATAAGTTTAATTTGATGGAAGAAGGACATTTCAGAAGTATTTGGACAGGTGCGCGACAGATGAACGATCTTTCAGCTGTTCTGAACGCAGCTGACTGGAGTTTGATCGTTTTCCCACAGCCTCGTGCGGTCCACCACCAAAGGTCCGAAACGCCTCCATATTTGGGAAACTTCGACAGAGGTATGAGACCAACGCAGTGGTGCGTTATCGCTGTGCAGAAGGTTTCCATCAGAGACTCAACCCCGTGGTGACGTGTCTGTCTGGAGGCATCTGGGAGAGGCCTCTGATCCGCTGCATCCCCGGTGAGACAGACACTTCAAACTATCACATTACATTACAATATATGAGATTATATAGATAACTATGTTAGAATCTTCAAAATACACTGAAAGCAGGAACAGACACACAAAACTGAAGCTCCACACATAAAGGATCTTATTTTTTTCCATTCAGAGGCTGGAGGACCAACACAGCACCCTGACGTGATTTCTGCGACTAACAACAACTACGCTGCGGCTGAGGAGGATGAATTTGAAGCGACGAAAAAGACACCGCAGTACTGGGACATCAAGTTTTAAGACTCCCTTTCCTGGTCTTATTTTCCTAATCTCTGCTACTGTAACGTCACGAGGTGCAAAGAACCGAGAGCTTTTACCAATGAATGCTCAAACAGGACAAACTTTAAAAACAGAAACACAAAGACACAAACTGGGGCTTCCGAGACACACAGAGCACAAACAGTCAAACATTCCCATTTCCTGTCCTTTTTAGGATGAATTGTAATGTACTTGGGAGATTTTAAATGCTAAAAGGCAGAAATTAAATGTACTTGTAAGTATGTGATGAACGTTTTTGTGGAAACACAAAAAGTTTAAGATGAAACAACATATCAACTCAAAATCAACACCTATTATTGTGTTTTTTCCATGATACTGAGAACCTTTTAACAACATGGTGCTAAAGTATTTGAAGCATTTAGTAGAAAACATTAATTGTTGTTACTGTGACATTTTCCTGTTTTATCAAAGAATCCCACAGCTCCAAAGTTCAGCAGATAGTCATGAAGCACTATACCTTTTTCACACCTGTGATTTCTGTCTACATTTTTCCTGAGTGAAACTTTACATTTCCGGCAGACACCGTTTTGTTCGTCAGCTTTATGTTGTAATAAAGTTTTGTAGAACAGAGCAAAGAATAAATCAGTATCTTACTTTACCCTCGGTGCTGTGTGTGGCCTTTGTTTCACATGTGATGAAAAAGAATTTTGTGTTTGTTAGTCAGCTGGTTGTTCATGTATCCGCTTCACGGGAGAAGATGTTCACCAGTTTCACTTTTCAGGCATCTTAAGAAGGATTTTTGTGATCTGTCTTTGTAGTATGTCACCTCCAAGCTCAGTGCAACAACTCCTGCTCAGCTGTATTTATATCAGTTTACAATCAATGAAACAGACATTATCTTCTTTTTGGGTTAAATACAATAACACTACAGTGTCACCGCTTTAAGCAAATTGTGACGTATGAATGTACTGGTAGCTTTTTAATCAGGGTTTTTTTTCTTCTTTTTTTTACTGACTTACATAGGCTATGGTGACGTAGAAAAAATTAAAATATATAAGATCACATCTTTCATTAGATTTCCTCAAATGAAGCATAAATTCATGTCTGTGCTTCTTTTTCTTTAGCTGTTGAATACAACAATATTGGAAGACCAAAAAGAATCACAAATTAAGACATGATTTCTGGGTGGTTAACTATATTTTTCACCAAGAGGTATCATTAAAAATAGCATGATGTTGAAACGGCACTGGTTTCTCCTCAAACTGTTCAAGCCAGTGAAAAAATATTGAATTAAATTTAGATGTTTTCCAAATATTTCATTTCACTAGAGCAAAATATGATATTTAAAACTGACAATAATTGGTTTTGATAAATTTATTAGTCATCCACAAATTGAGCTGTGTGACCCCTTCACTTAAAGCTTTGACCCCCATCCAGACAGCATGAACAGTGCCTCAATATTTGGCCAGTAGGGGGCAGTAAATGATTAGATAAGAGACAAAGTTAATAGGCTATTTTTTTGCTTGTGTATTACTTGAGGACAACATAGAAAAAAAAGCATAAATAAATACAGCTACGTATGTATATGCTAGTTTCTAGAATTTATGGATACCAAGTATTGCAAGTAACTACTGATTGTCATTTGGTAAATGTGTACATTGACCTCTTTTTAACTTATACAAATGTGTCTACAACAACCTACAAAGGATCTGAATTGATTCTTCTTACTGGGTATTTATTATAGTCATTTTTATATGAAGGTAGATATGAGGATTCGACATAAAGGCTGCTCTGTCATTTGAGAGCTCACCTGTCTTATCAGGCACTTGGTTTAATCATGGATATTTTAACAGGCTGTGTAGTCAGTCTGTTAAAAAAAAAAAAAAAAAAAAAACCTGTAATATATTGTCTTTTTTGCTATAGCAGTTTACCTTTTTGTTGTGTAAAGTGATGTTCATGATCCAAAATGTGGACTTGTAAATTTGTGGCAGTGCTTATATTATTTTTTTCTAAAAACAAACAAAAACCAAAACATGTCCATAGCGGAAGTTAGTTGAAAACAGAAAAATAATTCAGCCATATTTTATTCTATTTCTTTACTTTTTTAATTGGGTGAATTTTTTGTGGTTTTATCAACAATGTCATAAACTATAACAGCCCAAAAGACAGCAAGCACAAAATAAAATACACTGAAATAAACATATTTTAAAATCAGGCGACCAACGTGACCAACCTCCGTGTACACAGTAGGCAAACATCAGACCGTCACTGCGTTAAAAACTGTGGAGACGTCGGAAGAAGAAAAGAAGCTGTAGAAAGTAAGTCATGTCATGATTTAAATGTGTGTTTTTCTCAGGGAAAAACTGCAGATATCCGTGAAACGTTCATAGTCAAAGAGCAAAAACAGGTACGTTACATGCGTGACCTGTCCCGAAAAGAAGAGGAAATAAAAGAAAAAACACCCCTAAAGTCAGGAGAAAAGTCTGTCAATTCGATTCAAAAACAATGTTAAATCTCATAAATTTAGTACCACATTGTTAATTGTTCGAATGGCAATTTTTTTTTAAATATTTAACCCAATTTTGTCAGAAGTTGAGGCAGTTCTTTATTTGCCGCCAGGGGGCGTCGTGGGCGCACGGTATGAGGGATCTATAGGAACAAATAATGGCAAAAAGTCAGGGAACGGACCCAGTGTGTGAAATCACACACATCACAGCTGAGTCCTCACCAAATGTGTTGATCTCCACCATATTAATGACAGACAGGAGCAAACAAACACAGCTGCTGTAGCAGTCAGTGCTTTGTGTCATGGACCATAGTTCTGGATCTGTTGTAAAAAATTCTTTATATATACATATATACACTTTACAATCCATCCATTAAATCTGCCGTTTAATGTGATTTCTTCAAGAAAAACTTCTCCAAATTAGATCTAAATGGAGTCTGGCTGATGCATAACGAGGTATGACACTCCTGCAGCCTCCCTGCAGAATCATTTTAATGATGGAAGATGCAGTATAAAAACACTCTAATCTTATTTTTAATCACCCACTTTTCATTAATTTAATTTTAACAGTGAAAAAAGTTTTAAGGTCTGACTAAATGCCACCTTAACTCTTAGCTCAGCTCTAATGCAGCTTGTACTTCAAAATTTTAAAAAATGAATTGTAATAGGAGGGAAAAAAGGAATTTTCATCCATTTCTTTTATTTTTTTTGTTGTTGCTTGAATTTTTAATATACTTTGTGGCTTTTTGGGCACAAACATGTGTTTGTTGATAAGTGTTTCAACAGTTTATCATGAATCAGCAAAGCCACATCAATGGATGAAAAGTCATTTGAAAATCAAAAATGAAATTCCCTTTTTCAAGTAAAAGCCCTGCTTTCATCAGTATTTACAAATAATCGACATAACCAGGATACTTGTTGTGAGCATTATTGGTTTCTAAATATCAATAGAGATTACAATAATGTTTCAGCTGGGAAAACAGGAGTTGCTGAGTGACTTATGAATTCCCCCAGTGATGAATAAAATCCCACTCTAACTCCAATCCCATTCATTTGAAAAGTCTGAATATTAGAAGAAAATAAAACAAACTATGCAATTTGATGGGAACAGGTAAATGCATAAAAGTGCAATCACCCCTTAAATTATAATGAAGTAGAAACTTAAAATATTTTAAAGATGAAATTATCGACATGTTTACATTGTGCCTAAGTGAAGCTCTCAGACATTTCTATAATTATTGATTAGTATTTTGTGTTGATCTTAATGTAGAGGATGCAGCATGGGGAGGCAAATAAGAAGCACAACTCTATCCAGCGCTGCCACTGGGCAAGGCATGCAGCTCAGCCTGGCTCCTCATTAGTGCAGCTCTCTGATCAAACTTATAAGTTCATGGTTGCCCCAGGGAGCTCCCCCAGGGCGCAGTTTATATATGTGCTGCCCTCATTCCTTAAGCTGCTGCTCAATTAAGGAGGACGGGTCCCAATCATCGGCCCTGATCAGAGGCTGAGGCTGGATTTGTGTCGCTGCGTGGAGGTACAGAGAGGTGTCTCCCGTTCTCAGGCCTTGAATAGCCTCACACGGCTCGGCCTGAATGCAGGACGCCGGTGTCCGTCCCCTTTGTCATAGAGCCGATAACACAGCCCCAGATGGGAGTGTATTGTGGCCTGTAACCCTGGAGGTCGCGGGGTCAGGGGAGAGTGAACAGAGGCCAGTCTTTAGGGACTCCTTATGGAGTTCCTCTTTCTTCCGCAGGACGCGTGGCTCACTAATTGACGGCCCACCTCCTCTAACTCCAAGTGTGAGCTTGGTGGCGTCTTAAAAAGCCTGCTGGGAGCTTGAGGGAGAGGAGCGACCTGTGGGCAGCGTCAAAAGAAGTGACAGCTAATCCTCCGGTTGTTATCGAGGGAGATATGTCATATTTTTCGATGTAAACTTTTAACAGGATTTATTACTCAAAAGAGTGTTTTCTTCATGCACTGATCAGTTGATAAATTAAATAAAACTGAATGAAAAGACCCAAAGTCAGCAGTTCTTTTATGTTAATTCAATCAGCTTTTAAAAACCTGAAACTTCTCTTTGAAATAATATAAACCAAAAAACTGTCTCCGATGTGACACTTTCAGTCACAAATACTGACTAATTCAAATTTTCTTGAATGAAATTGCTTCTTTCTATAAACAAATGAACAGCTTTTCCATTAGGAGTTCAAGGCCACTTTCACTGTTGGATAAAACTAATCTGATCAAAAAATTACTCACATTTACATCCCACATTATATTATGGGCTCGATTTGAAGAAACTACTGAGATGCCTTCTGTCAGGCCATTCTAGGGGTGTTCGTTACCTCTCAGAGGACTTTCTCAGGTTTTGTACGGCACCTTAAATCAGTGACTTTAAGTAACTTAACAGATGACTGATAATCAGAGGGATTGTGTAGGTCTGCACCATGAAAAGACTGAGTGCTGAGGAGAAGTTAAAAGGCGTGCCAAGTTGGCTGGGAACCTCAGCAGTGAGCGTTCCCCACAACCCTTCACCCCTCCGTCGACGCTCACGAGGGTACAAACAACCTTTGTGAATCCCTCGCTCCCGAATTCCAATCTGGACAAATGCAGACGTTTCTCCTTTTTTGTTTTAGTGGCCTCAGTAACGTCCTCCCTTCTCCCTTTGCTTCTTAAATATGCAGAATTCGTGCAGCAGAGTAATCCCCCCCCCCCTCGTTTGTTTATTCTAGAAGAGATGCATGACATGTTGAGTTTTTTTCCCCAGTGATTTTCTCCTTAATCTGACTTTAAATAAAATCATCACGACAGTCTAAATCTTTTTCATTTTAAAAAACATGCAGCCATCAATTTTATCAAATATAGTCTTCAAATCAAGCTGAATCTCCCTGTTCTTGTCAGAAACTCCTTAAATAAAGAGGCATAGTTTTCAGTTTTTTGTTGAAATTAATGTTTCATTTGTATAAGAGACCATATCTGATCACTTTCAAATTTTTTTCTGTTTCCTCCTATCTAACAAAGATTAGCTCATGACATGCACAGAAGACAGGAAAAACAATCATATAGCACACAGGTGTAGATTTTGGGTAAATGTTCTATATATTGTATAAAACCAGGCAATAATCTTGTAAAAATAGTGTTGTTACATATCAGATGAAGCTCGGGAACCTCCTTGACAAGAATATGTAAGCCATTTGTACACACTCCAAACAAAAGACCAACTAAATTCATTCACAAAAATCCCTTTGTCCTCATTTCATAAGCCCATTCGCCACATTTTGGAGAAAACGCAAAAGTGTTTGGTTTAGTTCAGTTATTCAAATAGACCCAGCGATTTATACACATTTCTGAGCAGAAGCCTATAAAATGGGCTCATCTGCTCCTGTGATATGGAAAAGTACAGCAAAATGACAACATCATATTCGATCCCATACAACAAGCATCAGTAGACTACTGAGCAGCACATTATATTATAGTACTCGGCGCATCAAGAAGATTCTGTAACTGACAGAAAACTAGAGGGAAATATGACCGCTGAAGACAGATTCTGAACTACAAATCAAGATGTATGTCCAATACTCTCTCCAAAAATGTTACTGTGCTTAAATTACTCATACTGGGGTTAATATTTTTATTTTGTATCTTAAACAACTCTCAGGTCAAAAATCGATCCTCAAAATGCCCTTAAGAAAAGCCCCCTGGGGTTGACTGTTTAATGATTTTAGTGAATTCCTTTTGAAGATTTTAAACAACAGGGGGTTTTGGTTTATAATGAGGTGATCATTATGCAAAAATCTGTGTTCAGATACTTTGAGAAAAATCCCTGAACAAAGTTATATCTCCTTTAAGGAAAAGTGTATTTGGCACCAGTTGAGATAACATTGACAGAACAAACTTTTCCTCTTGATATGTGAATTTTCACATCCACACAGCAAATTTTCCAGTGTTGAATTAACTGTGAAAGTGTTAAAGAGTGATCTCATATGTACACTTTTGCAGTGTTAAAATCTCAACACTGACCAGTGTTAATTTTCTTATGGTGACACTAGAGTTATATTAATATTCCTCTCTGTTGACCAGTGTTCCTATTTACTCTATACAGTGTTAATTCTTAGAATGAACACTTTAAAGTGTATATTTTGACACTGACTTTTAACACTACAGCAGTGTATATATGAGACCACTCTTAACACTTTCAGAGTTAATTCAACACTGGAAAATTTGCTGTGCACCCATCCTACAAAATATGAATCTTTTGCCTGTGCAGTGTTTTATTTCCCCCCTGTTCGTCTTTGTTATGTTGCATATCGAGTACTAAATATCTATCCTGCAATTACTGACCTCCAGTCGTATTTCACTGTTTAATATTGTTATTCTCAGAATCAGATGCAAGCAAACTGAGGCATGACATTGGGATTAATACAACTGTTAAATGACCATTGTACTTAAAATACTTCCAATAAAATTAACATTTTGACCCAAATCATTTAAGAAGCACCAGGATTTAGGAACTGAATTATTTACTCTGTTACAGATTTCATTGGTTTGAGTGAAATCTCTTTAAATCTGAGTCTGAGTGTGTGGCGAAGCTGCGACTGGATGCAGCTGCATCGGTTTCCCATCACGGGGAAAGGTGGCTGCCGCCTGCAGCGGCTTTCGGATCAGCTCCCCAAATCCGAGCCAATTAGACCCACAGAGCATGGGGAGTGGCTGTTTTCACACTGCACCAATTTACGCTGGGGGTGGGAGGACTGATTGACAGGCAGCCGTGTGAAAACAGAGAAACAAATAGGTTATGATTTGAACCCGTGGAGGTGCAGCATGGAGGAGGCAGTCGACATGGGAAGCAATTTATGTAGGCGTTTCATTCTCTATAAAGAGTTTCTCTCTTAACTTCAGAAACAATAGTTCATTTGCATTTGATCAAATCAAACATTCGCACCAGTTGGAATCATGCTGAGAGCTGAAATTCACCTGATGAGTCTGGTCATTTCACACTACACAGATTTATATGCATGTTATGTTTATCAGTTTGAATATTAAACAAAAAACAAACTTCACCTATAATTTGGCCACATTTTCATCATGTAAACTGTTTATTTTCCAATGTTGTAAATAAATGATATATGAAACAGAATCCCAGATATACATGGTCTTGATTTCTTATCATTTTTGTATTTTTGATCTCATTACCTGGTTTTTGTTTGTTTTTTGTCCACAGTCGGCCCTCTTCTATGAATCTTTTACACTGTGCACACTTTATTCTTTCTACATATTACATATTTTATTATGTATATGCTGTGCTAATTGGAAGCCTTTTTTAATTTGTTTAGCACCAACATGAACAATATTCTGACTTTGATGCCAAGATTTATCTTTTCTTATGTCTGAAAGAATCAAGTGTAGCTTAGTTGCCAATAAGGACATTATTGTTAAGGTAAAATCCAATTACAAGATTGATAATATCCTATGATCATTAATGTCAAAAAATGTATGAAAACTGCTTCAAAATTCTCACTAACAGAAATTTTTAAGTTGTTCAATTTAAAACAAACAAAAATAGGTCACATGTTTTATCCATTTTAAATCTGCACAGACGAACATGAAATGATTTTCCTTTAATAAATGAATTAAAAAAATGAAGATATTTGAAGCAGTTTTCACAGCTAGAAACCTTTTTCCATCTTGAGGCGTCTGTAGGCTGCCCTGTGGCTGCAGTGCTGCAGAGCTCCAGCTGGGGGCGCTCTTACCTGAACTTGTACCTGCAGAAGCCCTGATGCATGGTGGGAATCTCATGTATTCGCCCTCTGTTTCAGTGTGATTGAACAGTGTGGTGGGAGAAAAGTCTTGAGAATGACTGTTAAAGCTCAGACGCCGGTGTCACGTGTGTTTCTGTGCTGTTCCCACATGGTCACACCTCAGCTCTGATCACTGATTTGCAGGATGTAAAATCCCACCATCCTCTCCAGATGATGGTACATTTTTTTTGTTTTTGGTGATATAATAGTTTGCAGGATGTAGATATATTTTTTAAAAGCAGTAAAGATGTGATAATAAATATAGGTAAAGGGTCAGCGAGGTTTCTGATTGATTCTGAAACCCAGGATGCTGATATTACGCAGTCAACACTGTAAATCACAAGTAGCTACCCCGAGACCCCCTGCAGGACGATTGTTTATTGTGGTTGCACATCTTTAGAAATCAGTGGTCTTTAAACACATAAGCAAAACACTGAGCTTGTGAAACATGGTGGAAATTGCTCCCTTGTTTCCCACTCATGTTGATATGTTTGGTTTTCTAATGGAGATACAAAAGAAATTGCAGTGAAGGCAATAATGTTTATATAATGACCAATGTAAATATAAGAAAGAGCAGAAAATATAGTAGAGAAAATGGACAGCAGTTGTGTGTTTGTAGTGCGAAAACGGTGGATGTAGAGTAAAAATAGTGCTGCAGGAAAAAAGCTTTTATCAACGCACAGAAAGAAGTATTATCCATAAAATCAGAATTAACAGTGAAAAGTCATGCTCCATATCGCACTTATACAGTCTTTACTCTTTATTGTCAATGCTACAGGCAATTAAATGGTAATAATGTCACGATCATTTAATTTGTAAGCAGTTTTTAACTGTTATATCAGGTTGAGGTGGAGCCAAATCACACTGTTTCACATTCTGTGGCTAGTTTCATTTATAACAATGATATTTTATGGAGATGTGTCCATATGAAGAGTCTTAATTAATGTTAGAAGTTGCTTCAGGTTGAATGTAGAACAGAGTGTGGTGTGAAGAACAGTATTTTCCTCTGAGAAGTATTAAAGTTGCACAATTTTTAAATACGAGTATGATAAACTCTCCAAGTACACGGGGGCATGTGAAGTTATCAGGTTTCTCCCAGTGGAGGTCGATGGTGAAAACACACCATCTGAGTGAAGTCTGTCCTTTCCACCGCTGACTGTGTTGGAATCAAACATGGACATGATTTATAGTAACCCTTATCGTCTACTTTACAATAATTTCCCTGCCACCTCACTCACGTTCACTCAGGTCCATATTCTAACGTCCCTGTGAAGCGCAGTTCTGATTTTAAACAGTCGGCTGTCCAGAGTCATTCATAACCGCCAGTTGAGCAGACATGTCCGTCAAACGTGAGATTGCGACACATTTAAATAAACAGTGTCCGGACAACATTATAATCACCAGGCTGTTTTCGCTTGTGTCGCTCTGAAGCATTAACATTTGAAAGCCCTGAGTTGCTGTGAACTTATTTGACCTGTGACCTCTCCTCTGTGTCTCGCAGACAACAAATAGCTGCAGCTGGGATGGAGGGCTCCCCGACTTGGTTCTCACCCACAGAATCCAGTCCAGACTGACTGGGATGTGTCTGCTCACCAGAAAACACCGAGTGAGTAAGAATAAGCGATTATTATAAGTGCTTCTGACTTGTTTTGACTATAATGACTTATTGAGACACACTCTTTGTGCTCTTTTATGCACTTAACGTAGCTTAAAGGTCCTGGAGGCCCAGCCAGTATGAACACACACATTGATGAGAGACTAAAATCCAAACTTTTGGCGCCACATATTTCACAGTATGCATCACTACCTGCACAGCAATGCAGGCTTATGATATTTAATGCCCTGCAGCTGCTGCTGTGATGAAGAAAAACATCTATTAATGATTAAAACTGAAGATGGGTAGACTGAGACGATTTAACTTCAGCATTAACACGTATGTCAATATTAAGAATGTACAAGGTAAGTCTGTTTCATTAGAAGTTAGGAGTTTGTCCCTAAGAATTGACCTGAAAATATATTTCTGGAACGTTTGAATTAATTGTTAGTGTGGAGTTTGTGCTCCTTATGTCTGTGCCATATCTTTTGCTCAGTACTTCTTTTGAAGAGTTTCAGCAGTGGTCTCTTGTGACCTCTTAGAAACGTTTGAACAGCCTAATATTACCTTTACCAACACTGGCTTGGCTGAAATTCACTTAGCCAACAACCCAGCTTTTACATGTAAGTCTTAATATGCACAAAGTCAACAGAGTTCATATTTATGCGCTTCAAATGCACATTTTGTTTCAGCGACTATGTTCCCCTGGTTTAAGAAGTCTGGAAGTGCTTTGAGGAACGTTAACACTTTGATCCAGGAGCAAAATTATGACCTAAAAAAGATTAAACAAATGTTTGGTACTTGCATTGCTGATAGAAGGTTTATTTTCTTCTTATGCTGAATGGATGTGAAGACATTTTGGATGTTTAGTGGCTTTTTGAATGCTCACAAACTGTGTTGTTTTCAGAGACAGTGGAAATCAGACTTTGCTGTGAAAATAAGTAGAGATCAGTGTAAGTATTGTAATTCTTATAAAAAAAATAAATTAAAAAAAATCATAGTGACCAGAGTCGAGCTGGACTGCTGCACTTTAGATTCACAGATTGATATATTAATGGTTAAGGTGAATAACGCTGGTCACTAGTTCATCAAAGGGCAAACCCAGAGAGACGTTCACACTGTTGGCCAATTTAGACACACCGGTACACTTGAGAGTATGCCCCAGAATTACACCTAGGATATCTCACTGTGACACCAGCCTGCTCTGCTGATCTGTAACGTGATATACGTTTTTATTAGTATTATGCCCACTTTAAACAAACAAAAAGCTCATTTTCAGCAACAGGATTATAATAAAGGTTTCTTGATTTCATTATTGCTCAGATAATGCAATAGCCAGTGACCACAACATTAATATGTATTATGTATACCAGGTTATAAATGAGCAGTCTTCTCTGTGCTGCAGATGTCTAAACATAAATGATCAGACACAATAAGCTGTGGTTGCTTTGGTAGAGAGCAGGTCCTTTAAGTGTTGCTGAGTATAACACTGAACCTCACAGTGGTCCTGGTGATAAGCAAGCACCTTGACTGACGGCTACCACTGTGTGTGTGTGTGTGTGGGTGTGGGTGTGTGTGTGTGTGTGTGTGTGTGTGTGTGTGGGTAAGTGCACGAATGCGTGGGAAAGCAGTGAAGACATTTTTAAGCGTGCTGAGAATACTAAAACTGCAAAAATATTCCTACAAGTGGAGTGTATACCAGTTACTCTGTTAAATCATGGCTGGGCAACTCCTTTACCTGACTGGGACTCATCTCTGCTCCATGTTAATGCATTCTGTTCAAAACGCAACTGTTTGTCTAATAATAGTTATTCAGACTGTGATCTTCCAACACAGTGAAAATGGGAAAAGGTGCACACACGAGCATGAACAGTGGAAAGCTAAAGCATCGAGACAAGCAGCTGTAGAACACTAGATTTTCATTTGATTCATATTTCTCATTGACATTGGCTCTCACTTCATCTGAAGGGCAACACGTTGCCCACGCGCGGTACGATGCTGCTCAGAGCGCTGCAACGTACCACACAGGCGTCTGGATTAGAGGAATTCTGACCTGACACTTCTTCACCAAACCTGTGTCACTTTCACAGATTTAGGTGTCCGGTGAAGGTCTGATTCCACGTCGTTCACAGATTCTTCAGACGGGCACATTCCTGCATGCAGCAGGCCCCGCGCAGCCGAGACTCAGACATGCAAGCGACACGCCGCGCGCGTTCTCACAGCGCCTCCCAGACACACACACTCACACACACACACACACACACACACACACACACACACACACCCACAGTGTGACGCAGACAATTTGAAGGGCCTCATCTCGCCTGGCTTTCTTTGGCTGTCTGCTCCGTCTGACCCAGCCTTTTTATATGTCTAATTAAGTAGTCAGACCCTCCAGCATGCCATGACATACTCATGGCTGATTTCTGGCCATGTTTTGTGCCTGTGTCTTCGTCTGGAAGGATCGTTTTTTTATCGCAACCTATGAGATATTGTTTTCCCATCGAGCCCGACGCCCCTTAAGTCAATGGTCTCAGAGAGCAGAGGGATGATTCACAAAATGTCCAGCAGGACCCTCGAGGCTGTTTTTGTGGGAAACCGGCAAGTGAATGACTCTGAAATTTCAGACATTGTTCAATTGTGGGGAGAAATTTGACTGCACGTTCCCATGCCTGATCTGTGACTGCAGGACAAAAAGGAAAAGTCAAGAGACTGTTTCTAAATCTTTGTCTCCCGTCAGTATTGTTTCTTCATCAGCCTCTGCATGCCTGCATATATTTAGGAATAAGTTCTGATGCCGGCGTCTGGCTGAGCGCGCGCGGTTTTTAATGGTTTAATTTCCACGGTCCACTGGGACCTGTCGACACACTTCGTCCCCCTGTCTGACCGTCCGCGGAGGACTTTCCCTCGACCCCTCCCAGCTGAGTCACGACCTCTGAGCTCCCATCAAAACGGGGGCCAAGAGGTTAAACTCGGCACACCAGCAGGTCAACGACCCCTTTATCCATCCCCGATCTCTGGCGCTGCTGTGGCGTGCAGGAATGAACCGCAGAGCACGCCTCTGATTTTTCATGTTGTCAAGACTTCATAGTTTTAATTTTTGATAAAGAAACTGATGTTAAAAATCTGAAATTGAGCTCTGCCTGCAGATATCTAGCATGAAACAAATAAAAACTTGACATGTTAAGTGTGAATGCAGTGAATTTTGTCCCTCGTCATTTTTAGTCATAAGATGCAACCTTACTGTATATTTGAGATTGGCATTAATATATAATAGTATTACCCAGTGTTTGCCCAAATTTGTGCATTTTTTTTCTTCTTCTTGCATTACTTTTCTTTCTGTGAGTGATTTTTCTACTGATGTGTTTGATCATAGATATAATTCATTGCAGATATTTACTTCTCCGTCTTTGGTGTTACGCTACTATATCTTGAGTGAATGTTCATAAATCAGAAGTGTGTGTCAGCGTGACACACAGGTGTTTTTATGAGAAATCCCAAAAGGCTGCGACGAAAACCAGCAACAATTAAAGGGATCAAAGGTCAAACAACTTGTGGATTTAAACGGCCATCAGTGAGCAGCCTCCTCCCTCTCTCACACTGAGCCATGTGACCCCTCAGAGGTCATGAAGCAAATAGGAAGTGACCATTGTCAGTCCGCCCTCAGGTCACATCTCTGGATGTCACACTTAATTTCTGACCTCAAACAGAGCGACGACCTTGATTTATTCCATGCTGCACACTCTGGTCTTCTGATCGATGACTTTTATATTGTCAGGATCATTTTAGATCAGTAACGGCACAGAAGAAAAATCTGACCAACTTAGATCTGAAGGGATTTAGAAGATCAGCATGTTAAGGAGATATTCATGCATTCACCTGTAAAGGCTTTGCTTTTATTTTCTACGATCTTTGGATGAACAGCGCTCTTTAACCAGCACCAAGATTCCTGTATTTTTTTTAAAATGCATTCAAACTCCATTATATAATTTATACATTTTTTTTACATGAAAATAAATCTTTTATTAAAATTTTCAGAGCTGGCCATTGTATTTTTAACCAATTGTCTGAATTAAGTATATTTAATAAGTAAGTAAAAAGTGTGAGACATAAGAAAGTTGTAATTACTGTGGAATTGTTGATCAAAACAATAACTGCAGACAGAAATGTCACAACATAGAATTGAGTCAGGAATTAAACTGTCAACACTAAAGTGGTTCAGTCTGCTCAGCATCATGAAAAGTCAAGCAACTCTCCTTTATAGCTGGATTCACCTTAAATCTATTAACATGGTGTCATTATGAAATGTAAGACAGGCCAGAAAACATTTTTTAGAGAACAAGACTGTGGACTTATTCACTCTGATTATCTGTAAATATTGTTTTTTCAGACTGCACTTTCCCAAAACTGGTTATCCTCCTCTACAAGTTATACCTTTTTGCAAGATAGCTATTTAAAGAAGATGAGGATCATTCTGTGGAAACAATTGCCCAACAGTGCAGTTGTATTAAACATTTTTAATTGATTTGATTACAAACACATTGTTTCATTTTCCGTGCACAGTTTGTTTTGCCAATAATGACATACTTGCTCAGTATTTAATGAAGCCGAAACTATCAGGATATTGTGATGATTTTCTCCTGTGATGGTGGGAAACGGGTAGTTTGGCCTGAGTTTGATTCAGACAGCGCTCTCCATGCGACGTTTCGTCGTCATCGCCTCGCCGTGCGGGGCGAGCATTTGCCATTGAACTTGAACCCAGTCCCCTCTCACGCTGCTTGATTTCACGGTGGCAGCCCCGAGCCCCGCAGCACCTCCCACGGTCTGCCCCCCACCCCCGCTATAGCACCATGCCCGTCTTTGTCAGGCTGTCTTCCTTGACTTTCCGCATCCCCCGTCTGGCCCTCTGCAACCTCTCTTCCATCTCTGCCCCCTCTCCTCCCCTCCCGCGCAGCCATTCTTCACTTCTGGGTCGGGGGCTCCAGGAGACGGCCTGCAGGGACCGGCAATACAGAATGCTAATCAGGCCCTCGGCAACACTTCCCACGATTTTCCTCCCAGACATGAGCTTTTGTTTTGTTATTGAGTCCATCATAATCAGACGGTTCCCGTAACTTTCCTGCTGTCTGGAGGCCGATCTGCAGCGCTGCGACTGCAACAGAGGGCCTACCTGTCATATGGCGCATTCAGCCAGGATTTATCTTTCACTTTAAAGTCAGTGTGTGTACTACTAATTCTCATGTTTACCACACTTGTAATGCCACTCATGCTCGTTTAATGGTGTGATTTTTTTTTTTTTTTTTTTACCAGAGTCATTGGATTTTAGCAGTTTTTCAGTATGTCAATAAAAGAGAAAGTGATTTTTAAGCTGTACAAATCATGTGCTAATACCCTGCAGATAGAAAATGTATGAAATTTGAAATACTAATGTATTTGGCTGATGTTTTTAATCAAAGCAGAGTTGGCCCTGATCCTAATCACTCTGTAATTACGTTTCTGTAAGAGACAGCACTCTGGGTAATTGCTCATACAGCTGCAACTTTAAATATTTGTTTTTTTTTTCTCCACAAAGTTCAATGCAGCTCAGGTTGATTTATGTAATGTAACAGTACCGAGACTGGTCCCTCTTCTTTTTCACACGGCGTCCTTGCTTCAACAGCAAAGCTGCAGTTTCCCACATTAGTTTCATGTTGGCATGCGCTCATGTCTTATGCAGATTTCTCTTTAATACTATGGTATATGTTCTTCTTGAGTATTCAGTGAGCAGACATTTGCCTCCTGTGACGACTGCTTTGCCTTTTAGTGCCTTTTAATCTAAGCGTACCTATTAATTAAGGTGTAGAGTCGTAACTTAGTAATGTGTGAAAGGTCAGCCAGTTGAGCTCATGTGGTGACATCAATTGTAAAACACAGACATTTACTTTGCTTTATTACACTGATTAAGATTCCTCTGCATAGGGGCCGTTTGATATAAAAATCAATAAATTCATCAATATTGTCCATGTACCTTCTCGTATTTTCCGGATTAGTTGAAGATATTGCAAAAATTTACAATCACACCTAAAAAAAAAAAAAAATGCAATTTATTTTAATTGGTCTGATAATTTATGTTGCTGAAAGGATTCCCAGAAAATTTTATAGAAAAGTCAGAGAGAACTGCTTCACTTATTAATGTATTTATGTTTTGGTGAAGAAGTTATAGCCCTGGAGCTTTTGTTTTCCCTCAATACCATCTGAAATTATTCCCAGTTGTAAATATTTTAGATGTGGAAACACTGTAAATAAATCCTAATTGTATCTGCTGGCTTCTTGAGCCTTGTGGGGAACAGGCATCTTTCATGTTACACACTATAGATTATTTCTAGATGGGGTGTAAACAAGAAACAACAACAAAAATGGCTTCAACAACAACCTCCTAATCTGTGTTTACATCTGTATATTGTCTAGGCTGAGCTTCATCAATAGCTTGTGACATCTGAACATGGATATATAGTTGTATGAATTGAGTACATTTATAATTGATATATATATAATTGATGTTGAAAAGGACAAAAATGTTCCCACTGACAGCTTATTAGCCTTTCCCCTGGCAGCCTTGCTTCTGGGTTCACGTTACAGAAATTGATGGGGCGGTATTGCTCATAGTTTCTACGATCTTTCTTGCTTCCTTTGGACCCTCGTGCTTCAGTTGACTGTTCGTATCCCAAAGTGTGAATGAAATAAGAAAACCTTGGCAAACTTCTTACCTCACCCTGACCCCCAGAGTGTTTGTAGTGTTTGTGAGCTGGTCGGGGAGCTCATCCTTCCAGATGTTTCCAGTGGCTGCATGCGGCACAGCAGCAGCTGGATTCACTGGGTTGCACATCCATCTGTAGCAGCTGTCCCCCGAGTCAACATTTGGTCCAGATGTGACTCACATTTTCAAATTGTTCATTGGGTGTAAAAAAAAAAAAAAAAAAAAAAATTCACTCACGGTTATGTTCACTCTTCATGCAAACATAACCAATTGCACAAGTTTATCCTTGTTCATACATTTTCTTTACTAGTACGACCTTATTACCTTTACTGTAGCACTGTACAACCGAAGGTTATGCTGGCTTTTCTGCAGCCATTATCCATGAATGGAGTCAATCTGGAGTACTTCCAGATCAGTCACATGTTGCACTATGTGACACTGCTGAGCTGCTTTCAGACATAATCCATATTTTTTTAAACACTCTATGGAAATATGTTAAAATACAACAAAGGTAGATTATCCCAAATTAAATATGCGCATTATTCCTGTCAAATGTTGTGGAATCAGGAAAGAGCTTACAGTGATATTAGTACTGCATATCTAGTAGCGTTACTAAGCATACAGTCTATTTACTATCTAATCTCTGTCTCCATCTGATGATAATATCTCTGCGTGGAAGTGAGAAACTTCGTCGTCTTGTGAAGATGCACAGAAACGGGAGCGTTCAAACTGCGATGCTCCACATCTGGAGGTGAGGCTGTACAGCAGACGGCTGCTGAGAGCACAGAGAGACTCAGCTGATTCTAAATGTGATGATGTGTTTGTCGATGGAGAGCATGCAGCCCGAGCCAGAAAACAACATGACTGCTCTCCCCAGCTACAGTATGTGAAAATGACACCAGCTTGTGTTGACACTACAGCACTGATGCGGTATAAATGTTGAGAAAAACATCCTGATGAAAGAAAGCTCAGGTTGAAACAAATCCTATTCAAATGGAAAATTAGCAATTTACTGTTTATTGAGAGTTTGATTGTGAAGTGAAATGTTGAATTAAAAGTTTTAAAATGCATTTAAATTGTAGCAATCTCACCTGACAGAGAGAGAGAACATAAAATTAAATCCACACATAGAGGTTTTGTCTCATTGTAAACATCACAACTTTTATTGATTATTATTGCAATAAAAACAGTTGCATAGTACAAAGTCGCTCACGTGCAAATTAAGCTTTTTTTTTTAACTCCTGAGACTGTGGTTTAGTTCTAGTGCACAAATGCGTCTCATTCTCTCGTAATAACTAACCTACTTCTTCACAACACTTCTCCACATTCACACTAGTGCAGGTAAGAAGTTCACATTGTCCGAACAGCTGATTTCAAACCAACTGTGACCCGAAACATCACGCATCTTCCACAAATGACTCTAATTATTGTTTCTGCCTCAGCACATTGAGACACACACATTGCACCTGCTCTCCTGTGTAGTGCATGTTAGTGAAACATCACAGTGCAACACATCTCACTCTGTGTTCAGCTCCTTGTGCAAACTCAACAACAGTGCCTGTGTGTAAAGACCTACATAAATGATTGAAATGAAACAACATTCATGAGCTTCTTTTTTGCATAGTTGAAAAAATAAACATTAGAAATTTATAACTGATTGGTCAAAAACATATCCTGCAGTGGGAGTTGTCATGATTTGACTGTGCGTTATGAATGAAGTGCATTTAAAGACTACAGAGGCTGCTCCAGTCTTGTGGTACTATTGCACAACAAAATAAAATGAGAATCTGTGTTGTGAGAACCGTATGAAGCCAGATAGGAACTGTATCAAGCAGTGCAAATCAATTACTCCCAATACACAATAAAAAAACAAACAAAAAAACCTTCTACAGTCACAGGACGCTAAAAAAAATTAGTGCATGCTATTTCAAATGCAGAGAAATTGTCACATACAATGCATAAGGCACAGAAAACACTTGCAACCACTTTCAAGTAATCCAGTTACACAGATTGTCAACAATTTGATACAAGGTTTTAACAAAAAAATTCAATTTTAGCAAAACAATAAAAAATAGAAAACCCTTACACAAATACAATTATTCAACATTACAAAAAAATCTAATGAATCATCCTAGCTTTCAGTTTTGTACTCTACAGTAAAAATGTTTATTAAAAGAAGAAAAAACTCAATATACTACTAAAAGCCAATAATGGACCCTAATTTTTTTTTTTTTTTTTTTTTTCATAAAATGTAGAAAAATCTCAGGAATGACTCGAATGTTTTTATGACAGAGAGAGAGAGACGGTGCGTGATCTAAGCTCTGACCTACATTTAAATCTAGTGCAGATGTTTCCTGAACAGCTGTGCAGAGCAGCTCCCAAGAACACAGTGTACAAGACTAACACACACACACACACACACACACACACACACACACACACACACACACAGAAGTATCCACTGTGCCGTCCCTCTCTCCGAGTTTCCACCTCACGAGTACGCGAGCGTCTTTTATCTCACTCGTTTCAAAGTCTTCTGTCCGTGGGGTTTTTTTTTCCGACGTTGTTCAGACTAAAAATAATTCACCGTAATTTGATGGTGACATCTGAGTCCAACACCGGAGACGAAAAGGATGGCTTTAATAGTCCAACGTCCGGCTGCTCAGTCAGAGAGGCCTTCTCTGTATTTCAGCCATTCTCTCCAGGTTCAAAACAGAGGTGAGCTGTGCTGTAGACCTGTGTGACGCAGGTACGCTGAATTAAAGGCATAGTCCCAAGGTCGAGTGATTCTTCACTGCAGGCACAGCAGGGACCTGAAAGAGAAGACAGGAAAGAAAAAAGATTTACTAAAACTTCACTGATATTTTATCATTACGGATTTAACACTCAATTGTTTTATTTTCCCTCATAAGATATGAGTTTGTTGTTTGCTAATGTCAAATTCCAGATAAAATGTGGAGGTATATTAATTATTAATTATTACAGGACTGAAAAAAATTGAAGGCATACATTGTGCTTGAATGAGGCTCGAAGTGCTTCAGATACACTTGACTTTAATGATCTGGAATGTGTTTTCCTGCCGTTTCAGAGCTTGTTTTTCTGAGGAAAGCTGGAGGTATAACTGGGCCTTTAAACAAGTATTGTTTCAGGTTTTGTCGACATCAAAAGAAGCAGATGGCCAGCACAAACTCAACTATTGGTGGGAATTTCTCTCTAAACCGGATATAATTGGTCACATCGCTCAGTGTTTGTGTGTTCGCCGCATCGTCTTCACACTCTCTACAGTAAGCTCCCAGTCAGCGCACACAGATGGTACACCGATAACAGAGGAAACTCAGCGTGATCACACACACACACACACACACACACGAGGTGAAATATACCCCTAAATATCAAACTCCAAAACAATACGTCTACACACATGCTCACTCCTCCTCTCTCTCCTCTCCTCTCTCCCCCATCATCCCACCATCATTGTCTCAGCCACCGGAGTGTTTTTTCCCACGCTTTATTTTTCTCTGTCCTGTTTGCAGCTGAGGAGGAGGAGGAGGAGGAGGAGGAGGAGGAGGAGGAGGAGGAGATGAGGGGTAGTGGGGGGATGGCTGATGGGGTCGCCATGGCAACCCCACATTGGCATGCCCCTGATTGGAGTATGTGGTGGCTAATTATTCAGTGCATATGCTTAAAAAAAACAATAAAGTAGGACGTATTGAAATGCAGAGCCAAGCATCGCATGGTGTGTGATTAACATATGAGCCCAGCGCTGCTTTTGAAGAAAGAAGCCTCAGTTCCTCCACATCGCCAGCAACCAACATTAAAATTTTATTGACTTAAACCCTACATTTTAACTGAGATTTCGTGTGTATATATATATATAAAAAAAAAAAAAAATCCTTGGAGATATTTTAGGAGTTAAAACTCAGGAAACTTTCTGCTGTGTTTTGTCAATATCCAGTAATTCTAAGTTATTTTCTATAAAAATCCCAACGTTTGAGCATGTGACCATCCATCCAAACTTAACACAGAGTCTGTGAAACAAGCAGGAAAAAAAAAGAACAGCATGCTAATGGCCGTCGAGTACCGGCATGACGTGTGTGTTTGTGTGTTTCAGGCTGCAGGGATGGATGGGCTGTTGTGTGAAAAAAAAAACCCCGCGGGGTAGGGGTTTGCGTGCGTGCGCGTGCACGTGAAGGGGGGGTTAACGGGAACAATACCCAGCATTGTTTACCAATCTCCCTCGTCCATTAATCAGGACGATCCGGCTCTAATTGGCGTTTTGGTTAAGCTGGTCTCCAGACCCCCGTTCCCTCCACTGGCCTAAATAATGGCGTTACGCCACAAGTGCCGCCACACATTGGAGAGGACAATGTGCCGCTTGTCTGAGGGCCCGGGATAGGATCCCCACCCTCTCCTCTTCCCCTCCTTTCTTAGCGCCCCCTGCGCCCCCCAAAATAAACCTCACACAGAAACACAAAGAAGGCCTCTCACTATTGAGATCTCACTGTCGCAGACTCCCTCTCTATGTCTGTCTGCGCCCCCACCCCTCCTCCTCTCCTCCCCTCCTTCCTTCTCACCCTCTCCTCCTGATTTCTCACTCATTCACCTGCTATAGTTTTCCTACTAGGTGGTTTCAAGGTTGTTGGGTTTTGTTTTTTTTTTATTTTCTCAGCTCAAGTTGTAGGATTAGTGTTCGAGTCAAAAAAAAAAAAAATCACACAAATCTGGAATTCCTTTTTAAACATTGAGTAAATTCACAAGCAGCTTAAAGTGCATAGTAGTTGATGATTTAATACCAAATTACCATTTTTACACCTGCTGAGGGATTGCGGTATTTGAATTTTGAGGGGTTTCAAGGATTTCTCGTAAAAGCAGAGTCTCCTGCAAGGGTTTGGACAGAGGTGCGGCTCATGTGCCACTCACATTAATACAGCGCCAGTAAAACAATACTGTCAAACTTCACAAAGGAAATGTCTGCATTTGTATATTCAGAAACAAAGAAATGCTTCATATAATGTTATTTTTTAGTAGTTCTTTCATTATTAGTATTATTATCACCCTATTTTCAACTATAATATATTTTTCTATGTATGCACAAACTACTGCAAACGTTTGACAATTTAAAATTTGAATCAAGTTGTGAAAAAAAAAAACCCTGTTATGCACACTAATGTATTTTTCTTTTAATCCTTTATGTAAAATCTGAGGTTACTCTGCTTCCACTGAGAAATGTGTGAAAACTAATACCACATTAAATATTTAATCTGGCACAACACAAGCAAATGAATTGTGTGCTCATTAAGATGAAATCAGCTGCATTCAGCAAGAACAAATGAGCCAAGATACGTGATCTATTTTAGGGCCATTTCCACTCAAATTTTAAAGTTTCCATGTAAGTCATGGATCAAGTCATAAGAAGTGGCTATTGTTTAGTCGCAAAACAAACACCATTATTGTGACTATTAACTGTAACCCTGACACAACCCTAACTCTGTATTATCTTCTAAATTGTGGAGTTTATATGTATAGAATTGCAATAATCAGTGAACGTCATTGTGTCAGATCTATGGAGGTGACAGGCATGCTGCAACGCCAGACGGGTTTCAGACTTTCTCTTAAAGGCGAATACGTTTCATGAAGTCTCAGTGACACCAGATGGTTTTCACTGAAGTGTGTCTTTGGGGTATGGCCTGAGAAGGTGGTGTGATCAAATTTCAACAAGCTCAGAAGTGACACTGAATTGTTTTACCCTGTTAATGTCATATTTTCTCAGAAGTCGGTAAAAGTTGACGACACCTTGTCAGTTTATTAAAACAGAAAACAGGATTTCTCGTGCGAGAGCGGTCGGGAGCGAACCGTACATGTGAGAAAACTGTTCGGCGTGATAACAAGTGGAGATTTATGAAGAATGCTGTGTTGCTAATTACAGCTCCTTGTGGATGTGAGGGCGCACGTAGGTGTTTTTTTTCCCTCACATCATCAAATGAGGCTGTCTGCACGTGTGTGTGGCATTAAGAACAAAAAAAAAAAAAAAAACGCGTGGATGCTCCTCATGCAGAAATGCAGTCAGTCGTCCAAATTAGAACTCTTTGTAATCAAAAACACTGGATCAATCTAATTAATGCCTCGGAGGCGAAGGGGTCGTCGAAAGACGGTCTTCCCTTTTCATGAGCGTCTCGACAAAATGGTGGCTCGTTGGCATCTGCAGCATGACGACGGGCACGGCGAAAAGCGACGCGGGAACCGCAGCTGCCCTGAAAAATGCCAGCTTGTCGACGCTCAAAAAAAAAAATTTAAAAAAAAACCCAGCGGCTCCACGGTTTCTCCCCTATCTCATCCTTGTCCTGGATGTCTCTTGGGGCGATCTGTACAATTAACACACTGGCAGTAATTAACACTGTCTTGAGGCAACCAATGGCGCGGAAAGGATCGGGGCCAACGTGAAGTGGGGGAAGGTGCAGCGCTGGCTGTCCACGTTCCCCCCCCCGTTCAGCTGCCATTTTGTGCCAGTCTTCACACCTAAGATGGTGGCAGGACTGTGACTTGCCGTGCGGGAGAGGAGGACAAACTGGCAAGGGAGGGGTCGGAGAAGAGGAGGATTATGGGATTGAGGAGGGAGTCTCTTATTTTCATTCTTGTAGTCAGTGCATTGCTGAACGGTTACCAAGACGGGGGAAGAGGAGGCAGGGAGGGAGAAAGAGGCATGATCATCAGATTGCTGCCCTACATGCACCACACATCAAGGAGGGATTCTCCCACACTTGGACACGCAGACACACACGCACACGCACACACACATGTCACAAGACGAAGAACAAAGTGTTTATACAGTGTGGACGCAAAATACAATGCCCTGTGTTGGTCTGTTTGTTGGAGGGAAAAAAACTGTAATTTACATGTGCTTAATATACCCCGCACACACACACATGTGCCCATGCATGAACACACGCGCGCACACACACACACACACACACAAACAACACAGCCGTTCTCATGGTATGGTCTGCCCCTGAGCATGCAAATGACATTCATTATGCAAATGCATACAAATCAGAACCATCCATCTGAGAATCCAAGCTGGGAAAAAACAGAAAGAATAAAATTAAATGAATGAGGAGGAGGAGGAGGAGGAGGAGGAGGAGGAGGAGAAGAAAAGAGGGTGACAGAAAAGAAAGACGACGCATGTTGGAAAGTGGAGAAAGTAGTGTCACCGTGCACATGTGGTCAATATTAAATAGACATGCTTTGTACTGGAAAAGAAAAATCATGAATTTCTGTTAAAGTGGAAGTTTTGAAGCTATGCTCACAGAAACTGAGGAAGAAGAAGCCTGTTTAGGGGGGATTTACATCCAACCACTGATTTCAAGTTCCACATAAACACACTTTCAGCTTTTCTCCCATTATAAACTTCTTTTGAAAATCTTTTAAAGAAGCCTGAAAGCTTTGAGAGTAGCTTTTGATTGCAATTCTAAAAGATTTCTTGCATTTATGCCCATCAAAGTTACACTAAATGTTAGACATGGACTGACAAACATGATCTCTCCTCGCTGCCATAATGCAGCAAACCGCCGCCTTGTTTGGGAGCATTTCGTTCTTCAGCGGGGAAAAGAAGAAAATCGACTGCAGTGGAGCATCGACAGGAGTGGAGATGCTCCAAATGATGGCAAAGTGGTGCTAATTGCCTCTCGAGGTGGTCTTTGTTTTGTTTCACCTCTCTCTCAGCCACAGCCTCTGTGTAGGACACGCTCTCTCAAAGCCCAGAAGAGCTGCAGTCACATCATCTGCCTTTATGAAATGTATCATCCAAACTCCAAAAAAAGGGGGTTAAAAAAAAAAAAAATCCAACCTTGATCTCTCAGTAGGAGATTAATTTCTGTATTCATGTTCGAAAATGTACGTGTAAAATAGATGAAATGGCCATTATGAGTGCGGGGACGGCTGGGAGGCAGAGTGACTCAGATTATCAGGTGTCTGCACACACATGGCTCGAGCTCACACTTCATCCAGCACCACAAACAACCGCAGGCACATTTCCCTCCTGGAGAGGAGAATCAAACTCCGAGCATGAGAACTTAACTCAACAAATTGCAGCTAAGTACCTGATATCCCTGAATAAAACCAGCAACAAAACAAAAGAAGACTCAGACATAAGAGTGTGTGTACAAAGGACAATAAGGGGAAAGATTATGCATCTTTAAAAATCTCAACCTAAACAGGTATTAACATTCTTTCAAGCACCTTTTTATCTGTCCTCTTTTGTACAGCCCATATTCCTAAAATGTCTGTCGCTTCGTATTTTAAACATCATACTCCAAAGGCTAAACTGTAAGGAGAAGTATGTTCACAATAAAGGTTTAGAAAGATCTAATCATAATCTAAATATGTGAGGTAGAGTCATAAACCTCTTCAATAAAGACTTAAATCAGTGAGTATAGACCTATCATTTTAATTATATGCGCACTTTCTTTCAAAAAGAGCAAAAAAAATTCTTGAGAAAACGTTTAATTCTGTGAAGTCGCTGCTCTTCCTGTTTCATGCTGAACCTGATCTGAAACGTCTGATTGAGATAATTAATCAGAGCAGATTCAACCCTGAGCACTGACTCCGAAATGAGTCTCGTCCTGAAGTGTCATCATCAGCTTTAAGGAGGATCAAAATCTGAAGAAAAACTTGAATTTGATCTTTTATTGTTTCTGGCCTTTTAGTGGAAGGCTTCTTCTCTGTACGCTACAGCGACTCTGAGTATGTTCAACCCTTTTATGACGAGAGTGAGGATCTGGTACATGTTCAAAATGTTTCTGATTCTGAATCTTAGTGACTGGACAATCATATCGCAGACATAGTGGTTCTATTACTGTAGTATATTGCAAATACATCTGCTTTTTGATGTTTTTATATACATCATACACAGTGTAAGAACTACGGTTGTGCTAAATTATGCCAACAGTGACAGGATATGGTTAAAGTCACAGAAAAACTGAGTTTAATTGGTTAGTGTGTGGGCAGGACGACAAAAATTCTTCGGGTTCTGGTATCTGAAGGCTTTAAACTTGTGTGTGACTGTGGCTTTTTTCAGGGCAAACATTTTTAATAGAAGTTTTTCTTTTAGCTTGATTAGACATGTTTCATTTATTCAGATACTGAAGTATATATAGAAAATAAAAAGAAGGGTTTATGCTTGATGAGGTAGTCTTTTTGTAAGTTGATGTGGAACACACACACATACACACACACACACACACACACAATGCAGAAAACTGAAAAATAAACACTACTGAGATTTCTGCTGACAATGAGCAGATTTTATGTTTTTGTGACAATCAAATTGCTTCCTGTAAATATGATTATCGACTGTCTTTTTGCTTTTAGTGCATCTCATATCCTTCGTGACACACGCCGCCTCCCCCTCCCCTCATTAAAATCAGATCTTATATAAGGCAGCATCGTACCTTAACGTCATTGGTTCACAGCATCCGTTGTCCACCTCCACTCCTCTCAGCTGCTTCTTTTATCCCTTTTTTCCCCCCTGTTGTTTTCTTCTTCCCGTGCAGGCATGTAATGGGATTCTTGTTACTTTCGGTTATCTAGCTTTATGAAGAATGTACGTCACTCATACAGCTAGATAACCAAAGATAACAGACAACCCCTCAGGCCTGCGGACGCGGCTCCTCAGCAGCAACGTACAAACACACACACAACCTCTGATACACCTGTAAGGACAAACAGTGAGAGGAAATAAAGGACTAATTCGCCAAGACAAAGCTAATTTACTCCAGAGGTAGAAATAATTATAATAATAGGCACATATCTGGAGTGTTCATATAGATGATTAATCACATGGCGTTAAAAACACCTCAGTGAAATGATATGAAAAACAAGCATGACTAAAGATTCACAGGGGATACTGCTGGGAAAACACATTTTCCAAGCTATTAAGTGTTTTTTATACGACTCAAATGTGAATGGGTCCTTAAAGGAATTCAAAACAAAGCATTACAACCGACCATCCGGTGAACTAAAGACAACAACAATAAAAAATTTTATGAGGGCGTCCGAAGCTGGAAATAAAATAGCACCAAAGGGAACAATTTACACAAATATTTCTGTAAAAAAAAAAAACAAAAAACAAATATGGCAGCATACAAAGGGAATTCCCAAGAAAATCTACCATATGCACTCATTTTGCTGCAAGTAAAGACCCAATTACATTACAAGGATGTATGATCAGATTAAATCTATTTCAAAGTGCAATCCTGAATTGTTTTGAATGCCAGAAATGTCCAGTTAGTAAAGATGTTTCTGTCACTTCCGGCTCAGTTTAAAAATCTAAAAACACATTTTAACTTTCCATCTCAGTCAGAGATTTTAACACAACCTTAACTTAGACTCTTCTTATGTGATATAAAACATTGAGAAATATCCTCAGTCTGTGTCTGGAATGACTACACAAAAATAAATAATAGCTTCATATTTTGCTTAAGAGGTGTGAAATTACAACATGATGGAATACTATTATTTTCAGACGTGGGATCAGAAAAATGTTTTATTATTGAAACTGACTTCAGGAAATAACATCCTTCCACTTTTATGTGTATATTTGTGCTGCAACTAAAGATGGGGTGATGTGGTCATTCCTTCTTATAGGCTATCAGTGTTTTGTGTTTGTGCATAATTTTGTGAAAATAATAAACCATTGTATTTACTCAAATAAATTACAGTGCATATTTATTAAAAAAAAACTTCCGGTTTGTAGCGTGAAATCGTTGTTGTTGCTTTCTGTATTTAATTGGCTTTTAGCGCGAGATGGAGGTGACGTCACCGGCATGGCTGGCTTTCAATTAATGCGTTAGCAACGAGGTGTGATGCCTAATTAACACGCACACGCACACACACACACACACACACACACACACACACACACACACACACACACACACACACACACACACACACACACTTGAAGATTTTTTTTCCCCCTTACAGCCTGGTGTAACTAGGCCACAGCTCTCATCCTCACATCTGAGTCGGTTAAAAACACAGTATTAATAAACTGCTGCGGGATGTTTGTAGGACACCTTAAAAAAATAATGACAGTAACAATTAAAGCTTTTCTCCTCGGTAATAAACACATTTTAAATTGTGTGTATATGTATTTTTATTCTGCCTGTGCGCTTGAGAGACAGCGCCGTTAATTCAGAAGAGGCTGAAACACAGACGCAGGTTTTGGATTTTTGCCAGAGAGCTCCATTAGTGCAGATCACTTCGCTGCAGGCCATGACACACGTTTTAACGCCAGTTTTAACACGACCTCGAGGTTTCCTTTCACACCTTATGGTGACAGCGCATCCCCTTTATTCGTGCATTTATTACCAAACGCACGCATATCTCGTTAGGCTTAAAGCCTTTCAATACATTAAAATTCTCCCCTAATTTTCCCGAGGCTGTATCTCTGTTTATCTGTGCAGCGAGCTGCTGCTTATCAAGGTAATAAAGTTATATTGAATTTAATTGAATGCTTCATAAAATAGATCCAATCAAGTTGGTGCCCGCGTGCCAGTTTTTTAATGTAATTTTAGACTTTTTAATTGCAGAAAATGGGGGACTTGCACAAAATAATTGTAATCTAATACTAAAGATAATGTGAGTGACCTTAGAAAATATTGAGGAAACGTGTGTTTAGTTTTCCTTCTCAATTCTGTAAAAGTTTTTTCCTTTTCTTTATAATTTGCTTTTTTTGTGTTATAGATTATTGACATGCGTCTGAATTTTAAAAGTTCACCACGCGTTTATGCTTCAGTGCTTCACATAATTAGGCAAATTTAAATTAAAAGCTTGACTTTTCGGTGTCTGTGTGCATGTCTCGTGAATGTACTGGATTTAGGCAATGCTCAGATTTGCTCAGCAGATTAAAACGACTGAAAAAGAGGACATCAGTTAGGTCCAAATGGGCTGCAGTATCCACTGACCCTCAAGTCCCTGTAGGGAAATTAGACTGAAGTTTCTCCTCAAGGTAACTTGGCAGCGATACAGTGAAAAATGTTCTGCTTTAATAGATTGTCAGGAGCATAAAAGGCTGCTGTAAATGGGACAAAATGTGAGCGTTCACGAGCAGGATCCTGAAAGGATTTAATAATGATTTCCAGGAGTAATCAGTTAGTTCCACACAGCGTGCTGCTGCTGCAGAGTGCTCACTGGAAGATAAAGAAGTTTGCACTGTTTTCCTTTTCCTTTTCTTTTTTTTTTTTTTTTTTTTTTTTTTTTTTGAAGCGCATTAAGGAGTCTAATCCAGGTTTAACAGCACACTGCCATTGTGTTACATGTGTCAATGGTGGCTTCGCCTCAAACAGGAAAACAGCAATCAATCATATTCACCTTGAAGTTGACTGAAGTCTTGATTTTCATTTCTGGATCCGCCGAGTGTACAAATCTGGAGAAAACGGGGGGAAAAAAACGTTGATTTCAGAATTAAAAAAATAATAATCAAAATGTTAGCGTGCTAAATTAGGCAAACTTATTTCTTCTCTCCCTCTCTCTCTCTCTCTCTCTCTCTCTCTCTCTCTCTCTCTCTCTCTCTGAAATTCCCTGGAAAGCTCCCTCCGTGGGAAATCTGCCTACTGGGTTTGGGGATAGCCCAGTCCAGTCTGTGTTAATAATCAGCAGGTTCTCGGTGCCAGAGCCTCGCACCTGCAGCTCCACTGACTCTGCACCATGATGCTGCTGCAGACTCTCAGCGCTCCCTCCTCAAATCGCTCCCTGCTCGATGCCAACAGCCCGTCTCAGCGCCCACTTCACTCCTGGGATCCACTGATGCATGAGTGAAGAGGAGCTGGTGTTTTTCTCGCTGAATTCACCTGCGGATTCATGTTTAACCCGAGTTGTACAAGTCAGGGCTTTCGCTGGGGGAGGATCCGGTCGTTTCGCCTTTGCGACATGCGGCCTGGGCCTTGTACTGAGAGGTGCGCTCTTCGTGGCCACAAGGATGAAACAAAACACATTAAGTAGCCTCGTGTACGCATAAAATCTATTTTCATCACAAAGAAGTTCTATGTGCATGTTTTTTTTTTTAATCTCATCATAATGTGAACCTCTGTTTAACCCGTTGTCAACAATAATAAAGCTTAACTCAGTATGTTGAGGTTTGCTCAAATGATGATAGGGTGGGAGTACTTATGTCTATATGGTGAAAGTTTGATTCCCTCTCACACGGATTAAGAAGGCCTTATATAAGAGCTCTCCATGCTGAGCGTTACGCTGGCACCATACAGTGTAATCCCAGCCCTGCCAGAGCCGCACGCTGTTGGGTCCATGTACAGTAATCACCTTTGCTTTTTTTCATGCTTTCCCCCCTGCTTAGCTTCTGGATGGCGTAATCTGTTGACTGCAAACATGCCAAACACAAGGCTGTCCTGTGAGAGGCTGTATGCCCCGAGGCCACTCTGGCCCCACCACGCGCCTTACACCGTGCCACTGCAATATTATCATTACAAATTAAAAAAAAACACACACACACATGCAGCCAGATTCTTCATGGAGATAAAATTGGATGCACTTTACTGGCTTATCCAGTTTGTGAAGTGGAGAAAATGCTGCAGCATGAACTTATGTAATACTTGGAACAATAACAACGGAACATATGGCTCATCCGGGGTCAGCGTCATTGGAGAGATTAAAATTCAACTCAAAGAGGCTTCACGTGCGTCAGTAATTACAAATCTTTCTTTTCAAAATAGCATTTTAAAAATGTTGTATTTCCTGTTTAGTAAATTTGGGGCTAAATAATGTAGGAAATCTTCAAATTTATAGAAAAGAGGAGTTCACACAAAGATGCAGGTTTCCATTCTTTGACGCACATAGTTTAACACTATCGATTCAGGTGATTGAAAACTAATCAAAGGCCTTGTAGGAGACGGGAACTTCCATCTAAAACTGGAGTTTGGCTTCACACACGTACAGTCAGGTCTCTGCAGACGCACAGCACCCAGAGCCAAACAAAAGTGGCCGCAGCCACAAGTGAAACTACACGTCTGTGTGCTGCTGCTGATGCTGCTGCTGCTGCCGCCGTCACCCTCCAGCTCTGAGCCTCTATCTCCGAGGATGCCGCTGCGCACCATGCATGCATCCTAAACTCAAGTGGGAGGCAGACAGATCGCACTTGAGCTGGTGTAAAACCTCCACATGGCCTGGAAAGCATCTCTTAATTGACGATCCAGTGCGTTATGATGCGCCCCGTGAGCGCGCCACGCTGAACCCCGTCTGTGTTGCGCCAAAACTCATAATCACGTTGCAACAAAATGACTTATAACACAAAAAATCAAGGTTCTTACTTTGTCCTCCTCGGCTGCGGCAGGGTGGGTTGCTCCGGGTTTGGATGAGCTCCCGGTAAGCAGCGCTCCCTCCGGACGTGCGGCATGCTGGGAGCCAAATGAGCGCGTTCATGAGTGGCGTACTGAGCTTTGTGGCGGCGGCGCATCGTGACGTCCCGCTGGCCCCGTCCATTTTTTTAATCTAGCGGGTCCTCTTGTGTTTCTCCTCGTGTGCCGTTGCACGGCTGTCCTCCGCGTCCCCAGCCCCGGTCCTCCCCGCGGCAGGCAGGGGAGTTGGGGCTGTCCACCCGGATGGCTACATCTCCACCACTGCTGTCTCCAAAATGGTTTAACATCTCATTTGTCCAAAATTCATATACTCCGTCCAAGGCCCGCCCCCTCAGTGAATCAGTGAGGTAACGCTGTTCCCACCCTCTGAGATTTTTGATATTATGCAAGAAGAGCAATGTAATTATAATACAGAGCTATAGCGGCGCCTCTCACGCCCCCCAACAGGCGCATGCAGAAGTGCATGGTGGCACCATCACTCATCCATCAACCCAACGTCCTCCTTGTTAAGACTGGGGCATCATAAGGCCCGCGGGCTGCAAGCAGCGTCCCTGAACGCCAATGTGGCCAGTGAAATATCAAGAATGAAGTTCAAAATGATTCTGCATATTGCATTCAGTACAACTGTTTTGCTT
Source organism: Salarias fasciatus (assembly GCF_902148845.1). Classification (NCBI taxonomy): domain Eukaryota; kingdom Metazoa; phylum Chordata; class Actinopteri; order Blenniiformes; family Blenniidae; genus Salarias; species Salarias fasciatus. Next base: position 7,234,246 of record NC_043765.1, on the reverse strand, counting down.
TAGGAAGTGACAGCTTATTTTTTTCTTTGTAGTTCATAGCTGTGGGTCTACTTCTTGTTGTGTTGAAAGATTACAATTTGAATCTCCATTATCAGACAAAACATGAAAAGAAAGCCAAGGACTTGAGTCATGCAGAGCAGAAACTGCATTGAGTGTAACTTACGGCTTGTCGCTTCATATGACCAAACTGGAAGAATTAATTTCCCACCCCTTTTCTAATTCATATACAGGCTTTAACAGTCACACATTAACTGTGTGTGCGTGTGTGCGTGTGTGCGTGCTTCAACTACACAATTTTATCTTGATGCTATCATCCCTATAATAATGTACAGCCTTATAATACCACTTAGACTGAAAATAATTGCCTCTATGTCAGCAAAGACATAAATCACACACTAAACTGTATCTGTAAGACTCCATGTGTTCTTATCTCAACAGTTTTTAATAACATCTTAAACATTACACACCTTCCTCCAGAAATATTAAGGCTTATAACTTATGTTGTGTCATTTGAAAGACTTTTATCTTCTGAGCTTGCTTCACAGGCCCCCTAAAGGGCATTTTCATATGGAGCAGTCACCAACGTAGAAAGATTGCATTATTATCTATATGGTAACATATAAAAGTCATGTCTTTGACTTTGGCTTCTCACCCCAGTGTGAAGATATGTGAGAGACGTCTCCAGCTGAAAACTTGTAGACAGTCTTGAGAGGCACTCCTGCTCCTGCTAATTATCATGATAATCACATCAGAAATCTTTTGAATTGGTGAAAGACGAGAATCCTCTCAAACCTTATTGTATAGGGTCTCAATATGTCTGTGTGCACAGTCAGTCCTAGACGTGCTCCACATTTGCATACATAAAGTTAAACTCCGTCGTGCTGCTCTGTCTAGACCACGTCGCCCCTAAAAACCTCCAGTAAGCCTTTTAATAAATGCACATAACACTGAGCTCTGCAGGCTTATTGGCAGCGTTATTGCACACTATTTGCAGAGGCTAGCTAAACCAATGAGAGAAATAATTGAATCTTTTCTGTGTTTTGGAACAATTAGACAACTATATATACCACACACATGCGGCATTTCCATTTTGCACATTTAACCAACAGTCAGAGATTTGTAGCTTCCTCTTTGACTCCCAGAAGGCCTGTGGGGCTAAAGGATGCCTTTGTAAAGCTTGGAACCGCAGACGGTTGCTTTTCACTCTGCTGTGCACATCCAGACACATTTAGCAAGCAGCGGGGAAATAACTCAGCTTTATTATCAAACAGAGAAAAAAACCTCCAGCAAACAAGTTTTCTGCAGCGCAGTTGAGGCGCGCTCACAACCAGCCAGCGCCCTCGCGCGCCTCGTTGCTAGGAGACCGCAGGAAGCGCCGATGCCGCCACTGCAGCCGGAGACATAACGCATGGAGATGTGGCTGATTTGTGGGGGCTTTACGGTGTTCAAAGTCCACATCATGGTAGCTTTGTGGTGTTTATTCAGCATGACTTAGTGCACCCAAAACACAGTTTGTCTACAAATCTGAAGCTGAGCATAAAACCAAATAGAACCAGATGGAAAAGAGGAAGGAGCAGGAGGTCTGGATCTTCACCACGGTCCCTTCTTTGGAAAAATATATCCACCAAATGATCTGTTCAACACTTTTCAAAATTGCTTTTGTTTATTCATTCCAAAACAACTTGGGAACAGTTTGAGTTTGGCAACAATCAGTATATTTCTTCATAGGCAAGGGACAAAATTGGGGAAACTTCTTAACCATGTTAAAATTAAAACTGCAAGTAACACTATTCATTTTTAAACATTCCTCCAATTACTTCAATAACTCACAGTTTGGGTCGTTCTTTTGTTTTTTTGCAGGACATTCATATTCCATAGTTTATTATTACAATTAAGAAGGAAAGTGTGCTTTATTGAACCCCTTGGGGAAATTACTTTTTTTACATTTAAGCCATCCTGTCCATACTTAACCTTCCCACCATGCCAGGAACAGTGGACTGCCACAGTGCAGCGCCTGCGGAGCAACAGGCTGCAGGGTCCTGCTCCAGGACCCACAGTTATGACCTGTCAGTGGGATTCAATTGTACAATTTTTAGCATGATTCCAGGTAAAACATTGGATATAGATGCTTTCACTTTTACTGTCATGATAAAGTGAAAATGTCTCAAAAGCTTTCAAAATTACACATCAGATTGATATTTGGAACTCCAGGTTTTTCATTGAGCAAAGTTAAAAGTGATTGAGTCAGGCCAGACTTCAGGCGCAAAGATTACACTCCTGGGTGGGTCTCGTTTGTGTTAATTATTTTGTTCATTATTTCTATTGATGAAATACATATTTGATTTAAACTGTGCCAGTTCCAGTTTTCTCATGGTTTCTGTAAAATATAACAGCAAATGAGGGATCATGAGCAAAACAACCTACATTTAGCATCTAGAACTTCCACTTTGTAATCATCCACTGTCTGCCAAAATCATACTGACTAAAACACATTTGTTTTCCATGTCAACTAAGTGTTTCAAACGTGTTAAGATCACATCTCTGGTGTCAACAGGTTCAGAGAGAGTCATTTTGTATGTCTGTGCCATTTGTTTGAGGTTTATCCTGTCAGTGAAGGCAATCGTGACGACAAATCACACAGCAGGAATGAGATACATTTGCAGCATAGCTTTGTATTGGCGTCCGCCGCAGTAAGTACAGCCTGACAGATCTGCAAAATATCCAAGTCGGATGCAAAAATTACAAAAAACCTGCCCTGATGCAGCTCACAAACAAAATGTAACTGTTGCAGTCTTTAAAGAAAACAGACTTGTAAAGATTTCCAGGGTATTTCTGAGTTAAAAGAAGCAACGACCAGCAAAACTTGCTGAACTCTAACAGAAATAATGGTGCAGAGGGAGTGCATGTCTGTCCCCCAAGGCAGGGTTTACACTGATGTACCCCCCGGGGTTAATTATTGGGCCTCAAAGTGACAAATATGTTTCTGAGTGCCAAAGCTTACATTTATTTTCAAGCTGTAAATGTGCACAGTTCCTGGTTAAAACAGAATAAATTTTTAATCAAAAACAAATAATACAGTTTTCTATTTGACAAATGTGCAAAAAAAAAAAAACAAAAAAAAAACAATTTTGCTAAAGTAAACCAAAGCACAAATCAAAAGCACAATGTAATATCTGTACAGCAAAGATCCAAACACAGTGGTTCAACAGCAGCATCATAAGACAGCAGTTCAGTGATGAGCTTTGTACCTCTGAAGGTGATGAGTTTTCTTCTTTTTTTTTTTGTCTGCAGATCTGCTCTTACAGTGAAATCAACCATCCATGATGTCACTGTTCAAGCTGCATGCAATTTTTTTCTGATTTGTGACTGTGACCATCACCTGCCCTCATGGCGAGTAACCTATCAAGTTTATCTCAGGCTTTTTTCCTACATTACGCCATTGAGGGCTGTGCACACCCAAGTGAGACATAAAACAAACACAGGACAGACAAAAAGAGAGGCATAGACAGTGTTCTGAGAAAAGGGTGCATTAGATTTATTTGTGCTCTCTGGTTCACACCTTGAAGCCAGTTACAAATCCAAAACCTTCCCAAACACCAGATACTGCAGAATCCCAACCAGGTCAATCAGGAAGCTGTCAGGAGACCAGAGGAAGTATAGATGAAGCAGAGTGAGATCCAGCAGACACTAACCCAGCAATCTCCACTGACTCAGCAACTGGGGGAGCGAATCTACTGAGTTTTGGTAGGTGCCGGTGTGGTGGATCTGGCATGCATGAGAACCTCCACCAAAGCAGGGAGCTTCTCCAGCCCAACGAAGTTCGTGATGAGTTTTCTCCCACCTGCATAAAAGGGCAAACTGGTTTGTTGTCAGAAAAAAAAAGTTAAATATCAAGATCAAGAATAGTAATGTAGAACAAAGCACTGTATTGCCTTCTGGATGTTTGATTTGGATGTGATAATGATGTTTTACCGATACTTTATTACCAGACTCTACATTAATCCTGCTGAGGGGAATTAAAATAAGCTTTAGGCTAATATGACTCAACTTACTTCCACTGAAGTTAATTTGAGGATGACAACATCAAATCCTGCAAATCATTATGTATAAAAGTACATGAGTTATAAACTATAACTTGGTGTGTTTTAGCGTGATTTGTAGATTGCACTGAGCAAATAATGGATCCCGTTATGCAGCTCATTTTACCATGCAATACAAATCGCCATGCAAGTTCATACTTGTACAATCTATCAATTTTGTTAATGTCCCCTAACCTGAACCCTGGTCAGGATCCATTATCTGCACAGTGCAGTAGATCCCACACACCTACATCCAGTGTATAGAATGACTTGTACTCCAATCATTATAACATTTGCAACAAGCATAAATGAGCAGTATTTAGAGTAAGCATATGTGGTGTTTTTCCAACTTTATTCTGTGCGTGCGAACGTGGTGAAGACCCTTGGTCCTACAGCAGGAATCGCTTTTTGCCCCGTCGCTCCTTTCAGGCCGTGAGAAGCAGACAGTCTTTTGGCTGCTGGGTCAAAGTGTGTCTCACACCTTCCGACAGCAGTAAACCACCCTCACCAGCCCTCCATTGTTTTACCGCTGCCAGCCCCAGACGCCATACAGCGCTTCAGTGAGCAGAGAGGCGGCGCGACAGACGCAGCCTTTTTACGGACGCTGCATGGCGAGCGGCGCGCACCACGAAAAGGACAACACACACCCACACACACACACACACACACACACACACACACTCAACGCCTCACCTGATAGTGCTGGAAATATCATCACTCATAGTTTTTCCTGACCACAAGTATTCACTGAGTGTTTTGCTTCTGTGTATGTGTGTGTGTGTGTGTGTGTGTGTGTGTGTCCATGCACGCACGGACCTTCACCCCCACGTCGCGCCAATATTCAAATTGGGATCGTCCGATTTGAATAGGAGCTTAATGAGACGTGGTGGTGTATAATTAATTGGGGGTAGGGGGTGGGGGGGCTCAGTGGGGTTAAACTCCTGCTGCAGAATTAGACTTACTTTAGAAATGTAGAAAGTCTTTTGAGTTTCTGTTTCTGTTTCCTATACTCCCCCAGTGCGTCTATGAATAATATAAAAAAAAGTCGACCATTCACCGTCGATGTGAGCATGCTGTAAATTATTTGGCAGCAGAAGCTCCTCTTTCTTTCTTTCTTTCTTTCTTTCTTTCTTTCTTTCTTTCTTTCTTTCCAGCGGAAATCAGTTTGGATACTTGCAGGAATTCAACTGGTGCCCCTTCAGAGGGGACCACCAGCTCTCCTTCACTCTCAGAGCATTTGCCAAAATGCTGCAGAGAATTTACAAGTCTTTAGCTGAGCTGCAGCTTCAGCGAACTGAAGAGAAAACAACGGTCTGCAACAACAAAAAACGTGAATTCACAGTGAAATCTGGCACAATCTGCGTCCTGGAAAAAAAAAAAGAGTAGACATTACTGTAATTTGTGGTTGTAGTTGAAATTTAATAGTGCTTGAGGGATGTGTATAACATGATGCTTACCTCTGGGCTCTTGGTTTTTGTGCAACTTTTTGGCTGATAATCAACTTCTAATTTGCAAAAGCTGCTGCCAAAAAGAATGCGAGCCAAGTTGAAACAGTTGTGTCAAGCAATTAGCCTCTTGTGCATCTTCCTCCTGCAAGTGGCTGCTTTGGATTTATTATGAATATAATTAAATCATTAATATTGGAGGGTTTGGGCTCATATTTATTCTTCAGTCTCCAACACAATCACCTTCTTCTTATACACATGGTTGCATTTATGTGTGCGTGTATGACATTTTTGTTGACCAATTATGAATCTCCATAATCCCAATGCACTTATGAAATGCGCAAGAGAAATGCCAACTGTTGGATAGATTTAGTGTGTTCTAGCATGTTTTCAACCCTTAAAAAGCATACAGGTTTTTTTTTCTCCAATCACTTAATTTCTCAAGATTCTTTTTTTTTCAGATGGAATCGTTGTTGTCAGTTCATTTAGTTGTTTAAATCGCAGAGCTTGTGTATGTGCACGCACAGTGTGAACTGTGCAAGCAGTGAACACACCACTGAAAGAATAGGCTGATCAAGAGATTTACTGTATCTGGATGAAGTCTCTGAGAGAAAGAGCATCAACAATTGTTCTTGTTTAATTTAATTTTCACTTAATTTTTTTGCACTGTTAAAATGTTCGTATATAATTTTCAGAGCATACTTTTTTATATATGTGGTGTTTGCACAAAGTAAATCAACTGAACCCATGACTTATCATTTACTCAGTTTATGAACATTTTGGTATACAAGTCTTCATTTTTGAACATGCTGCGAGTATTTCATGATTCAAATGTGGAGACTTAATTTCAGTTTGGAAAGTTTATCTTTTGATTTTTTCAAACGAAGAAACATTGCTATTTATGTGATAATGTTGAATTTTGCTGCTCTGAGTGATTTCACATGGACGTGCATCATGAACATGTTTTCATTTTCTTGCAACAAGTGAACAACATTGTGGTTTGAAGATTAGAAGAAAAACATGAATGCAATGTCATTTTTTTTTAATCGATATCGGGGAAATCTTGGGTTTCATTTATATTCAGTCTGTGGGGACACAGTGAGAACAAGTCCTCACTGCACGCAGTTTACTGAAAAGTTGCTGTTCCAAGACATAAATGATAATTCTTATGCAAACACAAACATTCATTTCACACAGATAATAATAAAATCAACAATCGGGTTTTCAAGGGTGTTATCATGATGACAACCAATTACCTTTGCGAATGGATAAATTCTTCATAGTAATAAAAAAGAAAAAAAAAAAAGAAAAAAAAGATTTTTTTCCTTTTAATTATTTGGAAGTTTAGAAAATTGTCAAACTCGCTTCTGGATTTCTGAATCAATTATTTGGGCAATCTATCACATTTGACCTTGAGTTTTTTTTTCTTTAAATAACAGACCACTTGTTGGTCTTTTCTGCGATTCATGACTGTTTTCTCTCAGACATGAACCCAGTCTACTCAGACATATTTAGCCTTCTTCGCTGTAAATGATGTTATTTTGGAAAAAATTCTTGATCGTGTAAAGTCACTGTTTTGCAGAGTTTCAGTGACACATATCAGTTTGCCATCAGATTTTTTTTTCTTCCCCAGAAATGGTGAAATGTTTGTGGTTTGGATCATTTTAGGCTTTTACACAGATTTTCTTGTATTTGAATGGCGTGCATGAGTGTTGATTTATTTTAACGACGTGAAAGAGTCGAGCAAACACTTCAGGATGCAAAGTATTTTCCAGAGGAATTTATGAAGCGTTTCAGTGCATGAGATCCCTGTAAAGGTGCTCCTTCCTGAGCTTTGTTTTACAGATAACTCAACAGAATTCTATCAAAATATTGATACCGTAAATGGGGAAATTAATAAATCCTGATGCCATTCAGTCCCTTTTAAAATAAATTTCTGCTTGTTGATTGGGTTTGATTGAGATTTTTTTGCTGTTGTTCTTCACAAGACTAAAGCATCTTTCAGAAAATGGGTTGGAAATAATCTCAGTGTTGTCAGCACAAATAAATAAAAACACACAAAGCCTTTTGATGCTCACGTAAAAAAAAATATCTGGCTTCATTCCTTTAATCGAGGTGTCAAATATGCGAAGACCATTGTGCTCAAATGATCTTCAAATTATACCAGAACAGGAAAAACAATAACTAATGTATTATTGCTCTATATTTAGTGTCATTTTTGATTAATTTGGTGTTATGAGCGTTACTGTCTGTGTGATAAATATGCGGTTCATTGAAAAGTCAAACAGGTCTGAGAAGCAACTGTTAAAATGACTGATTTACCGGGCTCTTTTGGTTTAAACTGCTGGTTCAAAATATGCATTCAGTCAGTGATCAAGCCAGAAATATCCGCATTAGCAGGTCTGATCGTGGTTTTAATAGTTTACCTGCTGTGGGGAAATTTATCGAGCAGGACGAGACCCGACATGAAGTCAGACCTGGTTTTCTTTTCTGCTGCTCCCACCACGTGGTCTTCATGAGTATTACATTTAAACCACCGGAGAGCTGCTTTCTGATGCTCTGCTGCCCCAACAGGCCAGAAAAAGAACAAGTCTGCTCAACTGAGCTGTTCAAAGAGGCCCACTAGACATCAGTGATCACAGTAATGCTTCACATTTATGACCCTTTATGAACAGATGAGGCCCTGAAGGTGAGAACTGTAGGGGACCAAGCTTTTCCTATCACATCTCACCAGCTTTGGAATCACCTGAGAATCTGATCAGAGCCACATTTTAGAGTTTTGATGCTGTGGTTACATCTCTTTACAGTTGAGGCGGTGCTGTATAAATAAAGACAATATTATTATAGACTATATATTTCCTCTCATTGAACCAATTGTGTTTCGGAAGGCGTTGATGTTGAACACTGTTTTTGAGGGTTAGGAAGTTTCTTCTGCACACTCCAGGGTGTGAATGGGAAATGCAATATTAAGCTGTTTTATACAGGACTTTCATATCCCACTATTCCTTTAGTTCCACTGTAAATCCACTCTGCAACACCAGTTGTCAAAAAACCTGAGATTTCATATCAAACGATAAGGTTATTATAATGTAAAAAAAAAAAACCCACCAAAAAACTCAATTTAGACTGTAAAAAAAGGAAGCGCAGTGTAACAACACATGTTTTAGGTTAAAAAAACCTGTCTTTTTGATCTATCTGCCTAGAATCACCCCTACTCTTGCCTCTTTCTCTTTAGTGAAGAAAAATGGTCTAAAAACAGTTTTTAACACATGTGCTGGGTCACGATCTAAAAATCACTTTAAATTTTGATAAATAACACTAAAGACTTGATTCTCCTCTGCCTTACATCAGGAAAATAACATAGTTTCATTAATAAATCTTCTTTGTTATCAGTGTTGAAAGCATGTAGAAAGTTTTCATCAAAAACACATTGCAAGTGGTTGTTAAAAACTGAAAATATTCTTATCAGTCAAGTGTTTTGTTCCTAAATATGGCAGAGAAACATCTTCGGGAGTTCTCTTTGGGTTGAAGAAGGTGTTACATTTCCTCTACGGTTATCAGTAACAGCTTTCTGAGAAGTTTTCAACACTTTTTCTATTTTTGCTCGATGAACAATGACTTCCACTTCTGTCAGGTCAGAGGTCATTGTCGGCCTGTCAGAAATAACTGGCAGGTGTCAGACTATTATTGCTTTTTTTATTGCTGCCCTTTTGTTCTCACAACACTTTACATGTTTATGAAGACACAATGCAACTTTGGCTGCTTTTTTAAAATGACATTCAATTGTTAGAAAGCGGTATCAAAGATTAATTGATAACTTTGTATTCACTTATCTGGCAAAAAGAAGTAGACAGTTTATTTTACCATTAATTTAGCTAAATATAGACCAAAACACCAGATCGTTGCCAAAACCTGAAGTTAGAAGACTTGTAGATGAACCAACATGTGATCAATTAAATGATGCCAACAGCATTTAGAGGGAACTTGGGCCTTTTGGGATCCCTGGATTTATTACACACACACACACACACACACACACACACACACACACACACACACACACACACACACACACACACACACACGCACACACACACACACACACACAAATACACCATGTCCTCCAGAAACATAAAAAGCCTTTGTTTTGCACACAGTTCCTATTTAACCTGCGGGAAGATATAAGCTGCTTATCACAGACGCTAATTTCTAAATGAACGTTGTTTATCACGCACTGTAACAGCCTCACTGTTGGGAGTCCAGCTTCTTCTGCCCGAGGCGCTTTTCCACACACAATGGTGGTATTATACGACAGCCCCAATGCGCACGCAGTCAAATCAAGTTTATTTATTGCAGTCGATCGTCACAAAGCATAAATAAACTTCAAGGGGCTTTTCAATCTGTACATTCTGTCCTTAGATTATCGCTTCACATATGGAAAGAATCCCCCCCAAAAAAATCCCTTTAAGAGGAGAAACATAAAATGCAGCAGATTCATAGAACAGACATTCAAGACGTCAAAATCACAGTGGATCATATGAACTTTAAGAAAGTTGGTGAATACGCTCCAACTTCCCGCTAACCTAACTTTACTGCCTTGCCCAAAGTTCCCACGTGGTCAGAGTAACAGCAACTTCCTGACAGAAAGGCATTCTGCTCAGCTAACACAGTAACAGGTGACCAGAGGAAGATATAAGAATGAATGGAAACCATGTGTAGACAACAAGTGGAGTCGTGACCTTCTGACCCTTTAGGGCCTTTAAGGAGGACAATCAGACGAAGCAGCAAAGCACAGCAACAATTCAACTCACCGAGAAGTAAAAAAGATGCCGATGTAACAAATCCACGCCTTGACACAGTTTTTAATTCCAACCATTTTATTGATTCATGCAATGACATACAAGGAAACTCAGCCACCCTGGCCCTAAAACAGTAAATACAGAAGGTGAATTGATGTTTGATCAACAGATTTTCTTTTGTAAATTAGAGTTGAGATTTGTTGTTTTCTGTTTCCTCCATACCGCATATTGTATTTCTTATGTTTATATATACAGTATATATTCTGTGCTCATTTCAGACAGATTTAAGCCTATTTTTGCTGATATTGGATTCAGGTCAGGATATACCATGAAAAGATTCCATTTCAGATAAAACTCACACGCAAAGTAAAGTCCTAGCTTTGATTTTTTTTGTTTTTTGTTTTTTTTGTTTTACCTGTCATCCTTTCATATAGTTTTTACTTCAAAATGAGCTGATTTTAATGTTTCCTCACAAATTACAAAGAGCTGTGTTTGTTCAGTCACATATCCTCCAATTTTGTTAATCAGGCAATATGCAAGTGAGATACATAAATAATTATTTGAAACAAAAACCCAGTGGAATCTAAAGTTTCATGGTAAACGGTAATGAAACATAAATGTCATCATTAACATAACACGCGTGTTAATGAAACATAAATGTTTCTTAAACACGTATGTCTGTGAAGCCTCAATAGAAAGCAACAAGGAGAGAGTGTTTGCATTGTTAGCAGCCCTGTTTTATTTTTGGCTCACGGTATTTCATCCATATTCAAAGATTTATATGTTGGCCGCTGCGTCTGAACACTGATGCTTTATCTGTGAAATCACCTGTAGCTGAGTGATGAGATTTCTCACATTGTAGAGCCGCACATTTATCAGTGGAAATACATTTCTACGAAACACAAACCCCTGCAGTAACACAATGAGGGTGGACTGAGGGAACGTATAATGTTCCGAGTTATCTAATGGTGTCATTTGTTCAGGTCTCATTGCTCGGAGGAGGTGACAGCTCTGAAAAAACACATCTGTGGGACAAAAGGGAAATTTGTGCCCTGCACTGAGCGGAGCTGCCTCCTTCTCTGAGAGGATTTCATGTAGAACTGGTTCCTCCGCTTTCGTTTCAGCACTTAGGTTTTCCAGCGTCAGAGATTAGTTTGGTCAAATTACTTTTGATTGTTCCTCAAACCAGTTTTCCTGAGCCACAGTAATAAAACAGTCCCGGCATGCACACTGTCAGGTGGAACGGACCTGAGCACAGGTGCACGAGTTAGAATTATGGAGAGTTAAGACCTAGTGAGAGAGCACTTTATGGCAGAGAGGTTTGATGACCGCAGTAATGAGAGTTCATCCTGGGGGGAACATGAATGTGTTTAAAACAGCGCTAATGGGAAGTTGTTTTGTATTTAGGGGTCTACAGAGAAAAGACCTGCAGAAATACCAGCGGTCGCTCTTTTCAGTGGATCGCGGTGAGCCTCCATACAGGTGTTTATTGCTCCCAGAGGATATGTTTTTTTTAGCACCATCAGTGGATGTGACGTATCTCGACTGAAGGCATGATAAAGATGGCCAGAGATTTCATGAGGCAGATTTTGGTGATGGCAGGAGGGTAGTGTAGCGGTTTGGCCCCTCACCTCACACTGAGATAATGCTCAGTTTGATTCTGGGCTTGTGGACTTTGCATGTTCTCCTGTATTTTGATAAGTCTGTCATTGGGCTAAAATTCAATGTGTGTGTAAAATTCCACATTTCAACCTATTTCTGTTTACCCATACATTCATCCACCCATCTCCTGTGTCTTATCTTTACTGCATTTGTACGTTTGTTTTGAAATCTGCTGTAGCTCACAGCTAATGGCTCTTTGTAGGATTTCTGCTTTCACCGTTGTGTGAATTTAATGTGAAAACACGGCCGGTGCAACAGAACGCCCTCGCGAGTAGTGACAAGTAGCTCTCGTCTCTGTGATAAAATGAAATGGTAAGAGTAACATGATGGCAGAGTGGAGAGTATGTGGGTGGGAGTGTGGAGACTGTGTGCGGTTGGGGGGGGGGGGGGGGGGGGGGGGGGACAGAGGTGTGTGGACCAGCACGGGGAGCAGTTTGGCTTGTTGTTGTTTGTCTTTATCATGGTGAGAGTGAAACACGTTAGCAGGCATGCAGATGGGACATGTGAAGATGTTAAAGCTCTTCTGATAAATATCTCTGCTTTTTGGATTCTGTAATCTCTGTGGGGTGTCAGTTATTATAGATGAGAGGATGATTCCAGGGCTTCTTGTAGCTTACTAAAAAGGCTGCTCAGATTAAGACTTGATGATAGAGAAAATATATCAATTCAGTTCAGTTTTATTTAGTATTACTGATACCTTAGCCATATGATGGCATGTTAACAGATAAAAACACAATAAAGTCCACAAACAAAGTGGAAAGCTAAAAGGAAAAACCTTTTACCTGGAGTATTCCTCTGCAGAACCAGAGTCAGGGTGGCAGCTTTACAGCTGGAACAGTTGTGGTTCAGGGGAAATAGGAAAGGAAACGACGAGGAAAACACATACAGCAGCAAACAAATAAACAATGAAGTGGGTGATCATTGATCACTGAAATTGTCTTTTGGATATTTTGTTTGTTTCTTGCTGACCGATTCTGACATGTTTGCCCTTTATTGAACCATTATGGATCGATTCACACAGTATCTACCTGCCTTCTCCTTTAATTTGAAATCTAGGATCATAACCTGTTTGCACATAGCTCTTCTCAAACTTTCTGCAAAATAAAGAAAGCTTGAAGTCAGCAGCCCCAACTTTATGAAATTGATTGTACATCGATCTTCACTGGCAGAAAAAAACACCTAAACTTGATTTTTCTCAGACTGAATTTGGAGGCCACAGCGAAGAGGTATTTGTAAATTTGAATGTTAACTATGAAGAAAATCAGCAAGACACTTTTGCAAGACAAGGTTGTACTTCTGTTTAATGTTTTAACTCAGTTGATTATCCACCCTGACAAAGGCTGGCAGAAGATACACTACATACGGCTAATCAGCACTAAGCACAAGAGGATTATTTGAATGTGGAATGGTACCAGTTCAATCATAAAGTGAAGATGCAGCTCTCGACCCGGTTCTCCTGGGTCCTCTTACTGTTTCTTGAAGGTCTATTCCTGCAATTTTCAGCTAAAGAAACTCATGTTAAAGTCAAGTCTAACGAGACAAGTATTTGTCTCTCATTATCATGTTTACCATTGTCATAAGGCGGCAGGTGTTTTATTAAAATCTTTTTTTACTAGTCACACACACACACACACACACACACACACACACACACACACACCTCTGTTAGGTGACTGTAAATTGCCCATAAGGTATGATCTTCTCACTGCGTTTGGCCTGCATTGCATCATATTTAAGAGTACTTTATGTTGCTATTCAAATTAGTAGGACAGGTTATAGTTACATATTAGTTACATTTTAACCATTTCTAAACTATTCTTTTTTCATGTCCTGCAAATCAACAACAACAACAAAAAAAGTTACAGTCAACAAATGACTAAAAGATAAAATAGCTGTGCTAAAAACTGGTAGGTATTAGTGTTACGAGACTTGCTGAATGTTTTCAGGTTGTCCTTTGGCCTCTTTCCTTTGGTAAAGCATTCAATATTTCTAGTAAATTCACTTTCCTGATGCTTTCAACATGAAATATGAAAAATGTGATAATGGCGCCTCCATTCTTGTTGACATACAATGTGCTGGTACAATTACATCATCCAGTGCAAATCACAGCGTGTTCACCTTTAAATATGAGCTCCATGTGTCTAATGAGTCCAATTTAGGATCTTTTGAAGGACCTTTCTTCAACATTTTACATGTAAGTGATAATTTCATCCCAATCACAGACATTTCAAAGCTCTAAAATGTGAAATATGTGTGCTCCAAGTCTATTTTATACCCCTTATTGCATATGTTTGACTTATAATGGTGTTTTGATAGACTTGACTGAAAGAGTGACATTCACTTTTCAAGTGTTATAATTTGTGTCTTATTAAAGGTTAACTGGCATACTGAATGCCGTACAGCCAGAGGCAAGTTATATCCAGTGAGCTATTTGGTCTGAATTAGAGGCCTTTTAACTCAACTGATTTACCAATACAGCCTTAAAAGAGCTCCATGCATGCTTCATGGTCACTCACCAGCCATCGCACTGACCCATTTAACTGCACTTTGTTCAGGTGATGCATCGGAGCTCCTGAATACTCTGAATTGTCATTGATCTTTCATGCAGTTCTGCATGTTTGAATATTGGCAGAAAACTAGAATCACTACCAGAGATTTGTTTCGTGCAGGAGAATGCTGAAAAAACATCCAGGTCAAGGATCATTTCACCATCTTGTTGGTGGTTAACCTGCCGCTACCAGCAGATATCCATCCAACACAAGAGAAAGTTCAAGCACCTTAACGCTGAGCTTCCTCCAGCCAGCGGAGGACATTAAACAGATGCCCACTCGTTTCTTTTCACGAGCCCAAGGCCACTTCTTTCTACGGCTGAATGTTTCCATCCTGTGGAGCGTGATCTTACTGCCCTCTCTGACCTGCGTTTCATTCCTCCTCTCTGCCTCTGGACACTTATACTACAGTCTTTGAGTTTCTACTCACCGCTGGACTTCATCCAAATGACTTCTATGAACTTTTAGAAACTTGGAGGTCTTCACTGGATTCCTGTAGTTTTTCTCTTTTTTTTTTTTTCACAGGATGTAGTGAAGCCCCTGAACATGGCTTCATTACATCGTCCACAGATGGCTCTTCTTTTCCTCTGGTGCCTCACTCTTCTCCTCGTCCACAGTGGAGTCAAGCTTGTGCTGGTTCCTGCGAAAGTGACTCATCTCTGTGCCTATTTGTAGTTTATAGATCCCCCACTCCTAAAAATAAAAAAAAAATCAAGCTTTCCTTTGATACTCTGTTTCTAATCCAAGAGGTCCCTTATGAGGCATTTTTCCAAGATGTCACGCGCTTTATCTCAGCAAGCCTGTCTATTCCCAGTGGTCCCCAGCTCTGGGTCTGATACAGCATATGTTCTTAAACTAGGACACGAGTCTGCCTAGAAAGGCAGTGGAAGGAAGAATAATGTGGGCAGCATGTTACTAGAGATGAAGCATCTTGAAAAGCATTTTTAGCTCTCTGGAGATGAGTGTGCACATCACTGTGATCTCTGTTACAAGATGAACTGCGCCCACTGGTAGCATTTGTAATTGCCAACTGCCTCGACTGGTTTAATGTATTTCGCAAGCCTCCAGGGCAAAGATGTGCAAATAGTGACCTCCTCCCTTCTACTTTTGTTTATAGCTGGCATACCTGTCACCTGTGAATCCTTAATTGTGGAACCGCGTAAGGAATTTGCATATTTCCCATCCTGTTTCTCTGGTTAGTTATTGCTATTATCATATTTGTTTTCAATACTTTTGCAGAGCCACACATGCAAATTTAGCTGCATGTTGAGCATTCGAATGTTAAAGCAGTATTGATTGTTCCATCCAGCTAAAATGTGTGAATACAGTTTCTTGAATACAGAGCAGGGAGCTGGGAGCAAGTAACTAACTGTGCTCCTATTGGGGAATAATGCCACCTGTTCTCAATACTTAAATATGTTTTGAAAGAAATATTTTTCAACATGACAGTATTCCCAAATGCTGTCGTCTCAAAAAAAAAAAAGAAAAAAAGAAAAAAAAAAGGAGACGAGTAAGACAACAGCAGCGACTTGACAAGCATAGTAGGTTTCTCTTCACCTGGCATGCCGCGTTGTGAGGAACTCCTTAAAAGAGCCTGTCAGATTTGTTCATTGGAAAGAATAGGATGAGTACCACTGCCAGCGAGATAACAAGCTGCAGTTGCTTTGCTGCTTTGCAAAGCGCATTTGAATAAAACTGGGCATGGAAATAGGCTGTTTTTGAGCTGACAGACAACACAGACTACTTTTGGATTTTATTTGACAAACTGCACGCTCATTATAATCAAAACAATACATGTAAAGGAGGTTTTCTGCTGACATGAAGCTGAGAGGTATCTGTAAAAATGGGACATCGTGGATTAAATAAATGATGTTGCACAGAGAAAAAAAACTGTTTGAGATTTGAATCAACTTTATTGGCCTTGTACAGTGACAAATACAAAGTCCATGATGCCAATTCTCTGCAGTTTTAACAGACTAAAATAAAAGATATAGAGAGGGAAAATGAGTGTAAGATAGACTGTACATGTCTTCAATTTAACAAAGAGCAGAAGAATTTAATCTACCCAATGATAAGTGCAAGTTAGGCAAAAGTGCACTGCAGCACAAAGACTGCTGTTTTAAGACTTCAAAAGCTGGATTTCTGAGTAGGAATTTGCCATGCATTAGGATTTAGGTGTTTGGACTGTTGGGCCTTAGACTTGATGATTTCTTTGTTGTAATTGAATTAAGGAACTTTTCTTTTTAAAGCATCACTAAAACATACTCTCAGGTGCTCAGACAAAATGCCAGAGGTCTGATTTGTTTAGAAGCCATATTTCAGATCGTCTTTACATTTTATTTGCTCATTGCACCTTTTATGTCATGAGAAGGAGGGCTAGAAACTGGTCTATCCAGGATTCCAGGCCACTCCAGTGTGAAAGTCTAGCTTTGAAAGAGATTATGAAAGCACACACAAACAAAACTGGAGTAAAACAAGTATGTGATTATATCAAAAAGAAAAAAATACTGTAAAATGATGTAACCTAATATGAATATCACTCCAAATGACTAAAAATCAGTGTTATAACCAGAATTATAGGCAAACAGAAATATGAGAAATAAAACAATAACCAACACCACAGAACTGAGACAAAAAAAAGTAGTCCATAGAAAACCATCCTAAAGCAGTGAGAAAAAAAAAAAACTACAAAGCCACAAAATGACCACAAACAGTAAACAACTAAAGCAAAGAAAATATGTACAATAGGAT
This sequence comes from Salarias fasciatus, assembly GCF_902148845.1. Taxonomy (NCBI): domain Eukaryota; kingdom Metazoa; phylum Chordata; class Actinopteri; order Blenniiformes; family Blenniidae; genus Salarias; species Salarias fasciatus. Next base: position 7,216,961 of record NC_043765.1, on the reverse strand, counting down.
GACAATGACAATCAACTGAATAATGTGCAGTTGGAGGCACAAGACATCAAAAAACACCAGGGTGTCCTGATCCTTGTCAGATGTGCGAGGGCCTTTTGCAACCTTTCTGCCCAGGAGGTCTTTGTGCCCTGATCCGTCCATGCATATAAAAGCACTGTTATGTGCAAAGATGGAGAACAAATACAGCAAAAGCTTATGCAGCCAAAAGAGACCAACACATGTCAATAAAAGGATGTTATGCAGTAATATGCACAGGGTGGGCTGGCCTATTTAACACAGTGAATGGCTGATTTGCACATTATTCTGCAATTGTGCATTCTTTAGACTTCTCACTGATGTAACTGTTCCTTTAGCCTGGCATTTTCTCAGTGGACATGTCTGCAGGCTGTGATGGGATGTCGTGCGAGAGATTTAAAAAGGACAATCTGGACGTTTTCCTTGTTTAACAGGCTTCTCGTGTCTGAACGGCTGGTTATTTTCCACTTACGGAACTGTGGTGATTCCAGCCGTGAAAAACAAATGTGCTAGCGGGCTGTGGTATGGAAAGCAGGCAGGGCACAGTGGGGCTACACTGACATTTTCCCCACATGCAAAATCATGCAAAAGGTAAATACTGAGGCGGAGGGATACAAACACTATTGCAGAACATGGCCGTCACCTCCGTCATGTCCTCTCCCGAAGACCCGCCCCCTCAGCTGACTCCACCTTCTGATTGGACCACAAGTTCGCACGTCAGCTTCTCATTGGCTCCCCGGCGGGTCAATCGCCTGCTAATGTCACTGACGTCGGTCGTACAGTGGGTACGCTGTGTCGCCTGGGTGGACAGTATAGTTACTTCAACATTAAATGGACTAAAATGCCGCGGATCCGTGTAAATAAAGACGTCGCTTCAGAGCAGTTATTTAATGCTTCTTAACTCGACGCGGGTCACCTCTGGAGCAGGTGGCGGAAGGCCTATAGTCGGTGTTTATCAGCAATATTTCAGGGTAAGTGGAGTGATACATTTCCTTCCTGCGTCTTTTTTCCTCGCACGGGTCCAGGCTGTGCTTGCCTTGTTATTTTAATAAAGCGAAAAGTTATAGCTAAACAACACTCTTGGTTTACATAATACATGCTCGCAGCGTTCAGATGAACGCGAAATATCCGTACGGAGGTTAAAAGTAGTGCGTACTCCAGCTCTCCCAGTCGAGCTGCATGTAGAGAGTGAAGAAGGTAATGGCTGTCGGTCGGGCTCGTAACTAGAAAATTGTGAAATGGCCTGTTTGGAGTAACGCGAGCGCGTCTTTTTGCCCCACAACTCAGCCACGGGTTGTTGTGGGAGTACGCGTGGCTTGATTAAAAAATCAGGGCAGGTGATCTGGCGGCAGTGTCGGTGTCCAACATGTCAGATTGAGATCCTGGAGGGTACCTGTGTCTGCCGTCAGTGGGCCTGCTCAGTCTCCAGACTCCATCTGTCACCACGGCTGCAGGATACGCGCTTCGAGTCCTCATCCCACTTTATCTTCTCACATTCAAATCTCATTTTAGCAGGCATATCGCTTCCCTGTGCAGAATCTGACACTCTTGTAAGCTAACACAAGAAGGACACTCTACACATGAGGAAATTAGCTATTGTTCAAATCCCTTCATGCATTGTATCCAGTTTTTCTTTTCTTTTCTTTTTTTTTTTTTTGGAAAGAATAAAGTCATTTCCTGCTTGGCTTAGGCGCATACTATATGTGATATCAACACATAAAGGGAATATCAGTGTTGGCCCTAAACTAGATATCTGCTTTTCTGGCTGATTAAATGATTCTGTGATGCTTGGATATAAGATATTATGTGAATAAGTTTCATAACCTAAGTGACTGCTTTTGAAATAATGTCATTTGCCATGTAACTGGAAAGCCCGGCATTTTATATTTGGGGCATCGTTACAAAAATAAGTAATATTATGATGAATCCTCCACAAAACATAAATGCATGCATCTGTATTGGTGTTTCAATAAAAATACTGAATTATGCTTCATTCATATATAAAGTTTTTTTTAATAAAGATTTTCCCATAATTTACCTAATTAAAAAATGTTTTATACAAGCAAAAAATGTTCCAAACTACTATTGTTTTCCTCTTTACAATTTCTTCCTATAACCCACAATAAAATCAACCATACTTCTATGTTGAGAATTTAAAACATGCTTGGAAGTCTTTGTGGAGATTCAAATTTCACTCTTTATTGGTATTCATACATGCAACACTGCAGTGTACATTGGACATTTTCCAAAATCATATGATGAGTAGTATTAAAATGTAATTATAGAAAGATGGAAATGGTTAACTTTACAATGAACAATTTTCTTTGAGATTCACTTGTATCAGCAAAAACATCCCGTTTTGTCCATCCTTGATTTGTTTTATTTTAGTTTAAAAAAATGACGTCTAGATTTTTATCATAACAAGATTTTTTGAATGTGAACCTTAGTGGGATTTTTGCTTTCAAAAGTATTTTTGTGTTATGTGTGAAAAGCAAATGTTTATTTTATTTTATAGCCTATTTGCGAATCATGTATAACAAATCTGTTACTATTTTATCTTGAATATTATTAGTAATAAAATATTGGAGAGGTATCAAATTGCTAGAAAGTAGATCTAAATTTTGGGTTAGTTCTTTACCGCTTCATGGAGTCTGTTTTGTCATGTCACAAGGGTATTAAAGTGTATTTACCCGTATTCCCTGACTATCGTTATCCCACAAACAGAAAATGGGGCAGTGATCATGGTTGTATGTGTTAAGTGGCTGGCCTGTGCACCTCTGGTTTTTCTTCGCCCTCCCAGGATTGATAACCAGAGCTGCTGGGCAGAAGTAGGCCAGTTTGACAGGGTGATCCACCGCTGTGTGGCGTCCCGGCAGATAGATTCACCCCAACATCTGTAGGCAGTGCCGTACCACTGATCTGCAGCGCAGATTTCACCAGTGGTTGCTCTGCACCAGATTTTCTGTTGTAATGGGTCATATGTGCTTTGGATGGAGCATTAAAAGACTTTCTTTTTTTGGAATTTCAAAGCAACGCCATTTCATTTGAATTGCAGAATCTCCCAAGTCATATTGCTCTACTGGCCTTACAGCAGAATCATCATATTGGTTGGCCAAAGTCGTTGTTATCACAAAAGAAAGTATTTATTAAAATGCTAGAAATAATATTTATCTCCAAGCATGCCGCCTCAGTGGTCGGATTTGAGCTGACAAAGCTGGGAATGGAAGCCAAGACGAACAGAATTATGCAGGTTTTCCACAGCAACGGTTTCTGAAGACCGTATTAATTTCTTGAAATGTTAGCATTATTTGAGCTGTGGGAATTCCAACGATTGTGTCTTTTGACAGATGATTTCCAACGAGACGAACAAACAATTGAAGAAATCTTGATAAATGGTGTTTATTTTGTAGCACTGGCCAACCTCATTTGATCTTAATAACGTGGTCTTTCCCAAACACAGGCAAGAGAAATTGTTAATATGTTTTTTTTAAATACTCTAAAGTACAGTTCTAAAGCAGATGGTAGCTGAAGCCTGCCCCATTCCTCTTTTGTTATTGAAATACTGAAGGCTTGCTGAGAAAATTGCTAATATTTACCCTTTTTTCAAATTACGAATTAAGTTTTCTTTGGGCTGTGTCAGTAATTGCAACCATATTTTCTGAAAACATTTTAAGAAAACAGCTCATTCATTTGCTTTTTGTTGTGGAAAGTTTTCAGTAACAGTGATACTCGTGTTCTGTGAGGTGTTTCTTCAATAAGATTCATTTCTCTGTTGGCAGATTTTTCATAACTTCTCTTGGTTTTTGTCACATAAATCAGGAACGGTAAGACTTCACAGCATCTGAATACAATCTTTGCAGCTTGTTTCATGGTGTTTACTTTGCAGGAATACACAAAGAAAATCATCTGGGTGCAGGAAATGTTTATGTACACATTTCAGCTTTGAGATAAGCAGCATAAGCATGTTCTTATTAAGAGGAAACGTTTGAAACTTTGATCACGTTGTTCACCTTTCTGTTGGGTGTTGTTTCAGATGGACAGCTTCTGGTGCCGAAAAAACTGTAATTAATTGAAGAGTCAATTGACACAAGCATCTGTCAAGACAAATTTCAGGAAAATATGGCATCAAACACTCTAATTCTCCTCCATGGATGTGATGGTTGCTTAATTTCTTTGTTGGTGGATTTTTAACTAAATGGCTTCGTGTTTGGATATATTAATGCCTTTCCGAAGTCCACTTTGAACTGATTTCACCTTTATCCTACAGCCTATTTTCAAAATTACAGTGAGAATAGAAATATTCCAAACTCTGCTTGTATTGCCTGCAGGCGAGCTATTAGTCTTAAAGGGAGCCGTGTGTAGCTTCATCTTCTCAGGTGTCCAATTGATGCAGTTTCCTGACACTCTTTGAGCATAAATTCTTATTGTCCACCTTTGGAGATTGAGTCAGGAAGGTTGTTGAGAGTCCAAAACCCTCGTCTGAGAGCTGTGGATGGGCAAAACCCTGCTGCAAGTAATGTTTGAGGCACCAAGCATTTATCTCAGGGCTCTGGCACATTTCATTGGCTACTGCATAATCCGCTAAAGGTCACTGCCACTAATTACACTACTCCAAAACAGACAGATGCATACCCTGAGCTTGATTGCGCTCTCCTCCGTCAGAAGAATATTCAGAGGTTGCGTAACCACTACTTGGGTGATTCAAAAACATATGCGTTGCTCATATGGTTTTTATCAGAGTGACAGAGTGCCCTCCTTACGGTAATGAAGCAAACCTGCTCCCTCTGTAAGTCAGTCATCTGCTGCCGGTATACTGGTTTTATGCTGTCTTCCAGTGTATGTTTAGACTGACTTATAAACTATGTCTTTTCTGCCTCGTTGGTCACTCGTATGTTGCCGTGCGTGTTTGACTCGGCCGGATCCGGGGCTGAACTGCAACCGAGCAGCGACCTCGTTATCTTGGTGTCCAATCAGTCCTCCGGCCAGCTCCTAATTGAGCCATCAGCGCCTTAAGGGGGAAGAGGAGGGATGAACGTGTCAATTACAGTAATGAGGGGGCAGCCATGCAGAGTGCAGTCAGGGAGAGAGGGAGGCCAGACAGAAGCCTCGCAGTGCAGCCCGTTGCAGACACTGGCAAACTTAGTGGAGTCAGAAGGGAAGAGCTTTGTTTTTTTTTTCAAATAATCATTTGTCCCTCTAGCTGTAGGGTATTTCTCCATGTTGTGCTGTGGTGACTGTTGTAGCGCTGGCGCTCTACAGTTACAGCCAATGAGTGAGCTATGTTGACACTCAGCGGTGCCATGGAAAGCTATGGAGGTATGAAAAGCTCCACCTTTGCACATTGTTAGTTTGGTGTCATTGTTGAATCGTTGGAAAATGTCAATAATCATTTGACAGTATTAAAGATGAGTGTAGGATCTCTTCAGATTGGCTTCGAGAGCAAATTGCTTAACTCATGTTATCAGAGAACTGTTGTGGTGTTTTTAACTTGAACCTTCCTGTATGAAGTTGTTGTAAAACTTTGTAAATGTTCCAGTATTGCTTTTGGAGTCTCATAACAGCATTCTGCATCGTAAGATGACATTTACCAATAAAAGTCTAATAGAGCTCTTCTCGCACGTCAGTTCCCACAGCTGACCTTCATGTGACATCTTCAAAGGCTGTCAAGTTGTCAATTTGGGTTAATGGCAGCAGTGGTGAAGCCAGAACAGTTAATTGGATAGTTAACTGAGAAGTCATCTACTGTTTTGGTCAGATTTAACAAAGGTCTCTGTGTAGGAAATGGAGAAATATCTACTCTGCACATGTACGTACTTTGACTTTGAACTAAAAGTGAATGCAGCCACGGAGTGTGTGTTCTTTCAAGGTCAAGGTTGGTTGTTTGAGCAAGCCACCTAACCTCAACTTGCTCCCTGCAGTGAACATGCAACCTTCACGGCAGTCAATATTGCTGTGTACAAATAAGCGTAACTCACTTTCCACTGATTGGTTCTATTGAACCATTCACGTATTGATTTTAAAACCACTCCAAGAGTTAAGTTGCCACCTAAGACCTCACAGTGAACCTGGGACTTAATGTGTTGGCTTTGTTTGTAAGACCATATAACGAATTAGATGTGCGGTGACTCAAATTATCAAAAAATATCAAAAATAAGAATAATAATCATTTTGAATGTTCTCTTGAAGAGTGGCTTACATTATTTGAGTTTGAACAGATTGAATAACTGTTGATCAAAAATTTAACTTTGATGTTTAGTGATAATTGTTATTATCACAGCAATCTGCCACCAATGATCGACTGACTTCACGGAGGCTCTTCTTTGAAGCAACCTGCGTCATTTGCGACGTCTTAACTCCAGATGATGACTGAGAGTGTGAAAACTACGGCTGCTGTTTGTGATCGCTCCGCTGGCGGGGGTCGACCTGCGTTGGCAGGCAGCCATGCCACAGCTGAACTCAGAACTTTGCCATAGGTAGAAGTCCCTGCAAACATTTTATGTGAAGTTTCGTGAATCCAGAGATGCTTCAACGCAAGTGAAAAAGAAAAAAAGAAAAAAAAAAACCCTGGCCTGCGGTGAATAAACAAGTGCGATAGTGAGGATGTCGTGTAGAGCTGACACCTGGTCTGCTCAGTCAGATTAGTATTGGTGTCGATACCAATACAGCACATCACATATGGACATCTCTAGAAATCAGTCAGCCAGCAAGCAGAAAATGTATGACAGGATATAAAGACCAGCTGCTGCTGCTGCTGCTGCTGCAGGTGTTCATAGTACGAGCGCAAAATTTACCGAGAAGAATGAAGAATGAGAGGGGCAGAGGCATTCATACGATCGATACGTCATGTAGCTGTCCATATGTGCAGTCGGAGAATCATCCCAGCAATCATTAGAGGTGAAGCTAATCTGCCGGAGCGCTAACATCTTCTGATGAATTCTCAAGCTGGACGCGTGTTGAAATGTGGCTCACGGAGGCCCCATGTGCACTCCAGTGGCGGTTTTCAATTTTTCCGTCTGGCCTAACAACAATCCCACAGGAAAGCAGAAACGTGGAGGGTGAAGACTGGAGGGAGACGGTAACGCCTGCGTGGAGGAAGGAGATGGGTTTGAGGTGAATAGCGGTTAGAGTGGTTGGAGCGGTTTTGACTTTTCGTTTAGTTTTTACTGTGAATGTTTAGCTTTGGTTCAGTATGTAGTTGGCGCTTTGTCATTCCTAAATTAAATTAAATACAGCTTGTTCACTTCTATCCCCATGGAAGCTGTGAATGCTGAAGAAAGCACCATGTTCTCCTTTGTTTAACTCATCCTGTATCACACCAAACCAAACACAAATGTCATGTATTACAAATGACAAATTAAAAGATGTTTCTCTGTATGCAACTTCAAAAAAATCAAATGAGAAATGACAAAGATTGAACTGCTTTACTTCTGACCAATGGAATCATATAATACTTGCTCTATTTGAGGATTTTTCATTATTTATAATTGGTTTTCATTCAAGGTAATATTTTTTAACAGGGTGAAAGATTTTTTTTTTCTTTTCTGTTTTTTTAGAAAGTGTTAAAGTCACGTCCAAATCTTTCTTTAACATCATGACGCAGAACAATAGATTTATAATTACAATTATTTTAGCCTGGTTTGGACTTGAATAGACACTTATCAGCTCCTGGCATTATGGCCTAGTATTAATGTTATGCATTCTATTGATGCTACATGGTGTAATATTGTGTAATAAATCTCTGGAGGTGTGATCAGCTTTAAGGCCTGTTGGTTGCAGTGCGCCCCCTCCATAGATCCATGCTCATCAGCTAGCTGTAGCTGGTCATGACCTTGTCTCAGGTTCACCTCCTTTCCTTTCTGGTGCCACTTTTGATGAATACTGACCGCAGCAGACTATGGACACTTCACAAAAGCTTTTGGAGATGTTCTGACCCAGTTGTTAGATTTTACAATTTGGCCTGTGTCAAAACTTCACAAATTCTCACGTTCAGCATTATTTAGGTCACCGATCAATAGTCTCAATGTAATGGCTGATTGGTGTACATAGGGATGCGGAATTAAAGATGTCAAAAGTACTGGTGAATACTATCGCTGAACACTGCCGCAGAAGCTAAAGGTCACAAAAAGAAGCAGGAAAATCTCTTATGTGGGGTTTTTCTGTTGTTCTGTGAATTAATCCATAATGAAACATGGGAGTCCTCTTGTGTGCTGGAGTGCCTGATTTAATGCAGCAGACCAGCTCTCCTGAATGCAAAGCATCGGCACGGCACCAGGCTGTGTTTAATGAAATGTTGTGATTAATATATGACTCGCTGAGCAACCCAGCTGTGAAGGTAAATCACAGCTGTAGATATCTTAAAAGCTCTCACCGCAGGCAGGATAAAATGCAGCTGTATCCATGACCTAATGAATTATAACACCTAAACATGATGCTGCTGTCTGTATGGTGCTCTCTAAATATTTATCAGCGAGACAGCTAATATGTTAAACTGGAATAACTTCATGTCAATACATCCGTTAAGCCAGCGTAGAGGGCGGACGCTTTCTTCAGCCTCAAATCTGTCTGTTTGTGTGAGGAGCGGCTCAGAGATTTGAGCTACAGCAGAGTTCTCAAGGATTTCCTATTCATCCATTCTCCACTGTTCTCATTTATTTATTCATGGCTATCAGGCCTTCATACAAATGGTAATGACAATTTCAAGGTATGCCCGACATAAAGACTCCCCGGCAGTGATTCAGAGCGCACAAAGACGGAGAGCCCACATGTTCAAGGTCAACAGTGCAGCCGACAAAGAATTTCTTATGTTTCTGAGACAAACTTTAGCTTCTCATACAGAAAATATCATGATATTGATCTTGAGGTGAAATGTCTTGATTCACCACCTCGATCAATGCAGTTCTCCGAGCCTTGTGAAGCCGCCGTGACTGGTACTTTTTCCCACTGAATCAGCTATTAAAGGTCTTCGAGCTGCCCACTGACTTTCTTTTTCACGCCGGCCCCCTCTGACTTCCCTTCAAAGTGAAACGACATTGATTGTTTCAGCGCTGGCCACCGAGTGGCCCTAAAGAGGGCCGAGGCATCACGCGTGTGGGGGGGGGAAAAAAATGCTGACCGTTTTCTTGTTTATCCTGATGACTCACATGTTAAAGTGCTTAGCTCTGTGCAAGGCGGCAATAAATCAGCTTTAACATTGATTATTCCATTTAATTGATCCGTCTGGCATGAATTTACCCAGAAGGATAGGATATTGTCTTTGTTATATTGTAAGTCACCGATTGATGGAAGAAACATTGTGCTTGCTTGAATTTTTCTTCCACTTTATGGCTGTTATGTAACTTTTGACGCTGTAGGAACTTGACAGGGCGGTTGTTCAACGGCAATCGCACTTTAAAGGCAGGAAAATTCTCAAATGTACTTGACATGAACATATCAATGATTGACCCTGTTGTCAACATGAGTGATATCAAAGTCCATTAATCAGCTCACGTTTTAGCTGTCAGGCTTTATTCTCATGTCTCTACCTTCAACCATCCATCTTCTTTACCACTTTATCCTTTCTGAGGTTGAGGGGTCCATAACAGGGCAAACCACTGTGATCCAATACACATGTAAAATGTCTCTTAAAAGGGAAAATAATTCGAACCTTTGATAGGGAACTCATTGAAATACTTGGGGAATAATTATGTGTTGCAAAGTTATATTTTGAGACTTTATTTACTTTTGAGACTGAAACACTTTTGTGTATCATTCATATCATTCATATAGGATACATTTTTAATTAAAAAGAAAGGTGTGAAAATCATTTCTTACACATTAGTTATGCATTTCTGTCTTTAAAAACTTAATTTTTCAGTTCATGTTCTGACTAAAATTAACCATTGAAATGGTATTACCGTATTAGTGAAATGTCAATAATAATACATGACACCAGCCTCCTCATCCTCACTGTTTCAATGTTTGTAGCAGATAACAATTTAAAGAAGTGGGTACGAGCTGGTGACAGTTAGATAGACTGAGCATTCACACCATGTTTTTCTCAGAGAATAAATTATTTAAATGTACAATATGTACAATTTAGTCCTTGCCATTTCACTTTGTCTTTGTTCCAGCTTATGAGGTATGAAACTCAGTTATATTTATACTTCAAGATGTTCGTTTTTATTTGTTGTTTTCAATCAGAATATGGATTGGAGATGCTGAATTTGAAACAGCAGTGCAGTAGTTACCATTCTTTCCCTGGTTTGAGCTTTGTGTGTGGAGTTTGTGTGTTGTCTCCATGCTGGTTAGCTTGTGACTGTCTTTTTGCGTTTGATCTTTCCAGTGTGGAGCTGGATGTCATCGGAGAGGTCACATTGCATTATTTACCTCAATGTGATATCTATATAAAAATATATTGAACTCAACATCTTTTGCTCAAAATTTAAAATGAATTCTGAAATGGCAGTTTCATGCGTACCTCTGAAGTACTCTCAATAATAAACAGGCAAAAGAATTGACTTGAGACAAACTCCTTAGTTGTCAAACATCTGTATTGTGGCCATTTGTGTTCAGATCATGTCGAGCCTGGCACTCCCACAGTGACTGAACTTTTGTTTTTTAGAATGTTGAACACCAAAAAACACAAAACAAAAACATGTACGGATTGTTCTTACAGTCATGATCACTGAACATAAAGAAAGGTCTTTCAAGCTCACTTTATTCAACCGGTCAGTTTTGTTAAAGTTCAAATCTTATTACTGAAGACAAATCTAGTAGACCAGTGATACCTAACTATGAGCCTGCAAGAGAAACTACTTCAGTTCGTTACGTTAGCCACATGATGGCTCATTAATAGGGGTGTAGCGAAATGCTAAACAAATGAAACGATGTACTTTTATTTCGTGCGTCTTTCAAGAGAGAAAAAGTGTTAAAAGAACAACCGTTTTCACAGCCAAACAGGCCACCAGCTGCAACACCGCCTCCAATCTGCCCAATTTCTCCGTGTCAACATTAGTGCTCCCACCTGGTATCAACATCATAGTTATTGTTGACTTCCTGAAAAACAAAATAACCCCACTCTTCCTCTTGGCTGTTTGGCCATTATCCTTCTGTTTCAGCGAATCCCGGTGTCTTTTGTGCTGCTCACGCTTTTGAGTTAAACAGCGCGTCTCCAGTGAAGCATAGTGCACCGTCATCTGGATCGCATGAAACCTTTTCTTCTTACTACAGACGCCGAGTGTGCCGAGGCCACGGAGACAGACGGTTTAAAGGCACTCGAGTGTTTACAGGGTACTGCTATCTGTGTGCCCGTGGATGGTTTTATTCCATAAACACACCCAGCACCCACTAGTGGTCGGACGGCATTTCTAGATTGTCTTTGTCGCCAGAACGTCACTGTCTCAACGCAAAAACGTTTCAGAGAGGACAGACATCTTCACAGATCAAATACACCAGTGCTTGTAATAGTAACTGTCTGTACATGAGCAGAGGCTAGTTTATCCTGAGGAGTTTGTTGTCCGCAGGTCTCTGTGGAGGCGGCGCTGGTAACTTTTTGATAACGTTATGAATGGTTAGAGTGAACATATCCTTTTTTAGTGTTTTATGCATCTTGTTTTCTTTAAAAACAAAAACATTTTTCAGCAGTTTTGAATTATATTAGCAACAGAAAATAGTGCCTTTTTGTCTTGCAGTTTCTTGATGTTGGACAGTCTGAATGTTGAAGATCTCACACACATGATCTGTTCTGAAATGGCTCGTTTGAACGTTGCGCTGAGTGTAACTTGTGATTCAGCTGCAGCCTGCGCCGGCTGGTGTCTCCTCTGCCCTCGTGACCACACAGCACTGCTGTCTTTGTTGCTCTCCATTTAATTTGTCTGAACATTGTCATGTTATTTTCATCTTCTCATGTGACAACAATTTGATAGCCTAATGATTTATGAGTCCGTGCAGATGTAATCGCCTCTTGTAGCTCCTCTTATTTTTGAGTTTTGTACTTTTGGGACGTTTGAGTAACATTTTGGTGTCTTTGTGTTTGCAGGAGAGGAGCGACGTCCTCCTTGCTGCAGGGAAGTTTGTCACTTTGGCGGCGGTCGAAGAAACGATGAACTGAGCTCCTTTTCCACTTCTCCACATCACACGTCTCTGCAGCGCCCGCTCTTCATTCGCCTCCCGTTGGGGGAAAAAAAACAAAAACAAAACGAGCCGACCTCGTTGTCTCACCGCACCTGGTCAGAGAAATGTGCGTGCGCACGTGTCCTCGGATGCATGACTGTGTCTGAGCGTGTTTGGACTGCACTTCCTCTCTCACCTTCCGAGAGGCGCTTCACCACTTGATCGACTGCGACGTTTGTCTCCACAACTGCAAAGCATCATGGGTAGGAAAAAGATTCAGATCCAACGGATCACCGACGAAAGGAACAAGCAGGTGAGTCTGTGGTGGCTCAGTAGTCATTCTTCTTTATCTTTTTTTTCTTTCATTGTTTCTTCATCTAAAAACATCAGAAAGACTTTTTATGTGACTGAATAAACATCAAATAAAGTATGAAGTTAAAAGTTTGAGTGTTAAAATACTAACATCAAATATCTGATCTGCCTGATTTGTTATCTTATTTACAGTTGTACATATTCAGATATATACAACTGTTGATTTATTCTGTACTTTAAAAATTTTAAAATGACAGGCTTTATTATCTTTTCCGTTTGCTTCTTGCTCACTATTTTTGACTTATGTGCTTTAAAAAAAAGTTTCTGGACTTTTTAAAAAATGTTTATTTGTATCAACTAACATTTTTGCAGCTTTTTTTCTGTTTTTTGCAAAAAAATACCAGAAATGGAGTTAAAAAAAATCACTGCTGTTTAGAAATCCTTCGTATTAAAATCAGCTTATGCAACCTTTTATTAATTTGTAGTTTTCGACAGACGTGGTTTTTTTGTCACATTGCTTGAGGTGATAAATCTGCAAACACATGGAGATGCTGAATTTGCCAGTCATTGCATTTGTGTGATCGCCCTATTGGAGGAAAAAACAGTTTTTTACATTCAAATATCACAGTCGTGACATGAAATGTTAAACTTCTGTCATTTTGTCTCGGAACAATCCAGAGCGTTGTTTCTCTGGAAATGGCTTTTTTCTAACTGTAGATAACGACGAAACGAAAGAGGATCTTTAATGAATAGAACCCAACTGTCTGTCAGCCACTGCAGATCTTTGAGAATCAGGGTGGATAGCAAATTTTCACATACTTAAGTCCGATTTTCATCGTCCCTCTGTTTTTCTTTTCATTTTTACCCTTAATTTTTTCACAGAGCAACATGTGGCGTGTCGCTCTGCTATGCTGTTTATTGGCGTTTGATATTTATGCCACAAAATGGATCCAGATGAACAGTAAAGAAGGAAAATAAGCAGCTTTTAAAGTAATTCTGTTTGAGAGATTTTAAAAAACAAACGCAGCGGTTCAGTCATCAAAGCAGCCTCACTGTTGCTGCTCTGGGTCTGATTAAAGGAGCTCCTCCATGTTCGCGTGACAATTTGGAATAAATTGTTGTTTTTATGACAACATACGGCTCAGTGGATTGAACAGCAACGCTGTTTCGGTGTCGAGTTGATGTACAACTGAAATAATCTGCGTGCCTTCAGCAGCCAAAATGAGCTCAACTGTTAAACAGCTTTCCATGTGTCATTGAAAAATCAGCCATAAACTGTTTGAAAAGTGTCACTTGATTTTCTTTGCTCATCCCTCTGCCTGAGGAAAGACTCCAGAGTTGTTTCCATGAGCAACAGAGAAGTTGAGGTATAGGATAACTTTGAGAAGTAGTAATACACTGTTTGTATTATTTTCAGATGTTTTCAGTTAAAAAATGGGACGTTTCAGTGAGTGAGGAAATCAGACATCACCCAACACGCCAGCGGAAATAGCATTTCTTGACAGAGCGTCCTTTGTTTTAATTAAAGCAGAAATAACCGGGCTTCAGATCTGAACTCGGTCGTTACAAAAACCGTCAGAAATTCTAACAGTGAAATCATTGGAGAATATTGACTATACATTCATATTTTCACCTGGATTTTGACTCATGCGTTATGCTGTTTGTATGTTTTCGTAGATGATGTGGGAGATTATCTGTTGTCTGTTTTTTTTTTTTTTTTTTTTTTCATCATCAACAATCCCAATGCGGAAGTGTAAAAATTTAGAATTCTGAGTGGAGTTAATGCACCTGAAAGTTGGTAAACTCTGAACTTTTCACTGGGAAATTGGGAGAGATTCAGAGAACAAACTGATTCTAATTCAGCATGACTTACAAAACAACATAGGAAACAGTGTTACGAACCACAGCATAACTCGTCCCAGTTCAAGTTTGTCAACGACAAAACGCTGAAGTAATTCAAATTAAATTCAGCTGTATGTCGACTTTGACCAGATATACCAGTGCTGTTTGTCCTTTTTTCTGGAGATTAAGAAGGATCCAAAAGTCCAGCGAGCAAGAAGTGTGAAATTTCTTCACTCCCCCAAAAGAAAAATACTGACATTGCGATGTTCTCGCCGTCCTGCTGTGGGAGTTCTTGCAGCTTGTTCTCGACACGTGAAAACTTTTTTTCGCCCTCATGTGATGTTGTGTGATTGGTCAGAAATTTGTAAACATGGTCGATGGAAAAGCGAACGTGCAATGTGTTCTCAGGATTTCTGCTCTTGCGTTTCACTTTGAGGAAACAAATGAAAATCTCTGCTCTTGCGGAGTATGTGTCCACTTGTTGCATGTTTCCTGTTCTCAGTTGGAAGCGGGACTTTCCCAACCAGTAACTTTCTTGTTCAGACATGCCTGAATCCAATGTTATTGAACTGTCTTTCGTGGAGAGGTCCAGTTGCTTTAGTTATTATGTAGTTAAATGTCATTTTGAAACAAAAATAAAGTTATCCAGGCAGTGCAGAGTAAAACCAAAACCATGAAAAAATATTGCATCGAGCAGCCACTTACTTAAAAGTGTTATTTATGTCAGTGTTTACTTAGTTTGGGGGTAAAAAAAAAAAAATCAGTGTCGAATGTGTTTTGCACGGCCATGAAAAATCTTAGTATGTGGAACCAGAAGAAAAACCCGGAATGAGCTACTCTGGAAAGTGTCGCTGAGCAGGTTGCTGATGGGAGGTTTGCACCAGTCTCGGGGTTTTGAACAGGGTTTGACGAGTTGGTCACAGCTGTCTAGAAATCATTCAGATTTTTGTGTTGGACTCGGGTCATGACTGCACAGCTCTGTTGTTGATTTGGCTTCATGCTCGTGCCATTGTTCCTCACTAGTATCTGTCTTTTCCAAGTGTGAAAGGTCTCAAGTATTCAAAAGCAGGCTGTCCACAGAATTTAGCCTTTTTGTTGACACCATTTGTGGTCTTCTTTTTCTTTTGGCTGCGTGAGGCTGCCATCGCTCTTCACGGGAGTGATGGCGCTGGGGGAGCGATGAAGACGAGCCTCAGCTCTGCCAAACAGAGTGCTTTGTAACACAGCTGAGAAGTTTAATCATGTTTTCATCACACCATGGAGTATTTTGCCTCATGCTCTCTTCTTAGTGGCTTGGGAGCAATCTTGGAGCACAAGATTTTTCCATGACTGGATTTCTTTTGGCCCATTTTCAGATAAGTCTAAATGTATAAGCATTTGGAGCTAAATGGACACATCCATTGAGTTCTGCTTTTTTTCCTCAGCTGAGTTGAAGGACCTCTTAAAAACTTAATTTGTTGAAGTGTTTTTTTTTTTTTTTTGTTCTTACTACAGTAAGAACCGTCAAGGAAAGTTTGAGGTTGTACTGTCATTCAATATCTCAACAGCTCTAAACTATCTATGCAGGCTGATTTTTTTTTTTTTTTTTTACACTTTACTTATAATTTGTCCAAAATCCACCATGAAATTGAATGCCAGTCAGATTATTGAGATTTTTAAAAGTCTCTGTCTTGAGTTTAGTGTATCTGACATTGAGTACATTCATTTTTATTTACACTTACTGGCCCTAATATATCATTCACATGCCTTCAGAACTTCTTTAATCCTTCATGACACAGATTTAAAATACTTCCCAGATTTCACTTCATATAGATATGTTTGAGGATTCACAGTGTTAGTTGACTAAGTGGTTAAACTTCAGCCTCTTTGTGAGTCAGCACCAGAAATATCAGTCGAGTAAACCAATGAGTTTGTAGTACAGGATACACTTTGTAGAAGGAAGGAGATGATGAGCAAGTAGGCTGTGATGATTCCAGAACTCTCAACTGTTTAAAGGGATGCAAAGTCTGTTAAAAAGATTCACACAGCTAGCAGCCCGAACTGTTGAAACAAGGCAGAATGGATCCATGCTGTCATGTTGTTTACGCCAAATTCTGACCATTTGAATGCGGCAGCATAAATTGAGAGTCATCAGAAGGGCAAACTAACCTTCCAGATCTGTTATCTGGGTGAACCTGTGTGAAGCATAACCTCGGTTTCTTGTTGTCAGCTGACGGCAGTGGCCGCATGGTGCTCTGTCGCCGCAGCCCGTCTGCTTCAAGGTTGTGTTGAGAGGTGGTCTCATGCATAACTTGCTTGTAATGAGTTGGTTTTGGAGCTCTTCTCTTCTGTAGATTCTTTCTTTGTACAGTTTGCATGTTCTCCTTCTGGATTCCTGAGTTTTCTCCATTTACTTCAGTTCCCTCCAAACGGGGGAAAAAACACCTTTGGTGTTATGGCGTCTTTTACGTTACTGCCTCACTGTACAGACATGTACACACATGTAACGATGGCAGAAACCATGAAAGACTCCACTGTTTGAGATAAATCATTTATCAGTCGTTCTTTTGTTCTTGTTCTATTTTTAGTTTTCAAAGTTCGGGTATAAACAAGATAAAATAAATGTTAATTGCTCGTGTATCAAAGCTAAAAATATCAACAAGACTGATCGTAATGCCTATAAAAAGCGTCGTAAATGAAGATTAATGATTAGTGAATGCTGTGAATCCAAACAGTTTGAAGGTTATTTTTTCACTGTAGTGCTAATAATCATGACTCACAAAAGGCCACAGAAACGAGGATGCTTCAGTATTGATGCTGGAAACCAACGCTATTGTGTTTCATTGATGGCTCTTTATGATGAAAGCAGAAAAAACCAACACAAAACATTTCTCTATTATCTGTGTCTGCCATTGTTATCTAATGTGTTTGTCTGTTAGGCAGCTGAATGTATTTTCCGCACCACGAGTCAGCTGAAATATTACTCACAGGTCATCAACGTTTCCTGAATTATCAATTAGATTTTGCTCCTCTTTGTGCGTGGATCACTGCAGACCTGTGCATGGGGAAGTGTTTACATCAGTAGCAGCATTGTAACCATGGAAAATAAACTTGAGGGATTGAAGGCAGCGACAAGGAGAAGCTATATTTATATGCGCCAACCCAAGTAATCAGCTTCAACACATTAACTCACCATAAGTCTCAAACCGCACAGTTTTTCCTTTCTGCTCCCTCCATCCTGAACTTTTTTTCTCATGTTTCTCTCTCAGGTCACATTTACGAAGCGAAAGTTCGGCTTGATGAAGAAAGCATACGAGCTGAGCGTGTTGTGCGACTGCGAGATTGCCCTGATCATCTTCAACCATGCAAACAAGCTGTTCCAGTACGCCAGCACCGACATGGACAAGGTCCTGCTCAAATACACCGAGTACAACGAGCCGCACGAGAGCCGGACCAACGCCGACATCATCGAGGTGAAGCCGCCGTACCAGTTTTGCATCAGATTTTTTTTCTTTACTTTCCAAGCAAAATCACCTTGTCTCGGAAAATGACCGCTTTACCTTGTGGCAAATATTTGCAGGAGAAAGTTTTTAATCATATTCGTGATCAGAAATCTTTTTTCTGAAACAGAAAAGCCTTAATGTGGATCTGTTTTTGGTATAAACTGTGATTACAGAAATGTACTTTCTGACTCTGTGATAACTGATTAACTCTTTCTGTTTTGTATTCTCAGACTTTGAGAAAGAAAGGTTTCAACGGTTGTGACAGTCCTGAGCCGGACGGTGAAGACTCTATTGACCAAAGTCCCCTTAATGATGACAAGTATCGCAAGACCACAGAGGACCTGGACGTTCTCTTCAAACGCTACGGAGTAAGTTTGAGAAAGTCATGCAGCGTTTTCTAGCTGCATGTTGTTCTGCTTCCCTTTTGACCTGCCAGACATTTGCGTTGATCTTCTGTCTCGTCAACTAGAAACTGCTATAGGTGTGAAGTTCCTCCAACCACATGTTTCACACTTTACTCATCTTAGTCTGGTGAAAACATGATATACTTGTGATCATCATAGAGGATAACAGATATGTTGACAGTGTTTGGGCTGAAGTTGTATTTGGCTTTTGTTTTGAGCCATTAAGATAATATGAATTCTCTTACAGCTGCTGCAGCTTTGTTGTTACGACTGTATGCTGACGATACTCATCTCTTACTTCCCATTAAATCTGACTTTCACAAGTGTGGTTTTTTCACAATTGTTGCTCCTTTTCAAATGTTGATGTGGAGCCACTGATCCGTCTTAGTGAGCATAACTTTGGCAGTCACATGGTGTTTGATACAGGGTGTGTGTGTGTGTGTGTGTGTGTGTGCTAACAGGAGAGAAATGAGAGATTCTTTGTTTTGGTGTGGAAAGTAGAAGCTAAAACTTGTCCTTAAACTAAACACCACAGTTGTGGATTCTGCATCAAGGCCATTAAGCACTTCCCTTTTTGTTTTTCTTTCTCTCCTTCTTTGCTTTTTTTTTTTTTTTAATAAAATCTTTTTCCCCAAACATATTCTTTACCTATGTACATATATATTATCTTAAGTACCCATATCTCTGAGGCTACAGTGTGTATAAACTCACTCATAACACACATGCTCACAAACTGAAATTATGTCTGAAAAAGAGGAAGAAGAAGCAAAACCTGTTCGATCCTGCCCCTTGTCAATCAACAGGATGATATTACTAATCAGTATTTTGAAACTAATGATATCTGAAAGCCTCTGAAAACCCTGTAAAAGTAAATCCATGTGTTGTATTTTAGATGTTTGGTTTTCATACCTTTGGGTAAAACTACAGTGTATCGCTGTGAGATATGAAACCTGCTACCTGCTTAAACACGACTCTTGTCTAAGTACAAATAAAGTTGCATTCAACTTTAGAAACTGTATGAAAACACTTGAAGTATCAGTTGCGACTGTTGAAGTGATGCATAGAGTTGCCGAGCGTGGCCTGAGAGTGTAACTCTGATGTTTTTGCAGCAGTCGGCAGCTCCGCCCCAGACCTTCTCCATGCCGGTCACCGTCCAGGCGTCCAATCAAAGCACACTGCAGTTCAGTAATCCCGGCAATGCACTGGTAACTACCTCCTACGTGACTTCGTCGTCGCTCACCGATACCCACCTCCTGTCGCCGCAGCAACCGGCTCTTCAGAGAAACACAGTGTCTCCCGGGTTGCCACAGCGACCAGCGAGTGCAGGTGAGCCAGTGATCTTGTGCGGCACCAGTAGAGCCGTGAAAATGAAAACTGGGAGAAAACAGAGAGCGGATGATGCTCAGCTCAGAGGCGTCTTGTTTAGTTCCTCAAAGATACGGCCGTGTTTGTGTTTGTGAAAGAGACTCTGTGCTTCAGGGCGTACTGCATGTAGGTTTCTACATATTTCTGCAGAACAAGATGAATCACTGTGCAGGGAGGTGAACATGTTTGCTCTGCACTTATCTGACCTGTGTGACAATTCTTGTGCAATTTTTAACTTCTGCACCACATTTTAAGAAGTGATTCAAGCCACATGGAGTTTCTAATTGCCACAGAAATGGGAGTAAATACGTCTGTACCAAAACACAATAATAGTAATAATAATCGATTTGTCCCTCGAGTCCTAATCTCTGCACGGTAACATGCAGGCAGATGTACTTTCCCCAAAAGTGCAGTGGATGTTCTCTCAGACTGGGCAGTATCATCATTTGACTTTTATTTAAGTTAAAGCAAGTACACTTGTTTAGATACACACACAGGCTTTGTGCAGTTTGTTGGAAAGGATTGTTTTCATGATTTCCAAAAAACTGAGGAAGAAGCAGATCTGTCACTCAGTTTAGATCAGCGACCACCTGAAGCCCAGTTTGTGCTCTTGTGTTCTCGGGCAAACCAGTGAAATGGAAACTTAATAACCTTAAAGGTGTGTGTGTTTCTCTACTTAAAAAAAAAAATGTTTTCTTCTCTTTTTATCGATAGGCGCTCTTCTTGGTGGCGACCTTAATAATTCAAATGGAGGATGTCCAAGTCCAGTTCGTGAGTATCAGTATGATTATTTTACTGTCTTTGTTCAAAACCTGAGATTTATCCGTGTGGTTATTTCTTTTCTCCTGTGCCAAGTGTCCAGTGGGTGGTCTGATGAGTTTTTAAGATTTTATTCCTCCTCCACCTGAGAGAGAAAAGCATAAAAATTCTCTCCACAACCTCCAAAACTTAAATTAATCAAAGATGGCACTTGTTTTTTGTTTTTTGTTTTTTTTTTACTTTTATCAGATTTTTTTGTGAAAATTACACTTTTAAATCATTTCTTGTTATCGAAGGCCAATTTGACTTTAACAAGAATACAAAGAATTTGACCGGAGGGAGTGAATGTGTCTCGACATCTTGTCCAATAACCCTGAACATTTACTCAGGGTGGCATTTACTTTACAGAGACCTTTATTCTGTCGACGCTGACACATCTTTAAATTATCGGCTCTCCGAGCAGAATAACAGTTTGAACGGGAAACCTTTGGAGGATTATGTAACGCACCTTTGAGGGCGCATGCTGCCTGTCCTCCCACCGTCTGCATTCACCTGTTTGATTTTCCTATTGATTCCTGTCCATTCGCACCTCCGTCTCCCCACAGCTAATGGATACACCAGTGCCAGGGCCTCCCCAGGCCTTCTGACTGTTTCCAACGGCAACAGCCTGGGGAAAGTAGTCCCGGCAAAGTCTCCACCCCCACCTCCCAGCCCCCAGATGGTCAACAGCCGCAAGCCAGACCTCCGAGTCATCACCTCGCATGGCGGAAAGAACCTCATGCAGATGGTGAGTTTAACTAAGCCGAGCTTGTAAATTCGGGGGTTCACTTAGTTCACGTTCTGATGCTTTCAACGACCCCAGGGGAACAATGTCAGAGCCATAATTGATTCCTGTATGTTTAAGCATTTTCTTTTCGAAAGAGAAGGGGCATTTCCAAACTTGAAGGACATTTCCAGCGGCCTATCGCTGCAGCTGCTTCTCTATTGGACGCATATTTAGTGAATGCCCTCTAGTGCAACATGAGTCATGAGACATTTGACTTTGTTTCCAAGAAAAAAAAAGGACTAAATTTGATGTGGGCATTTTCTAAATTAAGGTTTGTTGGGGCTCTTTGTTGTTGTTTTGAGTTTTTTTGTTTTTTTTTGAAAGTATTTCATTACAGTTTATGTGATCAATGAATATCAGCCCCACCAACACAAGATGAAAATAGACAAATGTAATTTTCTTTTCAAATGTACGTGAGCGTACAAAATATAAATGATCCTGAGTCTAAAGGGACTCTGCATGCTTCTAACTTAGGTCGTACCACCAATTGTAAAAAGTGATTCCAGTCGTGTAGGAGACAACTCTGTGTATTGCACCTTTATGGGTGTAATTTTCAGTTCTATGTTGGCTTCTATGTGAGGATCTAAAGTGCTATACTAACTGTAGTAAAAGCATAATGCCTCCATTATTTTCCAGCGGTTTGTTCTGCAGAATTTGCGTGGCGCCCTTGAACTACTGTGTGATTGATTTCTAGAGAGTGAGGCGAATGCAGAAAGGCCAACACGCCTCCTACGTTCACTTTTATTTTCTACCTCCTTCCAGGAGTTCTTCACTTGACTTTTTGGTTGGGCATGACAATTCCTGTTCACGATCTGTTCTTGCCACTTTGAGAAATCCTCCAAATGTCTCTGTTCTTGATCCCATCCACTGACATAGGGTGGTTTGGATCTGTACTGCCACCATGAGAGGGATCATGCCGTCCATGTTTATGTACACAAGGTTAATTAATTGGCTTTTCCCCATATTGTACAATTTTCAGAGTCAGATTAGAACTGCACATGGAAAATGTTTATATGTTGCTTTAATTTAGATTTCTCAAAGCAAACTGAATCAGGTCAGCTGGACTCGGTCATCTGTCTGGGAAGACTGCGCTGGCTGGACGAGGCACAGCGTGAACTGATGGATAAGTGGCAAAACGTCTTCTGAGACATACGACCAAGTCCAGGCGACCCGATTCAGTCTGCTTAGAGATGTCGTCCTACCTGTGCTTATGCAACAATATTTAATTAGAATCATTGTATTCACACTTGATTAAACAACCAAAAGTGAAAAAAACAATCGGGTTGTTCACAATAATCAGGGCTCATACACACAAAAACAATATGTGCCATCGCTGACGTCCCTGCTAAACCACAGTGTTAAACGGAGTGTTACTGTTTTTCTTCACCTGCTCGGCTGTTGTAACCCTCTTTGTTACCACCCTTTGCAGACAGAGGATGAGCTGGAGTTGGTAAACGAGGTGATTTCTCCTCACGTCAGTCACTCGCATGAGTCGACGCCAGTCGACTGTTGGCACACTGTTAGCATGAAGCAGAACTGTGCAGGAGTCCATCGTCTGTTCTGGTCTTGTTCCACTGACATGTACTCGGGACGGCCTTCAGTTTGCGGTCCTCAGCCGGATCGCCAAACTTTAAACTCGGTCCCGCACAAAAAAAGATCAGTTTGTTTTGAGCTGAAGTGTCTCCGAGTGCTCCGGTTAGCTTTACGTCGGGCCCATTCGCCTCATCGTACGATGCCATGTGGAGCATGGGTGTCTTCTCCGTCAGCATCGTGGTGCCAAGCATGTCACCACTCACCACCATCCACCCGGAGGCGCCACCATCGGAGATGTTTCAAAACCTAACCTGCGTTACGCTAAAGGCATTTCACTCAACGTATCCTCCGTCACAGCTGGTGTTGAGGATTTGAAACGAGCAGCTAAATCATGAAAACAGTCGTCAGCTGCTGTGCTGATTCGATGGATGAATGCCAGAGTGGCTAGATGAGGCTTTGATTGATAGAATGGCATAGATAGGTAGGTCAGTAGCTCAAATAGGATTTGTTAATAAAAATATAGATTAAAATTTAAAATTTGGAGGGAAAATCTAAAAATCTGTAATGGGTAAAAATAATGATTTCCAAAGCAATGTTTATTTTTTGTGTGCGTTTTGTTTAAACTCAATGAAAGAAACAGAACACGGATGAAGACAGGCTTTTAAACTGTGTAAAATCTCATTCCAAGTTGAGATGAATGTACCCAGAGAGCAGAATGACTGCCGCTGCTGCTGGTGGCGGTTGTCATTCCTCCTCCTTTATAATTCTCCTCAAAGTTGACAGGCAAGATTCTCATTTTCCCGAAGATAGTGATTAATTTTCATCACCCCGCCACCCCCCCCCCCTCAATTCCTCACAAAGGCAGATAATTGAATCTGGCTCCTCTCTCCGCTCCGTCTCTCTTGCCTCTGTAAATCCAGAGCTACTGTCATAACTCCAGACGAATGTTTCCTCTCAGGACGATCAGCCTCGCAGTGCAGGAGAATCATCTCAGAGCAGAATTACTGCCTCTTTGGTCTTTTTTACTCTTTTATCAGTGATATAATTCAGCTGTAGCAGACTCTGAGGGGAAACGCTCCCTCGCAGATTTGCCTCTTCCAGTGCAGCGACATAATAATAAAACCTCCTGGCAGCATCTCCGTGGATCCACCGGCCCGTCTGCCGCTGCGTGTCGGAGAAAGACAGAATATCCTGCGCTGCTTTTGGGCTGGCTCGGTGTATTCACCTGTTACAGCGGAGCACGGAGAAGTGTGTTTGGCTGCAGCGTAGTTCACTGCAGAAGTGGACTGTCAGGACTTTACTGACATCCACTGGAGAACCAGGAGACGAGCCGTCATCAGAGTAACGTCCAGATGAAGCTCCGGATGACTGGAGTGTCGACTTTAAATACGCCTTACACTGCAGATGCAACTTAACCTGCAATTTTTAATTCATAATACACAGTTTACACGTGTTTCTCTTTGTAAAATGGGCTAAAGTTACTTTATTTTTTCTCCTGTTATAGTAACTTGACTTTCTTTCAACATTATTTTATATGGAAAACAATCAAAATATGACAGAACAGACTCTTTGAAGCTGCACAGAAAAGTTTAATGAACGATAGAGCTGCATGAAAGAGCTTCATATGGGACTACAACAAATAATTCAATCATATATATGTGTATGTATATATATATATATATATATATATATATATATATATATATATATATATATGTATATTACTGTACAAGTGGTGCACACACTGTCACTAAACAGGAAAATGAGAGTCCTATAACAGAAAGATTCAAACCTGAAACATAATCTAAGAAATATTTTAGGGATTTGTAGTTGTTTGTATTTGTATGCACACAACATACTTATGTATTTCTTGTAATAATACACTGGGAATTTAATTATTTAAATTCATATCATTTTCAATAAACTTGTTGTAATTAGGTTTATATTATTTTCAATTCATTTATTTTTATTTATTTATTTTTTCATTAAATACATAGAAGCACTGCAGGTTAGAGGCTTTTAGTTGATTATTTTGCACATAGTAGCATATTGTTTTTAATATGTATTTGAATTTCTTTTTAAAAATGCAAAGCGAATCTGCTTTCATCAGTGAAAAGCTACTATATATTACACGCCCCTGGAGTAATTATGATCCAGTTTTCCATTCTAGACCTTTCTAGTTCACCGTTGCAAATGAGAAGATACTCACAAATAAATACTTAAATGAATAAATAAATAGTGTCCTTCTGTATTTTGCAATAACATTTTCTTCTTAGTTTATCTGTGACGTTTATTGCAGATGCAACAATCTACAAAATGGCCACCACTGGTTGAATGAATTGCCTTTAACGTAATTCTTGTACACACTCATATCCAGGAAGTTGTTTTTTGATGCATGTCATCAAGAACGTCTTCTCAGTAAATCCACTCCCGACTCTGAGATTTACTTGAGGTCGGTACGTCATTATGAGTCCAGCCATCGTCATTCCCAGCATGCTGAAGACTCACGTGATTCACACGAGTCCCGAGTTCGTCAAGTCAGCCGGTCCCTCGTGTGTCCGCAGCGACGTAACGCTCTGGTGCTCCTCTCCGCAGAACGCGCAGCGGCTCGCCGCCGGGGCCCAGGTGGCGCAGACCCTCACCACGCCGGTGGTCTCTGTGGCCACGCCGAGCCTCCTGGCGCAGGGGCTGCCCTTCTCCGCCATGCCCACAGCGTACAACACAGGTGAAGCTCACGCAAATTAGGAAAATATTGTTTCTAAATACAAAGGAAGTGATGATTCAGTGTGACAGGATCAGCCTGACTGGAACCCTCTGTCCCGTCTCAGAGTACCAGCTGACCAGTGCAGACATCACCGCTTTGCACGCTTTGGCATCACCTGGCGGCTTGCTGCCCACCACCGTGTCCACGTGGCAGCAGCAGCAGCAGCAGACCGTCTCCCAGCAACCGCAGCAGCAGCAGCAGCCACCGCAACAGCAAACACAGCAACAACAACAGCAGCAGCAGCAGCAGCAACTTAACCTTGCGTCTCTCAGCAACCTGGTGTAAGTGTTCTCCTCATGTCCTGACTGGCCGTGTCACATGCAGGTCGAGGGGTGGCGGCGGCGGCGGTGGCGGCGGCGGCAGCGTGTGGGGTGTGTTTCTCTTTGTGTCAGGGCGCTCAGTCTGCTGATAACCTCCTTCCTCTTCTTAACGCTGAGATACCGACCGACCCCCTCAGTCGGCTTGCATGATATCCATACCATGACCTGATATGCAAGCGATCCACATCCTTTTTTTGAGCGAACTGGTCTCTCACCGGCATCCCACCATCTCTTTCATGACATCAACCTGAAGTCTCTGCTGCTGTCGGTGGACGTTTGTGGAACAAATCATCTCGTTTAGGGAACGTAGAAGTAAAAAAAAAGAGAAGAATTGCACAAATTAGAACGTTTTAATGAGCCACGGGGCTCCCGTTTACTTAAACTCTATTTTGTTGTCTGATTTAGCGGTGCGTTTGCATGAGTTCAGCTTGTATGCAGACGGTTCCGTACATCAGCTGTCTCCCTTGGCTTTGAAAGACGCCACTCTTCCCGCTGGAGGTCAGCGATCTTTCAGTGCTCGTCTCAGCGGCTGTAAACTTGTGAATAAAGAGGCTTTTGTTTGCCCCCTTCCGATGCCACTTACCCCAAAGCAAATCTACAGAGCAAAAAAAGACTTACTGGGTCTAAAAATAGAATAAAGACGCAGCTTAAAACCGCAAAGCATGAAAATGTGGTGAATATTTAGATGTCCAGTACTTCCTAGCCCTAAAATAAATGTGTGTGTACACTGTGTTAAAAACACTCTGTTGAGGGCTTATTGAAATCGCTATAAAAGGATGTCAAAGGTTCATTTTAATAAAGTTGTTTACATCTTTCTAGGGAAAACACTAAAACCAGTGTGAGAGTGGAGCCGATTCCTTTCATGAGGCTCTTCCTCACAAAGGTGCATGAAAATAAACTGAAAGCTTTCTGTGTCAAATCAAACTAGCGAGCGCTGCTGAGTTGGGAGGGAAACAGAGGATGAAATCTTGATTAATTTCTAAATATCATGGAAAAACATCATGATGAATGGAGTGAGAAACTTCAAGATTAAAATCAAGAAAGCTGTGAGTGGAGTCATTTCCATGAACCCTGCACCAAACACTGAGGACTCTTTGAAAAGCAGGATGATTGAAGACTGAATCAGGTGCGAGCATAACGGAGAGCAGAAACAGGACATGGAGGACTTTAAATGAGTCTGTTTGTCAGAACTGATCCAAACACAAGGATTTTTACCAGCAGTTTGAGCTGTTGTTGGTGTTTAACTGGTAAAAATACAGCCACAATATTCCAACTTAGAATGTGTTATATTTAAAAGAGACTTTTCCATGTGAACTATGAAGGCCTGAGCTGTAATACCATCTCTTATAAATATAAGTTACATTCAGTCTGTTTGTCCTGTTAATCAAAATGAGAAAAGCGTGTTTTGGTAGACTCTGAACAAGATTCGTCAGCGTCACACATTTCTAACGTGCACAGTCAGAAAAAACACAAAGAAATGCCAGAGATTGGAATTAAAAACTGCAAGAACACTGTTTGACAAATCTACAATCATAAAATCCAACCATAGGAGGATTAATGAAGCAGAATGTTGAGAAATTCTAGTTAACACTAGAATCTAACGATCAGCGTCTCACGTGAGAGCCTGGAAGAGTCAGTCATCTGCCGGGTCCCGGACCGGGTCTGGGTCTGGGTCTGGGTCTGGGTTTTTGGTTTGGTAGCATGAGCCGCAGATGGTTGAAGTGTGTCCTCTCCTCTCGTCCACAGCATGTGGGGCGTGGACAAACAGAGCAGCGAGCTGTCTAGCCAGGTGTCCAGTCTGGCTGCCAACCTGAGGTGAACAGCCACTGTTAGTGTGTGCGTGTGTGACGTGTCATGAGCGTGTCTGTAGGGGGGGGCTTGTGGTCCTCGCTGCCCTAGAAGACCCCCGGTGGGGGCAGCAGGACATTCAGTGCACCTCAACACAAACATTTGGACTTGAAATAAAGTTTTCAAACATATCGCAGCAGGTATTTTTAGATAAGACCTCGACTAAGGCTTCAACAGGTTTGACAGTGTCAGTGCTGTTACTTACACTTAGTTAAGTTAGTCATGAGATCCCTGCGTTACTATGGTAACAGCATCATGAAACCAAGCCTGGTGTAATTTGACTTTGTGAAAAACAAACCGCTTTCTATAATACCTTCAGTTCAGGCTGGTAACAATCTAAACTCAGAGAAAGTTATTTTTTCTCATAAATCATTCAAAATGAAGTAAGTTGTTCCTCATAAGCTGCTTTAGGTCATGCTAATAAAAAACACATCATCTCATAAGATCTCATGTTTTTCAATATTTTTAGTAACTGTAAAGTAAGAATTAATCATTAAACATGTAAATATTTCAGCAATAATCAAATTAATAGGTTTAAGTAACAACTTTCTCATTTCTACAGTTATTTTCTTTCTATTTTTAGCTGATGTCCTTGAACCTAAAATAAATTCTGTGTTCTTTGAGGGCCAAGTTTATGCCAAAAAAAAAAAAAAAAAAAATCACTGCTTAAATCCTTAAAATGTAGCAAAAGTTCAAACGTTATGATTGACTGGTACAAAAAAAAAAAGAAAAACTAGATGAATCACATGATTTAAACACTGTGTTTTCCCACATGTGGTCTGCGGGGGAAAAAGGAAAAAGTCACGCTTTTGTTTTCAATTTTGGACTTTTTGGTCCTTGAGGGCTCCTGTAGTCACACTGCAGTCCGACAGAAGCACAAACAGCCTCACTGTGCTGAAGAGAACGTCTGAACGTTCCTCTCACTGTGTGTTTGGAGATGAGACGACGTCTGGATTTGACTGTGTGCTGAAAGCAGAAGTCTGTGTTTCTCATTCTTAACATTATTGCTGTTGTTGGGGGAGGAAAAAAAAAAAAAAAAAAGAAGAAGGAAAGTGATGTGCAATAATGTTTCACACCGTTGTCCACACATGCCTCCTGACCCACCTGTTCCCTTTGGTTTGGGCTCCAACGTTTTGTTTTCTTCCCACAGTGTTGGCTCTCCGTCCAACCTGCTCTTGGGTAGAGATGAGTGGTTGGGCCGGTACTGTATCACACTTCCTGTTTCCTGTGTGTCTGTGCGCTTCTGGCTGCCCCCCCTCCCCTCCCCTCCCCTCCCTCCTCCCCTCCCCTCCCTCCCTCCTCTATTATATACACGCATGTCTGCCGCTGCTCCCTGCAGTCAAACAGGAAAGAGACGTAGTTCCGGTCTCCGCCATGTTCTCTAACCCGAGACTCCGTTTCTGTTCGTCATCTGTAGCGTCTTTCTTCACATCACCGCTGACTCACCGCGCACCGCCTCGTCACACCCACCATTTCACGCTCCTTCGGCTGTTCTGTTGATCTTTCGGGAGCAGTTGGGGTGTTTTGTTTTCTTTTTTTTTTTTCTTTCTTTTTTTTGCTCCTGCTTTTAAAAGGCTCAGAATTGAGTTGTGTGATCAGTTGATGGAGTGTGGCTTCTCCCTGTCGGTGCTGTGCTTTGTAACGTGGGTTTCTGTCTCGACGCCACTGGCCGTCCACTTCTTCATCCGCTGTCGTCGCGTGGCTAACCGTCTTGTCATGTTGTCTTCTTTTGTTTTTGCCTTCCCTCTCTGCTCTGTCCCTTATCTTCCCTCCATGTTCTTCCGGTCTCTGTGACCCTGTTCCCAGGCCGGTGACCCACATACCTCAGGGCGCCATGCTGACCGTCAACACCAACTCCAGCGTGAGCATCAAGTCGGAGCCGGTGTCGCCCGGCCGGGATCGCAGCACCCCGTGCCCGCCGCCCTCCTCCACGCCGTCCTCCACCCCGGGGGCCGCCGTCCTGACCGCCCCGCCGCAGTACCCCGGCTCGCTGCTGTGCCTGGAGCCGCCCACCGGCCGCTCGCCCGCCGACAGCGTGAGCAGCAACGCCAGCTCCTTCGAGGGCAGCGACCGCGACGACGCCGGCGCGGCCGGGGGCGGAGGGGGCGGCGGCGGCGGGGGAGGCGGCGGCGGCACCTCCGCCTCCACGGGAGCCGCCGCCCGGTCGGTGCCGCCCGACTTCAGCCCGTCGACGGAGCTGCTGAGGGCGTCGAACGAGCCGGAGCAGGAAGGCGGAAACATCAAGCGCATGAGATTGGATGCTTGGGTCACATAGAGGGAGCGCTGCCGCCGCCGCCGCCGCCGCCGCCACCGCCAACTCCTCTCTGCACCCACAGTGAAGCTTTGGTGACTCCTAAACGTCCACAAAACACACACACACACACTCACACACTCTCACACTCATTCATAGCCCCGCCCCCACCGCCATGTGACACTATCACCTCCACATTTAGACGTCTCAGCTGCATCACTCAGACTTACGAGGCCAAAAACACACAAAAACATACAAAAAAAAAAAGTAGAAAGAGGAGCGTGGTGGTCCCGATGGACCCTCCAGTAGAGGGACGGTAGATTTTTTTAAGCCTTCTTGCTTGAACGGACTCCCATATAGTCATTGTTTTTTGCAGAGCGGAGGCGCTCCGCCGCACAGACATGTATCTCTCACACGGTTTCCTCCTCACCTTCCTGTATTTACATCCGCCCCCCCCAACCTCCACGCCGCCGCGGCTCGCTGAATAACTGCGGGACTTCGGCCGCGCGGCTCGCCAACCCCACCCCCCACCCCCCCGATCTCCGAGCGTCACATAACCGGTGTGCTGTCCATTTCTTCCATGAGTCACTTCCTAACTGCACTATTGGAAAGCAGCTGTTATCCGGACGGGTTCGAGGACTGAAACCCCAGCTTTTTTGTTTTTTTTTTTCTAGACGATGAATCGGTGGATCTTTCCGCTGCCTCGTTGCAAGCAGGCAGGCCCTCCCCCCCCTTCCTCCCCCCCCCCCCTCAGGTGGCACTCGATGGCTGTGGAGTCGAGCACTTTGCCAGAGTGCCAATATATCGCTTCAAAAATGAAACACACACAACAAAAAAGGAAAAAAAAAAACAAAAACAAAAAAGCCAAATGCCTCTGTCTTGCACGCGGTGCAGAGACGTGGACGTCGCTCGCAGAAACGCTGAGGACCTTTCTGGGCTTCGCGGCCGTTCTGTCGGCCGCCACGTTGCTCCTCCCCGTCTCCTCTGGATCCCGGACGGAAATCAGAAATCCAGCCAGCCGCTCGGCTCGTTTGCCGGGAGTCGATCCATCTCAACACGTGTCGCGACAGGCGAGTTTCTTCAAGCCCCTTGGAGGCTTTTCTTTGAGTAGAGGAAAGTATTTGGTCCTTTCAGTCCAAGTGTTCTTTATCTGTTGGTATTTTAAAGAATAAAAATCTGTTTTGAAGGTCCGTTAGTCGTCCAGAAGTAGGAATTTGTATGAAAATCACTCCTTATACAGAAGCTTTGATGTCCTCTTTAGCTCTCTATAGCTCTCCCTAGCTCTTTGCCGTGTTTCAAAAAGTGAAAGGAAAAAGACTTTTTCTATATTTCTACCGCTTCAGTTGGCGACAAAGTAAAAATGGCTTTTCAGCTTCAACGCCGTGTAATGTACATATGAATATATTTGCATAGACTTTGCTAGGTATCCCTAAAAACAAGCAATGTGTTGATTCTCAGTGGATCTGTTTGCATATATGAGTGTGACTTTGATAATGTTTGGAGCTGCGGTGCAGGGGCGAGGCCACGGGCGGCAGCGCTGACGGATCCCACTCCTTTCAGTACAACTATTTTATTCTAGTGTTTGATGGTGTGTGCGTGCACTTTCTGTCCCTCACTCACCGAGGCCTGCCTGGTTGTGGTGTCGTCATCTTCTTCTGCCACACACTTTTTTGAGAAAAAAAAAAAAAACTGAAAAACTAAACACAAAAAAAAACAAAAACAAACAAACCCACGATCAAAGAAAGCTCGTACACCGTGACGTGAACTCATTATTAGGACACTGCCATTCACTGATAGTGTAATTATTGAGAGGAAAACTCACTTTTACAGTAGACGCAGGTTAACGCCTTCTTCCCCTCACTGTCGCTTCCCCGGCCTGTCGTGTTTGGTTTTCTTGAACAAAATCTGTTTTTGTCTGAACCATTTCAAGTTTGCGTGTGCGTGCGGGTTGTTTGTAGAGTAAAGATAGAAGAGTTTCTCTGGATTGTTTTGACCTTTTTTTGATCCTTGAGGCGACGCTGAAAGCAAACAAGCCTCCGGTCTGGAGCGGCCGTTTGACGAGCCGGTGCTTGGCGTGGCAGCTCACCAAAACGCGGCGCTTTCCCGCCGGATGACGGCGTCATAGATGTTCTCCATCGAGTCATGCCCCCCCCTTCCCCTTCCCCCCCTCCCTCATCGGGCTGTGTGGCGAGCGGCCGTGGCTCCGGGTCACGGCAGGCCTGTTCAGTGAAGAGTTCAACAGTCAGCACTCAGTTCTCCAGCAAACTTTGGCTCGCTTTTAGTTTTCAGAGTGATGAAAAGCAGGATTTTGATTTCAAACTTGTTAAAAAAAAAAAAAGTGTACAAATATTTACGTTTATAACATCAAAAAATTTGATTGTTACTCTTCATAACCAAGGCAGGTTTGTTTGTAAAGCCCCATCCGGACTCAAGTGATTCACAAAGAATCATGAAATCATATTAAAATTATAGGAGAAAAAACAGACAGGAAAACAAAAAGAGCATTTAAAAGACTTGCTTGACAAATTCAGTAGGAAATAAAATATTTCTGCCTGAGGTGAGAAAGCGCTTCAATGCAGCTCTTTAAAAATTGAAATGAGATTAATTTCAAAAAGCAAATTTCAAAATAAAGTCTTTAATTTATTTGAAATTCTGTGCCAATAATGTTTGCCGTCCTGATTTAAAAGACGTGAGTCTGTTCAGGGAGTTTATTTCACAGGTGAGGAGCTGAGAGCTGCTGCTCCTCGTTTCCTCTGATCAGTAACCGCTCCCTCATTAACGCAGTCACGAGCTTCAGAGTGAAAATGAGTTTGGAGGTGGTGCAGTGGTTCTCAACGTGTGGGGCAGGCGTCCACTGGGGGGCGCTGAAGAGCTTCTGGAGGGACACGGCAGCTGGAGGACTTCTTAACCTGTAAATTTTAAGAAGGATTACGCTGTATTATTAAATAAAATGCTGAATATTTATAATCATAAATTGAAAGAATCATGAGAAGAGCCTCTGATTCCACCAACTATTAATTATTATGGTTCATAAATAAAATACAAAGAAATCCAGAATTCATCCATCAAGTAGGGAGCGGTCATCCAGACACCCCCAAAGTGTCCAGCCCCTCCCCTCGGAGACCCCCGGACTCGCTCCCCACACAGCCCTTCCCATCTCTGCTCATTGGTTTGGTTTCCATGGCGACTCTCTTTGTGTTTGTGGGCGCTGACGTCGGACTGAAACGTGACACCGCACCGAGGGGCTTCCTGCCCCGCGTGTACAAAATAAAAGTTCTCTGTAGTCACAAGACAATCTATACGAGAAACGAAAACCTGCACCCCTGTTACTCGTCGTGTACAATGTTTTTTAGAATCTCACTATTTTTGGATTAATTTGTGCTGGTGACAGTTCCATTGTCTTATTATTATGATGATATTATTATGGAGCTTTTATTTCATTGATATTTTGTGTAGGATAGCCAACTGTTTTTATTTTCTCTCTCTCTCTCTATTCTTTTCCTTATCATAAACATATAGTACTGGTTTCCTTTTTTGAAACAACTTGCTGAAAATTGCACGATCAGTTATTGTGGTATTAGCAAAAATGCAATGAAGGAAATACCAGTTAAATGCTGCAGTTTTAATTAAGATATAGAATATATTTATAAAAAAAAAAAATGGGAAACAACTGAAATTAGTAATTCATAAAGAAAAAAAAATTTGAAAAGTGTAAATGCATGGGATACAGGTAACAACAAACCATATGTTACGTACAGTAATGATAAGGACATGCATCACACGTGAGCTCCACAGCGGCTCAGAATAATGTAGCATATGAAATACTAAAGATGAAATTTATAGCTAATATATTGTGTTGAGCTGGTCTGCTTTTGGGTTTTGTTGTAAAGAAAATATTTCTTTTTTTTGTTGTTTTTTTGAGAATGATATACAGTTTGTGTATATTTTCATATACAAAGTATGCACTGATATGTTATTGAAATTCTATACCGCTTTTACAAAAAAAGTGTTTGTTGTACCAAAGTATCCAAGTCCCTTGAAACCTTATCCTTTTTGCGTATGTTTTACCGTATTTTATATATTAAATAGACAAACTGAGTGAAATGAAGCCGGTTCTGTGTTTTATTTTCCCTTTTCTCTCCATCGTTCGTGCAGAACATGGGTGTGTTTCTCTGATTTATTTATTTTTTTTCTGTTTCCCCATCACAGTTATTTCCACGTGTGACGAAAGCTTCACACATCGGCTGAGAACTTCGCGGCTAAATATAGCTGCCGATCACTTGTGACCTCCGAGGAGGTTTAAACTGTGAACAGCTCAGGGTGAAGAGTCATTCATTATCACTCTGCAAGAAGGTTTTCTTCTTGTTCGGCTAAGCCACGGCTCTTTCTTTTAATTCTGCACGCAGAAATATACAGTTTATTGCTGATTGACATGAAATATAAAGTGAAGAAACTTTCATTTTCACACTTTGAGTAGATGGTGGGTAAAGCAAATCAAAAGTTTGCTAAACAACAAGAAAAAGGTTGGAAAACTTCATGGACTTTCCAGTTTTTCTGCAATAATTAGTTATAAAATGTCATCTGATTTACATCTGAATCACAATGTTTACTGAAATAATACCAAATGAATCTTGATTTTTCTTTATTAGGAACATCTGTAGTGGCCAGTGGTGCAACAGAATAGTTTACTTTTCACACACCTCTTATTCAGAACTTCAGATCTATTCTAGTTTTCAGTTTCCTTATAGGATTCTGTGACTTTCATTAATTTACTGTTTCATATTTTCATGTGTTGATTTGAGGTCTGATTCAGGAGTGATTTAAAAAAGACTGGAATCAGAGGCTGAGAGCTCAACAGGTTTCTTTCCTCCTCTGAGGAGGCTTTTGTTCTGGTGTTTCGAGATTCCTGCACAGGTCACAACAGATCTCTGACGGGAAAAGTCTGGCAATCAGTCAATGGGTGCAAGCACGCCAACACGCACCAAACACTCTCGCCCCATCAGACGGAGACGTACATTTCTGCCAGACACTCAGGAGATTTAAATTAGAGAGAAAAAGATAGTTCTGTGTCATTCGTGGCTGGTTTTAACCGACCTCACCCCTCCGGCAGCGCCGCCCTGTTCCCATCATGCTGACTGAGGTTTTATTTGTTTGTTCATGCAACACATAAAGCTCACTCCGGTGTTTACTCCACATGGTTCTCACATTATATGCATAGTTGCAAAAAGTAGGATGCAAAAAAAAAAAACCTGACGTCATCCTCTCTGTGTGTCGGTTGCTCTTTAACATTAGTAACATTTTCCATCTTCTTTGTTCTCGTTGAAACTTGCCTTCTGATGGTTTGTTTTCGTAAACGTCTGATCTGATCCCACGTTTCCAAAGAGAGGAATCAATGGACGGAAACACAAACACGCGGAGGCGCTCTGAGTCATCGGCCGCCGCACACGACTCGGCGTCACGTTTCAGAACCAAGCTTTATTGAACTCATTCGGTTTCCCAGAGATCCATCAAGGTTCACTTGAAACACTCGTCAAAATAAGATGATCGAAAAGACGCTCTGCTGCCATTTGGAAAAGCCTGTGATCAATAAAACAACAGCCTCACTTGTAAACAAAGTCATAAAAGAACAAGACACTTATATGAAGTGAGCTTGATATAAAAATGTAAAATCACCTTTAAATTTCTTGATTCAGTTTGAAAACATTCAACTTTTAAACTCACAAAAATAACTTAAAGGCTGTTGTAAGATGTGTAATTAAAGTTGGTAAACGTGAAAAGAGAAAGGTTTCCGTTACATGCAGTAAGAGTTCATCGTTTTGACATTTTTAACTCAATTTGTGAAAAATAACAGATGTTAACATTCAGTTTTTGCTCATTTTTTTTCAGCAAAAGTAAAAAAAAAAAAAAAAAAAGTATCAAATTCCAAAAGTTGTGATTATTTAGACTAGAAAATGTATTTATATTTACAACAACGTGCTCATTGTGTTTCTTATCATCGTCAGGCCAATGAAAAAACACTTCAGCGTATTTACAGTCAGTTTGATCAGAAATACAGTTCGTCTGCAGATTATCATTTATTGCTGCTTCAGCATCTTAAACACGCGGGTTTGTTTGGCAGCTCCGTGCCCGACTGTAGCTGCTGGAGGGATGTTACCATGGCAACCACACACCTCAGACTGTCCCGGATAGAAACTTTCAGGATTGTGAGTTTTAATGACACAGAAATACAAAAAAAAACAAAAAACAAAAACAAAACAAAAAGACCAAAACTGGTCATGATGTCCGAGGTGTTTCCAGACCTTCCTCAGCCCCACCATCGCAGTTTGGGCGGGGGCGCCGTGGTGGGTTGGGCCACCTCGAAAACGGCGCCCCGGCCGCCCGTGGAGCACACGAAGTAGAAGTTGAAGCCCAGCATGAGCAGGATGGGGAGGAAGGAGAAGCCGAAGCCGAGGCCGCGGACGCTGCTGCCCAGAGAGAGGCACAGCCAGTAGATGAGCCTGCAGACACACACACACACACACACACACACACAATCTGTATCATGATACAACACTGCAAACAGTATCTGCAGGTGTGTTTTCTAATTTTTTACTACCTAAAAGAAGGCGTTCCATGAAGTAAAACAAACTGCTCTCTTTTAGCCACAAAGTGTTAAACTGGATTGAAAATTCTTCTTTGAATTGAACTAAATGAAGCAACTAAATTTAATTATTCAGAGTAAAAAAACAAATGCAGTTTGGTAAATTTGAGTGCTATTCAATAAAACACTGCAAAATCGACTTTGAAAGAGGATTTCGGAGGGGTTGAGGACTCGTTCTCGCCTCTGAGGACGATCAGAGGAGTCCTGAAACAAACCCGGCGGGCGCCGATCAAAGTCGCCACGGGAAGCGAAGCGAGGAGTTAAACATTCACTGACGGGCCGATCCCATCACGCCACAGCTGCTTCGGATCAGACATCTAACCCGAGGACTCGTTCTAATCAGTCCGTCAGGCGGCATCATGTTTATGCGGCTCAGGAATGCCGATTGTGCAGTTTATTACCGACCGACGCTCAACGCTGAGATTACGTAACGACGACTTCATCCAGGAAGTGTCTGATGTTTTAGCACAAGCAGCTTGTTGCACTGCATTGGTAAAGTATTTCTTTGCATGTTATTGATGACGGTGACCCAACTAATAATAATAACGTTCAAAAATAGGATCGCCACCGAGTGCGCAAAGCAGGAACTGCTTCAATCCTAGGTACGCCACCTTTAAGCTTCAGACCGCTGGAGGGCGCTCGTACCTGCCGAAAACGAAGATGATGGTGAGCAGCGGCACCAGCTTGAGCAGGTCCTGGTGGATGTAGGTCGCCATGACAGCCAGCTGCAGGAAGTAGAAGAGGAAGAGAGCCAGCGACTCGTTGACGTAGTGCCAGTGCACCGCCACCTCCTGGTGCACCTGGCTGCTGCGGTAGAGCGGCGTGACGACGCTGTAACGCAGCCGGGCGATGCCCTGCACCACCACGCCTGCAAACACACACACACACACACACACACACACACCATCAGCACCAGAGAGCTTCACACTTGAAGAGGTGGCGACGCCAGAGGGGGCGGGGGGGCTCTCACCCAGCAAGATGGGGACGGTGGCGAAGAAGGAGCAGCGCAGTGTGTACATCACCCTGATGGGGGCGCCGTCCAGCTGGGGGGAGTCGAACGGCAGGAGGGCGTAACCCCCCCACACCAGCAGAGGGAAGAGCAGCGCTCCAGCCAGCGTGGCCAGGACCAGCTTCATCTTCTCACTGCACAGGCTGTCACACAGGTCTGAGGGAGGAGAGGCAATCGGGACGTTAGACTGAGCCGGAGGGGACAGGACGGAGGACCAGGCTGCAGAGTCAGGCTGTGAGAAAAACAAACTATCAAATGAAAACAAAAAGAAAGTGTTCTTCTTGAAAACGTCCACAGCTCCCCCAGATTTTCACACATGCACCGGACCCGTTATCTGTCCTCGAATGAACAGAAACAGAATCATTTAATCAAAAGGTAGCACTGTTCTTTAATCACATCTTTTATCTGCTTCATCATGAGGATTTTTTGAACAACAGATACAAACAGTGAGATTATGTTTCTAATTACTTTGCTGGATCTTCGGTGTTCCCTCTTATCAGTCTAAACTTTGCTCTTGTTTTATGTTTTGATGACAGTTTTACTTTCAGGTAGCTTTTAAAAACAGTCGCAAAGGACTTATTTGCTGCATTAAAGAACTTCTTTTCTTCCTCTGTTGAACTATTCGAGGAAACCGTCTTCTGTTGAGTTCTTATTCATTATTTTGGCCTTTATTCTTTTCTTTCTTTCTTTTTTAAATGTTAGCAGCGTATTTGGTTTCCCTTCCACATGAAGTCATTGCGTCTTGCACTGTAGACTCGGCAGGTTGGAGTTTTCTGCCACAACTGAGATTCCGCCTATTTTCTACAACATCCAGTTCAGGGCTGTCTGGAGCTGGACCTGACTAGAGAGGGATAAACCCTGGACAGGCCACCACCGTCGCGTCTGTGCATTGTTTTAGACTGTGGGAGGGTTTCAAACAGGCAGAAGATGCAATCTTTTCTCTTTTATAATGAAGTCACAGTTGTTCTTATGGCTATGCAACAGAGTTAGGTTAGAGTTTGCTTCAGAGGCAGCTCTAAATTAATAGTAGATGTGAATATGTGGGATTTTTAGTATGTTTGGTGTGTGATGGACTGTTGACTGACTTCTCCAGTATCAGATTAAGCTGTTTCAAATATTTGATGGATGCTTCAGCAGATTAAAATGAGTAAAAACTTTTAGGTTTTCTAACACTGGAAGACTCTGAGAAGTGGCTTCTGTCAAGTATTGGTGCGTCGTTACATTAATGGTTGACGATCGGAACACGTGACGGACACTCACAGAACTTGTCGTCCTGCTCCGTCCACTCGGGGTAAATGTGCACGGTCGAGTCCGGCTCCATCTCCATCTCCAGCTCCTCCGCGTACTGTCGTCTTGGCTCCTCGTGAATCTCTTTGCCAGACGGATGCATGATCATGACATTGGCTGTGAAACTCTGGCCGGGTTTCTCCGGAATCCACTCCGACTCCTCTTCATCATCCTCCTCCTCCTCCTCCTCATCGTCCGCAAAGGAGCCGTCTCCCTTATCGTTCCGTTGCTCCTGGATCTCGTCGTCCCTCCACCTCTCTCCTTCAGGCATGCTCTCCCTCCATGTGGCCTTGTCCTTCTGGCTGCCCTCCTCCGGCTGGCTGTTCTCCTCCGACAGGTCCTGGCTCCCCCGGCTGATCCCCGTGTCCCTCTCTTCAGGCTCCGAACCGTTTTCTGACCACACCTCCTTGGTGTCGCTGTTGTCCATCAGAGGCGTTTTGTCTTTGTCTCCTGGCCATGGTAACGTTGTTGGCTCCAGATGGGCAGAGCTGATCATCTTCTCCTCCTCCTCCTCTTCTTCTTCTTCTTCTTCTTCCTCTTCCTCCTCTTCCTCCTCCTCACTGTTGCTGTCCAGTGGGTTTTTGTCTCCTGCTGTCTGCGGTTCAGCGATCTGGTCAGCAGGTGAAAAAGCTGCCTCCTTAGTTAAATCTGTGGTCACACCGCCTGACATTTTTAAAGTTTTTTTTTTTTTCTTCTTCTTCCAAGTTTTCCTGTGTTGGATCTTAAGGCCTGCTGCTCTGCCAAGACTGTTAGTGACTCTTCCTCCAGCTGGCACCACACATCTTGGGCAACATTTCCTGGTTTGCCTGTATGGGAGTAAAACAAAGTTACACCTGTGTTTCAAACAACACCCTGCCTCACCTTCGCACAAGGAAAGACAATATTCAAAGTCCAGAGCTTATCAGTGGTGGGCTGCCATATAAGGCCCGTCCTGCCCGGGCACAGGCGGCACTGCACGTGTGACTTTCTAAAGATCTCACAAACAGAAAAAAAAAATACCTGGAAAAGTACAATAAGTCTATGACTTCTGAATACGTGAAAATTGTGAATCATGACAAACAAAATAGCAAATCAAAAAGAAACACTGTAATCTCACTGCATCAGAATGACACTGTGGATTTTTCTTTAGTCTGGACTCTCTCAGTACAAATAGAAAGTCCAAAAAAAATCAAGTTTTTAAATAGGAAAGAGTTCACTTTAGGGTTAAACTTCACCATGGGGAAATATAAGGAACAAGCCTAGGATGTTTTTTTTTTTTTTTGTTTTTTTTTTTTTTAACAGTTGGTTTCAAAGTCCTACAAGTCGTTTTAGGAAATAAACTCTGTTGTCAAAACGTTTGCTGGAACCAAATAAGCTGTTATAAAACTGTGTGTGTTGCAGGGTTTCTATTCAGAGCCGCAGCACAGCCGTGAGGAATGTAGTTTCAGTCTGAAGTTACAAACTCGTTCAGCGACTCTGTTTACTCTCGACTTTTGTCAAAGTCCAACAGAGAAAAATATCAGTATCACGCTGCTTGACCTACCTGCTTTTTCCACTCCGGTCACATCACCGAAACGCGTCGCAAACGAGCGTGAAGACGGAGAGTTTAGTCTGTCCGGGGCGAAGCGGTGCGGAGCCTGAAACTCACCTGGCAGGTGTGACCAGGTGTTCCACTCTGTACCCGCAGAGGTATCACTCCGCAGCTGTTTCCGGGAACCACAGAGGTATCACTCCTCTGGTGTTTCCACTCACCAAAAAAAAAAAAAAAAAAAAAAAAAAAAAGCGGGGAGGTGGGGTTGGGGTGACGTCATCACGTTGGCCAGGACCTTTTACGTCCAGGCGTCAAATCCCTTGCGCCTGTAATTTTTTAAAAATAAATACTTTTATTCTGTACTTTTTTTTTAAATACTTCAATACAAGAATCCAGAATAAACTGAGATGTGACAACATTCTCCTTTATAACCTATTTAGCTAAACTCAAGAAGGTATAGGTTACTTTTAAAGTTACTTTTAACAAACGCTCTCTTTTGCGAAGATACCCCCACTTCTAATTAAAAATGAAACAAACACCTAGCTTATGTTTTTTTTCCCCCATTGGATTATCAATGACTTCATTACACAACGTTTATAATGAGTGGTTTCGTTGCGAACATGACAAACAGCACCTCAAGGCCTGGCGTGCTACTGCTCACCACATCGTTTTCAATATTTCTGTCCTTTCTGTGTAAAAGAACACTTATCAAAACACTGAAATGCTGTGGAAATGGACCCAATTTTGCTGCACGACTCCTACCCGGAGCATGAAAGAGGGAACAGAACTCCTGTTCTGGCTTCCCGTGCATTTTAAGATTCTTTAATGTGTCTTTAAATCCCTGAACGGTCTCGTCAGGCCTTATCTGGCATGGTGCGTCAGGTCAGCTGATCAGCTGCTCCTGGAGGTACCGAGGTCCAGATGGAAGCTCAGCGGGGACAGAGCCCCTGAAGCGGAATAAGATACTGCTGTGCATCAGCAGGCCCCTCGCTGTCCATTTTTAAAAGTAACTTAAAACCCATTTTAATTCCTTGTTTAGTTCCATTGTTTTTAATCAGTCTTTTTATTGTTTAATTGCATTTTCTCTTGCATTTTATGGTTTTAGGTCTGCTTATGAACAGCACTTCGGTTCAGCTGTAGTTTTTATTGAAGCACTGTATGAATAATGTGGAGGAGGGTACATTATGGGGGAAAGGGGGTTTCACGATGTGAATCCAGAAGTTTAACAAACATGTTCATTTCTCATCCTGACCACAAGCACACAGGGGTGTGTCCCCATGCCCCTCCTGCACAACACCACCTCTGTAGGACTGAAAACAAACAACGAGTCCGCCGACAGGGAGGAAGTCCAGCACAGGGCAGGATGGCGTCTCACCAGCAACCGGAACCTGGAAGTGGTTGTGGATTTGAGGAGATCCACGCGCCGTCATCGTCCGACTCCGAGGTGAGGGTGCGGAGAGCTTCAGGTTCCTTGGAGTACACACGTCAGCTGGCCTCACCTGGACCGTCAGCATCTCCCAGCAGGTGACGAAGGCACATCAGAAGCTTGACTTCCTCAGGAAGCTAAAGCAGGCTCGCCTTCCTCAACCCCTGCTGGTGAAATTTTATTACAGAAGTAGAGTTTCCTGACATTCTGCTGCAGTCTGGTTCACCAGCTGCACTGCAGAGATACCTTTGCACAAGCCACTGCACCCTTGGCTGTAATGTTGTACATACTTATTCAATGCATCATGTTTTTCTCTCTTTTTTTTTTTGTATTACTGCCAGAGAAGATAATGTGAACTATATTTCACAATGAAAATGTTGTCCTTTTAACTTTGCTTCCATGGCGACAGTAAATTCTATTCTATATACAGGAGCCGAGTCTGACAGCCTTCAGACTCAATCTGTCATTATCGTATTTGTGAATGGTAAGAAATTTACTTTCTTGATGGACAAAATTTCCATTTAGTTCTTTTTTTTTTATGGAATTATTACATTAGTTTATTAAACGTGGAGTGGGGGGAACCCAGGTTTGAGTCCGGCTGAGGCAGGAAGGGTATCCGGTGTAAACACTGGCAGAGTCTACTGTGCAAGTCACAATGATTTACTCTTAAAGAAAAAGCATCTGAAGGCATAAAATCATCTCTTTATAGCAGAGATCAGTAATAAGAGCTTTATTTCTGTTTGCACTCACTGTTCTGTCATTTATCACAGAGTCACAACAAAATCACCAGTCGATTTTTCAGTTATTGTAGCAGACAGAAATTAGAAGGACATTTCCATCAGGCAGAGTGACTGACAGTACTTCAGTGAAGTGCAGTCACACACATCCCAGCACATCCATTTACTCTATAATAAAGTGTTTGAAGGCTGTTTAAGAACAAACAGGGCGTGCAGCCTTTTGCTGATTCTTCTCTTAATGTGTAGCATAAACCGCAAAAGTGGGATGAATGAAACAGTTACACTTTAGGCTTGTTTCCTGCCACTGGTGGTTAAAATGCGGGAAAACAAGCCTGTATGTCAAACATTCCTGGAGGCGGGAGGACGGCTGCTGTTATATGCATGCTTTTGTCCCATTAGTGAATGTTTCACACACTGGAATTTTTTCTTTTGGTTGTCTGGCTATTCAAACAACTTGTCTCCTCCTTTCTTATGATGAAGAATGTAAAACTAAAATAGATCACGGTTATGACTCCACAGGATTTACTTGTTACAGGTGTCAAGGTCACAAAAAGACAGACGTGTTAATGTGCAACATGACAATGTGTTCTTCACTTTTGTTCTTTATCGACACCCATAGCTGTTAGGATAGGTAAAATATGAAAACATCAAGAGTGGGATATTTTTGTTGTGTGAATACAGTGTGAAAATCATTGTCAGAATCAGAATTTTTGCTTGCACTGAAACATTTTAAAAACATGTCCTTTTCTTGTTGGGCCACTTGTAGGTGCTGTTGGCTGCTTTTTCAATGAAACCGAGGGAGTTGATT
The DNA here is from genome assembly GCF_902148845.1 of Salarias fasciatus. Classification (NCBI taxonomy): domain Eukaryota; kingdom Metazoa; phylum Chordata; class Actinopteri; order Blenniiformes; family Blenniidae; genus Salarias; species Salarias fasciatus. The sequence goes on along the minus strand of NC_043765.1, from coordinate 7,173,733 downwards.
GCCTTTGTTGCATTATCCATCTACGACCCAGCATGTGTGCCGTAGTGTGCATGCACAGTGGCAGCATTATCAAAAAGAGTCTACACAGGGACAAAGTCAGAGCATTTCCAAAAGGTTCCACTCTTTTCAAAAAGCTGTGATTTCAGTGGCTCCGAGCCCTGCTGTTTTGTAAACAAACACTGAAAGTTTTGTCTTTTCGCTTCAGAACATCAGCATACAAACGGGACATTGGGCTCATAATTTAATTCCTGTGTCTCTGGTTAGTTTCTGAACATATTTACCAAGGTTTGTTGGTTTTAGGTGAGAGTCCAGTCTGGAGTGACTCATCTGTTGAACACACCCACCTGTTTGGTCTCGTGTGACTCAGGAGGTTCCTGAAGTCAAACAGGACTGGTGAGGGTGGAGCTCAAACCAAGTCAAGTCACGCTCCCTGCCAGCTCCCCAGCTCAGGCTGAATCACATCCATCAATGTGATAAATTCAGTTTATAAATGACCATTAGGACAAAGTGCTATGATGTTGGATCTTATTTCTTACCACCCACAAACAATGAAACGAATATTGAAAGAGCACAAATCAAAACTTCACAACACACTAAAGGAAATAAAACAGATCAACATTTTATTTCAACTCGACCATAATCTCACAAATTATTGACTTTTTCAAAACACACGAAAATGCAAATGTCCACTTACAATCGTCTGAATTCACAAAGCCGGTTCAAATTCAACCATATATATATTTTTTTTAAACTCTGAACCTCCTCCATTAGCATTTAGAAATGTTCAATGTTTGAGTCCACCCAGAAGCTGTCAGGATCAGTAATAATATTAAACAAGTCATGTCACATTAATGTATACAAGGTACTCCAAACAAATGAACTAATGTTTGTAAAATCAAACCGGTTGTTTCATTAGAATAAAAAAAAAAAAAAGAAAAAAAAAAAAGGTTTCACAGCTACAAACGTTTGGAGGACTGTAGAGCTGTAACGACTGCAAATCAACAAGTATAGACACAAAAGAGTGGCGAGGAAAAATATTCACACGCGGTTAAAGTTTTCCACACTTCAGTGATCCTTTTTTTTTTTTTTTTTTTAATTGAAAACCATCAATTTCCCTTCACTTCAATCATGCGGCACGTTTTGTTGATCTATTAAAACAAAATTCCAATAAAATACATTTGCATTACAACTTTAATGATGTGGGAAGTGTGGAAAACTTCAAGGGGGATTAATACTTTTTCAATCCACTGTCAATGTGGAGGAGGAAACCTTCTCGTCAGATACATATTTTTTTTTACCCCATCTTTTTGAGGAATGCAGTTATTTAAAAACGAAGGAGCTGATCAGTGCAGGATGAAGTCAATCGAAGTCGTGGATGGTACATTCCAAACTTTGGCAATTAAGGCAAAAAACAAACAATGAGGCCACGATGAGCTGCGAAATGGCATCGAGGAAATCACAGCATCATTTAGACTTTTTTTTTTTTGTTACTCTTCAAAAGCTGCGGACACTTCCTCACAGAAGACAGTATGCAAATAAGAAGAATCGGACACGACGACAGCTACACATTAGGGCCATACCGAACGAGAGGCACAAACAGGAAGTGTTTTTTAAAATTTGCATTAAGAATATAGACAATAGTTTAAAAATAACTAATAAAAATCAAATCAGAAATTGAAGAATATAGTAACCTTGTATTACAGCTTCACCCTTAAAATGCAGACATCTTCCTCTGGCCCTAATATGCCAACATAGGCAAGACAAGAAATGACTTAATCTCAATGACAGGAAAAAAAAAAAACAAAGGGGTTTATTTTCTTTATTTTGATGTAAGGGAAAGCAAAAACCATTAAAAACCAGTCTTGGGAAACATTCCACAGACAAAAAATAAAAGAAGTTAGCAATCATGCGGCAAGACACTGAGTCCCAAACCTACTATAACTGATGTTTATGGAGATTTCAGAGGAATGAAAACAAAAGGTGAATGGATTTAAAATCAAAATCAATCTAATTACATGAACCTTTTTTAACAGATGAAAAAAAAAAAAGAAAAAAAAAAGAAAAAAAAAAGAATAGCTGAATACGAAACTGCGTTGACATACATTTCCTAACAGTCTAACATTTCTCTGGGATTTCCTCCCACTTGAGAAACTTCCCAGCAACCGTTTTACTGAAAACTAAACTAACAAACACTACAGCCGCGAGGCACAATGAAAACACAACGGTCACTCTATCATAGCCACCTCCATGTCATTAGTACTTCCATTACTCAGATGACAAAAAACAAATGCATTTTAAGAAAAAAAGGAGTAAATCAAGCACAGTGAAAACAAGAAACAGAGTTAGAGAAACAGAGGAGCTACAGAATATCAACTGACAAAATTAAAAACTTTTTTTTTCTTTTCTTTTCCCATTGATGAAAATGTATTCTATGTTTTAAAATGTAATTACTACAGCAATGTGTGTGTGTGTGTGTGTGTGTGTTTTGGTCAGACGGGGACGGCGTCCTGATCGATCACGGAGCCTTCTGTATCGACTTGCGGCTCGGCGGACGCTGTGACGTTCTCCGCCCCCTTCTTCACCGCCTCAGCCTTGTCTGTCGCGGCTTCGCTGGGCGACTCCGAGTGGTTGGGGAGGCTGTCGCCGGGCTGCGTTCCACTTTTGGCTTGCTTTAAAGAGCCCTGAGGACGACCCCTCTTCTTCTGCGGGGCGCCGTCCTCCTTCTTTTTGGGGCGGCCCCTTTTTCTCGGGGGGCCGTCGTAGGGCTGCTGTGGAGCTGCTGGGACACTTTTACGCAAATGAGCGCCTTTTTTGGACTCGGACTTGCGGGGCCGGCCGCGGCTTCGGCGGGGAGCTGACAGAGCGCCCTCTGGAGGGTCGACCCGAGAGTATTTCCTCGGCCTTCCTAGCGGCTTCCACACTTTGGGCTTCTTCCGCTCATCGGGCGACGGCAGGGGATACTTTCTCGGCCTTCCTCTTTTGGCCGGTAGCGGGTGTAAACGCGGTCGCCCGTGCTTCTTCCCTTTTGCGGTCAGCTGAGAGACTTTCCGAAGCCGGTCAGACTTACCGAGCGTCTTATAGGCAGCGGGCTTCTCCTTGGATGAGCCTTTAGGTCGACCTCTTCCTCTCTTGACTGGCTGGGAGTCGTCTGAGGGCTGGAGGGAAATATTTTTTCGTGGCCTCCCCCTTCCACTTCGAGGCGTCTTTGAGATGCCGTTTGAAGCGCTCTGGGACAGCACCACTTTAATCCGCCGCCCTCTCCCTGATCTGGGTGAGTTGGGTACTTGGTCGGCGTCTGCGTCCTCCTTGCTGGCTTCCCGCTCCAGCCGGGGTTTCTTGTTGAGAGAGCCTTTTGGCCGACCTCGTTTGCTCGGTGTTGCGCCTTCTTCCGCACTTTCTGAACTTTCTATTTTGCGCTTGAAGGACCCTTTGGGACGTCCTCTTTTCGGCGTGTCAGTGCCACCGTTGGGTAAGTCAGGAGATTTCTCACCCTCACCCGGACTTTGACTGAGGGACTTTCTAGGCCGGCCCCTTTTCTTAGGAGTCTCCTCAGTCTGGCTTTTTTCACTGATCTGTTTCTTCGACCCTTTGGGCCTGCCTCGACCCAGAGACTTTGGCACCGAATCGTCACTGTTGCCATCCTCCAAACTGTCCTCTTCGGTGTGTTTTGTGGTGGAAAGTTTTGGACGGCCTCTTCCTCTCTTGGCGGGTGAACTATTAGGATCACCTGAGGAAACGTTGATCTCTGAAACACAAACTTTAAGCTTCTTGGAGCCCTGCGGCCTCCCTCTTCCCCGCTTAACGGGTCTGCTGTTAGTCTCGTCTGTAACGGCGTCACCTTCACTGGTCACAGCTTCTCCTTGTTCGGTCTCTGCTAACGCAATCTCTTCCTCCATTTTACCGCCTTGAGCTTGGAGGACTTGGATTTGGAAACACCTGGACATTTAACACAGAAAAGAATTAATCATTAGTTAAATTACTAACCACTGGATTTAAATGATTAATATTCACTTCATAATTTATAATATAATCAGCCTGCTCAATCTGGACTTTCAGTACAACTGTATAGATTTTGTGTCAATGATTAATCATCTTGGCTTTTCTGTTCATCAAATGATCATTTCAGATGTTCTTTGATGCCACAAAGGTGCGCTCCACTTTAATGACAGCTTACTGCCCTAAGCCAGTCTCTGGAGGGACATGTTTGTTTAGCCCCAGTGATGTGGGTCCAGGTTGCTTTGACATAATTCCATGTGAATAAATTGTGTGAAAAGATTTTTGGTACAACTTTCAAAGATTTTATTTAACATTACTATTACTATTGCAACAACACATCATCAGTCGGGTAAAACTAACCTGTCTCACAACGGTCGAAACCCAGCTCATGTTCCCTATTAGTGGGTGAATAATCCAACGCTTGGTGAATTCTGCTTCACAATGATAGGAAGAACCGACACCGAAGGATCAAAAAGCGACGTCGCTATGAACGCTGGGCTGCCACAACCCAGTTATTCCTGTGGTAACTTTTCCGACACCTCCTGCTTAAAACCCAAAAAGCTTACACGTGAAGCAGTGATTCCAGGAAAGCATTTGGAGCACAACTTCCTAATGTCCAAAATTTGTTGTGGCTTTTTTTTTTTTTTTTTTTTCCAAGTCCAAGTGCTGCTGCCGCCTGATTAAAATTGTGCGACCTGGTTAAGATGATACTTTAGTTTGACTTTTGCCATTTTTGTTTCAAAACAAGAAATAAGTGTTTGGCAGCACCCAACCAAGATGAGGGCTGTTTTTTTTTTTTTTAATCCAACTCGCATTTCAAACTTATTTCATTGGTTTTAAAAGTCTTTAATTGTCTTACTCCATGCCAACCTCTAGGTCAGCTGATCGGCTGCTCCTGGTGAAATCAAAGGGGAAGCTCGGAGGGGACACAATGTTTTCAATTACTGGAACAATATGCCTTTACACATCAGACAGGCCTCTTCTTGGCCCACTTTTAATACACGTCTTAATAACTACTTTTACTCACTGGCTTCTGACCCACCATAATTTTAGTTGTTATGCTTTATGCATTATTCTCTTCATCTACAGCACTTTGCTTCAACCGTGGTTGAATGAATGCGCTTTATAAATACAAATGTTATGGTGCCCAACATCAGTTGAAACAGTTCAAATCAAAATACAAGTATTGTACTTTTTTCACGATTTAAGTCAGTGATCTATGGACGCAGTGGTGCCCCCTGCCGGTGTAGCAGGAGGTTTTCAGGGTGGACAGAGGCAGGAGGAAGCTCTAGCTCAGTTTGATGTTTATTTTTTGTCTTTTAAAAATATATCCGGTTCTGTTTCCCAAAAAAAATATGCGAACATTTGTCTTATTTTCTTTTGATTTGATTCCGATGTATAAGGCCCAGACGACAGTATATTTAGATTGATAATGGCTTGTGTTGATTTACATGCACCTTTTTTGTTTTTTTTGCCCCGTCCTCTTGTATTTGTAGGGATGGGACAAGATCGAAATACCGCGAGATCTTGCGAGATCGAATGCCGCGAGATTGAGTACGTTTATATAAAGGCAAAAACTCTTTATTAACTGGAATATTGACGGAATAATACATTACATGGCGCACAGCCATATAAACACGTGCAAAACCCAGAATATGCTCATATTCATATTTAAAAACCCGGTCGAAAGGGACATGAAATACTGTTCTGCGCATGTTCTATCCACAAGGAATCTTGGTCTTTTGAGTACACAAACTACTTGTGATACAGTTTAATTGCTACGACGTAAAGAAAATGTGCGGAAACGATTGTTCAGTTCTTCTCTTTTAATGAAAAAACGGTGCATTGCATCAATGAACATTTTACCACGTCTTGCCGGTGTACCTACACCGGCTCACACTCTTTTTCTAACAACATGCACAGAGAGCCTGTGTAGGTACCATGCGGCGCCCTTCTTCCTCTGTGGTGTCTGTGTAAAATAAGGTTGAACATGCAAACAGCACACCTAGTGGCATGATATCCAATTAAAAAAAAAAAAGAAGCTCCAGCTCCGCTCTGACGGAAGGGGTCGGCACGGCTCCGTCTACTTTCTGGCTCTGGTAATGGCGGGAAAGTGAGCCGAGCTGGGCGTCCCGTCGATAGCCTGCACACTTCTCACCGCTGCCTGTCAAAGTGCGTTTTTAAAATGCAAATCCACAGAACTGAACAGTGGAAACTTCGAGAAAACCACGCAGACACCAAGCGCTCTTAGCTCCAGCGCAACGAAAGAAGTAAACATTATTAAACAATGTCTATGACTGAGGAGCAGATTGTTTTCCAGGACATAGTCACCTTCAGCGAAAAGAGTGGTCAGCGGCGTGAAGCAGATTAAACTGTGCAAACAGCAGAATGTGCGTCTTACCTCAAAAATGCTTCTTGTGCCTGTTTTATCGTATTTTTTTGGATAAAATGTGCACTGCGCAGACGTACCGTGAAGAGAAAGTGCGTGTTTATTGTTGCTGTGATGGTTGTTCAAATTTCACACCGCTTCCGGATGGCCGTGTCCTTCTCCAGTTTCCGGCAGAAACTGCAGCGCAGGACTTCTGTTCCGCTCCCATGATCCCAGAGATTTCACTTCCATTCATAAATTATTTAACAAAGCAATTAGAAGCGCACATAGTCCCTACACGAGGGAAACATAATGCTCATTAACAATATTCACCCATCGAAACAATTACTGAGGAGCACAGCCGCACTTCAATTTCACAAATGTGGAATACAGGAACTCAAAGCTGCTGTTAAGATTATTGCAGTATTAAATCAGAAATGGTAAAGTGGTGGTCTGCGGGCCTCGTGCAGCCTTTTCCCTCACCACTTGCAGCCCAGGAGACGATTCAGAAAAATGAATAAATCATAGGTTTTACAGACGATGGAGGGAAGGTTATTTAACAACGTCTAAATCTATTCTAAACATTTACACTTAAATCAATACGTCCATCTGATGAAAAATATGGGATAATACTACACTTTTTGTGGCGTTTTAGAGAGAGCACAAATAAGTGAAATCCGTGGAAGACGGGGTGCTTTAAAAGCAGGATTTTATATTTATTTTGTTTTGTTTTACCATTAATTCTTGAGAAGAAAGAATCCATAGGGCTTTATAATGTGCAATACATCTATTCTATTCATCACAGGGCAAACAGAGAGAGAACATTCACACCTTAAGGGAAATTTAGTGTCACCAATACACATGCTTGTTTTTGGACTGTGAGAGGAACACATGGGGAGATCATGCCAACTGCAGAAAGGCACTATGCTGAGATCAAACATTGATGTAAAAAACAGTTTCAGAGTAAAATATGAATGACTTCATTAAAACATGATTTTTCATCAGTGAGTTTGTTGAAAATGTATTTAACACTAATGTGCTTTAAACCCATCCTCACACACTTTAAGAACCCCTGATTCAGAGTTGTTTCTACAGTTTTTTGTTTTTTTTTAATATCCTACAGGTAGAATTTCTTCATCACCTTTGGCTGTCTGGTAGTGAGAGCAACCTTTTTTAATGTCCCAGTGATCAGTGTTGCTCGCTGATTGTATGAATGACTGTAAATATAATAATAACAGAGAATATCTGCCTTCTCCATGTACATGTTAATTCACTTCATTTATTTGGCAAACTTTCTCAACCTTTAGAATCTGAAAGGCTCTTTCAGAATCAGCCTCACTGACTTGTGACAACAATCCCAAATACAAATACAGTCACTGGGAACAACAACTGACGGACCTTCAACTGCAGGTTGGAGTCCGCATTTTCCCCTTCAGAGCTGCAGTGACTCTGTGTGGCAGTAACTCCACTCTGCCCTCTATAGACTATTTTGTTCACTGCAGATACCAAGAATGAGACACAAAACATCAAAACATTCATTTCACAGCAGGAACTGATGAATACAATGAGCCATCGTCAAGGAAATATATGTGATCATCCTCAGTGTAAAATAAAAATTATAAAATTATACAATTCTCCAAGCATTTCAACATCCATTATTCAATTAATCTTCCGAACAACTAATTTGTTCAGTTATTACTGATTACATAAACATTCTGAGGCCTAACATTTGTTACATCCTCTCACGAAATAATAAGAGAATAATTATATCACATATTTCTACCATAAAACTCACTTCTAAACCTGTTTTGAGTGAGTGTCATGGGTTTCTTTCATGAATACCAAATGATTACATTGAATTTAAACTATAAAGCAGTTTCTCCATGTCCGGACATATGATGTAAATCGGTGTTGCTGTTACAGATTGGTAAATCAGCATTACCCTTTTTTCACTGTGACGGATGAAGAGGTAAACATATAGGAGTTGTGGGTGTTCCATGAGGTTGTCATTTTAATATGTGAGATTGTGTATATGCAAAAGATTGAAGAATATTGAATGCAATTCAAGAATGTAAAATGACACACCACACATAATTTAAATGAATGAAATTTTATCTCATGCGCTCAAACATTGATTTTCACCATGATCAGATAGAAAAAGACACAATGAAGACATGCTCTTATGAGTGATCAGGAGTGTATTTAATTTGCAACAGAATTACAAAAAAGTACATGAACAATGTCCGTCACTGTGAGAACAAGGAAGCCTGTGGCTCAAAGTCTACGCTCAATTTTATTTGTTGTCATAATGTCAACGATTAACAACACTTGGGACACTTTTACGCAAATGAGCACCTTTTTTGGACTCTCACTTGCGGGTCAGACTGCAACTTTGGCGAGGAGCTGATGGAGCGCCATCCACAGAGTCAACCCGAGGATATTTCCTCGGCCTTCCGAGTGGCTTCTTCTGCTCATTGGGCGATGGCAGAGGATACGTCCCCGGCCTTCCAGTTTTCAGCCTCTCAGTGCCACAGTTGAGTAAGTCAGGAGTTTTGGACGGCCTCTTCCTCCCGGGGCAGGTGAACCAATTGGGATCACCTGAGGCTGGGATCACTTGATGCCGCAAAGGTTTGCTCTACTTTAATGAGTTTGCTGTCCTAAATGGCATGTTTTTTGTTTTTTGTTTTTTTTTGTGTGTGCCCAAGTTCTGCTGCCTGTGTAAAGTTTAACAATCTGGTTAAGATGAGACTGCAGTTCTGTCTGCATCTGTCTATGGGTGCATTCATCATAAAATATTGATATTTTACTGGAGCAAATACGAGACAAAAAACATAACTCTCATTGTCATTCTCATTCACTCGTTCACTCTTCACGGACTGCCTCTGAATTTCAGACTTTGTTTTATCTGTTTTTAAAGCCTTTAATGGTCTTGCTCCATGCGACCTCTCAGGTCAGCTGATCGGCTGCTCCTGGTGAAATCAAAAGGGAAGCTCGGAGGGGACACAAGGCTTTCAATCACTGGAACAATCTGCCTTTAAACATCAGACAGTCCACTTTTGTCCACTTTTAATACACATCTTAATAACTACTTTTACTCACTGGCTTCTGACCCACCATGCTGTTAGTTGTTGTGCTTTATGCATTATTCTCTTCATCTACAGCACTTTGCTTCAACCATGGTTGTGTGAATGTACTTTATAATTACAAATGCCATGGTGTCACCACCAGTTTAAACAGTTCAAATTAAAAACTACTGACGCAGTGGCGCCCCCTACCGGTGTAGAAGGAGGTTTTCAGGGTGGACAGAGGCAGGAGGAAGCTGCAGCTCAGTTTGATGTTTGTTTATGTCTTTTAAAAAGATGTCTGGTACTGTGTCCAAAAAGATTATGTTATTATTGCTCAGACGTACTGTGAAGAGAAAGCGCGCGTTTATTGTTGCTGTGATGGCTGTTCAAATTTCACACTGCTTCCGGATGGCCGTGTCCTTCTCCAACTTCCAGCAGACACTACAGGACTTCTGTTCCACTCCCTTGATCCCAGAGATTTCACAAAATTCAGAAAGTGCTCCCAACACATAGATGATAAAAGAACTGAATTTATTGCTGTGAACGAAGACAACGGTATACAAATTAGTTGATGAATACAAAATAAAAAAAGATCCATGTGAGGGAGCAGACCACTCTCTCGCTGCAGCAACACATTCCCAGTCATTAGTTTGATTTTGGTGTGAATAAGCTGGCTTAAAGCACAGAAACAGTCTTATCGCGACCTTTTACTCGCTAATAGAGCTCAGAGTGGAACTGCGATATAATATTAACAGTCAACAGAGCCGAGCTCAGCCTTCGGCTCCTTCTGTGTGGAGCTGCCTTGTTCTTTTCCTGCGTGGGTTTTTCTCCCCAGTACTTTCAGCTTCTTCCCACCGTCTATAGACATGCTTGTTAGATTAATTGGTGACTCTAAATTGCTGGTAGGTGAGGGTGATTGTGTGCCTCTTTGTGTTCACCCTGCGACGAGCTGCGGACCTGTCTGAGCTGCACCCTGCTCTTTTCCCCAGTGTCAGCTCGGATCGGCTCCAACTCAGCGACCCCAACCGTCCAAATTTTGTATTTTACTAAAGAAACTGAGGCACTGTGTCTACTTATAAAGCTTCACTTTACACATGCACTTTTACTGTCACTCTGCTTCCCCTGACAGTGATGGAAATGAGTGAAGTCAGGTCAGATTTTGCTCTGCTTGCCTCTTCTGTTTGAAGTTAGTCAACCTAAGCAGACTAACTTCAGAAGAAACGCAATCTATCCACAAAAAACACAGAGCTAATTATTATTTCTAAAGGGTGTGACTGATTGATAGAAGAAACACATCATTGATTGCGTGCAGATGGGCCTGTCAGAGCACTGACTTTGATTAAAAAACAAACCGTCTTGGATATGCACGAATGGAAGCAGTGCTACAGTATCACATTATGTGGCTGTTATTTTTATGTTTGCTGAGCCTGTTAAAGATTGATCCTGGGAAGAAAAAAAAGCATTTAGGATGAAAGAGAAGAAAAATAAATAGTGAGTAGCACATAAGGGAGAAAAGGGTTTTTGGCTTACAGGGGCAGCACAAGGCGAGGGCAACGGGATGAGGTCAACGTCAAAAGGAAAATCGCACAAAGGCGGCGAGGAAAAACAAACATGCAAATGTCTTCGGAGTGTGTGAGGAGACGGAGAGACGATGGCAGTTCAAACGAGGGAAGGAGAGGCTGAGAGAAAATGACAGACATGGCCGGAGGAAAGGAAAGGAGCGTTTGAGAAAGACAACCCCCGAGAGACTGCTCGCTGAACCCGCTGCCCCGTCTCCCCCACCCCCACCCCCCCCCCCCCCCCCCCTCCACCCCCCCGGCCTGTGTGCTTTGCCATGGTTACCAGACAGGGCTCCCAATGCAGCCAGTTAATGTGTTTTTCAGCGGCGGGAGCGAGCTGGGTACTAATGTGTCTCGGTCTGTCTCCCGCACAATCAATGTCAACTGTCCTGGGATGCACAAACACACGGCGGGCCGCGAGCCAGGGAACACCGAGCCACCCTGGCCGAGTGTCAGCACCGCCGGAGGCTGCGAGAGGAGCACGTCACTTCCATTTATCCACCTGAAGAAGTTTTACTCCTGTTCTCGGCGGGAGCCCCGTGTCGCGCGTCCATCTTTACGCCGCGATGAAACCTTTACCTCCCGTTGGATTCCTCGGTGGGCGAGCTTCGCGAGTCCCGGGCTGTGTCAAATCAGGGCCGGCACAAAACCACAAAGGCCAAATTCGAGTCAAGTCAAACGGACATATTTTATTCGGTCAGCCGTTACACACACCTGGAGCATGATGCAGAGAATCTATACATAAAAAAATCTGAAAATGTGGGTTTACAGCAATGCTTAATAAGCGCGAAGCAGGAAAATATTGAATAATCTTTTTTTTTTTTAATGCAAAGCAGCAAAATCTGAGCTGGAGGACAGTAAGCACAGAATCATCAAATTTAACATAATCAATGAAAATTCTTAATAAAATTTCCCCAGACAAACCCTCCATGCACCTGCGGGCTTTGAAATGTCTGCATGTGATCCCGAGCTGTTGTATAAGAGTTCTCTGCAGGTCTTCAGTGTCACTGTCAGTCTCTGGAAACACGTTTAAAAAAATCCCTCGTGACTCATGAATCGGGGTCATGAACCTTGGCTGTCTTTTTTTTTTTTGTATTGAAACATGAATGTATTCAGACCACAAAGACGGCCAGAATGTTCTGCCCCCTCAAAAAAAAAAAAAAAAAAAAACTCAAAATCTTCTCTGTCTTTCTGCGACGACTGGAAAAAGTTTCTCTGCAGACCAAACGTCTCCTCCTGTGACCGTCCTGCAGATTCACGGTGTGTCGTCATGTTTTGGTCACAGTGTGTGTGTGTGTTCGTGTTTCACTGTTCTCCAGAGGTTTGTGCGTGCGGCTTTGTTCCCAAGGACCTCACCTGTGACCTTTCATATCATCACAGGTTAAGGGTCTCAGGGACAATGGAGCACACCGGGGGGAGCGTTTGATTCTCATCTGTTTAGAAGGCGGTGCGTTCAGGTTAAAACACTAACATAGAGTCCTGGTTGTCACTGCAATCTGAGGAATTTCTGCCAGACTCACGATGCATCACACTCCATACCATCAGAAGAAGTATCAGTGTTTTTCATGCTGCTCAGATTCAGCGTTGTGGGAACACCCTGAACATTAAAATCATTTCAAAACGTCTCGATACATCGCGTTAGTCTTACATTATGAGAAAATACGCTCTAAAAAATAGAGACAATTGCAACATCACTTGTAATGATTACCATTGTTTCTTATCGACGGCGACGGAGTCCGACATGAAATATACGGTTTGGTCACGCCTGCAGAAACCGGGCTGGATCACATCCTGTGAACACAGAGAAAGATTGAGTTAGAGCACGCAGTTCAATATATGAAGATAAGTTGTTGCTTTTCGTTGACTGTCTCCCTCCTCCTGACATAGCCAGCGCCTGCAACTGAGTGCAGGTCTGTGCTGCAAGACTGTGAGACAACATGCCCCCTGCTGGCAGACAGGCGGACAAAGCATCCGGAGACACACTCGCATGCACAAAGACAAATCCTGACACGGAACGCAGAGACCGGGACTTGCAGAACGGATGAAGTTGCAGACACAAAGCCGGTGTGAGCGTTCAGCTCCGACGCAGCCCTGCATTAGAGCGCACGCACACGGCTGACTGTTGGCTTGTGCAATGTGCACATGCATGTAACGTCCGCGGACAGCTGTGCCCGGAGCCCCAGACAACACTGTCGTCTTATATTTCCTACAGGCCTTGTGATCTCACAGGATTATGCAATCGCTCCCCCATGACAAAGATGCTCAGCCTTGAGGGAGTAACGCTGATTTACTCTTCCCCAGACAAAATAAATGTCACACAAAGCCTGACACTGCAGATACCACATGAAGAATATGATCCGGGACTTCAAACAACCGCTCCGTTCTCTATCAGACACGGAATCTGTCCCACATGACAGCTTCACCGTCTGCCGGCCATCCAGAACACGTCCCGAACCCGCAAAATCTGCGTGTGGCCACATGCAGGCGAAACACGCGACACAACATGTAGCGATGTTGCCGTGTGAGAATTTACACTGCCTCTCTGTTTCCTCTTTGTCTCTGTGCTTTGAGATTTCTCCTCTGCCCCAGTTTTATGAGCTCCTCTGTTGCTCTCTGAAGCACCGGAGACAAAGAGCGGAGGATGTGAACCGCAGGCTGGAGGGAAGAGAAAGTGAAATTTTCTCAATAATCTCTTTCGGAGAGAACGAACATGAGGACGGACACGGATGAAGGAAGATGGCGGGTGGTCAGGAGAACCGCTCGTCTCGACTTGTTAGACGGCCCGTTCAAGTCATTCTCAACTCACCATTTGCCTGGTTTTCCTCACAACCACACACACACACACACACACACACTTGGTCCATGTGCACATGCAAACAAGTGCATGTACGTAAAGCAGGTGCACACAGACACACACACACACACACACACACACACAGTGTGGCAAGATCACACTCTGACGATGTGTTATTGATCCATTTTCCCTCTGAGAGAAAAGAAAAAACAATTAATCCGGCGGAAAAGAAAACACGGCTCGATCAAACCTATCCTGCCCCATCGTCACAGTCTTCCTCTTTCTGTGAGCGTGGTACGAGCGGCGGCGAACTGAAAACAGCTATTCCCCTCTCGCTACCCCTCCATCTCTTGCTCTCCTCTTTTTGTCTCTCCTCTCCGTCTATCCCTCGCTCCGGCGCTGTCCCTGGCTCTGTTTTCTGCCCGTTTCCCTCTGCCAAGTCACATCACTAATTCTCCAGGCGATTAGAGTCCGAACAGGCAATGTCTATGAGGCAGGTACGCCACACACACACTCACACACACACACGCACAACTGCATTGATTCCATTATCTAGTGCAGCACCAACACCTCCCCACTTCCACCAACAGTGCTGTGACCCCCTCCTTTCATAAATCTGTGTCACCTACATACATTGCACACACACACACACACACACACACACACACTTATGCAAGCATGCAGTATCTCCAGCCATCGTTCTTTCTTTTCTTGCTTGAACACTCACTATCACTCTGTCCCCGCCTCCCCTCGTCTTCATCCTTCCCCCTCTCTCCTGCACTCTCTAACCCCCTCAGATTTTTTTTTTTTTCGAGGCGTGACGTCCCGTCTCGCCTGAAAAAATAAGTCTACGTTCACATGATGCCATGTGCCTCGACGTGGGTGTCTATTACGCCGTGTGAATGTGTGTGAATGTGTGTGTGTGTGTGTGTGTGTGTGTGTGTGTGTTTGAACTTCATGCATCTGGAGGATTGCGAGCGAGAGGGGGAGGGAGGGGCAACGTGTGTGAGGTGTGTGCTCACATTGGTCCTCGTGCGCCGCTGTGCACACGTGCATCTGTATGAGGGCGAGTGTGTGTGTGTGTGTGTGTGTGAAGGCAGGGAGCGGAGGGGAGGCTGCAGACGGAGGCTGTGGATTTTACACAGCGTGAGGATCAAAGCCACAGCGAGCCCAGAGGTGATTAACCTCCCAGCCGCTCTGACCACAACACGGCTGCTCTCCTTCCATATTTCATTAACAGTCCGCACCATTCAGCCTCAATCCAGCTGCCTCTCGTCGCACAAAATCCCCACCAAGGATGTCAAAAAAACTGTGACGTAATGCAGGCAAACTTTGACTGAAAATCTTCTCCATCAACTTCTATCATGGAAGGAAAAGCTGCTGCTGAAAACACATCTTATAAGTTTTATTCATCTTCAAGTAGAAAAACAAACAAAAAAAACCATGTGGCACATAAGATAGAGGTGAAACAATTCAGCTGTATGAATGATAAATAACTGTATGAGCATTAAAGGTGGGAAACAAACGCGGGACCCGGCCACGTTAGATAAATAGCGGCGTGGCAAACGGCTCCATTGTGACGGGAGAATTTCCTCTTGAGTTGGAACATGCCTGGAAGTCTTTTCTTTGTGTGCGCGCAGAAAAGAGCAGTGCTCGGCAGAGATTGCTGATATGTGCTCTTTTTTCCCTTCCTCGCCGGAGCACTGCAACGCAATGCGGATACTGGGTGTCTGAGCCACTAGCCAGACACACTGGGGGACAGAGGAGGAGGAGGAGGAGGAGGAGGAGGGCGGGGGTGGGGGTGGGGTGGGGTGGGGAGTGGGGGTGGGGGGGAGTAGGCGGAGGCAGTAAGCAAGTTCACATACATCCTCCCGCTTTCAGGACACGCTGATACCAACGTCTGGGCACACTGTGATTATTTGCCATGGCTACAGAGAGCGGCGCCGCTCGCTCCTCACTTTGGAAAGATTTTTATGTCAACTGAATAAAGACGCGCTGAAAATAGCAGACGTCGCTGTGTGCCTGTTTAAAATAAAGTAGATGAAAAAAAAAAAAAAAACCACTTTAAAATAAATATCCAATCTGTGAATGCCACATTAGTGTGAAATAAAAGCGAAGGTTGAGGTGTTCAGGATGACGATGGACAGAGACTCGATGCAACGATACGAGCGGAGCAAAAAAAAAAAAAAAAAACAACACCGAATTTCTCTGTGACCCTGATTTTGAGACGTGTCCTCACACTCCAGCACAACGCCGTCTGAAGACAGATTCTGTGCACGGCATGCCAAGAAAGCACGGAAACAAACCACTATTGATAGCTGGCTCTACACCCTGTTAGACTGCACCAAATAACAAATCAAAGAGCACTGCAGAGCAAGGTGGGCATATCGATGTGCGGATTAGCTGGACCTCCACAGAAAAACACGGTCCGTCTCTCACATGTATTGCATTTTCAGTCAGCGCAGCGAAGCCGTTTCGTAGCTTGTCGTCGTGTGATTATAAGAGAAAAAGTAGTTGTGGTTATTTTAGCGAACAGATGTGATTTGAATGGCAGGGTGCTGTCAGAGCAGCTTCATTAAGCAATTCAGACAAATCTCAGTTCAGAGGGCCTTTGATTCCAAATCAAAAAAATACAAATATTTTCAGTGCGAAAAAACGATGGACTGCTGAACATAATTCAAAATGCTGTATAATTCATCTGCTGCCTGCCACCTTTTCTCCCTTTGTTCTGTTGAAATCTCACAGGTGAACAGCAGAGGCTCAGCTGGAAATTCTCCCTCAAACTTTCGGTCCTTTTTCTTCATACTCACCACATCAGAGGACGTCCGGGCCGACGGCGTTCACACGAAGTCTGCGCGACTCCGCAGGGAAAGCTAGAAGGTTGTACAGTTATCTCCAGGCTGTTTATTATGCGAAACCATACAACCAACTACCTCACACTGCAGAGCGCCGGAGCCGGGTCAGAGCTGGAGTCTTTTCTTCTTCGTCCAGGCACAACCTGTCTGCCTGTCTGTCTGTCTGTCTGTCCGTCCTGCTTCATTCAGGATCTCATCATTTCATCACAGGTTTTACACCCTCCCTGTTTGCCTGCACTTTCCCCCGATAACATGCTCCAAAGTATCTCCATCAGAGAATACAAACCGCAGCTTTTCTATACGATCCAATTTTCCCACTGTGATTTGAAATAAAGCATTTTTGTGGCCATGTCTCCCTCTTGTGGGTAGACACAGAACACCGACGCCCCCCTCCCCCCACCAGAGGCCAACGCAGACCTTCACTGTCTCCGAATACAAAGACAAGCACTTAACCTGCAGTTGCTCACTGTAGGCGTCTGCCTGACCTACTTCTGCAAGTGGAGCTGCTGGAATCTTCCGTTATCCTCAAAGATTCGATTCAGCAGTGCTGAGCACTCGTTTTCTGCTTCTCAGAGGTTAAAGTCTGACGCTTCCTCTATGGCTGGCTGTGTTTGACAGAGCCGGCAGTTAAACTGCGCTCCTGCCATCGTCCCAGAAGACAATCATGAGATATGACCTCTGCAGCTGTAACAAGGAACACCAGCTCTTTGTCTGCTCGTCTCTGGTTTATTCTGCGTACGGCCGCAGTTCGTCCAGCGCATGCAGGCGTACGAACAATTAACTAACGTCGAGTGTCTTGAAAAAGACATTAACCTGTCTGAGATCTTATAAATATATCAAATTTACCATCATATGAGACAAAGAAAAGCAGCAGCCAGCTTATGTTGTGATTGAAATTACCTCACTATTGAGACCTGAACTACTGTTGTTCGTTTGAAAGACGACATTTTGAGTGCTTGAAAACAGCTTCCATGGAGGACTGTTCTGGAAAACTAAGAAATGGCAAACTGGCATATGAGTTAAAAATCTTCTTTTTTTTTTCCAGGTACATTTACAAAAGAGATGTGCATGACGAGTCGGCAAAAAGACTGAACGTAATTAGGCAGCGGTCCAAATATAGCGTTTTCTACATGTCAAAGCTGTTGAAGAGTCAAGCAGCAGCTCCTCAGACAGCAGCAACCCTCCACAACACGACAAAACAGCACAACGCAAAGATCTGTGGTCCAAACAATAAAAACAAGGCAGCGTGTCAGAAAAAAAAAACTTGAAACGGTTTACCTGGATTAGCTCTCATCCTGCCTGGTCACAGATCTGACCTCCAGAGTACCGAGAGCCTCGTGTTTCAGCTACATATAAAATCTGATGAAAAGCTTCAAAGGGGCTCTAAACACATTAATATTTTCATGGAAAATTTTAAAAAAACAAGTGAAAATCATGTTATTTTAGTATGCTCACGCTTCTGCTGGAATCGCTCGGTTCTTTCTGATATTTGTTTTACTGACTCTAAATCATTCACAGAACTGGTGCTGGAATTAAAGCTATTGACATCTTCCCATGGTTAAAGTTTTGTGCGCTGCATGTTGAGTTTCCTTCTGAAGATGTTTT
This sequence comes from Salarias fasciatus, assembly GCF_902148845.1. Taxonomy (NCBI): domain Eukaryota; kingdom Metazoa; phylum Chordata; class Actinopteri; order Blenniiformes; family Blenniidae; genus Salarias; species Salarias fasciatus. The sequence continues at coordinate 7,155,491 of NC_043765.1, read as the reverse complement.
CTTTCCCCACGCTGCCTCAGTTAGAATATATTTTGCATGATTCATCCCAATATAACATGAAGCAATATATTTCCTTCCTGTTTGCACACTGAGTGCACATCATTGTGCATTTCTGCTTGTAATTTCTCATGAAGCGATATTATCACCTTGCTGTGGAAAAAAAAATGCAATAAAAATCCACTTTTCTGGCCTATCCTTCAAACGACGCGTCTCACACGCCCGTTCTGACTGCAGCCCTGAAAAGAAGGTGTCGCTAAATCTTTGTGATTTTCTACAAAAAAAAAAAAAAAAAAGAAAAAAAAAAGTGCGACCTTGTGGCCTGGAGCATCGAGTTGTGAAAGTTGGCAGGTTTGAAAATTGGTGTCTCCTTTTCATTCACTGTTTTTGTGAATACGACTGAGCGCAATCAATTCAAGGAGAGGCTTGCTGAGAGTGTGCTTCATTATCCGCATGTGTGTCATTACCGGAGCGCTGCTCTGAGACTGCAGGCATTTCGCTCCGTCGCCGAGGTCGGGGCGGGTTGTGTCAAACTCATTTTCGTGCATCGGCCGCACACAGACCAATTTGATCTCGGTTGGGCCCGGCAAGCTGAAAATTTCTGAAGAAAAGAGGAGAAATCTGAAATAATAATACCTTTCATTTGAATCATTAAAAGCTTTTCTGCCACAGAACTTTTCTTCGGCATAATATTGACCAAAAAAGACTGGTGCTCCTTAAATAAAAGAGGGAGGCGGGGGGCTCATCCTCCCACACTATGACATAAACGTACTTTCTGTGTGTTCCTCAAAAGGCGAGGCTGAACTTGTGACAGTGGATTAGCGTGGAGTGTTACCTAATACCGTTGCGGCGGTGATGAAGAACACGTTGCTGGCTCCAGGCCTTTAAATTAACAAGGGCAAACCGTGTGACAGATGCTAAGCCCCCTACAGAGCTAAGTAATGCTGCAGAGGTCAGTAACGGTGCCGAGTCTGCCCTCTAGAAATGACCATTCCTCCTCGCGGCGGCACACAGACCCGATGTGAGCGAGCGCACGAGCGTGCATACACTTCTACACCGATCTTCTAAACACTGTGCAGTTCCTGCTCAGTAGTACTTGCATTTCGTTCTCCCTCATCAGAATCTCAGGATGGTGTCAGACACTGCTGCACATTAAAACGACATGAGCCGATTTGTGCTGTTTAATAAGCCACAATCAGAGTGATGCAGAAATTGGTGCATTGTGGAACAGTTTTCAATGCAGCAAATAGGATCTAATGGGTGAGTAATTGGATGACAATTTGGTGTAACAGCACTATCCAGTCAATCTCCTTCATTATACTCCATAAATAATGGGGCACACCCACACATTCGACATCTAGCCGAGGTGATCTCCTGCAAAAGCTGCAAATTGGCTGTTGTTAGCAGTCAATGGCTGTGTTTTGACACCGCTCCTGTGTGCCTCAAGGACTCATTGATTACTTGATAGCTGTTGCACAGCTGAGTTGCTAGGCCTTCTATTCAGCGTGGTCAATGCACCAAAGGTGCAACCGTGGATGTAGGAGTCTGAAGACGAGCCGACAAGTGGTATATCGCCGAGTCCTCCAAAGGTAACTCACTCTATTGCCTGCTACAGCCGCTGCTGCAAGCCAATGAGCGTGGGCCACACAGGTAGAAGAGTGTTTAGGATCATGTGTGTCTGCGATGGGCCTCGTCCAATTTCATTAACTAAGGATTCAACATCAAGTGACTAATAAAAGAGAAAAAGAGCCAACTAAGTATTAACTTCAAAAGCTGTGGCTCTGGCCCTGTTTTGGCAACACCATATGCTTAATAGAGACATTGATTGTGTGCGTTTCTTTTTTTCCTTTCTTTTTACTGGCCAGCTTCCAGATACAAACCCATTCACCTCGCCTCTCTCCACTGCCCTCTGCCATTCTAAAAGCCCACCCTCCGCCCACCCTTCACTTTCTTTCTTTGGCCGTCCTCCCGCCTCTCTAAGTGCCTCTTATTTGTCCTTCATCGCTGAACATTTCATGCCTCAAAATCATTAACAACTTTTTCTTTTTTGCACCCCCCCCCTCGCCCCGAGACAATCTCTTCGTTCACATCAACTAAGGTCTCCCCCCTTTTTCCATCCCCTTGATTGTACTCCTCCCCTTTTTTTAAACCTTTCTCACCATCTCATTGGCAGTCGGATCACGCGAGCATGCGGCATGGTTGTGCCAATGCCAGCTCTTTGCCAATCTGCCTGGGCGTGTTTGTGTGCCAGAGGAATCTGCCCCTGCACCGCAGAGCACGGCTCGTTTGTAAGACCAAACTCTGGTTGGTGTTGAGTCAGGTGAAGCCTTGAGAGACGTATAATTCGCCCTCTGGAGGGCGAGAACGCATGAATCACACCGGACCAAAGCGCCAAGCTGAGTAAGCCACACCTGAAATCACCACAACTGCATTTTGGCTCTGCTGAATATCCAAACGGAAAGACCAGAGACCAACTTTTAATTCAAATGTGTGGCATCATTTGTGCTGCACAAAGGCTTGTGGCCAGAGCCTTCATTAAGTACTCAGCATGAACCGTTGTTTCAGTGTTTTGATCACTTGTGCCAAACTCTTCAAAGATTCGGAGAACATAACCTTTTGGCAAAATTGCAGGGAAATCCTGCTGAACTGACAGGTAAATACCACTGTAACTGCAAAATACAGCCTATGCAGCAGCAGAATACTGGTTATATAAATAGTGGTTAAATAAACTACTTCTGCGCCTGAAACACTCAGTGAGCCAGACACAACTGCAGCACTTGGACGACCAGTGGTCTAATTTCATCAGGAAGTTCTGCAGTCACAGACATTTGTTCTCATCAGTTCGATGCAAAACGTGAATTTCTGGCAACAGAAAATGCTTTTATTTGCTTTGTCCAAAAAGTTAGCCAATGCTAGTTTTGCATATTTTTTCAAAATTTTGTATTGTCTCAATTCAAAGTAATTTTTGTAATTACATCCTACGATAGCTCTTTATTTCGCTCTTAGAAATATGAAAAAGGACGTGGATCATCAAACAGCAGGCTGATATTGGCAGCTCGACTGGCTCACCATCTCTCAGGTTTTCAACTAAAGCTAAAACAAGAGACAAGAGCATTACAACATCTTGTTGTTTTCTACATTTTGTTAAAATAGCATGAAGATCTCTTGAAAAATCAGTTTTTACTTCCTGTTCATGCAATGACAACACCACAGATGAGTTGTGAAACAATCACAAATAGAATCTGTTGTTATTATTATGAAAACTTCTAGAATTTTATGATGTCTATATATGATGTTAATCATATATATATATATCACATGAAAGCAATTGAAAGATTTAAATGTAACTGCCCAAAAAGAAAAGTGTATCAAATGAACATAACATTTATCAACAAAAGTCCGGCAGTCAGAAAAGGAAAAACACTGAAGAACTCACAGGATTCCACACAAGAAAACAACCACCAAACACAAGTGAGCGGCTGACTTAGGGAGAGAAAATTAATGAGACGATTACTGAAGCCAAGCCCACATCTGCCTCGCAACAAGCCACTTTGGTCAATTATAAAAAAAAAAAAAAGAAAAGACAAAGACAAAAAGCTTGTTTTGGCTCTGCCATTGACCATGGAACAAAGATTTCAGGTGGCTCTCCGCCACTCGCTGTCTTTGAGAAATGACGCAGAGACACTAAGGCACCACCCAAACACTGTAGGGGCAGAGAGGAGCGAAATCTGCCCAGTGACAGCAAATAAACTGGCAAGCGCCAGCTCAACAGGAATGCAGACAGCGGTTCTCAAACTCAAGGCCAAGGACCACTGCCGGCCCTTTCCATGTGACAGAGGGACGCCGCTGTTTGGCTGGACAGAATTGTTTGTCACTTGGCGCACAGTTGATGGAAGTCACATTAGAAAAAGAAACTATGGCAAGAATCAACGTGAAGAAATGCTAGGACAGTAGACACACAACTAGATGGGTGGACTCAGAAAAATAAGCCTGGCATGGACCTCGGTGGAGCCAACGGACCACACCGGCCATTATTTTCCAAATAAATTTTAAAGGAGAAGCAATTTAGAGACCCGGGAAAAGTCTAATGCTCCTCGTCTGTCCTTCTGAAAAAAAAAAAAAAAAAAAAAAAAGCATTGGGTTTGACCGAGCGGTGAGGACTCAGACCTCTGATCCTCACTGATGCTAATGCAGCTCCGGAGCGACAACACAGCTTGGTGCAGGACCACGATGAGCATCAGCTACTCACAAACCATAAATTATTAGCTCTCTCAAGACAGAATGAGATTCTGTAGTGCAATTTCTCCCAAACCCCCCTTTTCTCTCTCCTAGTACCTTATTTACAAAGGCAGAAAACGTTACCATGGGAACACACTACCAGGCAACCTCAGTGGCTTGGCATGATGCCCAATGGTTGCTAGGGCACTGTTGTCAATGGCTATTGGGGTGTGTGGGCCAGTGTGTGTGTGTGTGTGTGTGTGTGTGTGTGTGTGTGTGTGTGGTTGTGAGGAGGAGAGGAGAGGTACATTTATGTGTGTGTGAGTGTTAACAAAATCACTACAATGCACACAGCAGATTCAAGCATTAAAAAATGTAAACTAACAATTTACTGTTCTGATTATGTAACGGCAGCCTTTATATGCGTCCAGTATGTCATTATCTTAAATAGTATGTGCCACTTTAAATAGTTTTTTTTTTTCTTCCTTTTTGCCTGTTTGACTCTGTAAGTGACAAATGATGCCAGGCAGCTTTTGTGGGTTTATGCACTCATTTATTCCTTTTCAAAATGTGTGTTTGTCAAAGAGAGAGAAAGAAAAGAGGAAGACATTATGTGAGGTCCCATTTGCAATTACGCTGAATAACATACAATGATTGCTCTCCAATTCATCCTTCTTCCAGCAGGTTTCAATGGGTTAGGCCAGCCGGGATTCTTTATAGTGCCGACAATTGAGCAGTTTTGTTTGGGTATACACTGTCAGCTCGAAAAAACTTGTGTTTTATGATGGGAGCGAAAATAAAAGAGACAAGAGGAGAATGAGAGACTGTCAGAGATGAAAAAGAAGCTGAGGCACATGGAAGTGTCGGTGTGTCTGTACATTTGAAGGCCCTGTTCTCCATCACTGCCTCTGATCTATCCAGCTCTTTGCTTTGCTCTCTCGTTTGAGTCTTTGTTGGTATAAGCAGGAAGAAGCAGATGTTGTCAAGGCACTGTACCTCACAACCGGCGCTGCGCCGCGGCTTTTTCCCATGACTCTCTCCTCACTGCGGAGCCTCCGTGGTTGACCGTGGCATTCCTGAAACCAGCAGAGCACCATGCAGATTATTAACATACCACAGGATAGGGAGGGAAACACCAATAAACAAATTGAACCTAGAAGTTTGGGATATGTAAACAGATCAAGTCAGTCAGCCGCACACGGCTTTACATTGCCTCTACATAGTTGACTTGTGACGTCTTAAGTCCAAACCTGAACACATTTATCAAAACACACAACACGGTCAGTAACTCATCATGGATAATGGAAACAGGAAGAGAAATGTGAGGACTGAAGCAGCAGACAGAGTAAAATTCACTAACAAAGAGGGACATAATGGTGAGAATGAATACTCGGTTATCAACAAAGCATGAATGAGAGGGCGGTACAAAAATACACATAGAGTCAAGACGCTTAAGAAAACGGTGATGAATAATACATTAATGACACTGGAAAAGACAATCCAATGTTATAAATTAAGCAGCGGCAAACTTAACTAATGCAATAATTAAAGACACTGCAACACAATGAAAGAAAACACAGCGAGATTTGTGGCTTTTGTGTTGCAGCCATTCACTCCCACATGTATGTACACATCTATGTGATTCTGTGTGTGTTCCAGTCTGACTGCTCTTAAGAAGAGCTTAGGCAGAGTATTGCCCGTGGTGCATCTTATCTAATATTACCAGGAGGAAACACAGTCTCCCCCCCTTCCTTCTCCCCTCCCGGCCCTTTGAACTCAAGCCGCTGCTGGAGATGCAGTCTGACTGAGCACAGCATGTCCTGAAAGGAGGTCAGAGGGCAGGACAAACAGTCTGCTGTCATGGCAACTCGATGCCACCAACCAAAAATTTAGACAAGGACTGGTGGGCCCGCGATAAAACTGGTCAACCTATCACAGCTTGTTGAAGATGGCGAGCTGCCACTGGGACGATTTTTATTGAAAAGAATCCCGCCGAGAGATTAAGACCCACTGATCCCCGTTACATGCAAAGGCCTGATTTATTTTATTTCACCACGAGCGCCAGTGAGGCAGAAAGCAACAGCAACTTTTCTTTTAAAGCTTAGGTCTTGTAAGATAACATGTGCAGCATGAAACAGCAGTCCATTATTGTGGAAGGAAAAAAAAATATTAAGAAAAAAAGCAGACAGCAGTGATGCAAAGATGTAACATTAACCAAATCCTCATGTAAGCATAAATCATCAAACTACCCAAAAAAATCATCTCTTTAAAGACCGACCGTTAATACTCAGTGGGGGGTCCTGTTAGCTCATGTTGAGCTTACGGTTTTAAATATTTTACACCTTTTTTTTTGAGATGTTGACCGGCACAATAATCTAATCTGCTAACATCCATCGCTCTGCCTTTATACTCACTGTTCATTCGGGCCAGGGTCACAGGAACGCGATTTCAAGCCTGAAATGTGTTTAGATGCTAAACAATTCATTACGTCTTTTTTCCCTCACTAATTATAAATTACTGTACCGATCCACAAGTCATTTCCTATTAATGACAATATAAATTTTTATGATCCAAACCGTCTGATTTGTGTGTTAACTGCAGTGTCTGTGGGCCTGAGAGCGATCGGTGAGTGGAAAGATTGAGTCTTCTGAGTCAAATTTAGAGGTTTGGTGAAACTCAAAACAATCTAATTGTTATCTTGTCCTCAAACCACAACAAAAGTCAGAAGTAATTGCTGAGGATTACGAACAAATAGCAGTAAAAGGCAGAGTAGAGAGTCACGCAGTCAAAGTCAATGAGGCTAATGTTTCTTAAATTTAAAAATAATGACAGACATTCACAGACTCTCTGTTGGAAGGCATTCAGAGTGTTGCACTCAAAAGTTCACAGACACAGAAGTAACACTTCTTATTGAAAAATACGGGAGAGAGAAGTAGCGAACATCAGGCCCATGTTGGTGCACAGAAGCAGTAAATGTTAAATTATCAGATTTCATCTCGAATTTTGATGGTTACTTGGAAAACATCCTGAGAGAAAAATTTATTTATGTGCTCTGGCGTGTTGGCAGGAAAACGTGGAATAAAGCCAGAAACATTGTTTAAATATACTCCGCTCGCATGTTGATAAAGCTATTTCTGTACAAGTGTGATCTTTGTTTTGGTTTTTCGTTTGTTTTAATCGGGTAGTGTTTCACGCAAGTATTTAAAAAGATATCTGCTATGAATCGAGTTTGGAAAAACCTATAAAAGTAAACAGTGCAGCTTTTAACCTTGATTTATGTAATTTGATTATTTTATTGTAAAGACTCTAAATGCTTTTCAAGCGAAATACAATTGCTGCCACTAATGTCACCTTGGCTCATCTGCCTCTCTGCACAATTACCACCCAAATTAATTCATTTCATTTGTTGCGGGAATAATTCCGAGTACAAATCAGCCAATCTGAGAAATGAACTGCGGCTGTAATTGTGTCGCCTGCCAGTGGCCGCCACACACTGCCTATGTTTTCATCTCACTGCTGAAGTGTTGGATCAATACAGAATCCAGGTTGCTCTGTATGTCATTAGCTTGCTGGGTGCTCGAGCCCAGACCTCTCCAAGCCGTCGCGTTCTTCAGCCTCTGAAATCTCCAAGATGGAGAGTGTGTGACTGCAGGTGCGTCAGTCTGTCGGCATGTGTCCACATTAACCTTCAAAGCAGCCAACGTCTAACGGCCTTGTAAACTAACGTTTTTTTTTCCCTCTTCTTTTTCAAAAGTCATTCATTCTTTGGATATGCGTGCACGTGCGAGACTTGTGCGAGACGCGCATGTGCTGCATCTGCAGGCCTTTGTGTGCACGGTGTGTGTCCTTGTGTTTGCTCAATGCGGCAGAGGGTGGAGTGGCAGATCAATAGGAAACAAATGAATTCAGATCAATATTAAGCCAGGGAGTGAAGGAGAGAGAGAAGGAGAGATTGAAAGCGAGTGAGTGGGGTGATGCACCACAGCGGCGGCGGCGGCGGCGAAGGAGGAGGAGGAGGAGGAGGTGGAGGAGGCGGAGGGGTGTTGCTGGGTCGGACGGGTGATGTGTTACCAGCAGCACAGCGACTAACTGCACACTTGGGAAAGACCACTCATTTCTGCAGCCAAAACCTCAGCGCTTTCAGGTCACTGTCGGTTAAAATGGATGGTTGAGCGAGGCCGAGTGAAAACAGGAGACGTGAGAGCGATTGTTCACTGGAGGTGAAAACGGCTCTCCTGCATCCCTGCTGGTGGTCTTTCACTGGACAGTCGGGATGCAGGAAATGTGTCTTTCAAACTGCGTTAAGACGACCACCACTTTAAAAACAGCATTAACCAGTTACTAATAGCAATCCACACATCATTATTGATGCATTTTGAAAGCCGTGGCAAGTTGTCAAGGTTACAGCTTATACTGTACCAGTTTCTAAATCAAACCCTGAGCTCTGGGTTTGTGCTTGAGCTCATGCAGACTGTTCAATCTGGAAGTTTATTTTTAGTACTTTCTCCTTGATTAAGATGGACATTTGTTAATCTTGAAATAGACTGTTTTAACAGAAAGACTGCTAGAAACACAGACGGCATTTGAATACAAGTATATTATAATCTGAGTGTACAAGCAAAACCTTGAATCAGACTGTAAAATAATAAAGGTAGGATAAAGGTGTTGCTAAATTATTATTTTCAAGATAAAAGCTGTAAAATAATTTTATTTAAAGATGCATGGCATATTCTAACAATACGATTAATAATTACTGTAATAATTTTAAGACGCTGATTACAATATGACATTTTCCAGTGGGCTAATGTCGACTGAATCACAGTACTGAGATACAGATTGTTATTTTCCTGTCAGATCAATTAATCTAATCAAGATCTTTCATTGCTAAATAAAGTCATTTTTCCTTTCTTTGTTCTATTTTTCTATATTAGAGGTTTTAGTGAAAGCCCACTTAACGTTAAAACATAAATATCAGCACGTTTGTACAGATTGTATGTGTTAGGTAGTGTCCAATGTACGTACAGCTTGTGTTTGGTGCAGTTCAGCCTAACAATAAACGACCATTACGGCCGTTTCGCTGTTGCCGCATTGAATTTTTTTCACTGTAGTGAGACACAGTTTCCCAGTTTGTTCATTGTCAGAAGCAATCTGCTGATAACTGAGGTAGGGAGGCCACGGCTGTAAATAAGCAAACGTCAGCTCGCATCTCGCAGCGGCAACATCTGCACGTGGCAGCTGGAGTTAAAGTCAACTCTGACCTTTTTACTTCTTTCCTCAGTCTAAATAACAAATTTCGTTCGCACCGAGCGTTATAAGATAAGAAATCTCCGGCCTAGCTTGGATTTAATTCTGACCTTTCAACTTCAGCTCCCAGTTGGAGCTTGACATTTGCAGCCAAACCTGTGAGGACCCGACACGTCCAGATTGGAAAAGGGCTCGACTTCTCACGTCTGGTTTCTCAATGTCTGACTGAAAGCCATGGAAAGCCTCGAGGCCTGGCCTCCTTTTTATTATTCTCTGCACAAGTAAAAATATCAAACTGAAACAAATTAGTTTGAAGTTACGATTTGCTTGTGCATTGTTTGATTTTTTTTTTTTAAACAAGTTTTACTGATTTAGAACATTGAAATTCTGCCAAAACAAAACAAAGAGGAGGTACAATACCTTAATTAACCAGTTTTATCAAGGTGCTCGGGATGAGTGTTCTTGCAGAAACTAGTCTGAACTCTGAATGTTAGGTTTTAATTGTGATTGCACTTCAAATAATGAATATTCAGAACAGGGTCTGGACAGACTTATCTCCACTGAGCTGCCTATCTGCACATGTAAAGGACCTTCAGAGAAATGCGATACGCCGGTCGAATACACTCGTCTAGACTGCGACCGAAAAGTCACCAGAGATTTGATTGCCTATCACATTTCCACGGTCGTGAATATTATTTAGAGACGGCTGATGTGCGGCACACGGGATGGATCGCCGTAGTGTTGGTGTGTCTTCTAGTCCTGTAAACAGCTTTTGTTTTCCTGTCTGTACTACAAGTCGTATCATTCATGATCTCACTTTCCTTGATTATCATCAGAGGCATTATTGGAGCATAACATGACCATATCAATCCAGGACGAATAAACAGTGACGATTCTTGCGCTGCGCCGTTATCACCTTGAAAACACAAAACGAGATTGCTCGGCGTTGTGTATCGGCTCGTCTTCTGGCGGCGAGATCAAAGCATCAAGAACCATTTGGGAGTCGGAGCTCAATGTGACTTTGAAGTGATAGTGGCAAAAACAAACACACGGGAGCTGAGTGCTTGTGAACGACCACTCTCCACTTCCAGCTCAAGGTTCCTCAACTCTTGAGAAGGATTTCAATGATAAACACCTCAATTAGCTCTGAGTGCTGTATTTATAATGCCGAAGAGAAAATACGGCGTGCTGTAAGCTTCTTGTTTAATTGTTCAGGATACCTATGGCGATGGAGCTTCTGAATTCACCGTGTGGCCTTGTCGGAAAACGGTGAATACTATTACACATTAGCTGATGATTATGAGAGGCATACCGCACATAAGTGAAGAGCATCAGGTTATATTTAACAGCCACTTTCACATCACTTTGGAATGTATGATCTGATGAGGCGTCGCTCCGACGATCACACTGACGAGTGTGCATGGCACAAATGGTTAGAGCTGCAACGGTAATGGGATACCTGACGTTTAAGGCAAATAAATAAATAAATAAATAAATAAACACTCCAACAACAGCCAAAAGTCCAGCTGGCTCCAATAAAATCCTCCTGTTCCGTTTCATTGAAGAAATTAAATAAAAGCATTTTTTCCACAATCATGATTTCATTGTGAAAATCAACATTTATTTAGAGTATAAATTCTTCCTGCTTATTTATGTATTGATTTGTAGCCTATATGACTTTACCAATATAAAAACTAATCAATTTTGGTCAAACTGGCTGGTTTACATTAAAGATGAGAAAGAAACTACTTGTACTAAAGCTGTACATTTCAATTAGAACAAAACTTCAAAGAATCCTTCAGTGTTTGTTGATGTACAGAGATGACCATAGCATCATATCGTTTCTGATTTATTCATCACTTGTTTTTTTTCTCATCAGGAATCTTAAAGTTAACATCAAAACTTCCCGAAACTAACAGCTTTAGTCATTTTGTTAAATAAAATGCTTTTTTTTTAACCTGTTCATGATAAAATTGCATTGATTCTTAGCTGAATACAATGCTATTTTTAACATTAATATTATTTAGTATTCCTACCTTCTCTCACCTCACGATACGCTGTAGCTGTTACCGTACACTCATCTGCATGGTTACAAAGTTTTCCGTCAGTCGATTCGCCGATGAAACATCTTATTGTTGTTTAGTGCGTCTCTGTGCTGCATGAGTGCCGCTGCGGCTCGGTATGAATCATCTTAACCTGCATATTTTGTAGCGCTCAATGGGCCCAGTGGAGCACAGGAGGGAGTTCAGAGTCAATCTATCAGGCTTGCATGGAGAATAAACGTGCGAGGCGGCGAGCTCTGCGGCCCTTCCGCCGCATCACTGTCACTCATTTCGCCCTTGCTGAACTCACACCATCATTTTCACCTTTGGCAATTTCACACAGTGAGCAAAGCTGACAGACAGTGACCATGGATACAAACAAGATAAAGGCTGACGACAGAAATGTCTGCGATGGGTGCAGCGAAGGGCCAACGCAGTGAGAGGAACAACCAGCAACTTTGTGTTTATCTATTGATCATCTTTTACGATTATTAGCTTGACAGAAAATGTAATTTGAGAAGGTTTTAGTTGCAAAGCTTCACCTTAACAGGAGCGAATCTGTGCGCACATCTGACAGACAAGACAGGAGACGGATTCATTTCTTTCATCTTGACCAATAATTACTTAATTGTTCTCGATTCATTTCCAGACTAGCTTCAAATTAACTGTCCCCGCTTTCATCTCACTCCAAAGCGGCGTTGGTGTTTTAGCATAAAGCAAGAGAGAGAGGAGAACGGAGCGCGAGCGAGACACTGAGAGAAACCTGAGGCGGTGATGTAGAACATCAACTCCAAGCAGACAGTCTGCTGAGAAAAAAGAAAAGAGGAGCACGGAGAGGCAAACATCGCCATGTCTCTCAGCTTTTCTTGCTCCTCTTTAATCTGACACCCCCCCATCTGTCTCTCTCCCCCTCTCTCTCTCTCTCTCTCTCTCTCCCTCTCCGTCCCCCTGAGCTGTGTTCTGCATGTTCTCTCCCTGTCTCTCTCCATCTCCCTGCCTCTAATGTGCTCTGGCGTGTGTTACCCACGGGTGCCTGCGTGCCGCCGCCGCCATCCTGAAGCCGGGTCAGGAGGGCAGCTGAAGCGGCGCGATGCTGCCTGTGACATCATCAGTCACCGCTATTACTCACGTCTCACCTCCCCTCACTGTCTGAAGCGCACACACACACACACACACACACACACACTGACGAGCGGATCCTCACCCGAGCTGTCAGCCATGAAAGTGTATTTAAATGTGAAACAGTGTAAATACAGTTTCACATACAGCTGACACTGTTGACACTCTGTGTTATATAATCAGACGCCGCTTTCCAAAATGTTGGACATCTTCCATGTAATTAAACTCTTCTCTTAATAATTCAAGATGTTAGTTTTAACCCAAGCGGACAACAAGATGGACGCAGTAAATAATTTAACATGACAAAATATTTATGATAGTTGTGTTGTCGGTCACAGTGAAAGGTCCGGACGGGTGTAAGAAGACACCGGCTTGGAAAATCATGACGTTTTGATAAAACAAATTAAAAAAAAAAAAAAAAAATTAATTACTAATCTCCATGCAAATATGCGAAGTAATCTGAAATGGTTAAATGAAAATGTGAATCAATTCCAGCAAAGTAACGACTGTTTGATTGATCTGTATTTAAGTATATAGTTATTGACAAAACTTCATGCAAATATATATAAAAGATTTTGTTTTGTGTTCAAACCCTCACAGCAAGAAGGGAATGGTATCAATCTTTTCGACATGAGACTTTATGCCTATACTCGCCCTGTGGCGGTTTATCCAAAGCAGATTGAATATACAATACAATCTCCTATTTATTGCGCTCCATCATAAAATACTGAAATGTGATGCCTGCATCACGATACAAACTGTGTGGCCAGTTTCTTGGCCTCATACAACCTTTAAAGAGCACAAAACTGCTGATAGATTAAACTATTTTTAAAATAGCCTTGTTACTTTTTGAAAGCTCATAAAGGAATGGGTTATCGATTAAAATAATAAAAAACAATATGAGTTTACATATGAGTTGCTCAAACTGAATAAAGTCTCAAAAAGCTGAATAAATTGCGAAAATTGGAAATTACTAAACGATCATAATCAATAAAATGGGTTGAAAACGATATATTTGGGTTTTTTTCTTTCTGCTAGTTTGTGAAGTAATCAATACAACCGTCATCCGGAAACTAGACGTCAAATAAAAGTTGACGTTTTCAGAAGGACAAGAGCTCCTCCAGATGTGGTGCTCAACTATCCTTTCACACATCTGTGTGAAACCAAGAACTGCGCCTCCATGAAGCCGGCATGTGCAAGAGGATCAGACTGTGTCAAATCGCCACATCTGCCATCAGCAGACACACTGTACATGAGAGTCCGTCAGTCTGTCTGTCTGTCTGTCTGTCGGCCAATGGCGAGGGGAGACACTGCAAACTCCTCCACTCCGGAATACAGATAGTCTGCATGAAAGCCGTCAGCCCGTGTGTGGGAACGCACCGTATAAATCAAACATGACCAGCACCACCAGCCACCACATGCATGTTACCGTGCTGCATTAATAACAAGCGCCCCAGCATCCACAGGCATACGGGGAATGTGTATGCATTCGTCTTTTTCTCCCTCACTCCCCTGCACTACTGACATGTCCTCTCGAAAGCACCTGCAGCACTGAACTCAATGCACCAAATAAAAGTGAGGGGGGGGAGAAAAAAAATGGCCGGATGAAGGGTGGAAGAAAGGAAAAAGGACTGATAATGACAGAAAAATAAGGTTTGGAGTATAAATAACAGAGGATATGAACAGCTAAATTAGAAAAAAAAAAGACACGCTCAAAAGATTATGGGGACAAATAAAAGACAGAAGGAAGCGCGAGAAAAAACACGAGGCAAAGTGGGACAGCGAGCTAGACGCCGCGTCTGGAAGACAAGGCAGACAGACTAACTGAAAGAGACACCGGAGAGACAGAAACAGACACAAAGAGCGAGCATGAAGAACAAAAGATGAAGGGATGAAATATGAAAGGAAGGAAGAGGAGAGCGAGCGAGAAGGGCAGACTTGCAGCCAAGTGGAGAGGAAAGGAGAGGGGAGAGAGGGAGACAGGCGGGCAGAGTTAGCGTTGCGCATGCTAAAATAGGTGGCAGACTCTTGTCAGTGCAGTGACCTCGTCGCGAAGGACTGAGGAATTCTCCCTGTTGACCCGGACACATTCCTCCGGTCCTCAGACGTTAACCCATGCCAAACCCGCCATACTGTACCGCCGTGGCTTACACGGCTTCTCTGTCACCGACCCGTGAGAAATATCACCTCCACCGTCTCGAACGCACACACGCCACAGACAAGGGTACAGTCCATAAAGCAACATCAAACGCTCCCCGGCTCGTTCGCCAACGAATTTCGAAATCTAACAAATGACCTGCAGCGTATTTGCAACGCACTTCACGACGGAGGGGGAAAAGTGCTACAAATCTCCATGCAAACACCTTTGAGAAGGACGGAAATATCCGAAAAAAGAGCAACACTGAATCAACAGCCAGCGCCTGCCTGCAGAGATCCGTGAGCGCATGTGTGCGCAGGGTCCCGCAAAAACATTGTGAAAATATCAGGGCAAGAAGGGCTCTATTGTGTCGCAGCGGCAGAATGTGGCTCTTATTCTCACGCTGCCGGTCGGAGGTCACGGGGCGACATCAGCACAAAGACAGAAATGTGATGCGAGGCATCTCCTGAGCTAGCTTCAAGGCTGCGCCACAGGCCCGCCTTTATGCCCGCCATCTCTCACTTTTCAGCAGCGTCTGATAATCGGGGACGTGACCAACTGGTGACCCTTCAACTTGTTGCTGACTGGGATGAGTCACGGGCGGGACCGAGACGAGCGGGCCGTCAAAATGAGAGGCGGTACGTACGCCTGCTGCGTTCGCAGCGAGCCCGCGGTTAGCACATATCTGCTAGGTTAATCATGGCGGAATGACTCAGGGAAGAGTAATTCAATTATTCTGATGGTGCATTGACGTTTCGATCGGGGCACAGACTAAAATAGCTGACCAAGTGTTCCTGACTGCTGAGAGCCATTAAGCAAAGCTCTTGATCTTACTACAAGATAAACACAAACTCCGCGGTCTGATGTTTACTCCACGTCCTTCATAAATGGACAGAAAGAAAAAGTAGAAGGGAAAACGTGAACATACCTTATAAACAACACTTCTGAAGTTCGGCATGTCTCCAGCTCAACCTGAAAAAAAAAAAAGAAAAAGTATTCTTAATTTTTACTTTCAATAAATTTTTGACAACATATATCTTTAAGGATTCATTGTTTTTTAAAACCATAAAATGCTTTTACTATTTTCACATTTTTTTTTTATTTAATACCACATCAATCCACTTTTATATAATGTTTTCTTCTTGGTCGTAAATTGACCTAATCTACGATATAACAGTCTTTTCAACCATCAATCAACGACACTCCCTCTTTCCTGCAGTCTTTTCTTTGTACTACAGTATTTGTATTTCGCACTGAGCCTGGTGTTGCGGTTGCACGATTCAGTTTGTCGGTTTCCAGATTAAAAAAAAAAAAAACGAAGAAGAAGGAGAAGCACAAATTCAGCAGCACGAATTCAAAGCTGCTACACACAATGGCAGCTTGCATGGGAATTCCTGAGGTCTGTTCGATCCATTAATGTATGCTGCGGTTGAATGTCATCAATTATGAATGAGAAACACACAAGCTTCACAGAGAGCTGCTATAGAATCATGGGAACGGCTCAGACCCGGGGTATCTTAGATATTTATGACGTATTGTGTGAAAACGAGGCCACGCAGTCAAATGTGAGCTGCTCTCGGCCGGGCTAATCTTAAAGCTTACACACTCAGAAGAAAATCTACTGGAATTCGATCAGAATGTAGTGAATAATTTTAACCGGACAAAAAAAAGGCGTGCAGAGTCAATATTAAAGCAGGCAGCCAGCCGCCTGCCTTCTGTGGGGTCACTCTAATTATTCAGTCTTTTTGTTCCTCAGACGTTTACTGCAGGATCTTTATGCAGCTGGGGTCTCTTCCCCTTTAAGTCTCAAGTATGCAGGAGTGTGCTGACCCTGCCAGTGAGTTCATACCATAAGCAGACCCATATAGCTTCTCCTCCAGAGCCCCAGATCACGAGCCTGCTGGGCTGCCGCCTCAGTTATGTAAGATTACATAACACCAGGTCTGTCTGAGTAATATTTCATAACCTGGGGGTCCCACCACACTGGCATTACTACCAAATCCCCTCCGGAGCTGAATCAAAGCTGCCGGGCAGGTTTGGAGATGTAAAAACAAACCTCATTTGAAAACAAATACGGGCAAATCTTGAGTCCTGCAGAGATTAATTTTCTCAGAAACTTTGCTGACAAAAGGCAGATGTTCCATCGATTCGGTCAAAACTTCGACATCAAAGAGTGTGAACTTGATTTTCTTGAGAGCTAAATTGGAGGTCACGGGGAGGCTGACCCAGGGACGCTACGAAACAAAAGCCTGCTCCCCCCGGCTCACCGCAGAGTGCAGTGATGCTGTCTGCCATAAGTGTCATATCATTGTGTATTAATCAGATGATTGAATATGAATTGATTCGGCACACATTTACGGGCTGACAATTATTTCTGAAGTAGGCCAGTAATTGTTATCTAACGGTCTCAGCTATGCAATCAGCTCCATTTGAGCCTTATCTACAACGTGTAGTGAAAAAAATAAAAGCTTGGATTTTTTTCTTTAAATCAAAACTTCACATTTCTTTCTACGACCCTGCTTCTTTCACAGGTGACGGCAAAAGATTCTGAATTGGAAGTACGAAACTAAAACAGATAATTCAAAGTGTTTTCTGAGATTTTTGTCCTCACAATCACACCGATGAAGAACACACACATCCACCCGGTCCCCTCCGAGCGATACCAGGGAACAATCTTAGATTTAGATAACCGCGGTGGCGACTGATACTGAAAATGCGTGTTGAGATAACAGCGGCTGGGTAAAAGTAAAGCAGAGCAGGGAGATACATTGCAGAGGAGAAGAAAAAAAGAGAAGGGGGAGCGATGCGAGGAGACGACTGAGGCAGATACCACGAGTGAAAAAGGTATATTCGATGTTGGCTGCGGTGGATGAACTGCAAACGGACAATAGCGGACTGGCGCTACATGTCAAGCGCCTCGTTCTACTTCCGAGTTTCATGCCTACTGTAGTTACTGTACGACAATCAATCCATCTAATCTACTGCTGTCAACATCTTTACATCACGGAGATCCGGTAAAGTGCAGTAAAGCTTCAGTCTTTAGCTGAACTTAACCTCTTCAAACAAAACTAATCTCGACAGAATTTCGCAGGTTGAAAAAAAAAAAAAACTAGCTGGGGAAAAAGGGGGGAGAAAAAAAAAACTTACTGAACCTGCCTTCGGTTTGTTGCTTTAGCTGACGCCCTCCAACACATCCGCCCATATCTTTCTCTGATACCGAACCGCATCTCGGTTGGACTCTGGGTTTTTGCCGACACGGCCAGACAGACCGATAGATCGGGGGGATACCCGGATGAGCGGATGGAAGATGGGACAGAAAAAGGGGCGACGGAAACGTAATGAGAAGACGAGGGAGGACAGGAAACCCCGGAGTGCTCGGAGTGTTTTCACGTCTACATTAATCCCCATTTTAACGCATTTATCTTGTGCGCGTTGTATAATAATCGGCGTGATATAATCACTCCGTGGATATGAAACATGAAACGTGATTGTGCAAATCCACGCATGCGTACGCAGCAGTGACCATCCGCCACTGCCGGCTCCTTTAACTCCAAATCACACCCCAACATATTAACACACACACACACACACACAGGCACAGACACACATGACTAATACAGATAGTTAAGTGCACAAACGCACGTACCCTGCCTCCCTGGCGTGCTAGCCTCCCATGCATGGGCCCCCTAAAAACTAGGTGCACTCAGTGGTCCCTTTCCAAAGCCCTCATCTGAATGTGAGCGGAGGTAATCCTTGAAGGAGAGGCAAAGAGAACAGCGATAACCCACGATAAAGAGGCTGAAGGAGGGAAAGAGAGAGGGAGGGAGAGAGCGAGAGACGGTGAAAGAGGGAGAGAGGTGGAGCGCGAGATGGGATAGACGAACAGGATGGGGGGATTAGCAACCTAGGGAACACATTTTTCAAACAAGTGAAAAAAAAAAAGAAAAAGAGTTGAAAAATGAAGGGGGGGGGGGAGGAGGAGAGGGAGCCGCTCGGAGAAAAGGAAAAGGCAGAGCATGTGTCGGGAGAGGAAGAGGGACGTGTTGGTGCCGTATACTCACTGATGAATGAGAGGCAGACCGAAGAAGTGACGAAAAATCATGTCAGAAAACAAAAATCGGAGTCGACCGGAGAGCACGAGTCTGAGACTGACGAGCGATCCAGTCTGTTCTCATTCTGGACTTTTGTTTTTTCTCCTTTTTCCCGCGATTTTGCCAATTCCTATCCAGCGGTCCCTCCTTCCTGAGTCTATCCCCTACTGGTCCTCCTTCTCCTCTCTTCCCCCTCCCGTTTTTCTTGCCAGTGCCGGTACTCTCGCTCCTAAGTCTCTCACCCTCTCTCTCTTTCTCTGTCTTCCTCGCTTTCTCCCGCAGACCATGCTCTCCATTTTTTCACCTCATTCTCTGCATCTGTCTCCTTCATATTTCTATTTGTCAGGTATGATTCTCCTTTCTTCCAAGTCTCAGCAGCTGCTTCAGAATTCAGATTTTCAAAAAGTCGAGTTTTTAGTTTGGGGAGAAAAAAAAAAAAAAAAAAAAAGGAAAAAAAAAAGATACTGCAGGAGGAAAGAAAAAAGTGTTTACAGGAAAAGACAAGCAGTTTGTGGCATGCAGTCTAATGCAGGGACAATCCACGGCCTGCGCTTTTCAGGGGCGCCACGCAGAGTAGGGGTGAAGCGTCTGTGTGGAGGTGCCTCCGTACATGAGGGCATAACCGAAAGCAAAGAATGCCAAAGCAAAAGAACAAGAAGGGAGAAAAACACACACACACACACACACACACACACACACACACACACATGAAAAAAAGAAAAAAGAAAACCTGGGCTCATTGCGGTCGGTCTCCAGTGAAAGTGGATAGTAAGCGCGCGTGAGGTGAGGGAAATGAGTGGGAAGGAGTCCGGGGCGTGTGCATGTGTGTGTGTGAAGAGGTGGGAGGGGAGAAAAAGGAGAGTCAGCGAGAAGAGAGAGACTGGAGGTTAATGGAGAAATATCCAAGAGGGAGGGATAGAGGAGGAGTGTGTCGGTGAGCAGAGAAAAGAGGAGGGGGCAGAATTAAGAATACATTTTTTTTTTCTTTTACGGTATTCAAATTTTATGCTTTTCATTTTTCGCCTCCTCTGTTCAGAAGCTAATACCTTCTCTTTCTGTGGGGAGAAAATAGAGAGGAAGAAAGAAGAAGAGAAAGAGCTACTGTGTGCTTTGTCTATCGCCCCTGCCGTCCCTTTCCTGGTTTCCTTTCTGCTCCGACTCTCCTCTATTCAGCCTATTTTCTGCACGTGCACTTGAACTAAATCCTGTCTGCTTTCCCCTCCCCTCGCTCTCTCTTTCGCTCGCTCTCTCTCTCTCTCTCTCTCGCTCTCTCTCTGACTGCGCATCTATGTGTGTCTGCCTCTCTCGCCCTCCCTCTCTCCTCGGCAGAGGCTCGAAATAGTGCGAGCAGTCAGGAGAGCGTGAGGGGAGGGAAAAGAAGAGGGCGAGGGGGACAAAAAGGGGAGAGAGATGTTGAGAAGGGGGGAGGGGAAGAAGCTTAGACGGGCTGACACAGAGCTGCTGTGTGTGTGCGTGTGTGTGTGTGTGTGTGTGTGTGTGTATGTGTGTGTGTCTACATGTCTGTACATCTGTAAACACACGTTTATCTACCTTGGGTTTCGACGCAGCGCTTCACACATCGTCAGACAAGAAGATGCAGAACTTCAGAGGTTTTAATGAAAACCACTGCAACAGCAGCGACACTTTACAGGCAGCAAAGACCACCAGAGCTGCCAGTATTGTTTATCGTAATTATTAATTTATCCAATAATGAATAAGTAATCTTAATTAATCTGTCAATGAATAATTAAGTTAAAAAGAACCATGAAAAGATATTGACAAAGCTTTATTGGAAGCTATCAAGACAGAGAGATGTTTTCTACCCGGAGGTTTTAATGAAACCTCAACCAGCTGCAACTCAGTTGACAGAAACCACTACTTCCCACATTCAGCAGGTAGTTACGAGAAAACATTTGTTGATTTTATTTGGAAATTGCCAATCATTTACTAATTTTTAATACTTGGTGGATGAAAAAACACTCGGTATATTAATATGGTACATAATTCTCTGATTCTTCCATATCTGACCTACTGTGTTGAAGTTTAGGGAAATAATAAGACCAACATCCAATCAGTATTCATGCTACAAAAGAGAGCCTTTAGAATAATAATAATAATAAAAAAGACCTAACAAACCTATTGTTTAGTCAGTTAAATTGATTGACATTAAAATTATTGAAATGTCATTATGTAGTGGATTATAGTATTCAGCAAAATTTGTATGAAGCTCATGAAAAAATATTCAGAGCAGATTTGCAAAAAAATAAAGTAACTATAATTTAAAAGGAGCAGAGATCTCCACCAAACTTAAATTGAGAACCAAATTGAGGGAGAGTTGCATTTCAGTACAAAGGAGTGCAGTTATGGAACAATCTCGATAATGAATCAAAAGAAATTAACCCAGGCACCAGATTAAAAAAAAATTTATAATATCGGGGTTATTATTAAAATACAAAGAAGCACAGCAATATGAAACAAAACTGTTCAGAGATAGCGTGGCTGCAGGCCGCTCAGACTTCAGTTATTTTGTAGTTGTCTGTTGTTTGTTCGCTGTGAAATTTATTCTTTACTTTTTTGTTTGCTGTTTGTCTCCAATGTTCACAGAACACGATTACATGAGATAAAGAGGCAGAGCAGATAGTTCACTCTTCCTTCTGCTCTCTTTCATTCAAGCAAGTGGAAATTGCTCTGTACTGTTGAGCTGATTTGTTTTCATGTTTTACGATGAATGAAGTAAACTAAACTAAATTGGGCATAAGTGACTTAACATGAGGGACTCAGTGAATGGTGGCAAATTAAGCAAAATGTATTTAGTTTTACAATATCCATTTGATATTGAGTTCAAATGTGGTCAATTGAATTTCTTTCTAACTTTTAAGCAGCTCTCTCATCTCACAGCAGGAGCAGTCCCGTTCGAATCCAGGCTTGGGGAACTTATGTCTCTGTATTCTGGTTTCTTGGATAAAGCAGTTTGGAGAATTTCAGCCGAATCTGTCTCCTTGTTACAATTAAATTGCTTCCAGTTATCATGAACTGAGAACAAACCTATGGCATCTGTCTCTCATAAAATTGTATTTATTGTCGATGAAGTTGTTTTTCAGTACCAATTTTCATGCATTCAAGATTAAGATGTTTTTTTTTCTTTATTTTGGGGTAGAAAGCAAAACGGTGTGTGTGCATCTGCCAGCATCACAGGAGGAGGACTGGAAGATAAGGGCACATCTTCAGAAACAACACTGCGTTTTCACTCTGGCTGTATTAGAAGATAAATAGAAAAATCTTTGAAGACAAAAAATGAATAATCAGTTGACTTCAAAAGGCTTTAAACTTCTGATAAACGCTCATTGTGTTTTTTTGCTCAAATAAAAGAAATCAAACAAGCTCAGGAATACTGACTGATAAAAATAAGTGATTAGGATGAATGAACAATCGACAAACAACAATCTCCAGACTAATTAACTTTAAAAGAAACTATCAGTTTGAGTTGATTTGTCTGACGCAGGTCGGTAGCGTGTTGTGTGTTTTGAACGTGATGTTTCTGTAATGATGTGATTTATGACGATGGCAGAGAAATAAAAACAGTTCCTGGTTTGTCACTGTGTTCAGGCCGTTCTCACCGGGTATTTGTGGTTCAGTCTGCCGGCGGATCTGAGCCTATATAAAAGATAAAATATTATTCAAAGGTGAGGAAAAAGGTGGTTGTCATATTTTCTTTTCCGAGCTTTATCTTCTCATAGCTTACAGCAATTTGACGGAAAGCACTTTATGGCTTAAATTTAAAACATTATTTAACTGTACTTCTTGGGATTGATTTTTGATGGAGGATTTCTACATTAGTGTATTGGCTGGGTTCCAATTTTAGCCACTTTTCTGAGCGCTCACATTTTCAAATTTAAGGTTATTGATTATGTTTGGCCTGAATAAATTTAAAGTTTATTTGTTTCTATTAAGTGTATTGATTTTGTTAAATTTATTCATTGTCAATATCTGTAATTTTAATTTTGCTTCTTAAAAGTATTTAATCTTGTTTTTTGTGTCAATCATTGCTACCAAAACTTAGATGAAAAATTATGAGTTGAATATTGCTATTATGGTAATCTTAATGATAATTTCAGCTGTGATTACCTGCACTGTGATGATGCTCTATAAAGCTATTTTAACCAGGATAGACACTGTTATACAATAGAATTTGGATGATCGGTTAAAAATGGTAAAGAGCAGACAAATGTTTTGACTTTTATGAGACCACTTGAGACTTTCTCTGAATAGTGACTGCGTTTGGTAGCTTCCTTTATCTCTTATGTTTCTTCTAAAACTAATAACTGAGTACCATCGCAGAATGCCTTCAAAACACCTGCTGCTGAGATTACAGTAGATTGCGTTAGATTTCTACAAATTATCTGACTATGAGAGAAATTTAAGTTGAAAGTGTCACAGGTTCTCAAAATTGCCACAAAATGTCACAAACAATAGTACAAAATACCAGTAAGTGCCAAGCAGTGGCTGATTGATGTATTTGACTTAATAAATATGATATAAACATCTTACTTGAAACTTGAGTTGTCCCAAAAGAGATGATCTTTTTCAAGGAATTCATATTAAAACTGTATCCATCTATGCACCATGAAATATGTTGTTTTGTACTGTCTAACCCATTTTACTCAATATTAACTGTGTAAGATTTCTTGTATTATCGATCATCTCAAAAGCTCAATATGGTGAAAAGGGTTTTACAAAAAGAAGATATTTCCCAAGCTATATAGATACCAGTGGTTTGACTCTCACCTCACAGTGAGAAGATCTAAGTTCAAATGCCAGCTGGACCTTACTGTGTGGGGTTTGCATGTTCTTCCCATGTGTGTGTAGGTGACCCTGCACACTATAATGATGGATGGATGGATCACAGAAAATACAAATAAACGTGAAATCCACTTTGGCAGCAACAAGGAAAATACTCTGCTCTAATCTGCTACATGGTCGTCCTAAAAAATGCAACATAATGTGGAGTCATTTCACAACAGCTTCGAAGTCTAATGCAGGAATATTTCATCCAGGGGAAGGTGCAGCTGTGCAGACACGAAGATAGATGTAGAAAAGTGAAAGTAACATGTGAACCCTGTTTACAGAGATGAAGGAGCGGCTGACCTTCTGCGGGCGTCTGCTGCTTCATCCGGTCTCCTCTCCTCTCCTCTCCTCTCCCAGACTGCAGCTGACTCTGTGAAAGGCCTGACGAGGCAGAGAAAGAGAAAAGGCTGCAGTAACACCTCCACCTGCTGGGACGAGCAGGAACGGCTCGCACAGCATCCTTCCTCGCCACCAACATCTTCTTCTATCACTGCTTCTCCATCACTTGATAAAGCTGATGGTGTGACTGGGTTTAAAAAAAGGATGAGGGCGGCGGGGATTTGGAGCCGCAGTGGAGGTTAATTCAGGTTATGGTATCATCCAGTCTCCCGCCATCTCCCCCCTCAGCATCCTCCCCTCCTCCCCCCTCCCTCCATCCCTCCCTCCCTCATCCTGCTGCGTTTTCACCGCATTAGCTTCGGCAAAGCCAACTCCTTCAATCCCACATCGCACCGAACTGGCTGCCGGCTCAATTCCATATATGAACAGTAAGATGTTAATAATTATTGAATAATATGAGAGCAGTTTGTGTGAGGAGCTGTGACACGTCTCTGCTCAGTTACTTACTTTAGCTAAAATGGCTAATGCTGAAGCTAATGCTAGCAAAAAAAAAAAAAAAAAAAAATGTTCCAGTGGTGCGTTTCGGCTCAAAAAGCGAGCATTTTCAGTGAGAGTTTCAGCTTACCTTCGTTTCCAATTTGTTCTTTTCAGATGCCCAGTGTCACGGTGAAAGATGTCAACCAGCAGGAGTTTGTCAAGGCGCTTTCAGCTTTCCTGAAAAAGTGAGTAATAAAGTGAAGCAGTCCGTCACGTGGCGACCGCCTCACGTCCACCTGTCAATCATCCGGAGCGCAGATGACCTCGAGTGACCCCAATACACCATAAATAATTTATTTTTCAGATACATACATTTATAATGAAGCAAATAATATTTTTTAAATGAATGACATCAAAATAAAATTTTAAATGTTTCCTCTCTTTCAACCATTTGTGGTATTGTAATTAATTATTCTGAAATAGTTACCTAAATTTTATTTATCTGTACACATTATTTGTGTTTCATTTGCGTTCAGGCTGTTTTTTTAGAGACAAATTTATTTGTAACAACAATTAACCCAAATTCTCTTCCTTTTCTCATCCTTAACTTACATTTTAAAATGATAATGAAAATATTGGCTTTATTTTATTGTGCCTTTTGTTCAGAAACATCAAAAAACATGAATCTACATACTGGTGGACAACAAAACAATAACTATTTAACAGACAGTGACTGTCAATAATGACTGCTGAAGAAAGTTGAGAATTTTGTTGGTATTTTAATTTAGAGTTCAAATGATTTCACTTAAATGGCCATTTTCCACCACTTGAGCAGTCCCCAACATTGCTAATCACATTCACCCATTCGCACACACATGCAAGGTGCTCATTCCATTTGGGTTCATTGCCTTGCTCAATGACACTTTGGCATATGAAGAGATAGGGAATTCAACATGCAATCCTCCAAACCACAGCCACCCCAGTAGTGGGGTGTTTGAGCCAATCCCAGCTAAAAATCAGTGAAGGTGAAGTGAAGATGCCTGAGACAGGTCACCAGTCCACCAGGGTAAAAGCAGAGAGACGAACTCCCAGCCACACAGAGTCACACCGACAGCTGAGCTAAACGCCGTCTAGATTAGCTGTTGTATACTGAATAAAAGGTTTTACTGAGGTGAAAAAAACTGGAAATTGTACATAATTTAAACTTAATTGTGCAGCAGAACCCCAAATACACAGACGCTATCATTAAGAATTGCATTAGGCGTAAGCAGGATTTTGTGTCCTGGAAGTGAAGGCAGGGTCTCTGCAGAGCCAAGGCAAGAGGAAGGAAAGAGAGCAAACATGCACAGACGATCTGTCTTTTTTTTTTTTTTTTTCAAGTTGGTTGGAACAAATTATCCCTGCAGAGTTCCTTCTTTCAGGAACTGGATACAAGTGTAAGAATCAATGCAGATTTAAAGGCAAAATGCGATGACACAAACTCTTCATTACCCTGCCTTTTCTTCACTTTGCATTTTATAAAATGGAAAAAATATAAATTTCATTTTGAAACTGTTACTGCTGCAGGTTTTTTTTGGACACTATACTTATACCCTATTCATTGAACTATATATTCTACATTGAAAATACTACGTTGGGATCAAGTGCCTTGTGTTGTTTGAGGCTGGTTGATTCATTCGATGAGCGGTTTTCAGGTCCGGGAAGCTGAAAGTCCCAGAGTGGGTCGACACTGTGAAGCTGGCCAGGCACAAAGAGCTGGCTCCCTGTGATGACAACTGGTTTTACACCAGAGCAGGTGGGTGACATTGCACCTGCTTCCCCTACATTCATTCATCCCCTCCAACTGGACTGATCATGGGAAAGTTGACGTTTCGTACTATTTCGCGCTGACGTTCTGGCACAGGTTTAATTTTGTCCCGTCACTCTGATCGCACATGAAACAGTGAGAACTAAATTGAAGAAAACTCAGTTTTTGACTTAGAACTCGACACAATAACAAAAGCAGGAACGTTGAGAGTATTGTTTTATTAAATCAAGCATAAAACTTCACATGCAAACATAATACATATTTACTGTCTTTCCATTGTAGTCTAATTTGTATGCCTTCATTAGATTAACCATCAAATGTACTAATCTGTCTATTTTTACAGAAAGGATCTTTGTTAAACTTGATTTTATACCAGCGTGCATATCTCAGTCTGTCATCTCTGTCAGTCCCGGACTTATCTTGAGCTTTTCCAGGTGTTCGTGTGTGACTTATACGGTCCTTACACAAACAGTTGGGTAATATGTCACAGCTCTTTCACCAGTAGATCTTCTGCGATATATACAATGAAAGCAAATCCAACACAGTCCCCTTTGCTGGTGTGCATATTATCTGTGCAGGCATGTCGACCCTGACAGCCGCATGGAAAATGTCACACATTCGATAAGTCGGAATGTTTGATTACACGTCTCTCGGGCCGAAACGAGTCGGGCGATAACAAAAGCACACATTGCGACATGTGCCGTGAACTGTACGTATGTCCGACCAGCGTCCACGGCCCGCCACCTGTACCTGCGGGGCGGCGTGGGCGTGGGCTCCATGATCAAGATCTACGGGGGCCGTCAGAGGAACGGGGTGTGCCCCGCCCACTTCAGCGTGGGATCCAGGAACGTGGCGAGGAAGGTCCTCCAAGCTTTGGAGGGCCTCAAGATGGTGGAGAAGGACCCCAATGGGTAGGAGAGGTGGAGAATGAGCGTGTGATTTTTGAACATGTGATTTGAATTAATAAGAAATGTTTATTTTCTTACTATAGTGGCCGGAGACTCACCTCTCAGGGCCAGAGAGACCTGGATAGGATTGCTGGTCAGGTGGGTGACTAAGCTGTGAACACTGGGGCCGCCATAATAATAAAAAAAATACTCTTAAACATATAATTCAATTTCTGTTATTGCTACTATATTATCGCTTCATCGGTCTCATAATAAATACCTGTTTTTTAACACATGTGCTCC
The DNA here is from genome assembly GCF_902148845.1 of Salarias fasciatus. NCBI lineage: Eukaryota > Metazoa > Chordata > Actinopteri > Blenniiformes > Blenniidae > Salarias > Salarias fasciatus. The sequence goes on along the minus strand of NC_043765.1, from coordinate 7,127,985 downwards.
CTGACCGCCCCCCCCCCCCCGTGTCGTCTCTCTGTATGTTTAGGTTGCCTCGGCAAACAAGAAGCAGCGCAGTTTGCAGAGCGCCATCTGAGGAGAGCGCGCCAAGAATCCAGACACGTGAAATGCAGCGATATGCCTTACTGCTTATTTACTCAAGTTCGCTCGTCTCCCATATCAATCCGGTACCCAAAGAAACCAAGCACAAGAGGCACTTCACAGAGATGCATGTGTCCATAGTACCGTCTGAGCAAATTTAATATTATACACGAATGTTTGCAAGAGCTTTAACTCTGTGCTTTGTTTGAAACGCATTATGAATTTCAAGACAGCGGTGGCCTTGAGACAGCAACACAGAATGAACACTAACGCACTGAGAATGCAGTATTACCAAGCATGAGCATGATAATATTGTTACCTGCAAATGTGAAGCTGAAAAACTGTGAAAATAAATAAAGACAAATGCAGTGAATCGTGTTACGCAGACATTTATTGATGTCCGTTTTTTTTGTTGTTTTGCAGAAACACGTGTAAGAAGGCTTTATCAGTAGTTTGTCTGAATACTGATTGTGATTAAAATGGCATCAGGTAAAGACTTCTTTCTATTTAGACCGGCCCTGTCCGATTGAAAGTATGATCAGATCAGAGGTTGTGCAGCCTTATGAATGATATGGAAACAACACTGTTCAGTGTTCTTATAAAGGTGAAGGTTGATTTTCAGTCAGTTGTATGAGAGCACCACAGTTTTCCACATGAGCTGACTTTGTATACCGACGACGGCGTTTTAATGTCAGCCGTGTGACTTGACAGCGGGTGTCTTAGTTGCTCCTCATGACGGAGCTGATCCAGCCGTTGTAGCGGCACACTCGGGCGTAGACGCTGGGGTGTCCCTGCATGGCACAGTCGTAACCCCAGGACACGACTCCCTGCAGCTGACCGCTACACACCAGCGGACCGCCGGAGTCTCCCTGCACACAACAGGTGGAGGCAGAACGACAGTGAATTAAAGGTTACTTACTCTCGGCAGTCAGAGCAAACTGCGAAGTGTTACGGTGAGAGGATACAGCTCCGGAGAGCGGCGCACATCGTGATCTCTCATGTTTTAGTAATGGCTATTGGGGTGAACATGTGTGTTGTAATCACTGCACATGCTGGGTGGTGCGCCACCTCACTGCCTCTGTGTTCTCTGTGATTTAGTCCAACTCACTTGGCAGCTGCTGGCGCCGCCGTGCATGAACCCGGAGCACACCATGTTGTCTGTCATGAGGTGGGGGTAGGCGTTCCTGCAGATCCTGTCGTCGATGATGGGCTGCCTCAGACACTGAAGTCTGTCGGGGAAATTGTCTGGGGAGCGACAAGGCAGGCCTCCGTTTATTCATACTTTTGGGGAGAGTTTCAGAAAACCTGATGAAAGGCATTTGAATTGAATAAAAGCAAGAGTAATGAAAAAAGGTTAACAGAAAGTGTGGAATATGCAGTTATCTGTCACGTGGATGGAAAGATATCAAGTCTTATGCATCACCCTTTAAAGGTCACTCCTCAAACTGTGTTCGTATCTAAAATTTTGACCCTAAGAATATTTGTATATTCCTGTTGGATTACACTCCAATTATACAATAAGCAAAACTGACATAATCATATAAAAAAATTCTGTAAATGATCTTTAGTCCCGTTTAAAAAGTACATATGCATTTTCAGAATATACATAATGATTTACAAAGACACGAAAGTGGATTGGTTGCAAGTTTTAAACTGAATGTAAGGCAGTTTTTTGGGCGATTTTCAAGATTGATCAACATAATTGATCCATTATTTGCTCAAGGATGCATCAGTCGCACTGCAAATTTTACCAACAGAAATTATTATACAGTGGTTGCAATCGATCAGTCATACAGCTTTAATCCATCAACCATGCGCATTTTGTTAAAATTCATTGATGGAATGTCTGTAAGTTGGTATGTTGAAACATTTGGAAAGGTTGGAATCATGTTTGAAAATATCACACTGAAGTTGATCAATGGAAGTTCAGGATTGGAGATACCATAAACTTCCCTCTTCTAATACTCACTGCCATTGGCGGACATGTTGCCCCACCCGGACACCAGGCAGTTCTCGTCGGCCGCGGGGCAGCGGGACGGCAGGGACACGGTCTGGACGAAGCTGTTGAGGGTGGCGGGGCGGCTCAGCTTGATCAGCATGATGTCGTTGTCCAGGTTGTGGCTGTTGTACTGCGGGTGTCTGATCATCTTGGCGCCGTCGATCCACTGCTCGGTGCCCTCGTTCGCCGCGATGTTGTGCTCACCCAGACGGACCTGGATCCGGCTGGAAAGTCAGGACGGTTTACGCCGTGCGTTTGCTTTGATTTTCATACGGAATCCTCGTGCGGTTTTAGGGTCAGGGTTTGAATCGTGACCTCTGGCACTTACGACTTGTAGCAGTGAGCGGCAGACACCACCCACTGGCTGGAGATGAGGGAACCACCACAGAAGTGGTAGCCGGCGTTCAGGGACACCTGGTAGGGCACGGAGTGTCTGGGACACTCGTACCCCCCCACCACCTTCTCATCTTCAGCTGCGACTGAAAAAGCAGACAATATGCTGTGACTCTTAAGACCATCTTTAAAAAAACAAAGTGTGAAATTAGGAATCCCACAGAGAAATTTGGTCTCTTACAAGCTGCTGCGAGCAAAGTCAGGAATACCAGGGCCTTCATGGTGACGTCTGTCGGGCTATAGGAGAAAGCTCAGGCTGTGTGTCCTTATATACGCCTGTCCTGACCTCTGCCCCTCCAACTTCACTTTACGTTTGGGAAAATAGCCATATGGCTGTAAGCTCCAGAACGACCTTGAGCGAAGTCAAAAAGGAGACACGCTGCCACTCCGGGGCTCTTCTGATTGAACAGCCTCCTTGATTTAAAAGTTATATAATCAGCTGTTATGTAATTTGCAACCACTGAAGCCTGTATGGGGCCAGATGCAAATGAAAAGCTTGACATCCGAGGCGTGCTCTCTTTGAGAAGAGGTCGTCACTCGCACGGCAATGTGTCAGCAAACAGATGTTTCCCGCAGTGAAGATGTTGGTCTAATTTAATGGTGGATGTGACTTGATGACGTCTCCCAGTCTGCAGGTGGCTTTGATCTGAAGTCAGCAGAAGCATGTTTACCCGGCCTCGCCATCGAAATGCTGATAAGACTGTTCCAAAGCTGTGAATATCAGCGACTCCCAGACTGTAGGCCTGGGCTTCTCACAGGGGGACACTGGGTAAATCAAAGAAATAAAATGTTTATACTTCAGATTATTATTGCTTCTCATATTTTTGTAAGTTTAACCTTTAATATTCATAAATCCCATGAGCTATAACAGCCTTCCAGAGGGTCCTATGCAGCTCATAATAACACCTTGCAAAGTGTAAAGGCTATAAAGAAAGAATCAACTTTAAATTTTTCAGTAAAAATAACAGCGGAGAGCCAAACACCGTCAGAGAAATAGCATTAGAATCAGTCTCTTTGAGCAGTGGAAACTGAAGGCTGCAAAACATCAAAATATCATGGAAGATTTTGGACATTTCACTGTAAGAGTGTAGTTAAAATGGCCTTTTATAGCACTAAAACAAATAGAAAACCAGCAGCAATGTGGCCTCTGAACTCAAATCTAACATTTTCTGGGACTCAGATGCTGCCTGATTAATTTTTCTGTTCATTCACAATTTAATCTATATTTAAAGGGGGATGTGGAACCACTAAAATCATACATCATTTTTCACACCGTATTAATGCATGACACCAAATCACAAAAATTCTGTTCATTTATTTAATACAGTGATAAAAACATTGGCCAAACGAAAGCAAACTTTGAACACATTTTATTGAACACAAGTTTTAAAAAAATTGTAGGTAAAAAAATATTTAACAGGTTTAGAAATCATTTACAACTATGTACAGGCAAGGATCCACGGTGAGCTCACAAAGTAACTGAGTTCTGCTTGGTAAATTGTTATCAATCGTACAAAAAAAAAACAACACACAACTCCACAGCATTCAACCTTCAACTTAAAGTGACAATTCCTACCTACATCCAGTAGCTTGGTGTTGGTGCACAATGCAGTAAATGAGCACGACAAAATGACTGAACCGGTTTCTGAAGGATTATAGTGTCGATGGTAATTCTTTTCCGATGATTGGAAACCACGAGGAAAAGAGGAAGTAGTTCTTCACCAAACTGGGTCGCGTAAATTAAATTAAATGTTGCTTCATGACGCCTTGAGGTAGTACACCAGTGAGAGACACAAACAGGAGGAAGGAGGGTGCAAAAACAAAACAGAACATTAACTTAGTAGAATTTCTTGGCAATGGCTTCATTTCTGTCAGTTCACCTTCACTTATAAATCGAAAGTTAAAAGCTCGAACAAATTTTTCCCCATCAGTTTATTGAATATACATTTATTATTCAAATATACAAAAACGTTTTGAAGGGGTCGCAGGTTAGCGTCACTATATTCACCGTGACACCCGCTCCAGCAGAACTCTCCCCCGTAGGCCTTAAAATACACAGAAAACACAAAATCAACAAAAAAACGGACTGTTCTAAAATGATAAAAGATCACAGCATCTCTGCCAGCGACGAGTACAGACAGAAAAGTCGAAGCTGACTGGAGGAGGAACGACTAACTCTTGGAATAAACGTCGTCAGCACCGGAAGTGTTGGATTCCCTGCCAATGACAGATGCGGTTTTTTCCCGGGTGGGGGCGAAGCGGAGCTGCACGACAACATCCACAAGGTGCTTGGAGTCAGAGGTGTCAACGGCGTTCTCAAGTGAAATGTGTTGCCAGTGACGAACTGTGTGCAAGTGAGACGCAGAATGACTCCTCCTCGTTCCCTCTTCGGCCTGCCGTCGGGTTGTTTCCCTCGCGGCGTGCCGCCGACATCCAACCCCAGTTCCAGCAGAGGCCAACGACAGGCGCTGTAACACGGACCAGTGTGGGAAAAAAAGAACAGACGAACCCCAAAAAAACAGAAACCAGATCGGCGATCCGGCAGTAAAGTCTTTCAAGTCGGCTTCCGTCTTGACGTATGGCTCTTGTCTGATTTGTTCTTCCGAGGACGCTCCATAAATCACACTCCCGTCAACGTGACGGGTGCGCCGCAGCGCGGCGTCCTGTTGGCGGTGACCCGGAGCCCGGAGATTTAATTCAGGAAGCGCCGGCAGCGTCTGGCGCCGCAGTTGCAGTGCAGCTTGCTGTTCTCGTCCTCGATGGGGAACTTGTAGTCGTAGGTGAGCTCCTCGCCGCGGTAGATCTTCCTCAGGGCGAAGATGACGATGTGCTTGCGGCCGTCCACGTTGATGACGCGCGAGTAGCAGTTCGGCTCGCACGAGTGGTTGATGAAGCGGGCGGCGTTGCCTTGCATCGTGGCGTCGACCACATCGAAGTCGTCGATGCGGAACATGTAGCAGCCGATGCCCTGGTGCGGAGAGAACCCGGTCAGAAGGGATGCATTCGCACGGCGTTCGACAACTTAAGGTTTTTCTTAACAGCAGGGTGCTGACCTTGCCGTCGTAATATTTCTCCCGCTTATCGGTCAGGACGGCACGGATGACCGTGCCGGCGTACTCGATGACCATCTCCCCGGCGTCGATGTTCCTCTTGCAGAACAGTCCGCGTCCGTGAATCTGGGACCTGGAATCGGTGACAGGACTCGTGTTACTGCGGCTGTGGAGAACAGAGCGTGCGCTCGGGCTGCACCACACATCAACGCTGTGCTATTGTGGTATTCCAGTGTACATCGAGGCTTATGCTGTAAGCTGCTGTCATGATAAAAGTTTTTAAATGAAAAGGAAAAAAAGTAATTTACTGACAATACTTTGTGTTAGAGGAGCTTTGTTACAATCACCTATAAACTCCAACTGCTTCTTTGGAGATTTTCTCCAGGTGTCTGAACCTCATCGCCATAGGAAGTTCGCTGCTGGTGGCTCGCCTGGTGAAGGGAAACACGCGCACACACACACACACAGACGACACCATTAACAGATTCTGCATCCGTGGAAGTGCAGCCTTTTAACAAATTAAAACGCTGCCGTGTGCTTTGATCAGCATCCATAAATACAGGATGAGTTAAATCCACCAACCTGGATGATTTCAGGGGGAATTCATCCTCCTCCTCATCAAAGGGGCCGACGATATCGGGGAGCTCTCGGTGCTGTGATGCCAGGAAATTGAACATATCAAAAGTTGCTTTCCTAATTAGACAAACAGAAGGAGGGGGGGGGAAAAAAAGACCAATTAATTTGTAGTGCATATCAAAACAACACAGACGAGGGAGGGAAAAAAAAGAAGAAGAGTGCAACACGTTTTAATTGAGCCTCATTAAAAGTTTTTTGCAGCGAGAGGATGTAAATGAGCTTGTTTGTACCGCGTGTAGACTTCAGCTCGAGCGCAGCCGCTGGGGTTAAGAGGAAGCTCCTCTTCAATGTCATCGCAGCGGTGGAATCGGAAGCGGTGATGTTTGCAGTTCGCGGCACCCTGCAGCTGCTCCAGCAGGAAGATGACGGCGTCGTGGACGACGCCGAGCACCCGCGGCCCGCTCATCCCGCCCAGAGGCAGCTGCTTCAGGTGGAAGCCTGCCCGGGCTTCAAGGACGCCGTCAATCACGGCGCGCCAGGCGACTGAGCGAGGAGAAGATGAGGGATGAAGGGGAGGACTTGGCAAAGGCTCCAAAACAATGCGGGCCGTTCGGCTTTTCACGTGTTCAAAAGGTTTCTCACCCTCTATACTGTTGGCCTTCACGCTGAAGCCGTCGTCGCTGGTGATTTCGAAGCGCAGGTGAGGCTGATTCATGTACGTTCTGTATCTGTGTTTGGGGACGGGAGCATCGTCTTCTGAGCTAACGCCTGCCGAGCGAGAGCGAGAGCGAGAGAGAGAGCGAGAGAGAGAGAGAGAGAGAGAGAGAGAGAGAGAGAGAGAGAGAGAGAGAGAGAGAGAGAGAGAGAGAGAGTCAGAAGTGCAAAGAAAGCAGAGACCTCACGCAGAGGTTATGATTCATTCAGAGCCAAAGATAACAAAAAAAGAAAGCCGACCTGTGTAAGGGCCCCACTCGGTGAGGTCTCCATGCCGGGAACTGACCCACATGTGTGTTTTACCCTGAACGTATCTGCTGGAATTGGATGGAGGTGGACTATTGACCCGAGGATGCCTGAAAAGAAGAAAAAAAAAAAAGGGTCAGAGAGACTGAATCTGATTTCATCGACTTATTTCACTGAAATAAAGAGAAAAGTGTTCATTATCTTTGAAAATTAAAACCGGATTAGAAGTCAGTCACTTTGATCTCCATCTGCTGTCCTTTCCCTGTGGACTGCACTGACCTGCTGAGAGTCGGAGGTGGAGGAGCAGTGATCCGTAGCGGCCGACACACATCCTTGTCCAAGTCCAGAGCGCCTTTCACTGACGGAGCTTTCATTCTCACGCCACTCAGCCTGCGTGAAGGATTCAAAATTTCTCAGTTCATACTTTGCTTTCTTTGTCTTTATCTCTCTGAAATGTCTGGAAGCTGCTGAAAGCATCCGCTGAGTATCTGTGCTTCTCACTATGACCTCGGACTGTCAGTCAATGAAAACACTGAAGCTGATAAATGTAATTTTGAAAATTATATTAAGTTACATAAGTTTTTTTTTTTTTTTTAACACAAGATAAGAAGACAGAAATATCCATATTGTGTTTTTATCTAAGAGAGGAAATGTTTTCACATTATTCCTGCAATACATTCTCAAATCTTGTCTCACCTGGAGTCTTTGATTTCTTCCGGCTCACTCGAAGGGTCTATCAAAAAGTCCATCTTGGATTTCTTCCTCGAAGGCCTTTCAGACACTGATGAGTCTCTCTTCACCTGCTGGCTGGATGAAAAAGGTTTCTGTTCCTTCAGCCCACTGGGGGATTCTGAGCAGCCCACTGACGGCTGATCACAGTCTTCTGCTTTCGGAGCCTCGGGAGCTCTTTGATGCTTGGACTGAGGCGACACAGTGCTGTTGAGAATGATGGGTCTGGTCCTGGATGGGCTGGGGGGGATCGCTATCGCTTGGCTGATGATTGCCTGCACTGGGTTTTCTGTGATCTTGGCGGGATCCTGCTTTTGAGCGCTCTGCACGCCGGCGGCAGCTGCCGGAGCTGTAGGACCGCCGCTTTTCACCACTCTCAGGACTATTTTCCTTTCGGGCACCGGATGGCTACCGGCGGTGGACGCGGCGGCATTGGCGGAGGCGGCGCCTGGGCGGGGCTTTAATATGACGCGGGGGGCGGAGTGACGCAGTGTGTTACCGCTGTGCAGAATCCTTGCGATCTGGCTGATTTTACTGTACGCCGGCGAATTTGCGTGGAGTGACTGGTAAGTGTTCGACCTGGGGTCTTTCAGCAGAATCTGACCTTGACGGTTGACCAGCAGGACCTGAGGGGCGGGGGCCTGGGGCGCGGGCGAGTTAGAAACCCCGGCCTGGCTGGCAGTGACGACCTGCTGGATCCCAGTGTTTGAGCCGTCCAATCGGATGGCGATGGCCTTCCCCCGTGCGGCAGCAGAGTGAATGGGGAGGGCGTTCAGGCCGTTGATGATGATGGGGGAGGTGACGGTCCGTGGGACAGAGCAGATGGTCGCGCCGGCGGTGGAGACGGAGACATTGTTGACGGGCTGTCGAGGAGGCAGAGGCAGTTTGATTTTGGGCTGGAATGGAAGGATTGGTTTTATCAGGCGGTTCGGGTCTGGCTGAGGGAGTTTGGGCTTTGCGGCGACGGCTTTCACCGGCGACGTGGGCGACTTTTTGGTTTTGGGCTCTGGGCTGTAATCAGGGTCGTTCAGGTCGTCTTTAAAGCCCTCGACCGAGTCGGTGGACGAGGCGGTGTCGTCACTCTCTTCGGGTGCTTTTTCGTCTGGGTGCACGACAGAGCCGTCCTCCGTGGACACGAAGTGACCGGTCACCGAATCCAAAATCACTTCATTCTGGATTACGGCTGTTTCTTGGGTCACGGCGACCTCTTCCTCCTGAACCGAAAGGTCATTGTTCCCACTGCCTGGTTCCAGAAGTTCAGACGGCGGTAAACTTTGCTGAAACTCTGCCGCGGCAGTTTCCTGTTCACCTTGCGACTTGGACGGCGTGTAGATGGACTCCAGCCGTTTCAGAGTAACCGTCAGTTGCTTGGTTGGAGTGTTGTGATTGGAGTGACTCTGATCGCCGCCGTCCTGCTCGTTGTCGCCGGCCCCCTCGCTGCCGTCGCTCTCTGACCCGCCGTCCGCTCCGTCTAACTGCGAGATCGACTCGGCCGGATGGAGCTGAGCTGCGGCGTCCGAGGCGCCGGCCGCGTCGCACACTACCGTACGGGAAAACTTCAGGTAGCGACTGGAGTCCTCGTCTTCCGAGTCGTTCTCCCGATTAGCTGCCTGCATTTCCACGTCGTTTCCTACACATTCCGCCTCTCCTCTGGCTCCCTGCGATTCGCAGTGAAGTGCCACGTTCTCGCCCAGCAGAGCGTCGTCAAACTCCAGCTTCGCGTTCAGCATGGAGGCCACGTCTGTGTCGGAATCGAATACGGTGTACGGCAGCTCCTGCGCCATCAGGTGGGCCACCTCCTCCTCCAGGTTGTCGGGGGCGAGTGAAATCCCGTTGGTTGTGGCCACCGCTGCATCCTCCGCTTCCGACGATGCCAGGAAGTCTTGTGGGACCTCTGCGGAGACGGGCGTGGTGATTTTAAAGCTGAGCCGCCCCCTGGGCGAGTGGCTGGCGAGTCCCTGACAAGGTGACATCCCTGCAGAGAGGCTGGAGTTGGATCTGGGCGGGGAGCTCCAAACCGGAGAGGCCGAGTTCTGTCGCGACAGAGGAGGGGAGGCCGATCCGAAGTTGGACGGTGGAGGGGAGCCAAACAATGTGCATTTGGACTGGACGGCGCCGCCGGGGCGCAGGGTCGACGGCGCAGACGGATCGCTCTCTGATGGCGAGGAACTGCAGCGGCTCCTTGATGAGAGTCTGCGAGTGCGACGGGTGTCCTCGAGGTCGCGCAGCGTGAGGATGTGATGTGATTTTGGAGGAGCAGATCCTGACGGCATGAAAGGAAACAGTCACACAACTACACCCACACACAGAAACAGGAATATATTAAGAACTATCAAAACTGTACCGACCTGGAGACGGGAGCGGTCGAGATGATCCCCCTGCTGGCCTCCTGGTCTGAGAGTAACTTGGACTTTTAGGTCCAGACTTGCTGTGCAGTTTTGAGTTGGGTGATGGGGTGGTGGACTTTATCGGACTGGATGAAGGGGTCAAACAATCTGGGGACTCGATAACTGGAAAAGAAAAGAAAAAAGTGTCTCAAACAACGCTGGTGTCGCACTGGTTTTTTTTCTGAGTTTGTTTTGGATTTCTGGCTCACAGTCGAGTTTGGGTTCCATCCTGCTCACCTCGCTCATGATGGGGACTGTGAACTATGGTGTGGTTCTCTTCCTGGTCCCACCTCGGGTCCTGCTCCTCGCCGGGGAGAGGTGTGCTCACTTCCGTCACCTTGCAGGTGTACTTGCAGCGCCTCCGGGGATCAACAGTGCTCCAGTACAACCGAGAACATCTAGAGAAAAGAGGGAGGAAGGTGTTTCTATGACCCAATGCCACTTTGTGATTTGGCTTAAAATTGTTCTAAGACAGTGACCACTTACTGATAACCGACTGGATATAACATCCGCCCATTTGACGACAGCTCAGACAAAACACCAAGTTTCTGAATCTGCAAGGAGCCTGGAAAGAAATCAGAATACAGTCAACAGATGAAGGTAAAATTTCCTCCCTCAGCAGAGACACAGGGCCGACGCAGGAGTCAAGTGGGACAAACCAACAACATCCAACAACCCGAGGTTCTCACCTATGCTCATGTTTATGCATTCTGGCTCCAGGCCTGTAAGGAACTTTCTTCTTAGAGTGATCCCTTCGAAATCCACGTAGACCCTTCGAGGAACTTCAAATCCCTGATCTGACACCATCTGGAAGGTATTGTCAGCAAAAATCAGCTGTGAGGAGAGCAAGCAAAACAGTGGCGTAACGATGAGAAGCTGGTTTCCCTACCTCTGCACTGACGAGGTCTCTGTGTTTGTAGCAGTACACCTTCCTGTCCTGCTGGAACACGCAGTTCTGTGCACGAGCGCACATGAAGTGGAAATTACTCTGGCAGGTGGCCAGACAGCAGCCCACCGTGGCTCCGGACTGCCCACAGCGATCACACCGCTGCGGAACGAGGGGCACACAGAAACCATGTCAAAATGTGTTTCACTAGAGAAATCCTTCATATTCTTTAATGCAAGTCTTACCAGATGGCGCCCCCTAGACACGGCGCTGTGCACCTGAAGAAGAGCACTGTTGTCCTCGTACACCTCGGCAGACCACAGGCAGCAGTTCACGTGGGCCCACTCGTTCTGGCCCAAGTACAGGAGGCGGCCCGCTTCCTGTAAAACACAGTCACATGAAGCAATTACACCATTTCACCATAAGCTCCACAAATAAAATAGAATGAGGGGAAAAAAAAATTCTTAATAAAAACATCATTATTGAAAATTAGTCCGTAGAACTCACACTGGGAGCAGAGTCTCCATACTGCTGGCACAAGGCACACTGCCTCATATCTTCAGCCTTGGTGGAATCTGGGGAATCAAGCGAAATTTAACAAACGAGTGGACAAGAACAAAGACACAAGAAATGACTTGTAGCTGTGTTCGCATCACATTAAACAGAGCAGGTTACAATGGCCTCCATACCATGAGAATACAGAGGAAGACCAGACTGCCGCACAGCGACTGAGGACAGCACGGAGTCAGTTTTCCCCTTGTGGGGGCCCCTGGACTCTTTCAGCTGGTATGTCCTCTCCAGCCACTGTGCATAGCTGTGCTCCAACGATGGAGGGAGGACCGCCTCGGGGAGCATGCCACTGCAAGAGTGAGGACAAGAACAGACATGTTTAAGACGGCTGTCCATCAACTGGAGTGTTATGAATGACATTTAGCTTATTTCTGCCTGGTGACTGCTTTATGAGGTGCACTTATGCAATAACTCTGGTAGCTGTAATGTAATAATGAAGTCCTCAGAACAGTTTCGCTAGAGGGTCAGATTTAAATGCAACTGTAAAAAGTTTTAATGCTCATAATTCACAGTTGAGGGCGTACTTTGCAGTGATGTTGAGCCAAACTATTATTTCTAGGCGTTTCTACCGTTCCATCCACGATATCAATACACAAAAGATCAGCAGAACAATAATCAGAAACTCAATAACTAATGTAGAAAGAATTCTCCATCAGGAATTCTGCTCCCACCTTGGAAACTCTTCTGAAAACGAATTCCACTTTTTGAGATTGCAGGGAGGAAGCCAGCTGAAGGCCTGCTTCATCACCTGTTGGAAATTGAAAACAGAGGACTGATTGCAGACAAATGAAGGCAAAACAACTTGTTGAAACACATTTTTGCAGGTCATCTTTGCCAAACCAGACACGTCTCTAAGAACAGAGTTAAGTGTGGGCGGACGTCTGAGGAGAGAAGCTTACTTTGATGTAGTGTGCTTTAGACTGAACGGTTGGTTTCTGCTCCTCAGGGAGAAGTTCCTCCTCCTTCAACCATGTCCTCATCACAGACGCAACATCTGCATGAAAAGCTTTCTGAGTGGGCGACAGGGGGAGGAGGAAAAAAAAAAAAGACACCTGGGTGTCAGGAGGAGCTCTGAGCAGTGAGAGTGCGCACAATTGATTTCACAGGGATTTCCATTTATTTCCCCTCGGCAGACGTTCTATAATCCATTCACAGCTGAAACAGGAAGAGGTGATGACTGATCGGGTTTTAGTTACATGTAGCGACAAAAAAGTTCACTTACTATTGAGGTGTAACAGCCCGCTTCAAACTTTTCCTGCACAGCCTGTAGATCACACGCCGGCTGCTGCTCCCTGACTGACGACGTGATGCTTCCTTCCTGACACTGGAAAACAGCAACCGTAGGTAAAGCAAAGAAAAATCTAGACACCAAACTGGAGTAAATTTAACATATATATGTAATGTATGCATTTCATTTTAGTTTGCTTGTTGCGGGATATTTCTGCTCACCGCTTTGCAGGAGACGAGGTGTTTCGTGCTGCTGGAGGAGAGCAGGTCTGTGAGGACCGCCTCCAGCTCCACCATCAGCCGGCTCTGCAGCCCCTCCCGCAGGCTGCTGTGCTTGCTCTGCTGCTGACCGCAGGGGGAACAGGTGAACTCTGCTCCGCCTGTCTGACCCGACAGCAGGCCAAAGTGCTCCTCTGCAAAGACACCAACGAGAAAATGAGCTTCACTTCCAGATTCAACGCTATTTAATGCACTGGTTTAAAAAGCAATCAACTATTTTTTCCCGTTGTGCTTTTTGAGAACAATACCAATTAATTAACAACTTCAAAAGGATAAACTCATAAATGATTCTTTTTTTAAACAATTTACAAATATTCTGTTTTAAAATTTTAATACATTCGACACAGAAATCAGTCAAACTTTCCTTTCGTAAGACAAGCTCTTTGTCATCTTTGCCAAAATGTTTTTGGCTTTAGATGCTCCTCACCTGAAAGTCCTTCACATCTGTAATGAATCCAGTGGCTGCACTGCGAACATTTCATCATCTGAGACGGTCGGCTGCTGTCGTCATAACACTTGTTGCAGACGGTGCAAAAATTGCCTGCGATAAACACAAAACATGCGCCACACGACTCAGTTACAACCGAACAATACATGTGATCAGAGAGCCTTCGTTGGCGCCGTTCTTCACGCCGTCCCTCTCCAGCCCACTCCCGAACCTTCACCTTTTTTGTGCAGAGCGGTGCAGTCGGGACAGAGGTCCTTCTCGTGGTTCCAGGCCAGATCCCAGGTCTTTCCAGGAGTAACACCACAACTTTTACAACGGATGCACGTCATACACACCTTCACAAAAACAACAGCATCCAAGAATTAATCTCTGCCAGCGAGCTTTTTCATGTTACATGTAGTTTCACATCCTAATTTGTTGTAATTCCGTCCATTACCCATGGAATGCTGCAGTTCATAGGCTTGGGGTATGTTGGTCCTAAGCAGGAGGGGTGGTAGGACATCTGGCATCTTCTGCACTGCAAAACAGGCTACAAGAACCAAAACATGTACATCAGTGTCTGAGTTCTGACACCTCAGTCCCACACATTCACTTCCTTAGGTTTCTCAAAATTCCAATAACACATAAACTTGAATAAGGTCTAAATAAAAATGGGTGGCATAATAAGAGCTTCAAAAGAATTGAAACATTTATGAAAAGTAAAAACAGTAATCAAAATGTTTGGAAAGCACTGCTCATTAATGATATAACAGTCCTCCTACACCGCGCACCTTCGTGCTCTTGCTTCTGCGGCCGCACACGTGACAGAACTTGCAGCGCCTGCAGCACCAGTTCTCCTTGCTGTCCTCTTGGGGGCGCTCTTCTGGCGAGAGGCAGAAACTGTGGAAAGGTTCACAGCAGATCTGGCAGAAGAGCATCTGGGAAAAAAAAAAAAAAGACAACATGGGAGAAACCCTTTATTGGCACCGAGACACGGGAGGACTGTTTTGAAAGAACACTGAGGTTGATAAAACCGTGGACGAGTCGGGCGGCAGCGGACGCTCTGGATTACCTCGTGTCGGCCTTTGCTGGCACAGAGCAGGCAGATGGGTTGCGGAGTTGTGGGGATAGAGGAGAGAACGCTGAGGCCGCCCATGAGCCACACATTCTGGACCGCACAGTCCTCCTGACGGACACACGGCATCACAGTTCCAGAAGAATTAGTTCATTTCATGGAAGCTGCATCAGACTGTCTCCACATGTTCTCAAAGCAAACAAGTCACTTTAATACTCTCAAACTGGAACCCAGAGACGGTCCAAAAATATATAGAGACTTTTTCATAGAATTAGTGTGTGTGGTTTTTTTTCAAATGTTGTGGTTTTTATGGACTTTTTATTTACTGCTATACAGCAGCGGGTCCCCGTCAGAGATTTATCTGCTCTTAAGTTGCCAAAATTAGATTTGCAGAAAGAAATCCATAATGAGACACTTTACAGAATCCAGAGCCAGCACAGAGAGAAACCACTGTTTTTCATTTGAAGGCTTCTGCTGTGGCACGTTTGTGAGTTTGGGCTCAAGAAAGACAACCAAAAATGATTTATTTTCAATTCAACGCTTCAAGGTTGACAATGGTGCAAGAACAAAAAACAAAATCCTTGGTGTCTTGAACAACATGATGCCAGGGAACAAAACGCATTGAGATTTAAAATTACCGTGCACCCAGAAACACGTGCAGACTCACCTTGAAGTCTACACGGATCTTGAACTTGCTCTGCAACACGCCCTTTTGGGGAAATCCATTAGCTAACCCAGTCAGGGAGTTCGCAGATGCGAACTCTGCAGGATTCTGGGAATGAAGGACATAGTGTGGATCAGTTGTTGGAGGGTTTTGCTGCACAGTCTCTGTCACAGAGGAGTCCTTCCCGTCCTCTTCGGCCGGCTCCGCCGGTTTTTCCTCCTGCTCTTCTTGCGGACGATCCTGCAACACTGTGACAGGACTGACTGCCTGGGGAGGCCCTGTTAAAACGCCGGGCATAGTTTTACCAGCATTCGAGCTGTAGGTCTCCGTCAAATCATCTGGGTGCTGCACCTCAGACTCTGATTGTCCCTGTGCACATGACCGTGATGGTACTTCTGTGGCGGCGGCGGACTGCAGCTCGGGCTGTGGGTTTTGCTGAAGTGGTGCCGGCGGATCAGATTTGTGCAAATGGAGGGAGGCCTGCAGCGCAGACTTTGGCAAACGGTGCAAACGCACCTGCAGGCATTTCTTTTGAGAGTTTGTTACAGGGCGGGCTGAGAGCGGGGGAGCAGGAGGCTTTTCAGGCCGGGGCGTTTCTGGAAGACAGCTTGCGACAGGCGGTGATGGGTGTGAAATAGCGGAGTTCGTTATAAGACGGGCCAGCAGTGGATGCGACTGTGAAACGCAGTGATCCACGCGCGGGGGCAACTCTCGCAGCATGTATGCAGCGGACGGCACGATATAATCAGGCAGACGGCATAATTGTATTTGCAGCTGCCTCGGCAGCTTCGTCGCGGGGCTCCGGGATGGTCGGGGCTCGGGGAAACTTTCTCTGCAGTCCGTCTCTTCTGTGTTCGCCTGTGCCTGTGGAGGAGGGGACTGCCTAAGCCAACCAGCAAGATAAGTTTCCAAAGTAACACTAATAACTAGAAACATGCACAGGCGGCAAGAGAGAGCAGTGTTAACCAAGAGTAAGAAGATTAAGTAAGGAGTAATTAAAGGGACAGGAGAACTGAGAGAAAGGCATTCAGTAGCAGCAGATACACACACAGAAGTGCAGCTCGCAGACATTCTGAGATGAGATTACACATTTCAAATAGTCAAAAAGCCATACTGAACATCTGTTAACAAAACCACTGTCACACCAAGAGTGTGCAAAACCAAAAACGCAAGGTATGAAGCTGAAAAACCCCCACAAAAGTTCTCTTTTTTAAATAAATTATGGATTCACGTCTTCATATTCCTACACGTGACGATTCAATTACAAGGTTCATGCTCGGTTAAGAAGAAACAACTGTTGTCCTACATGCAGAAAACAGTTCAGGAGCTGAAAAGACAAAACATGAACAATGAGAAAATGATGCAACTGCTTCACTGTCCTGTTGAGAACACAAACCCCATTTCTGAACATCTACATATAGATGAGCAACACTATCCAACTCAGTCGACTTTTCTTTGTCGGACTCATCTGAGTGATTAAAAATATCAACGGAGATCAAATCAAAGTGAAAATATTGCAGAACCTTTACAGATATTAAATTTTCTCAAAACAGTGGTTAGTCGCTCGGCCCGCAATTGACATCAGTTTTGCTTATTAAGACTGGGAAATGTATTTAGTATAGGCAGAATACCACATCACAAAGGTGAAGCAAGCGTCAGCGCCAACAAACAAGAGCAGCAACAGAGCAGACAGGGTGGAAGGAGGGAAGCGGCCCATCTGTACCAACTGTAACCTCTCTTTTCAAAACAGGGACCTCAGTACAGTTACCCGTCTCAACAAGCTTTTGTTTTTCTCAATTAAAGATGTGGTTTGTAGGACTTAGAGAGCACGGCCATTAACCTCAGACTGCATTAAGAGGAGCGTCCTGCAGGAAGCTTCTGCCAGATCAAACATGCCGACTGCCAAGTGATGCGACCCCAGACTGAAAGCACGCAGCATTGTTCTGAGCGCCGCAAAATCACATTAAATAATGTACGAGCTCCAAAGAAGTACATCTCATCTTCCACAGGGTTTGCAGACAATTATATTTATGTTCTCCTAGTTTTGTGACTGATAATTATCAATTAAAAGCAATTCCGAATAATCTGGGGGCTTAATCACTAACCAGTATTTTTGGATTAGAATCTTCATTTATAACTGATGTTAAATGACATTAAAGGTGCTGTAGGCAGGATTCGGCATCTCCGGCATCTTGCTTAGGGTTACCTAAGCAAGATGGCGATTTGACCCATCTAAGATGGCGATTTGAAACCCAGCACAGCCAATCCTGTCCTGTTTTCTCTGACATCATGCCCTTATTAGGGGTTAAGCCCCTCCCACAAGAACGTGTGACGAATGTCCCTCGACCAATCACGGTTAGAGTCTCAGGGGCTCTTCTGATTGGTCAAAGATACCTGGAGCTGTCGAGATTCATTTTCAGCTCAGAACAGAGACAGATGGAAACGCTGCGCCCTCGCGGTAGTGCAATTATGCTACACTCCTAAAGGATTATTAATGGATACTCTATCATTTAATCCAAAGAAAACACAGAAAAATTAGCATTGACTAGCAAAATCCTGCCTACAGCACCTTTAACTCTGGTTATCATGCTTGCAGCTCCGTGTTTAGTTTGAATGTAAAACCAAAGTCTTTAATTGCTTTGGTGAAATGTGTCTCAACATTTCCATCCCACTAAAACTTCCCATCCATCTCATCTGTTAGCGTAACCACTTTCTAGATGAAGCTCTGTGGTCTGACGTCGATCAACGTTGATGCGTCTGGTGCTCTGGGATTTCGGAAACTGAAAGGAGCTTTTTCAGAAAGCTAAATGTAATTTATGTTTTAGCAATTAATCAAACTAAACTAGCAAATGATCATGTACTATGGAAGGAGAGAATGAAGCAAAGGTCACTCAGCCAGTTGCGATCTTTAACTTCACCACTAGATGCCGCCAAATCCAACAAACTATACCTTTGAGTTTCACAAATAAAAGCACTCCTTGTCACTAATATAAAACCAACAGTTGTGAAGTATTTACTGTTGAGGCGAGATCCTCTATAACTCGTCCATTTTTACACTGAACAACTTTCCATTTAAGCCGACAGGCTTCTCGTAGTGCCATCAACACGCCTCAAACACACACTTGTGTATACACATCATGCTGCTACAAAAGCAAACAGTAAAGGCAGGGTAGACTTTACCGTGAAGACACATTTCATGCATTATTTAGTACATGCAGTGCGCCCGCTATGAAGCTTGCAGTGAGAAACAGAAGATTAGCCAGGCTGAATTTGAAAGCTGTTATTGCAATTATTTATCAATAAGGAGGTGGTGATCAAAAAAATCCAGAGGTGAGATGCAGGCCTGGGCAAAGTATTATTTGGAAATGAAATATTGATTTGGTTATGAATGACTAAGTCAAACTGATGATGATTTGAATATCAACAATGGGACCAATTTTGGAGAAAAAAAAAAAAAATATATACGATGAGAAATTTAGAGGATCTAGCTACACCAACAAAAACAACTTTCCAAAAAGGCCACTTAACCCAGGCTTGGTCAGGAGGTACGTCAGAGGTGAGGAGGAAAAACCTGCTCCATGTTTTTACCTTGTGAGCTCGCGGCCTGTTGCCGGGACCTCGAGAGAACAGGCGCCGGTGCTTCACCGCCTCGGTCGGCACCTCGTCTGGTGGAGAGACGCCATCTTGTGCGGTGCCATCTCCAAGACAAAGAGCACATCGGTCTCACGCACTGCACTACTCTGACAGCGTACAGAAAACACTCCACTGGGTTAAAGTTCAAAAATCAACGTGAAGAAATTAGTTTTGTGCTGTCTGCTGTTGCTCTACTCGATTACTCAAACGATCGATAGCTGCAGCTCTGAGGCTAACATTCAAAACGCTTTAATGAACTTTTGTTTATTCAAAGAAGCGCTGAAAACGAAGCTTCAGTTACCTTGCTTGCTCCCAGCCGCTGGATTTGGCTTGATGGTCGATTTATCGTCTCTCTCCTGAGCACCCCTGACCACCTCCTCTTCCTCCTCCTCCTCCTCCGATTCGGATTTAAGCAGGCTGCTGTACGAGCGCGGCGTGATGTTACGCAGAGAATGTTTCCTGACTCCGGACGCCATGGAGGGCGATCCTTCATTGGCGTCTTCCAGGCACCAGTTTGTGTCCTCGCTGCTCGACATAGAGGCTGAAAAGCGCCTCGCCTGGACTGAGGAAGAAGTGCCTTGTGACTTTTACATCCACAAACTACTTAAAATTAGTGCAGCTGAATAATTTTCCATTGAAACCATTAATGCATTTAAACATCTGTGGTTCTAACATGATTTGATTAGAGACTTACGTTTCAGCGGTCTCATGATACGCGCCATCCGCGCTTTTTCAATCCGATCACACTTCTTATATCTGAAAAGAAAGAAAGGAAAATGTATTAATCTAACACCTGCCACAATGCAACTCAATGTACTCTAGAATTAAAGCCAATATTTAAACAGCATAAAAGTTGTGTTTCAGGTTTTTTTTCTTTTTTTAAACAAAGGCAAAAACTACACATCTGCATTTAAAAACACAACAGCAAACAAATAAAGGAACAACAGCTTCAGAAGATCCTAACAGTAAGGGGCATGTTTCACAGCAAACATGTTTTCAGGTTCGACTGAGACGAGTTGACAGTCCAGCTGAGCTCAGATCTTTTGGTCATTTGTGTCACATGTGAGGAAAACAGAAGCTGAAAGCTGCATCAGCCCGATTGGTTTGATAATGCGACTTCGACATGAACCTGCTCCAGATGACGTGAGGAGAAACCTGAAACGTTCAGGCCCGAGATCTTTCAGCACTTATCAACAATATTCAGTGACACACGGGAAGTCAGTGCAGCTTCTATAATGTGCTCCGCTCTTTAAGTTGTTGGTCATAAGAAGAGAACATCAGAGGTAAGATAACATCCTGGAAACCAGAGGGAAAAATGCCTGAAAAAAGGTCTGTCCAAACAATTTCTATAAATGTCCACTTGCAATAACCTCTATGCATCTCTACATGACCCTCCAACCCGGGGTCACGGTGGGGCTGGAGCCAATCCCACCCGGCTATTGGCGAAGGCAGGTTACATCCTGGCCAGGCCAAAGTCCAACACAGGACAAACACAGACAGACATTCACATCGACAAATCACAAGAAACCTCTTCCAAGGACTGGACTGTTGAAACCCTGAGGAAATCCAGTTACAACCCCGTCTCATTGTAAATGATAAGCGAGGCCCTGTGCTCGTTCTGACTCACATGCAGCACTGCCGCTTGGTGTTCGGCCCCCCAAACTTCGGCTTGTCCAGGCAGTTGATGCACTTGGCGCAGTCCTTCACCACCAGGCAGCCTTTGCAGTGTCCGCACCGGCGGGACCGGAGGCCCCCGGGCGCGAAGCGACTCAGCACCTTCCTCCTTTTGAACCGACGGCTGCCGCTCCTCCTCCTGCGCTGGATGTTTTCCTGAGAGACGGCCCACTGCGCCCTGCCCTGATCAGACATGTCGTCGTCGTTGTCATCGTCGTCGTCGTCGTCGTCGGCCACATCTGCGGGTGAGAGACACGGAGGATGGGTAAAAAAGACTCACAACGTGTTTTGGGATAATCTTTACCTACATGTGAGGAGGGGAAAGGCGACATCTGTGGATGCCAGAACTTACTATTCAGTCAGCTGGAGGCATTACAGTTCTAACTGCAGTGATCAGAAGAGCTCGTGTCTCATGATTTAGCTTGATTTTTGCTTTTATGAGCTGCATGTTTCCTCTAGTTGCTTCAAATGTTGGATAAATAAAGATGCTCCAGATTAAAGTGAGGTGACTGAACAGAAACTGGAGTCTCTGTGTGCAGAAAGGAAATCCATGAAGTCTTTTGAAGCCTAATAGCATCCCCTTAAATCCCCCAGGGCTATTTTAAATGGCCACAAAGAGACAGTGAAGCCGTGTCGGACATAAAACAATCACTCTGAAGTGGCGGCTTGTCAAGATTCTTTTAAATAAATGGTGGGTTAGAAAAAATGGAATAACGCTGTGAAAGGATCACTCTGCTCTGGACCACTACATGTGTTGAGTGAGTCTATTATCGTCAAACAGCGCTTCCTCACCTCATACTGAGTGATGCTCACTTGACCAGTGTTGGGTATAGCTTTCCAACAGCGGTGGCTAATCTGTGTGTGACAAAAGATATTTTTGCTGGCAAATATTTTAGTTACAACTACATTGAAACTAACAAAGCAGATTTTTTTTTCTTTGCTCAGCATGTTAAATTTGTCAAAAGATAACCAGAATTACGTTACGGTACACATTTGAAAAAACAATTTAGGTTGTGTTCTTTAATTTGAGAGAATATTTTAGCTTGTCAGTGATTTCAGTTCAATACAATAGAAGGGTACGTCTGTCAGACATGAGAAAGCTGCAGAAACAAATGGAGAATTTGAAAACTGAATTAAAAAGAGGACCTACCTGAGACCGCGGTTTACACACTGCATGAAAATGAGCTATTTTATCACAAGCAGAACAGAGTATGGAATACTATGGAGTATTTCTGACAACTGCTGAGTCTCCAATGCTAAACAAAATATTAAGTTTAGGATGTGTATCCACTTTTCTTTTGGCCATCAATGGAATCGGTGAGAATCTGTATGGTATAATGGTGGCAGTGTGAGCTCAACCTGCTGTCTGTGTTTTCGCTAAAATGATCATGAAAGCAGTGTCGCTCCTGTTGACAGCAGATGTTCAGGTAATAGCTACCACCGTGGTTCCAAACATGCGGTTTGAGCCCCTTTGAAGGAGCACATAGGTCATCTGCTCAGACAAAGTTAGGTTTGTGCGGCAATGGCTGAACGTGTGAGTACTGCTTTTCAAAGTGGAGCACTTTGCTGACTTTTCTTTTAACTGATTTTGTTTTGCTCACTTCTCACTCTCAGTTCTTTATCCTATTAATGTTAACATTCAGGATTACGACACATGGTGATTAATCTGACAGTGTTCATTGAGTAAGACTCCGCCTTTATGTTCCGTTGTGAGTTTAATTCTAACTCGAAAACGGTAGTTGCAGTTCATTCACTTCCTTCTTACTTGATATATATTTGACTAATCCACAGGAAGGAGTATGTAAATAACTTCTCTCTAATAATCTTTCCACTAAAAACATATATTGGGACACATTCAACCAAGCCTGGAGGGCAGAGTGGATAAAATTAGAAAAACAGTGATTTACTGAAACGCTTGTGCGCTCGCTGCACGCTGACAGTGCAGCGCTGGGAAAAAAGAGGCTGATGTGGGGACTGTACCTTCTGCAGCAGGAGAAAAGGTGATACCCTCTCTCTCATGAAGGGGCAGGGCGCTGAGTCTGGGAATATCGTCTGGCACCATGGCACGAGGCTGGCCCAAAGCCACCGCCGCGGCCCGACACACGTGTTTGATTCTGGGACCGCTGAGCTGCTGCTCCTGCGCAAACACACCATAAATAAAACACCAGGAAATGCAACTGAAAACAAGTAACTGCTGAAGAAAATAAAGCAGACATTTTACCTGAGGGCCAAGCTCTTTGGAGCCGACTCTCCGTCTCCTCCTGCCGCCGCCGCTGCTGCTGCAGCTCACCGGCATCCGTGACTCTCGAGATCCCAACTGGAGATCCAGACAGGGAGCGAGAAGAAATCAACATACCGGAAAATCATTGTTACTGTGAACCAAACGGATGATTTCTTACCTGAGACAACTTGAGCTGTTTCTGCTGATCGATCTTGATGAGCTGGACTTTGGCTTTCTTGAGCAGGTGCAGCATCCTCTTGTTGGCGCCGCTGAGACCGATTCGATGGCTCGGCCCGCTGAACTCCAGCACGTCGCGGCTTTCCCTCGCCGCGGCCGCTGCTTCAAAACAGAGACGGGACTGAGTCGAATCTCTTTAGTTTCACAGCCAAACCTATTCCTAGAAAACACTTGTTCTTACCGGTGTTCTCTGCATCCTGTGCCGTCGCTTGCGGAGACGTCTCCACGTCGGTGTTCACCACCACGGCGAATTTCCGGACCACACCCGGGGAATCGATCTCCTCCATCATGAGCTTGGACCTGCGTCTCTTCCTGGCGTGCGGGGTCAAGCTGTCGCCGTGGTCCAAGTACTGGCCCTGGGCTTCAGACTGGCCCCTCTTCTTCGCTGCCAGCTTCAACGTCAGCTTCTTGAGGTTCTGGTAGATTTCCACGTGGCTCGCGCCCGTGCTGGACTTGGATGTGATCTTCGCCGAGGCGGGCTGGTTGTCGAAGGCAGCGACGGCGTCCATCTGCGGCGAGCTGCCGTCGCAACCCGACTCCTCCTTCTGTTGGGTCTTCAGCCACGTTGTGAGCGAGCCTTTGGGGAAGGGGATCATCTCTTCATCCAGGAACCTCTTTGGCGCTTTGATGACGCGGGAGGACCGTGCGCTCATGACAGGGGTGGGGGAGTTGTTGGAGGCGTGCGGGAGCTGCTCGGGGAGTGGCTTCTGCTCACCCTGGGACGGGGTGACACTTTGACCTTGGGCCTGCGAAATATCCGCGACCTGCGCTGCGGGAGCCGGAAGCGTCTCGGGAACGTATGTGTAATAAACACGCCGAGAGCGAATCTGACCCATTTTGGGCCGTCTGATTGAAAGGTCTTTAGACTGCTTCCGCCGGTGCCCAAACAAAGATCTGCGCTGTGGCTTTTTATTCAGTTTCTTTTCCGAGGCATCTTCAGCGTTGCACTCCAGGGGCATGGCCGCCTCCTCCTCTCCGCTGTGCGCGCCAGCCTCGGCCCCGGCCTCCGGAGAGGCGCCCATACCTTTAGTCATCCTCTTCCTCTGCCGTTTGTGAAAAGATGTAAACGACAGAGCGATGGCCTGGGACGTGCCTTTGGCGTGCTCGGCACGGAAACCCTGGATTCTCCTCACAGATCTGTCTGTGCGGGACTGGTTTGAGTCCGAGTCCTCCGAAACCTCGCTTTCCGCTTCCCGGACCCCTTCTTGAGTTTGTTCCGGGTTTGCGGGTTCAGTGGCGGCGCGGTTCGTCTGGTCTTGCTCGGTGCCACCGGCTGAGGTAGCGGCGGTTTGGTTCTGTGTGCTGCCTGGGTTTGTGGCTCTTCCTGCTGATGATGTTCCTGAGGCCTGCTTCTCTGCATGCTTGGCTTTCACAGGAGGAGCGTGCTGCTTGCTGTGCGGTTTAATATTGACCTTTGGTATTTGTTTGTTCTTTACTGAGCGTTCTATAGCACCCTGCTCCTCTTTAGAGTGTTTCGGAACAATTTTCCCAATCAGTGCTGGTGGTGGGGTCTTGGGGCTCGTTTTTCCGACGGCATGCTTTGCTCCTGATGAGTGGTCAGAAGCCTGACGAGCCTTTGACGCTCTGAACGACGACTGATTGCCAGCGGCCGAGGTTCTCTGAGGACGAACCGTTGTGGTACCAAATCCAGTGAAATCCTCCTCCTGGAGAAAAACACAGTCAAACATTGAAGTAAGTACAAGATTGATGTGTTTCACTTCAGTGTTAAGCATCTCCTAAGGGTTCATCACGCACTTAACCATAACAGCTACGATCACTGAACAAACAATATACATTTACTCAAATTCAACAAAGAAAAAAAAAAAAAAAAAGGAGCCACCGCAAAACAACTCACCCAAGAAGATGGACAAATATTTATATCCATATATACAATGAACTTTGCCTTATCTGGCTTTCCTCTGCTATAAACTTTGCCAAAATAAACAACAGTTCAGCATCTCTGCTCCAGCTGTTGCTTCAATCTGAACTCTGTACATGCAACAGTGATCTGCTGGAGATGACTGGTACCAGCACGCACACGCACACACCAACCGAAAACATTACAACAAACTGCAGTTGCAGGGCCTGTAATTGTCAACAGGGATTAGACAGTTTTCATTACTTTGACGGTCGATTTAATGAATTTATAGAAATTGCATGGTTGATTTTAATTAACGGGCATTTTATAGTACTCGTCATAGTAATTTCGAGTCATTCCAATTTAGATTTGGTTGATATGCGATTGAAATTAATATCATTGAACAATTACTTGTGAAACCAAGACGTCCACAGACTGCCAGGAGCACATGTGTGGCGTAAACTATAAAAAAAGAAAACTTGTCAGTAAGTAATTTATTCATTTTTGATTATCTAATTATCTTATATTTAGCTACATATTACATATTATTTAGCCACAGAACTGTCACGGCTAATTTTGATCCATTTCATTTCATCTAACATTAGAAGGCTAATTCTATCTAAAAACAAGACTTGCTTCAAGTTCAGTGTCAATATAATATTCTACGTTAATGTTATGTCTCCTGGAAGTTTTTAGCCAATGTTCAGTATGAGGGACCAGGGTTTGAATGCCCATCTGAGACTGACGCTGAAAATTACAGCCAGTCACTTTTCTGTTGATCTAACGTCAAACAAATATGTCAAATAAATCTAATTTACATAACTTGGAAAAAAAAATCTAATGATGGTGTGTAAATAATTTAAATACTGCTGTTTCTGCCCAGTATTCAATTTCAAACCATGATGTTGGTAATGAAACGGTTCAGTAGATTCTCGGGTTTCTTTAGGTGGGATACGGTGGAGGGTGGGGCTGTCCATGCCACGAGGCCGCCACTTACAATTTGCACCCGAGCTTGAATTTCTTCATCACCTATCAACGCTGATGAAACTCCAACCACAGCACTCCTCTCTACTCTACTCTTACTCCAGAGTTGCATCAGTGGCATTCTGAGGCAACACATAAACACTTTGTTTTCATTCAGACAATTCTGAGTAACAGTAGAATAGTAGAAGTTTTGGTGGCAAACACTCAAATTATTAATAGTTGACTGTTGCAGTATAATGCACATCCAATGGCTACCATTCCTGACATCCCCATTGAGCAGAAATTTTAAAAATACACTGACACCCCCGTCCTCTGATTCAGACACGTGTCTACTTCAGATGCAGAGGCGGCACACTGCAGCAAATCATCCCTCAACTGAAAGTCCACTTACTCACATCCATCTTAACTTGCAAAATGGTGAGTCCACAGATTTGTCAGCAGCGAAACCCCCAGAAAGATCATCTCACACACAGACACACACAGACACACACAGACACACACAGACACACACAGACACACACAGACACACACACACACACACACACACACACACACACACACACACACACACACACACACACACACACACACACACACACAGGAGTGTGCAGTGCTCCAGCTGAGCATCACCCAGAGGGTTTAGCAGGAGCCATGTGACCCTGTTTCAGTCCACTCTAAAAGGATTGCATCAGTGAAGCCCAACTGATGTCAGACGCCACAGCTCCTGCTTTGGAGGTTAAATATGATTAGATCCAGTTTGGCATTAAATCATTATATAGCATCCTGCCTGAGTGGAGCTGAAGAGAGACGGCACTGCCAGAGTAAATGATACAACACACCACACAAGCACAACACCAGGACTTGAAGTCCATTAGTGTAAGCTGTATTTATATAGTTTTTTGTTTTTTTTTAACTTTCACCAGAGGCTGGAAACTGCAGAGACTGCACAACAAACACAATTCAAGAAACATGTCAATGTCTGGTAAATCCTCAGCCTGTTTCAACACATGCACATCAGCTGAGGTGTCAGCATCTTCTCACTCTCTGACATTAAATAAGGCAGCATGAGAATTTATCTGATTCCAGACCAAGTAATAATTCAGACTAAACAGTGTCCATACGTTTTGTTGAGCCCCGAGGCATCTTAAGTTGGAAAAAATACAAAAGGTAATTTTCTGGCCAATTTTTTTTTTCTTCTTCGTCTTCTGGCCAATTTTTTTTTTCTTCTTCGTCTTCTTTTTAATCTATAAAATGTGAGGTTCCCTTTAATTTTAGGATGAAATTATTCTACAATGTTGATATAGCATTTGTAAACAAATATTACAATTAAAGTCAGTAAATGTATGTATGATGATTTCATAATGAAAGACAGAATCACTTTCAATATCAATTCGTTTTTTTTGTGTGTCTTTCTAAAATAACGGTTTTGTCTTGCTCAGGAAATGTAATTATGCTTTCACAACTTATCTCCTCAAAACATTTTTTTCATAATTCCACTATTTGCTATTCCAGGTCTACATTTGATTACACTACTTCATGAACTGGTGCAATATAATTTAACAGTGGACTCTTCAAATGGCTCTGTTCTAAATTATTTGTTCACCTACATGGATATGTAAATGAGGCTATGCACTGCTGACTGAATACCTATGCTTCTTATTTTCCTCTAGATGTCTGTACCTCCCCTGTAGTCATGTGCTGATTACATTTTATTTCAATGTTAGCTGCTATGCAATAAACACTGATGTAATGAATGCCCATCCTTTCCAAAGTGATGAAATCTTTCATTCATTTCAGTTGCTTTGTAGTCCTGATCACTGTAAACAAAGCAACAAGACGGATAATCTGTGTGGAAGTGAACATTAAAATAATTTAATCAAACGGTTTAAAGTTCAGTAAACCTACTCTGTCCGTTTTGTGGCATATGTCTCTGTCAGATTAATATGATTTAAACCTCAATTCCTTTCAGGATGAGCGCGCTATTGCGTCCCACGTTAAAAGCCACGTTCAAAACAGCGAGAAGTCAGCTGACAGCTCCAACGTGGAGGCTGTGAGCGGTTCCGACGTTTCCACTACGATCAGATTAGCAGGCGGAGGATGTCAGCACAGGGTGGGAACTCAAACTCTCGGAGCCATATCAAGGGATGCACAAACAAAGACATCTTTCCGTTTCCACAACAGAAAACACGGAAACAAAAGTTTCACCCTAGGGTCCCTTAATTATGCAAACAAACTCAGCTGGACTGAGCTATGTGTAAGCAACACTGCTGTAACTTGAAGTATAGACGTGCATTTGAAATAAACAACAATTAGGTAAATATGTGTAGGTGTAATCCAAGTAAAATATTCATCCCTCTCAACGTAGCTGAAGCACATCACGCAGGCGAGCTACGACGCCTCTTTAATGCTCATGTTTGCATGGCTAAGTTTCCGCTAATGGCTAAAAATGCTATTTGTAACCAACGACAATGATTAAAAGGTGTTTCTTTCCAGCAAACCTCGCGTTAAACACACTTATGGCGTCCGCTTCGCGTCTAGCTGCCGTGCTACATTTAGCATATTCACCTCCTCGCTGTTGCTGGAGTCGAAGCCCACGTCCTTCTGCCGGCTGTGCTTCTCCGTCACCCCGAGGAGGCGCAGCAGGGACGGATCCTCGCTCAACGCCAGGCCGATGTTTACAGGCCTCGGCCCTCCGGCAGCCAGCTCCCCGTCGTTCGAGCCCAACCTTCCGCGTCTGATGCGTTTCTCCGACCGCAGCCTGCTGCGAGCCGCGCACGGCCGACCCGGGAACCGAGCCCGGGCCGGCGCTACGGTGCTCTGGCCCGCCACGGCCGCGGGAGATGATAATCCGCCTCCCGATGCCGCCATTATTTACTACAACAACACGGAGGGCGCGCAGGCGGAGGGAGACTGCAGCGAGAGAGCCAAGATGGACCGCTCCGAGGCGAAGGCGCCAGATAGAGAGCGGCAGCGAGGCATCATGGGAAAACCGAGCGCTGTCCGCCCACTGCTCCACCGCTCGACCGCCCGAGCGAACAGGAAACAAATCAACGCTTTGTGTGAGAAGCGCAAACTTACAGCAGAGGATCGACTGGGAAATGTGAACATTTAGACATAAATGATGAACGTCCTTTAAATGTTGAACTGCATCGTCTGCATAGCACTTATAAATATTAAATACACTTATTTCCAAAAGGAGTCAATCTCTGAACAACCTTCTTTTCAACAGATTGAAACAAACCTTTTACGAACGCATTTCATCTGCAGAAAAGGCTGCAGTGTCTCATAAGTGAAACTACCAAATAATAACTAAACCTCAGTAAAAATCAGGCCAGATTTTAAGATACATTCTAAAATCAACACTTGACTTTATAGATTAGATAAATGATGGAAACTGCATTATTTACCTTCATATATCAAATTTTAAAAAAAAATGTAATAAATTCTGTAAACTAGTAATGCATAGTATTCATAATGCATACCTTTCATTGGGCACTCATTTAAAACAATATGGTACCTGGTATTTCAGAACATTTAAATTGTCCCCATTTTCCCCAAGTTATAAATAATTAATAAAAAGAAATCAAGGATACAGTATTTCAAAATAAACCAAAAATCAAAATTGGCTCAAATAAAACTTTGAAAACGCTTGAACTCTTTAGTCTACCTCTCATGAGTGGAAAAACTTGCCAAATGCTTTATATGGTTTGTTGAGTTTATTCAACAACCATAATTAGTCAATAATTATATTAGGGCCAATTTTTCTGGCTGGAAACTGGAAAACCGGCAAATTACCAATGCTTTATTTTCAGTCAATTTTAAAAATGGAAGAGAAAAAACGAACAAACTAACAAAGGGTACCTTGTTCAAAAACCCTATCATAATAATGTAAGATAAGAATATTGCTTTACATCTTGTGTAAATCAGTGTAAGGGTTTGCTTTCTGTGATATTATGTCCCAGTATAGTTAAACTACAACTGTAGATATTTTATTTTACCCACCTTCTATTAAAAAAAAAACTGAAAGTGATTCATCTGGTTGAACCCAAACCTATGGTTGAACCTGTGGTGAGATTTTCATGAGGCTTCTGAAATCAAATCTCTGGAAGTCTTTTCTCTGATCATTTGTTCTCCACACTGCCCTCTTGTGGTGGGGGGTAGAATCGCTGTAAAGAAGCAGTCAGTCAGAGACAAGGAACAAAGATGGTATGATTATTATCATCGAGGAAGACGGTTGTGACACTGATCAGAGAAAATTACAGTCGCCATTTGATTTCTGCCTGTGTTAAAAAGCTCGTCAAGGAATCAGTCAATTCTACTTTGTTTAATATTGCTTTGACAGTATGGGTTTCTCATACACAATGCTTATGTTTTCCATGTATTTCATGATACATTTTCTTGCCAACAACTTTGTGACACTTTCCTCAAACTGGTGAGTGAAGAAACACTGAATACAAACACTGACTGAACTTGTCATGTTTGATGTGCAGTGTCACCTTGTATTTTGTGGGGTAGCAGTGTCCGTGTGAAAAATTAAGTTGTGATGTTTAATCTGGAAAAGAAAGACGCTTGACCAATACCCAAGGTAAATTTAATTACATAAAAATTTTCTGTCTGTGTTCCTTTTGAAGGTAATATCCACAAACTGTGAAATCCAAAGTAAACTATTAAAAGCATTGAGTCACTGACATACTACTGACACATAATTAAATGAGTTTTCACTTTGACTTTTATCAGGTGATTATATAAAAAGTAGCTGATTTAAATTACTTTGTAAATTTCAGAAGACCTTAAAATTCTACAACTAAAATTTTACACTGAAACTGAAAATTTGCTTTACAGAAATTTCAATCCCTCTACTTAAAAAAATCTTCTCAGGCCAGTTAAATAACAGGCTACAGATAATAAAACATCTAAACTTCATCCTTTTAGTGCTAAAATTTAATCACATTTGAATGACATTTGATTTTCTTGTGAAGATAAAAAAACAGCACTACATTAATGAAGTCCCATTAAAGACAATCTTGCAAACGCACCCATTTATTGGATTTAGCATTTTATTGTGTTGAAGGCTTACATTCTCTGTGGCTTTGTAATATATTGAATTTCAAAAAATAGCAGGATGCAGCAAAACCAAAATCATCCCCACAGCTGAGGGAGAATGAAGACACTTAATCTACAAAGAGTAAAGCAGAATAGAGGCAATACACTGACATCAAAAAGAAATGTGAAACCATTTTAAATGAAAATTGATGATAATTCTATACAGAGGGGTAAACACTTTTAATCCACAATTGCAAATATAATTTAAAAAACCTTATACATTGGCGCTGCATTCATCCCCATCATCACCCTGAAATATTCACATTTAGGAAAAAAAAAAAATCTTCATACATGTTCTCCGATGATATAACTGAACACTGCAGGAAGATAGCGAAGTCATTTTTTCTGGAATCAGCATTATCTGTTTGCCGTTTCCTCTTCTCCCTCAGTGTGGGTGCATTGATGAGCCTTCAGTGTGGTCACTCTTGCGAAGCTTTTTCCACAAATAGGGCAAGAATACTCGGCGCTGGCGGCCTTGCGCTGCAGGGACCCGTGGGCCTCCTTCTTGTGGACCCGCAGGGCTGCCACGGACGGGAAGACAAGCTCACAATCCGGCTCAGAGCAGGGAATCTGCATCTCTGCAGAGGAGCACCCCTCAGTCGGGGAGCCGTCGTCGTCGTCGTCTTCTTCTTGCTTCATCTTTTTAGTGCCCACTAACTCCTCAGGCTTTGTTTTGCGGCGTCTTCGGCCACAGTTCATATCGTTTGCATATTTCAATAGGTGCTGCTGGAGAGCTTCGTCCGACTGGAAACTGCAGCTACATTTGTGGCACCGGTGCGCGTCGAGGTCTCGTGCCAGCGCGGCGGCTCGGACGTGTATTTCGGTACGATGGTTGCGAAGTCGTGCAACAGTGGGGAATAAGATATCACAGTCTTTGCAGAGGTACTTTCGTTCCACGCAATCATGTCGCCTGTGTTTGTTCAACTGCAAGACAACAAAAAGGAATAAAATATCAATACTTTAACTTCATGACAGATTTGCAAAAAAACTGTTTTCTCACATCAGTATAGGTGACAAAGTTTTCCAAGCAGTAAGAGCAGCGGAAAGGCCTCTCCTCAGTGTTATGGGTGACCTGGTGCTGCCTGAGTTCTTCAGAGAATTTGAAGGATCTGTCACACTTATAGCAGGTGAAGAGAGTATTTGTCTGCACAAAGATGAGAAGAAAACTAATGAGAACAACCTCATTCACTGCACAACACTCTCAGCTAAAATGAGACATGTACAAATGACAACTGAATGCACAACAGACAGAGGAGAAAGATGAGACTGTTAACCACGGGATACCAATGCCCTGAAAACATCGCTCATTTTTACAGCACACACATCTTTCTCATACACAAAGTAGACTAAATAGGAATTTAGATGTAAAGGTAAATCAATCTGAAGATGAAGTTTGACACTGTTGCTTTTTAACTCGGTCTGAACGTAACTCTACCTGCATCAGGTGCTGTCTGTACTGATCCCGGTGGCTCTTCCTGATGTGTCGCTCCTTGGCTTGCAAGTTGCGGAAGGTGATGAAACACTGAAAACACTGCAGACTCTCATGTTGATCTGCATCAGAATGACACAAGTTGTTTCATGCTTAGTTCTGTGAATAGAGTAACCATAACCTTCGACCTCATTAAGTGCACCTGTAGACACCCTAACTCCTAAAGGCCAACAGTTACCAGTCCTCATGTATTTCATCCCATCAATCGTCCAATCAACTAAATATGATAATAATAAACGGTTTTACATTGGCATATAAGATTTGGCAAATTGGACGGGGACACCATACATACTAAGTATGTCCACCAATATTAAACGTGCTGTAACAAATACATTGTTTCTTTACTCTTGGGTCTGTGATTATGTCAGGGGTTTTTGGGTGATTGGGCACGATCTCCTGATTCCTAATCACTGATCCATTTTATCCATAACAGTCGGACAGCAGCTGGTTTGCAGAAACCACTCACACACGCTGTGTACTCAGCTGCATCGCATGAAAGCACGGCTGCAGTTGTGAAATGGGACTTTGCACTGAAGACGAGAGGAAATGTCATCTTACAGGCCGGCAGAGGGGCGACCACAGGATCGGGCTTCACCTCCGGAGGAGGAGGAGGAGGAGGGGGCTTCATCTCTCCTCCGACAATCACCTGCTCAATCTTCACCATGTCCATGTTGATGCTGCTGAACACTACTCTACTGCACGAAGCTGGAACACAGAAAGCAATGAGGATGAACGCCAAAAGACAACATTAACCGGAGAAAATGATGACAACAGCGTATGTAATAATTAAACAAAACATGACAGACGCCGACAGGCCCGATCCCACCGCTGACACGGGATGAGGGTAGCTGATAGTTAAACAGCCAGAGGCTCAGACAGAGAGCAACTTTCTCCATCTACACCATTCTCTGTCATGTTAATGTCGGGCTCGCGCGCTTCAGACGCCATAAATGTGCGGAATTACTGCAGCTTTGGACCGAAGCCGACGTAAACAGTTCCTGACGGCTCCCCTACCGTCAGACGGTTCCACCGGAATGAAGCCGCGAAGAAACGGCTGTTCTCGTCACGTGACCGGGGACACGTGTTATCGCGAGATTACGAGAAGAAGGCGAGTTCCGTGAGGACTGGACCACAGATGTGGACTGTACCACTGCGTTTGTTTACACTGAGTTTAACAGGAGCAGCGCTCCTTCAGGGCAAATACCACACGAAAAGGGTTTCTAAACACTTTATTTACTTCTGATTCATTTTTAT
The DNA here is from genome assembly GCF_902148845.1 of Salarias fasciatus. Lineage (NCBI taxonomy): Eukaryota > Metazoa > Chordata > Actinopteri > Blenniiformes > Blenniidae > Salarias > Salarias fasciatus. The sequence continues at coordinate 7,094,214 of NC_043765.1, read as the reverse complement.
GGGACTTCACTGGCACAAACGTCTGCTGTTATTGTGTTTTGGATCACAGGATTCTTTAAGTGTATATACATACATATGTAAATGAATTAATAAATTATTAAGTGTAAATTTGGGAAACTCATAACTATTTTTTGAAAGTGAAAATCATCTGAAAAATTTCTATATTACAAAAATTGTTCAAAACCGGTCCATGGGACATTAAATCCATATTCAAAATAAGTATTATTCATCCTTCTTGTTGTACTATCATTTAATCTCAGCAGGGAATCAATCAGTGGAACACAACTGAAAAAAAGAACTAAACGTACATTCAAAAGACTGATTTAAAATAATATGATTTTTATAGGTGACTCATAAATCAAAGACAGAGTGAAAAAGGACACAAGCACTTGAAGGTTCATAGAACTTTATTCAGTAATTTCCCCCTACAAGGCAGACACATCAATGCAAAAGTTGATGATGAGGTGATGAGACGGCACGTTATCTTTTTTCTTTAAATAATATGTGAAAGACACAAGCACAGGGTCAAGAGCTCGAGAGGCAGAAAGATGGGTTTAAGGAGCACAAGTAGTGGTTTAAGCTCTGGCCTGCTGCTGCTGCTGGAATTCAGCAATCCTGCTTTCCATCACAGGCCTGAAGTGCCTGATCAGTCCCTGAGAACACAGAGGAGACAAAGGAGTCATCTTGTGTGAGCAAAGCAGGAAAAAAAACATGACGATATGTAAACACAACGCATACAAATAGCAAATATCACAGCAGAATATGAAGACAGACTAAAAATAAAAAAGTGGGTTTATGCACAGTTGGTTGGTTAATTTCTAGATAAGGAAGAACCTTCAAAGCACAAGTTGGATATTCATTTTTTACACTATATGTAAAATTTGACACAGATGCCAAAATACTGTAGAGATTTGTTTCAGTATTGAGACAAATAACGGTTCTAGTCTTTACCTGTACAGGCCATGCGGCACCGTCTCCCAGGGCACAGATAGTGTGTCCCTCAATCTGCTTGCTGATTTCCCAGATCATGTCAATCTCTGCCGGGCGGGCATCGCCACGCACAAAACGCCACATCATGTTGTTCATCCAGTCCACTCCTGCACAAATGAACCAGTGATTTTTTAAGTTTGCTATATGTTCAATTTAGAAAGATCACCTCTGAATGCACTGAAGCAGTGCTTACCTTCTCTGCAGGGTGTGCACTGACCACAGCTCTCATGCTTGTAGAACTCAATCAGGCGAGCAATGGCTCTGATGATATCAGTCTGCAAAAAAACAACAGACCCAACCATGAGAGAGCTGTCTTCCTGTTTAATCTGCACATGCTTTAATCTGCTTTCAGGGGTGAGACACTTACTGATTTGTCCATGACGATGATGGCGGCGGTGCCCAGGCCAGTCTGGGCCTGGATGAGGCCGTCAAAGTCCATCAGCACCTCCTCGCACACGTTCTTGGGAATGAGCGGCGTTGAGGAGCCGCCAGGGATTACGGCCAGCAGGTTATCCCAGCCGCCCCGCACTCCACCTGCCAGACAGATGTTTGTTTCAATCAAGTGGAGAAAAATAAACTGCCCGCAGTTTGACTCTGAGCTGTTTTAATCCTTCAGTCCGAGCCCTGATCACTCGCTCATCACCGATTTTACAAGAGGGACTTTATTTAACCAACACCTTATCACTGCGAACGTTACCTGCGTGTCTCTCGATGAGGTCTTTCAGAGGGACGGACATCTCCTCCTCCACGGTGCACGGGTGGTTAACATGGCCCGAGATGTTGAAGAGCTTCGTGCCAGAGTTTCTCTCTCTGCCAAAGCCCAGAAACCACGAGCCTCCGCGACGACAAATGGTTGGCGCCACGGATACCGTCTCCACATTGGCAACGGTTGTTGGGCAACCAAACACACCTTCACAGAGAGAGCATAGGAAGGAAATACTGGCATGAGGGAGATGCTCGTTGTTGTAGTGGGATAAACAAACGCCCGGCGGTGATACTAATCAGTGTTATGGTGAAGAAAACACTCTGAGTTACGGAATCCCTCGTGACGGCAGTAACTCACCCACATCAGCAGGGAACGGGGGCTTCAGACGGGGCTTCCCCTGCTTTCCCTCCAGGGACTCGATCAGAGCCGTCTCCTCTCCGCAGATGTACGCGCCAGCACCGCGCATCACAAACACATCGAAGTCATAACCAGAGCCACAGGCGTCCCTTCCAATCAATCCAGCAGCATAGGCCTCATTGATCGCCACCTGGGGGCAAAACCACATCATATAACATTCAACTTGCACAATTTCACATTATGCTGAAATAGAGGTAGATATGTACACAGTACATTTATAGGCTACAAAATATTTTTCACAGCGTTAACACATCAATATATGCTTTGCCTTCATATGTTAATCTTTCTGTATAATATTTCAAAAGACGATCCTGTAAAAACCCTGTCAGTCATGTTCACCTGCAGGTTGGACGACTCGTTGTAAAACTCTCCTCTGATGTAGATATAAGCAGCACGGGCTCCCATGGCCCTCCCGGCCACCAGGCAGCCCTCCACCAGCTTGTGGGGGTCGTTCCTCATGATCTCTCTGTCCTTACAGGTGCCCGGCTCTCCCTCGTCTGCATTCACCACCAGATACTTTGGGCTGAAACAGAAACAAAGACACGAGTGAATAAATGCTGAAACTTTCAGTTTGACAGGAGAGAGATTATCATGCCTCGACAGATTGGCTAAAATTCTGTGCCTTCACACAGAATAACATCTTGAAGGTCGGAGAAGTGTGTGCCAGTGTGTCGACTGACCGGCCGTCACTGGGTTTGTTCATGAAGCTCCACTTCATGCCAGTTGGGAAACCAGCTCCACCTCTCCCGCGCAGGCCAGAAACCTTGATCTCATTCAGGATCCAGTCCACCCCCTTCAAAAGTATCTCCTTAGTTTTGTACCAGTCGCCACGCTTCAGCGCACCCTTCAGCCTGAAGCACAAACATGAGTGACGAATGTTAAATATTCCAAAAATTAATTTAACCGTTTAATAAATTTAACAGGCACAAGAGAGAAAAATGAGTAGAGTTACCTCCAGTCATGGCGGCCATAAAGGTTTGTAAAGATGCGATCCTGATCGGCCAGAGGGCCGAATGTTGTTTTCTTTGGAGCGCTCTGGAAAAAAAAAAAAAGTTGTTCCTGTTGTCGCCATTCAGATGGTTTTAAATGTCATTTTACCAACGTGTGATGAAGGTACCTGAGCCGTGCTGTTGTACCGGGTCATCGTGGTCACGGCACCCTGACTGACAGCAGCCGGGGCACGAGACACCCCGCTCACCACAGCGCGAGACAAGGCCAGCATCGTTCCTGCATGGAGAAGAGGCCAAAACATGAACCCTAATTCCAATTTTAATTCTTTACAGAGGAAGATAGGATTATTCTCATTATTGCATATCTGCATATAAATCACAGTCAATAAATCAGTTTTTTCTACACACAGCAGTATCAGTGAAAAAACAAAACAACAACAATAAAATCCTGAAGTGTGGAATCAGATTGTGAGACGATTTTTATTGTATAATTTGATCAAGTTTCTGTCCTTGTTATTTTTAGATGACAGGCCCAGACTGTCATTTTGACATGTCAGGAGATGAAGTTACTGAAAGTCTTCAATTTAAAACAGAATGGATGCTTTATTAAATTTCAACTCTTTTGTTTATCATTTTTCAGTCAAATGCTTAATCTCAACTGATTTCTTATTTCCTACAATATAAAAAAAACAGCTCTACCCATGTATTCTATTCACTGAGGTCTTTATTCATATTTCACCCCTGTGTGAGCACTGATAAGTGGTCTTGCCTCATGAGAAGGTTGAAGTGCAAATACTGGTTGGGCCTTTCTGTGCAGAGTTTTGCATGATTTTCTTGTGTGCAAGTGTTTCCTTCGGATACTCCAGTTTCCTCCCACCAACCAAAAACATGCATGTGAGGTTAATCAGTGATCATAAATTGCACCTAAGCATGAATGGTTATTTGTCTGAGTGTTTGAGATCCTGAGATGAACTGATCTGTTCAAGCTGGGATTGGCTTCAGTGTCCCCGAACAGGATGAAGCAATAAAGAGGGTGGATGGATGGACCAGAATAAAGTGGCTCTGCTTATTATTTTGACCATGATCAATATCTATTCATAGGTTGAAAGCTATAATCTGTGATTTAACACCAAAACACAAAGATGAGTCAAAGGAAATAATGATTATATTTATTCTGTTTGTTATTCTTTCTTATTTTACAATGATCCATTAGAAAAACTACTTCCCACATGTTGGGGAAAATGTTCTATTTTGTTGACACCCATAAGATTTTCACTGTGTCTTCACTGGGAACTACAGTAGGTCAGAAAACATTCACATAAACAAATCGCGAAATGGACAAATTTAACATGTAAAATGTTCAAAGCGATTCAAAAATTCAACATGACATACTTCACTTTCACTGTTCCATTAGATTTACTATAATCTCACATTTTGATGCTGCTAAAAGGAGGTTTTTGTGAGAATCTGGATTAGATTGTAGCTTCTGTGATGTGACGTTATGTCAGCAGGAGCTGACAGTTAGCTAACGAAGGTGAGCACAAACACAGATGCTATGGATCCTCACGCAGCAGAGGCGAAACCTTAAAACCTGCACATATATGAAGAAAAGGGACAATAATCCACAAATCTGGGCTGCTTGCTCCACTGTCAGCGCCATAGCTAAAACAAACACACTGACCTCCATGTAGCCGCGTGCTAAGCTAACTGAGCGCTTAACCTTGTGCAAGCAGAGTAAAAACAGCGGCTTCACCTAAAAAATCTCACACACTGACCGCCTTTTAGTCAGTGAGATAACACCAAACGAAGCTTTAAAACGAGCCAAACTGCACAAACCAGTGAGCAAACAATCGCCGCGTCCTACCTCCAGTCTGCGTTCCGACTTTATGAAACGGAGGTAGACCGGAAGCGGAGCGCCCGGTCCGGATACAGTTCCGAGTCCGTCCGCTGCGGCGCTGCGGAGGAACATTTAAACACAACACGTTTCATAACTTCTAGTCTTTTATAAACTCACATTCATGACAGCACGCTTTTATAACTTTACAGTGTCCTTTAGAAGGTCTCATTTATTACAAAAAAAAATTATACTTAACATCATTGTTTTCTCTAAACGTTTTAATCTACTTGAAAAAACAATCAGATTGTGTCATTGTGTCCTTCAGAAATATCAAATTTACTTCAAAACTATTCTATAACTTCCCCGTGTCCTTTAAAAAAACCCTAATTTATTCAAACAAAATTCAAAAAGTCGTTCGTACATCTCAGTGTCCTGTAAAATGTCTCATTCTCTACAAAAACTCCTTCATTACATCATTGTCATTTAGAATGCTCTAATTTATTCAAAAACTCTCTGATAACACCAGTCTACACTTACATAAAGGTCACTCGGTGTGAAATATCTATGCAAGATGTCACCAAAAGATGCATTATACATATATTACATGTGTAATACAACTGTAAAATAATATAATTAAAAAATTGGGAACATTGAAAAGAGCTCTAAAAGTGTATTATCAAGTTGAAGTAAGGATCATAGTCTTATATTGTGTTCAATTTACCCGGAAAAGTATTGTGGTTTAAAAAGTACACTTCAAAACGTACTCATTCCTTATAACAATAATGAAGATTAAAATGACTTTCTTTTCCTAATATAATTAATGCTGAAAGAGCATGAATGTTGTCTTTATGGATGTTTGATTAGTGGTGTGAGTGTGTTTCTGTGCTCACAGTAAATATGACACTGAATGAAACACTGAAGCAACTGCATAGGCAAAAATACATATTTTATAATTGTGTATCAAGGATCAAAATAATATTTACATAACATAATCAATCTGAGGGTATTCACTGGAAAGCTTAAATACCAAAGCAACCAAGCAAATAAATACTGAATACAAATTGATCACATTCACGGGAATACTACGATGTACAGCACTCTAACAACTGCTGTATCTTGTCAGTGCATCAAATGTACCTTTATTAATACGCTTATTCACCTGAGAGATGTACACGCTGTATCGATTTCACTGTAAATAAATCTGTGGAATAACAAAACGGATGAAACTGTTGTTCATGGACCCTTTAATTCATGAACTGCAGGAAATAAAAAGCTAAAAAGACATTTTGCTGCCTATTTTTTCATATATCATTTGTTAAAAAGCACAGCTGTGATTAGATACCATTATTAATGATTCTCAATGTTGGCAGGCTACTTAATGCATCAGATAGTGGAATCATTTCGCATGCTTCTGCCTGTCCTGGTACGATGAGTCTGTCATGAAAAATGTACATTTATTTTTACATAATTTGCCTGAAATCTTGTCTCTGCTCTGTAATAAACTCTTCATAAATGAAAACTGAAGGTCTTGTGGTAAGAAAAAAGTTCAGATCATGAAGCTTTTTAATTAATTACATTCGATTTTGAAAATGAATACTGAAAAACTGGTTACGGAAAAACTAACAACTGAGTTTATGCATAGAAAAACAAATGACCTCTGAGAACACTGGAGACTAAATCACAGACTGCATATGCGTCCTTCAGCTGATGAGATCTTTTTTTCTAATAAAAAAAATAATCCTTAAAGGGAATTGGAAGTTACCGTAATTTTAAAAACGGTGTCTACCGGTACATGTATGCAGCTTTTCTGTGTACAGTTGGGCCTATTACGTCACTGCAGCTTATCGTCTGCCAACGCCGGCATTAAACCCTCACTTCAGGCAGACCATACATCTCAGGGATAATTTAAATCTGGAATCTGTGTGATGTGTAGCACCAGCTGGTGCTCCTGTGTGCTTTCAACATCCTGCAGGAAGGAGTAGATTCACAATCAAATCCGTACAAACATCCCTAGAAAGAAAGCAGGGCCTTAGATGTATTTAGACTGGAACAAGCGGTGAGGCTGGAGGGGAAAAAATAAAACAGAACAAACAAATATAATTTGGTCAAGAAGATAGATAGGGAGAAAGTGCTGTTTCTCATAGGATTTCAGTGGACGGAGCATGGATAATATACAAAAATCTGAAACTGACATGAAAACAGCTCTTATAGATTCAAGTACCAAAGAGAAACAAAGTGACAGTCAAGTATTTTCAAGTACAAATATAATAAGTTAATAATTCATGATGAAGGTCTCCATTTCAAGTTCATTTAAGATCTCTTTGTTGCATAAAGTTCAGGTGAGAAGTCATATCTCTGCTGCTCATGTCCGCCTGGAGCTTTCTAGTTGTCGGCCTCGTTCTCTGGAGGCTGATAACTGGGTCTTCGGGCGACCCGGTCCAGCCGGTCCACGGCCACGCTCTCGAACGCCCTCCTCATCAGAGGGTGCTCCTCCAGCACCTCGTTGAAGCTGTCCACGCTCAGCGAGTACAGGCGGCAGTAGGTGTCGGCCCTCACCGAGGCCGTCCGCCGGCCCTGAGTCAGCAGGCAGATCTCTGAAACACAGAGGACGGAGTACATATTGCTCCTCTTGTGTTTTAATGAGTGACACAGCAGACCAATTACAACTTACGCTTGTTTCTGTTGGTGTGTGTACGTGTGTGTTTGTGTGCACCTTCCTATTTTAACTGCATTTCTGTACTTTACTTCTGTATGCTCTAATTTGTCATGTTGTTATTTAATATAAAAATTAAATAATATAATTAAATAATATAATTTCCACAATGCACATGAGATATGCGCTTTGACTGAGATAGACCTGATTTACTGAACTATGAATGTCTGGATATGTTTAATTCTAACTCTGATATCAACAATAACCTGCAGCCTCTGTTGCTACGAGGGTTAGTAGCTGATTTCTAAAATGTTTGGTGAAAAAGAAGAAAGAACAGATTATTTTATCCACCAATGCTTACGTAACTTTATAACCATTTTAGTCAACCTTTGACTGCTAAAGAATACTAGTTTACTGATTTAATATTGACATTTTGCATGTGTGTTAAAAGCCTCTTCACGTTCACGACTTTCTAACAAAAGCTAGTTTTTTTAAATCATCTCTGTTGGTTTCAGACAGGATGAAAAACAATCCTCCACAGCTCCCACAGGCAGTAAAGTTAATGAAAAGTGTTAGATAATCACAAACAAATCTCCATGAATAGTAATTAGAAACAACTACTTAAAGAAAATTAAAACATAATTTGTTATTGAAAATTAATCTTTTGCTATAAAAAAATATGATACCAAATTAAATAAGTGTGAATTTTCAACACAACACGCAAAACTGTGGACAACACAACACTGACCAACTAAATCTGCAGTGAAGTGAAGGTAAGCGTGAGGAGATTTCTATATTTCTCAAACGATCCATCGAAACCTCCTTCCTGCTTCGTGGATTTACCTCCGAAGTAGGCTCCATCACTGAGCCTGATCTCCTTACTGCCGCGCGGGATGACGGTGACGGTGCCGTGCTGGATGAAGTACATCTTCCGTCCCAGCGTTCCCTCTCGGATCACCAGGTCTCCGGGCTGGAAGACCTCGAAGCGCAGCTTGGTCAGGATCACCGTCACAAAGTGAGGGTCCGTGTTGGCGAACAGCGGCATGTTGGCCACCAGCCCGCGACAGTTATAGCTGACGATCTCCTGCATGGAGGGGGAAGAAGCAATAATATATAAATAGAGATCTTTTGATTATTGCTGAGAAATCTGTATTTTAACTCTTTATATAAATTAAGTTAACATATTATGAGGACAGGGATGTGTGCATGTTCACTAAGTTCATCATAGTTGAATAAATGTACTGTAAGTTCTGTCATATTTAATAAACTGGAGTTGAAACATTGTCAGAGTTGTGTGCTGTTCTTATTCATAATTTTATGTTAATTTAATTAATCTTATGTTCTGTGAGTAGCTTGATGTAGAAAACACACTTAAGACCGCATCTAATCTTTACTTGACAGATTAATCATTGTTGTCATGAGTTCAGAGCAACAGCTGTTCTATTTATTTTGGTAAACAACAGTCCAAACACCAGAGAGATTAGCTTTAAGATTAAAATAAAAGAAGAAAAAGGTTAGCTTAGATTAAAAGGAAAAGGAAATTGTGGAGTGTTCTTGTGAAATAAAATGAAAAAAAATTCCAAACTGTATCAAATCAATTGTTTTTAGTTGTAGTTTAGGGTCTGAAGAGCCTTTTTTGTTTCAAAACTGTAATTTAACAGATTACAGACTACAGTTTAAAAAAAAAAAATCCTATTTTTTCAGATAAACAGCTAAACAAAACATGTTGTGCTTTGCAGGCTTGTAATTCTTTCAGGTTCCTGATCAATGAGACTGATGTGTTTGGCTGTGCTGTCCGTGAGAAAAACCTGCGGGGAAAGTTTATGAGCGACGCACCTCTTTGAGCGGATCGCTCAGCTCTCCAAAAATGCTGTCCTCATCGAACATCTTGCCCTGGAACCGCTGCTCGTAGTAATCGTGGATCCTCTGCCTGACGTCTGCGGGCAGTTTATGAAACGACATGTACTGCTCCACTTGCTTGTACTGTAAAAAAAAAAAAGTGTAGAAAACACACAGGGATTGAGGAACCAGCTGAAATTCTGCAGGATGCCTGTCAGCTGTCACAATTAGTCACATTTTGCACCATGTGTTTGGTGAATTATGCCGAGCACAATAATTACACATTCGTTCTATCAGCTGTGTGGGATTTTTTTTTTTTTCTATTGTTTTAAGTGGATTACAAACTCATTTGTAATGGGCATTAGCCAGCAGTCATTCAAAACAAAGGTGCCGCCATTTGTCTATTATCTGCTCCTGCTTTATCTTGTGAAAATCCCCCGGAGAGGGTCACAGTGAGGCCGCAAAATCCATTAGATAATACACGTATTCTCTAGACATTTGGCACAATTTCCACGAACGAGGCAAGTAAGCAAGCCTATGATATAAAAACATGACTATCATATTAAATCTGCAAGCTGGAATCACATTAGCGTCCACGTGAGGCTCCCGGGACACACTGTCCGCAGAGCGAGCCAGGCCGTGGGTCAAAAGTGGGGAAGTTCGTTCAAGTTTTAAAGCCCGAGAACAGATGATCACCTTCTCTTGATACTGGCGATGCGACGCGTCCAAGGACTGGACAAGGTTGGTGGCGTGACCGAGGAACATGGCGTAGCAGGTGGCCCCCACCACCATGCTGATCATGGTGAGCCAGACGTCAGTCATGCCCTCCGGGGGGTGGGCGCCGTATCCGATGCACAACATGTGGCTCATGGCCATGAAGAGGGCGTACGAGTACTGGATGTGCCACGTATCGTTCTGAGGAGGAGTGGTGAAGAAATACACAGAATAAGATGATATGACACTTTGAATAGAGACGATAAACTCACATATCTGTCAAATCTGATATAAGTCTGTTATTATAGACCTGCTTAAAGACTGAACACTGCCTTTTTAAAGAAAACAGCAATAACTATATTTGACCATTTGCTTTCTATCATTTAATTTAAGGTTGGATTTAAACAGAATATGTTGAGACTCCTAAGAAATGTGAAAAAACTAGAATTAAGTTTATATGTTTTCATTGTGGCACTATGATCCCGTGCGGTGTTTAGTAAATCAAGTGTGTACGTAACATAATCTTACACTTCACAGTTTGAATTCATGCTGTGGATTATTTTAAAGTCTGCTTGTGGGTGACTCTGGATTTAACACACTCTTACTGTATATAAAATGAGTGTGAGGTTCACGCACTCACTGCAAAAAGGATTGGATTTCAAGCTTATGGATATGAAATGATGGAAGATTTTTTTTCTTGGCTTGAATTCAGAGTTACATAAAGTCTGACAACAAACTATGTTTTGCAAGTTTGGACATACTTTCTTGAGTGCATTCAAGCCTAGATTCAAAATTCAAGATTTTTGTTTACAATCATACTCAGTGCAACATGGAGTGAAAGGTGTTTGGGAAATACACAGCAAAATAAGGAAAGAATCAAAACTTCTTAAGAAAAGTGTTCTGTGAAATGGTGCCTTATGCCAGTAGTTACGTACTTGATAAAGCTCAGTACATCCTGTGATGTGTGTAACTGTGTGTATTATTGGCAAGCCCCACCTGATTTCAGTAGGAGTGTGTTTTATGTTATGTCTCACTGTAATCTGAAGGTGGACTCACCACCATGTTGTTTTTGGACACCCAGCAGTCTGGAGGAAAGTCCTGCAGCATCGGCACCATGAAGGTCAAACAGCCGTCCCAGTGGCACAGCAGCAGCATCATGCCGATCAGGTTGACGATTCGCACCACGGCACTGGCCAGGTCGTAGGTCATGTGGAAAATCTGAGTGTTGGAAAAAAGAGAAAAACATCCATGGTTATATTTCCGACCTGCGCGTCTGTGGATCTCCTCCCTCCTCCGCCGTTACCTCCTCCCACTGGTGAATGTATCGGATGAGGCGGGACAGCCGGAGGAGCCGCAGCAGGCTGAGGATCTTGGTGAACCGGACGATGCGGAGAGCCCGGGCGGTGCGGTACACGTCGGACGACTCGTGCCGGGACTCCAGGTCCACGATGAGGAAGATGTAGTCGACGGGGATGGAGGAGACGAAGTCCACCAGGAACCAGGTGCGCAGGTAATGCATTCGGATCTCCTTGGGATCCAGGATGATGTGGCTGTCCTCCCCTAAGATTCCCGTACGGAAGTTAAACACCAGGTCCATGAGGAAGAGCGTGTCGGACAGGACGTTGAAGGTGATCCAGGGCATCGTGTTCTGGTCCTCGAAGAAGGTGATTCCCCACGGCAAGATGACCAAGTTACTCATCATCAGCAGGAGCATCACGATGTCCCAGTAGAACCTGGACGGAGCAGAAGGAGGAGGATGATTCATCCATTCATTAATCCCCCACAGCGCTGGGTGAAGGCACCTGGCAAGGTACATTCCATCACAAGGCGGAGAGACAGACAGTCACACACACTCTTCAATCACAGCAACAAACAAATGTCTTTGATCTGCCAACACAGCTGACATGAGGAGCTGTTCAGACTCTCTAAAGCTGAATGAAACATCAGCGGACATTAAAGATTTATTGACATGCAACATGAATCCTGCAGTAAACCTGATTTTCATGGTGAACTTGTGCTTAAACAGATTAATAAGTTGCTTCCGGTTGCAATTTCAAAACACCGGTCACACAAAAGTGAACGTACAAAAACAGGAAGAAAGAAAACACAGTAAAGAAGCAGAACACAAACTCATTTAGATGCTTTACAGTCCCTGACAAAAGCATTGTGTAGAAACAACAGCTTATACCCTGACTATTAATGAATCCATTGGTTTTAGAAAAGGCTCATATGAAAGCTGAAACTCTCCCAAATGATGTTTCGTATACTAAGATAAATTTGTTTCACTGAATAAAGGTTGATCATTCAATGAACACAGAAAGGACTGCCAGATTTTGGCAAGACAAAAGTAATGTGAAAATTGAACAAATAACTTACTTCATATATAAAAATATGTTGCAAAGCATCAGTAAATGAAGTAGTGGGTCTATGAGATCCATATTTAATATTTTGCATGACTTCCAGCTTGGAGGACTGTACAGGTTTTGTTAATGGACTACAAAAAATGAGCCAAAAGTGTTTTTTCCTTACTGTTATGCAAGTGCCCCCCTATTTAAGTTTCGTGTGAGTGTTTGCCCCCGCTGGCCATTTGGTCCAGCTGTGTTTTCTCTAAATGCTTTTACTGCTGATGTAACACAGATGTTCAGCAGGATTAAAAGTCTTACACCTGCAGCAGACATGAAGCTCCTCGTCTGATCTCATAACTTCATTCAGTGAAGGGAGATGTGCTGCTAAACGCAGATGTGAATTCATTCAACGACTGCCTGATGTATATAAAACACATTATAGAGAGAGTAGAGTGAAGTTACTCTGATGTTTATGAGTCAGGAAATGGCCAATTTACTCTCATAACCACATGCACTGGATCTTTATATTGACAACCAGTCCAATAAATGAGTTTGCACTTTGACCATCACTATTTTGAACCCCATGTTTCAATTTGCCGGTGGACATCATTTGCATCAGGATACACAAGTATTTACACCATCCAACCAATCTGTCCCCATCCACTTTTATAGCAGAGTTTACATAGCAGACAAACAGTCAATGTCAAAAACCCTTTTCAATGGACTTATCAGTGAACTCACTCACTCTCTGAGCCTGAATTCCCCCTCAAGGTCAAGATTTAATCCGATGCACAGTCGATATTACTATGTGGATTATTTTACCAACATGGATTTAAAAGAAATCATAAACTTAAAAATGTCACAGTTGAGTTAACAGGAATATAATAGGGTATTTGATATAATAATAACCTAATTCCTCAGACGGAGATGTGCTGGTAGCTAAAAAGGATGTACAATCATTCCACTAATACATAATGGAAAGAGGCTACTCTCATTTCTGAGACCAAGCAAGCAACCTTTGAGTTCACATAACTGACTGAAACAGCCAAACAAATCATGATAAAACTAAACAATTGGAGTGAATCAATGAAAAAGGAACAATAATGTTTTAAATTCTTAAAGGAAGATGTGGTTTATATGCATTGACTGACTGGTTCATGTGTAGAGCATTCACTGAATGAAGAGGCTTTATTCTCACATCAATGAGGAGCTAACTAAACATTATGTGCACTGTAAAAGCGAGGTTTATAGACCTGACTACAACAGTCAAAGTCAAAACTTTCTGTTGAACCAGATCGTTAATAATCATGTCCAATTATCAGTTGTTAATTTTAACAATAACAAACAAGCTATCAACATAGTGACGACTAACTAAACCTTAAACTGGAAAGAAATAAGCACAATCTACATTAAGCTAAACAAAATACAAAGTTATGAATGTAAAAATGACGGAATTAAAAAAGGAAGAAAATAAACTCTGAGTTGGGAGTCATATTAAAAGAACAACATGATAAGTCTATGAAAGAGTTTTAAGAAGGGATTTCACTGATTGTTTTTTTCAGAGTCCTCTCTCACCAGCTGTTCTTGTAACCTGTAGTCTGGCAGATTAAATTAACAACACGTGATGTTTTTTGACTAACTGGGCCGAGTTTTTTTTTATCAAGGATGTGTCACCCTGCGTGAACTGGATTCACCTCCGGCTGAGAGTCGTCTCTCAGTGAAGGAGTCAGATCCAGATGCTTCCCACTCTGCTGTCTGTGAGGCTTTGCAGCTGCATGCGCTGAACCCGATCCAGACGTCATACGTGGACCTGGATTGTGTGTCAACAGCAGGTCTGAATGGGGTCTGCAGAGTCTGAAACATCCACCGAGGGCAGGTGGAGTCATCCAATCAGGGGGTCAGCGCCGTGCAGAGGGAGTGACCCACTTCAGCCTGAGCCTTACTCTCATCACAGCTCCTGTCACAAGAGGAACCCCTCTCATTAAAAATGTACGCCGCCCGCCTGGTCAGGCTCGATATACTATGAAAAGGGAGCGAAGAAAAGAAAGCTGCGCGGCGTCTGGAAATGTCCGGCCTGTGCTGTGTGGTTGGCAGCGTGTTGAAGCGAGCTGCTCGCGCTCATCTTCATGTCATACACGTCTCATTTCCCCCCAGGGCTCCAGTGTCTCGTCCAACAGCGCGTCTGCACGGTTTCAGTTTCCTGACAGACTGTTTCCATCAAGTGTCAATCACTTCGGGTCTTTCGGTCACTCTTTCCTCACAGCGGCCGGGGAACCGAACACGAACCAGACTGTTTTTGATTACCGTCACCCTCCAGCGGCGGCACTGTGAGGCCTGTGAGAAAAGCGACCCGCTTCCCTGGCTAATGGAGGCACGGACACAGAACTGATTGATGGGCTGACTGATTGTCGTTCAGGTTTATCCGCCCATCCATCGCTCGCGTCCGTGTCCTGCCGGCACACACACGCACCGGTTTACATGACTACTAATCATCACTTCTCATGTTGCAGCAGATTAGTGGTCGCAGGCTGCTAATAACTGAAAGACTCTGGAAAGCATTACGGCCGACCTGTGTGCGTTTAGCACCAGCGTGTGAGAAAGAGAGGCTGGATGAAATCTGCCGCATTAAAACCTTTTAGACTTAACGTCACACGTGACAGAAATAGAAACATAGCTTTAAAGCATTTCAATCATTGACGCGAGCCTACTTTACACTTCTTAAAGCAGGACAGACTATCTCATAACTGCTTTTAAGATGAAGAATTTAACACTTTTACAACTATTTGAAGGACTGCCACATCAAACTACTTTTAGAAGTAAGAAAGCTTCTAAAAGCTCTCAGGAGGTCGTTCCCTGCCTGAGCTGTCAGGCTGGAGACAGTGTGTGAGGAGGCAGAGGGCAGAGAGAAGGACAAACACAAACAACACAGCACGTGAAAAATCAGATAATTCATCATCCTCAGTGCATTTCATGTACGGATACTTTCTAATCCATGTTTTATCTGTTCGTACACATCTGTAAACCTTATAACTGCCCAACAATGTGACTGCGAGGACACTCTTGAAAAGTTTTGACTGCCTAATAACCAGCTGTTTCAAACTGAATACAGAAACAAAGAATTTGACTCTGAACGTGCTGGTCTGCCTCATGTCATTTCAGATAGGAAGTTGGAGCATAAGGAGAGCAGGCCCTCTGTAATCCCTCTCTCAGCTGTCCGTCTATTGTTGCATAATAGAGCAAGATGGGAATTATGCGGATTCTTATAGGCAATAATCCCCGTGCACGGGTTGATCCTCTCTGTGTTGCAGGCCTGATGGCTGGAAATTGTTTAAATTTGATGCTATTAAAAGAGGATTCAAATTGCTTTGAAAAGACTTTCAGGATGTACTTCAGCAACAAATACTGAATGGACACAGAATACAAAGCTAGTCTATACTGAGAAACTACTGGAAGCTATTAATTTTGAATAGTGTGGATGGCCTGGGTGACTGGGATCAGTTGGTGTATAGTTGTGCCCTCATGAGGAAGGAAGAAAGGAGTCACAGGGGAGTGGTATCATTAATCCAGATGATCTGGCCCTATATACTGTATCACTAATCAGATCCCTTCATCTCCTTATCATGTGCTACGAACCATGACATCAGCTGCTGTCCTGTACTCTGTCCTTGGAGAAAACTTGGTGGGGACACAATGGCTGAGGGATTTAAAAAAAAAAAACCTAACCACAAAACTGAAGTTACTGGATGATAACAATAGAAATTAGAAATTTTATGGTGGATAAAACTTTAAATGTTGCATTTTTTAATCAAACCTTTGCACAAACATGATGAGATTAAGCCATAATTCATCCCATCTTTACCTGAAGTCACTGTATGGATGAATGATCCACACTCCGAAGCTCTTGACCCTCTCCTGTTCCGCAGCGACCCCTTTGTGGCTGCCGAACATGCGCAGGGAGAACTTGTTGACCCCGGGCTGCAGCATGGAGCCGAACTGCTTCTGGAAGTAGGTGGCCTGGTCCTGGGGCGCCTCCTCCGCGTCCCCCTCGCCCTCCCTGTTGCTGTCCAGCAGGCCGTCGGGGTCCGCCGTGTAGTCGTCATTGTGCGTCTTCACCAGGGAGAAGAGCGTCCGCGACACGTCGCTCCTCTTGTCCGACTTTGGCGAGGGGGTGGTCGGCGGGGTGGTCCTCCCAGAGCCGCTCCTCCACCGGGAGAACCGGAGGCTGCTCCAGCTGCGGAACCGAGGCGTCTCCGGTTTGTGAGCGGGACTTTCACTGATGCCTTTCTGCTCCTCCACGCTCCTGCAGGGGCTGGTCATTTTCACACCTTGCGCGTAAAAATAAAATAAAAATAACGCGAGTTTTTTTTTTCTTCTTTTTTTAAAATCTAGCTGAAAAGTTTAGCTTAAAAAAGTTTAGCGAAAATGATTTTTCTTCTTTTAAATTAAACTTAAAATGTTACAAAAAGTAATAACACCGAATAAACAAAGATGCACAACTTTACCAAATTGCGCAAAACTGTGAATTCCGCACAAAAATGATAAGTCCCAATTCGTCTTATTCTCCACAAACACAAGTTCCCAAAAGTTAAACAACTTTCTTCTTAGTTTTCATGGTAGCAGTCCATATCCGTTTAAAAAAGTTGCCATATTCCATAAAAAAATGCGTCTTTTACGCAAAAATGAACCAACGGAGAGGAGATCGGCTCTTCCTCCTCCCGTGTGAATGAGTGGACGGACACAAATTGACAAAGAGGGCTCAGTGGCCTTCAATAATCGGCTTGTTGGCACTGCTGTTTCCACTCTCCCCTCTCCTCCTCCACCTCCACCTCCTCTCAGTGGTGGAAACAGCCTCCCCTCCGCCCCGCTCCTCCGCTGAGCCGCAGGTCATGTTGCTCCAGACGGGGATGATCCGAGTCAGCAGAAACACAAAACACCACGAATTACGCATTTACACCTAACTGGATTACAGATCAGTGCTATTTCTACTAATTATTATATTATCAACTGTTGTTTGATGAAAAAAACAAACAAAAAACAGCAACTTTACGCACAGCTTTGCATCATAATTTATGTGGAAAACACCCCTGAAAAACACCTGCAAATTCAAACGCTCAGGTGGATTTTACATGCTTTGACCCAACAAACTGCTTTCTTTCTCACATATTTGCTTGCATGTCTAACACACTGCGCAAAAAATCAGGTAAATAAAAAGACCATATAAACACCTCTTTTACTCAAAAATGCTCCAAAGTTATTTATTTGAGGAGAAAAATGCATCTGCAACTTTTAAAGCTATGGCATTGTGTGCATGTGTGCGTGTGCGTGCGTGTGTGTGCGTGCGTGCGCGCGCGTGTGCGTGTGTGTGTGTCTCTGTGCGTATGTGTGATCACCTAACAGTGAAGCAGTTAAAAATGGATTGAACTGTATGTCCACAGCACATTTAAGCAACAACAGACACTGCCTGACAACAAGGATATATCTGTTTTTTGGCTAATAATACATTTAATAAATTAATTCAATGTTTGCATGTTCTTCCTGTGCACATGCGAGTTTCAACTACTCTGGTTTTCATCCATAATTAAAAGATGTGGATTTGTAGATGTAGTGTATAATGTAGTAGATATTACAGTGTATTGTTATCCAAGTGCCAGCAGTTACTTCCAATGGAAGATCACACACCAACAAGTTATACAACATTCAAACTAAATGTAGAATTTTAGAAAAAAAAAACTTTTTCTGCCACTACAAACTAAATTGGACTTGGTTCACTGAGTTTTGCCTAAAGGGTGAGTAGTTTAATAATTCAGGGAACTTCTCAAGTATGTCAAACAGATTAAGTTTCCACTTTCTAAAATGTAGAAATTGTCCTTTTTTTACATGAAGTTTCCCACAACACTTTAAGAGCTGATGCCAATAATAGTGTTTAGGGGAGAACAGAGATTGGAGTGTTTTCTGCTGTGTGACCAGGTCACTCGACAGCCACTCGGCGTGCATCAAATTTCACTGCTGTCGGCCACGAACTCTCTGAAGTGGCAAATCCCCTGCTCACGCACAGTTACAGGTACATTTGAGCCTCACTGGGTCATGTCTTCAGCTTGTTCCTCTCTGGTTTCGGATGTCAAAATGACTCAACGGTTACCTTAATTTTTAAAATGCAAAACATGTCATAATCTGAGGCTCTTTAAGATGAGAGGACTGTCAAAAGAAATGTATATTTGGTTTTATAAGATAGACAGTGGTAAATCACTGTATTGCTCTAACACTTGTGCAATTACAAAATATGTTAAAATTCACCAATACACTCATATACCTATGGAGACAGGACAAGTCAGGGTTCAGTCTCTGAACTAACTGCGGGATGGGAGATTAAATCACTTAAAATTTAGAATTGGAAGATGACACTTGAGCTGCAACTACCTCATGATACCAACGAGTAACTGGTTGAAAAATTCCCAGAACTGTTCATTTTTCATTTAACAAAATAAGCATAAAATCACATAAAATGAGAACAATTCTTCCCTTTTCCCTGAAAATTTCAAACAACGCCAAGATACCTCAAGCAAAAACTGGAAATAAACCCAGAAAACCTATTTATTTGAGGCATCTGAGAGAAAACTGGCACATTGTCCACTGGAGTAAGCAGGACGACTGTCCAATTTTAACACTCTGGCTTTTGTACATATTAAACAACACAAATTATTCAGACGAGCGGTTGAGGTGAGAGGCAGGTTTTGTTTCTTCTTGGCACAACAGGACAGTTTCCACGTTTCCAGTCACAACAAGAGACTGGAGAACACAAAGTAAAGGTTTCCTCTCATGTTTCCTTCTGAGTACTCATAAAACCTGCTGAACTGACAGAAAAAAACTTCTATTCCTGAAGAATCAAGAATGCCTGAAGTGTCACTGAACTAGATGTCAGATATAGCATCACAGCAGGTTTTACTGCTGAAAAATATTTATGGAAAAATGTGACACTTATCTAACAGGATTTAAGATGATGGTTTCAAACAAGGTGTTCTCAGACGAACTGAGCTTGTCTGTTTTTAACTTTAGACCCAAGAAGTTTATTTCATCCGTAACAATCATTACTAAGAAACCTGGAAACACGCCCAGATACAGTCTCAGTGTGAAACGTCCTCTTCAGAGTTTGCTTTGTTTGTAGCCACACAGCTCCCTGAAAGACACAATCACACCATCAACACAGTTTTAAACTCAGTCTTTCTCTCGTGGTTTGATCTTTCCAGACTTACACAGCCTTTGGGTCGTTCTTCACATAGTCACATATCGGACTGCGGCTCAGCAGCTGCGTTTTCAGGTTTTTTATCTCTTTCTTCCAGACTTCAGGTTGTTTTTTCAAGAGACCTTGTTGACAAAAAAACAGCATAAAACAGTTTTAACATCAGCAAACTAAATCTGGTATTTCACCACATGGTGGCCCTGGCTGCTGAGTGTTCTACCTTTACTCTTCGTCTGTTCCTTCTGCAGGGAAACCAGCTCTGCTTTCATTGTTTTCTACATCAGTGTGAGAGAAATGTTGGTCAAGAATTACATAAGAAGCAGTTTGGAAGAGGAAACGTGTAAAATTGGTGGAGCTTAAAAAGCCCTCAGGCCAAAATCGCTTTACCACTTAAACTGAACCTGTGAGACGAGTGTGTGGACCGAAATGTTCGGCAGGACAAATGCAACAGACCATGCAAACGAAAAGTCAACGGTGACCGCCTTGTGTTTTACAGTAAAGTTCAGATAAAGCATCAGGAGGAAAAAAGGCGTTGTCATGCTTTCGCTGTAATTTGAAGTTATCTCACGTCAAGTGTCGCTCACGAGAGAAAAAAAAAACAGAAATCAAAAAAGAAAAGTGAGAGAGAATCTCTAAATGTTAAGATTGTTTAATCACCTTTCTTTAATGTATTTTCTCTGTAAAGCACTGTGGACTTCCTTGTGCCCTATAAACACATTTTCTTTGCCTTGAAATGATATTCATTTCATTTCATTCATTCATTCATGAAATTCATCACTCAGTTTGCTGCTGAACCGGCTTGTTAACCCGACTGATTTCTGAACTCCACTGACGAAATGTGAACGAGGCTCATTTAGATGAAATCCTATATTCATACCAAACGGAAAATATTTCTAATCATTTGGATCAAACTATAAATCAGAGGAACACGGCTGATGGAATATTACAGTGCTGTCTGTGCAGGTTTGGGCATTATTGGGCTCTTTTGGGCTCTAAGTTTTAGCTAAGAACTAATTTCACTTCTTTTTAATGACAGTGAACAATGACTATCCGTGCATTTGAAGTTTTGAAAACATGTGCAATCCAAGAATGACACTCATAACTTTATTGTTTTAGTGCGAGTTGCCTTCATCAATTCAAGAATCAGTTAAAAAAAAGTTGGTTCAGTGAAAATAAGTCAGATATCGTCACTATAAGAAAGATACTGTGGCATACATTTGACTAATAGACCCATGCAAAGCAAAATATGTGTATATTTTAATACAGATTGAGGATTTTTTGTGTTTATTTCAGGCAACAAAAGCATATTTCTGGTGTCAAAAAGATTTGAAATCAGGTCTAGCAGGATGAACTGGAAGGATGACGAAAACCAACCACTGCATTCTGAGGATGAAAGAGCTTTTTTTGAGTCTCAGACAGAAATACTTTCCTGGGACGGAGTGAGTAGAAACCACTGCATGTCAGAAGCTTAAATAGAAAACAACATGCCAGTGTGAAATGAATGCAGCAACACCCGGACGAACAATGAAAGAAAGACACCCTTCACTGCCATCACAGACGTGGGGATTAGTAAAGCAAAAGGAGAGAAAAAAGTGAAAGTCTCGGGAAACTAATCTTGTTTTCAAAGCTGATGGTGATCATAAATCTACTCTGACATGTTTTCTAAAGAATTCATGCTTGATCGAGTCTTCTCTTAAAACAGCTTTAAACTCCACTCGCTCCTCCTTCCTTCAGTCTTTGCGATGCAGGAAGAGACAGATGTCCTCCTGACTGTATAAATACTGAATATGGAGATGAACATGACAGGTGAGGTGACACTTATCGTGCAGGTTAGTGCAGGTTAGTACATCAAAACTGTAAATGTGGGGGAAAAAATGAATTTTTTTACCAAAATCTCTTGACAGGCGTTGTTTTGCGTTTTAGTTTTCTCAGCGGTTAAAATGACTTGGGACAATTTACTTTCCAGATCCTGTGCCACACTTATTCCACTTGTCACCTGCAGATCCATGTTGGACTTATAGAGCTCTTCGGCGACAATTCGCTCATTCAGTTTCTCGGATCTGATTTTCAGCCGTTCGTCTTGAGCTTTCAGCTCCGTTAGCATTTGGTTTTGGGTTAATATGACCTTCAGCAGCCAAAACGACGTCAACATGGAAAAAAGGAACACGATCGAGCAGAGCTGCATGGTTCCTGCAGCAGGAGAGAGAATAAAACACAGAAGTGAATGCAAATGACAGAAATAAGTTAACACACAAGAAATGTTTTGAAATATTGCCTTTGTCCTTAGTTTTCTCACCTTATGTGTGCATTTAGCCCTGTAAAATCCACATAAGTTCCCGATTGTGTCTCAAAGGCAGGTGATGGAGGCTGTCGCTTCAGTGGATGTCAGTCAGTCCGAGCTCCTCTCATTTTTGAACCCTTCCTGTTTCTCCTGAGCCCCACACTGCAAACAGGTTAAGTAGGTTATATTGGTTCAACGACGTATTTCCCAACCCTGACTTCAGAGGTTTTTACTGAAGAGGGAGGAGACACATGCTCCTGCATCTTTTTTCTTCACCACAGCTGAATCTAATGAATGTGTCTCCATGAAGCCTGATAATGAGCTCCTCATTTCACTCAGGTGGGCTGAAACAGGAAGACCCTGCAGGACTGTGAGCCTCCAGGACCGGGAGTGAGCTCCCTCGTCTGGGAAACATCATGGCAACAGATTTCTAGAAAACTAGCTGCAAAGAGTGGCAAAATCCAAAAAGTGTTTGGAAGCCATTTCATGTTTTTGTCTGTTTCTTCTGCATTGCCAGACATGTTTGTAGATGAACCAAATGGACTTGCTGGAGTGAAAATATGTGGACGAGCTTGTATTTGTCCATGGTGATGATTACAAACCTTACAACAACAATTTGTGTCACTAATTGCACATGCAAGCCTTTAGAACATGGAACAAGGTGAGTTGTACCCCTTGTTCATGATGAACATTAAACATTTTGTTGCCGTGATCTTATGCAAATCTATGGTCTTCTATGTGAAATTTTCCATTCGACAAAAGTGACTCATTAAAGGGATACTTCAATATTTTGGCAAATTGGCCCGTTTAGCGCAATTCCTTAGTCATTTCGAACAGCATACTTACTTTTTTTGTGAGGGCGAGCTATTGTTTATTCAGAGGTGAGTCGGGGAAGGTTTTCGGGACGGACACAATGGAAGTGAATGGTATTTTTGGTTCCCCTCGTCAAACTCATCAAATACAAAATCCAACAACCCCAAAACACTTTGGTGGACACGTTATAATCCGCACATTCACTACACTGTGAAATATTACCGTATTGGCCCGAATATAAGACGATGTTTTTTTCCAGAAATTGCATCCTCAAAAGTGGGGTCGTGTTATAATCGCGGACTTACGGTAGATGGTCAATACGCATCCGCGCCGCTAGATGGAGCCAAAGTATCACTGACCAGAGAGCGAGTGGAGGGATGAAATGAGATCAAATGATCTGATAAAAAATGGTGGATCATCTGGAACAAAGGGGCTCGAACGCTGGACAACTGAGCAAACAACAGAGGCGAAGTTATGATACCAACTTTAAACTGATGGTGATCAACGCAGCAGAGTCATCAAACCACCAGGAGATATGGTGTAGAGTGCCTCGTTCTTATTGGAGAGCACAGAAAAAAAACGCCCATAGAATGCTAACGCTATGAGAAAAGCTTTCCGTGGTCCCAAGAGCGACGCTTCAGAGAGACTGATAGAAGGGTGAGTGAATACGTCACTGAAAGACGGAAAGGCGGAATGCCCACCACCATATATATATATATATATATATATATATATATATATATATATATATATATATATTATTATATTATATTATATTATATATATTATATCTCATGAAATGTTATCTCAGTTGTGAGTTTTTGAATAATTGTATAATAAAAACTTGTTTCATGAGTGACCTTATTATCGTCAGCATTTTTTTTTTTTCACAAAATGATCTTTGAAAAATAGGGGTCATGTTATAATCGGAGTCGTCTTATATTCGGGCCAATACGGTAATGCAAAAATACCAGATTGAGTTGTTTATGCGAAGATTGCTGAGATGGAACTACTTACTAAATATGGCGTCTGGGCGTAGTGATTTCATAAGAAAAAGTAATTCCCAGTATTTGCTTCAGTGTCGTAACGCTACAATATTATTTGTCAGTGTTCCACAGTGTAGTGAATGTGCGGATTATAAAGTGTCCCCCACATATTTCAGTCTTTTGTCACACACTCACACCACACACTGGAGACCCTACCAGGAGGCATAAAGCCCCCCAACAACGTAGCTCCTGGGGTCATGCGGGCACTCAGACTCCCCCACCACGTTAAGGTGGCATTCATTCCATTTTTAGAAAATCTAAACAACCTGAAACTTTGTGCAATCTGAGAACCATTTCCCACTGTCTTATCATTCAGCAATTTCCCTCTCTCTCTCTCTCTCTCTCTCTCTCTCTCTCTCTCTCTCTCTCTCTCTCTCTCTCTCTCTCTCTCTCTCTCGCTCTCTCTCGCTCTCTCTGTCTCTCTCTCTCATGGTAGGAATTTGGTGCTCAAACTGTTTCACTTGCTCTCATATGTATAGCCTTTTGACCTTGATTAAATAAACTTCTCAGAAAAAAAAAAAACCTTTTGAAGTGGAAGAAAGATCAGTTACTGTCCATTAGACTCAAAAAACTGAAGATTCTCCCTCAGAGGTTCACTGAACCCATTTGAAACATCCATAAAAGATGGTCCAGGGGACTGGATTGTGGCCATTGTGCCAATCATGAAGCGGCAAATATGCATGCACAGCATTGTAGCTTACCTTAGGATGAAGAGAACCTCTTACCTCCATAGACTTTCATGCACTGCCACTCCGATAACCTCCGTAAGATGGTGGCGCATAGGCACGTCCCCTCACTGTCAACGCAACGTCTCCAAGCTGCCTTTCATCTCTACAGTCTTGGAGAAGGTTACCCACTCATGACTAAAGCTCTACCTGGATGAAAACAGCATCCTGGAGGTTTTTAAGTCTGGTTTCAAAACTTTGTACAGTACCGAGTCAACATTGCTCATTGTCTTTAATAACGTCTTCCGCCAATGATTCTGGTGACCACATGGTTCTTGTTCAGCTGGACCTAACTGCAGCATTCAACACATTAAACCATGACATCCTACCATGACATCAGTAGCTCAGATGGTAGAGCAGGTCGTCCCATAACCGGAGTGTTGGTGGTTCGATCCCTGCCCCTGCAGGCGTAAAACTGTCGTTGTGTGGCAAGACACTTACCCACTTTGCCTAAGTATGGAAGTTGTGAGAATGAATGGTTGGAGGGGCTGATGGCGCAGATTGGCAGTCTCGCTTCCGTCAGTCTACCCCAGGGCAGCTGTGGCTACGATAGTAGCTTACCACCACCCAGTATGGAGAGAATGCTATGTAAAGTGTCTTTGAGTGTCCAATAAAGCGCTATATAAAACCAATGCTTTATTATTATCCTGATACCCTGATTGCACCACCTGGTGGGTGTCAGTAGTCTTGCACTTGCATGGTTTAGGTCCTACCTGGCAGACACAACGATGTATTCTGGCTATGAATCTTCCTTGGTTTCTCTGTTGTGGGGTTCCACAGGGTTCAATTTTAGGCCCACTGCTTTTTTCCCCTGTGCCTGTTGCAACTGGGGCCCATCCTTCGAAGGCACAGTATCTCCTTTCACTGTTATGGTGATGATACCCAGCTATATGTTCCATTAAAGCTCGCGTCCTGAGTTTTAAAAGAATTTTTTTTTTTAATCCAATGTCTCGAGGTTCCGCCCTCCCACTGCTTTCGTGGGCGACCAAGCCACGCCCCTTTAATTGTGCACTGTGCACTCGCATTACCCATGGAGTGAAAATGAGTGCCCCCGAGTCCGCAAGCATCCTACATGTTTAGCTGTTTACGGTGGATGTTCAGCAGACAGTGGATATATCCGAGGTAAGCGGGGCGGCTGCTGCGTAGCTACTCACCTCTGCCTGGGCGAGTGACCTGCTCTCTGGCTGCGTGCACACGTTGATTAACAGCATGACAAAGCGAAAGCTCGAAATCTATTGGCTGAAGCTGACCGGTGCTTTTTCGGATAACATGGGGGTCTATGAGGGGAAGACGGAGCTCATAAATACATTTTTATATTGCTTTATGCTTATATTATATTATAGTATCGAACCAGAATGACGCATTTAATCTCTATTAAAAAATGATACATACATTGGAAACAAACGGAAACTCCGGACACGAGCTTAAAGGAAAAAACGAAGCCTTCACACTAACGCTTCTGTTTCAATGTCCTGATGACATTAAGGCCTGGATGGCATTGAACTTTTGAACATTTATATGCTGTTAGCATGTTATCATTTATTATTACAGTTTTATCTGCTCTTTTCTGGACTGATCAGAACTGCTGGACACTTTTTATGTACCTCGTGTATGATATGTAATGTTAGATTAATGTCATCTTTGTCTGTGGCTGATCTTCATCTATCTGGTCTGATCTGCTCCTAATCTATTTCAGATGAGGTTTCTATTTTATAATCCACGGTGAGAATAGAGATTGCAAAGTTCCTTGTGTAATTATTGTTTCTTTCCAGGAGAGGGTGCTAGATCCCTTTCCCAAAATCCAACTTAAAGCAGTTTGGAGTGTTGGGATCTGTTCTTTTCAAAGTTTTTTGAACCATTCAGGTGGAAAACTATTACTGTCGAGTACTTTATTAGTTTTTCATTTTCTTATTGCCTTTTCATCTTATATTATTATTATTTTTTTTTGGTGTACATTTGTTTTGTTTTTTCCCGCTTGCAGGTGGATCTGATATTTGAAGGAATGTTTTACTTTCAATTGATGATTGTGTATATCGATTCCTGTAAGAGTATCGGAAGATAATTTCTATTTACTTTAGACTGTGTGGGGTTTATTTGTTTTTGGCAAAAAACATTGGAGAATATTGATTTCATTTTATTCAGTTTCAACACTGGAATAAACTATAGGACAACAAATTTTATAAATGTGGTGGATGAACAAAAATACCAGATGAATGGCATCAGAGTGAAAAAAGGAGGATGTGCGTTTAATTTAAAAGGTTTTAAGAGAAGGGAATTCAGGATGTTTTCTCTTGTGGATTTCCAAAACAACACTTGTCAGGCTGTTTTTTTTCCCATTACGTAACTGACCCTCAAGTGAAATGTTGCTGAATCTGTCAAGAGTGGTTTGAATCACAGATAAAAAACAAAAACATCAACACAAAGAAAATCTGTTTTGGAAAAATAAGCTGGGCTATTCCAAACACAGAAAATTGTGTGTATATTGTTCTATCCATCAAATTTAAGTTAGTGCAAGAGTTTTAGTTGATTAAAAGGCTGCACTTTTGCATTATTCATCCTAATACAACACTTGTGCACAGCATGGCTGGTGCAGATGTTGTCTGACATAAATGAAATATTGGAGGTGTGCTGATATAATTTCAGCCTCCTCCTGCAGCACAGCACCATCCCGGCTGATCCCACCCTCCTAGAGGCTGCAAACGCTGCCCCCTCCCAGTGACGCTTGCTGCACAGACCCTATAACACCCGGGGAAGTGAGAGCTGCTCTGAAGAAACTGAACATCAGGAAAGCCCCCGGCATCTGTGCCATCACCGATGAGATGCTCAAAGCCGGCGGTGATGGCATGGTGGAGTGGCTAACCCACCTATTCAATCAGGTGTAGGAAACAGAGCAGCTGCCCACTGACTGAACCAGAGGGGTCATCCTGGCCTTCTGGAAACACAAGGGTGAGAGGCATTACCCTGCTCTCCATCCCTGGCAAGGTCTTCACCAGGATCTTTCTTAACCGTGCCCTTCCAGCGATCAGAAGCTGCCGCCGTCCCCAGCAGGCTGGCTTTATGCCCAATCGCTCCACAGTTGACCACATCTCTGCCGTACGTCTGCTGATAGAGAAGACCCATGAATTCCGTAAAGATCGCCATCGGTATATCGGATTCATTGATCTGAAGGCCGCCTTTGACACCGTCTGCCGCTTCTAACTGTGGAACGTCCTCCAAACCCTCGGAGCAACACGCAAGATCGTCGCTCTGTTCAAGCTGCTCGACAGAATCGCAGAGAGCTGTGTCCGTATTAACGGTATTGAGTCCAACTGGTTTACCATCTGCAGTGTCGTTCGCCAGGGCTGTGTGGCTGCTCCTGATCTTTTTAACTGCATCATCGACCATCTGCGGGCGCGTCCCCGGAGTGCCCTTCGGCAACTACCACCTGACTGACCTGGAATACGTTGACGATACCATCCTGCTCAGCACGACCTACAGTCAGCTGAGAGACGCTCTGGGCATTTACAGTGAGGAGGCAGCACAGCTCGGCCTCCAAGTGAGCTGGACTAAAACCAAGTTCATGCACGTCGGTGACGGACCAGATCCACCTCCCATGCAAATTGGGAGCGACATCGTAGAGCCTGTCAAGAACTTTGTTTACCTGGGGTCCATGGTGACAGACAGCGGGGACCTAAAACCAGAGATTGGTCGCAGACGAGCCCTGGCAGCATCTGCTCTGCAGTCTCTCTGGAAACCACTCTGGCGGCACCAGACCATCTCACGCAAGACGAAGCTCCGGATTTACAAATTAGCCATACTCTCCATCCTGCTTTATGGCTCAGAAACGTCGCCGCTGAACGACACTCTGGAATCGATGGTTTTGATAGCAGGGCTCTGAGAACCATCGAGAACATCAGGTGGTCCCAGCGAGTTTCCAATCAAGTGCTTGGAGCCCGCACAGGCCAGCCCCGAGCATCTTCCTTGGTCGCACAACGCCGCACCCGTTGGCTCGGCCACGTCCTTCGTCTAACCCCAGAACATCCGACACGAGCCATTCTCCAGTTTGACCCAAAGGCCGCGGGCTGGAGATGACCATGAAGGGAAACCCCGGACCCGATGGCTCGACGTCGTTGCGGGCGACCTCCAACAACACGGGGTTGCTGTGGAGGATGCAGAGCAGCTGGCACAAGATCGCCAGCACTGGCAAAATCTGGTTCATCTGGTCGGCTCAACACACTGGGACGGGATACCCTGACCCTCGCTGGAGCACTAAGTAAGTAAGTAAATAAGTTGATATAATAATGCTTAAAGGTGCATTAAGGAGTTTTTCAACTTTAAAAATACTTATTTTCCACCATAAATGTTACAAATATTCAATGATATGTAGAATGTGCCATGACATATTCATTGCAAGTACCACTGACAGCGCTAAATTGTCACTTGAAAGTTGCAGTGCCTGTTCGGGAATTTGTATTTCTTGGTGAGAATTTGAGAGGATGTGACGTCACGCACGCTCCCGCATGCACCTTTAAAATCACACCAACACAAAACATACAAATATTCACCAAGTCTCATTCATGATTTCATTTCACTAACTTAAACCTAGTGAAATATACATGTACTTTAAACAAATACAAAAGTATTTTTATTTTTGGCCACAGCTACCAAAAGCTTTCTTCACGGCACAATGCAGAGAGCAGAAATTATTGGTGTGTTTTTTTGTTTTGTTTTCAGGGAGTCAAAAACAGCAAAGAAAGTTCTTCACTTCTTTCCAGCAAATCCATCCTTTTCTCGTGCTTTGCGTGAATTCACCTTGAAGCAAACATGAAGCAACATTTCCAGCATTTCAGGTCAGTATGAATGTGTCTGATAAGAAAACTCACACTCATCCCATTTGTGGAAACTGGGATGAAAGGATTCTTTTTCCTGTAAAGTCTGCGTAATTTTGGGGAAGAAAAGAGAAAGGTTTTGATAAAAATGGCAGTCAGTCAGCAAAGATAAGATGAGGGAGGTTTCATGGTTATTACATCCTGGGCGAAAACTGATGAATTAACTTTTTCTCCCATTGGAGGCAATAAATGAGAAAACAATGAAACTGCACTTATTTGTGGAAAATTTCAGGAAAAACTTCATGGAAAACTCAAATATATGATATGAAAGGGTGCAAAACAATCCAGAAAGAGCAAAGATGGTAATACAAATACACACAAAAAAAACATGTTTAAGTGTGATAATTTAAGAAAAGCTTGTCTCCATAAGGACATGGCTGACTCTAAATGTTAGCACTTTTAAAGATTTTGTGTCACTGCAGTTAAAAAACACATTAAATCAAATCGTCCACCCATCTCAGGTGTCACTTTCAAAATTTCAGGATGAACACAGAAAGACACACCTACGAGGAGAATCACAGTTTGTTCTCAATTGCATGTTTTTGGACATTCAACATGTGTCGGAGCTCCTCAGTTGCTGCAAAAAGGAAGGTTAAAGCAATATGAGCCCCGGGCATCTGGGCTCATGTGTTAGAATGGGTCCTCTTTTCATGACAAGGTTCCTGGTTCTCCTGCAGGTTCTCCTTGTGCAGTTGATGGATTTTCTTAATGTAATCTCAGAATTGGTTCTTTCTAAATTGAAGAGAGTGTGTGTGCATGATGGCCAGCATGAGTCGAGTAACTGAAGTCTGTCCTCTCTTTGCATGGCTTTCAGAGTTTTGACTTCTTTTTGGTAAATCCAGTGGGGAAAATGTGAGAGCTCATGATGACAGCAGGACTCGAACCCGGATCCCCAGACTTTAACATTAACTCAGTTATTTGAAAACAAGTGCTTCACACCAAACCTGTTCTCTCTGCCAAACTGTCCAGACAGCATTTTTTGACCCACACTGTGAATGGCATACATTTGTTAAGAACTTCAACTATTGTCATGTTAACTATTCCCTCTTCTTTCACCATCCTGTCTGTTAAGTGGTATTACAAGTCTAAACAGGCTCGGTGAAAATGAATAACCTGCTGACTTTGGTGGAAATACCACAAAACACTCTGTGAGATGATGGGACCTCTATTAGTCAGATCTTTGGCAAATAAAAGAGATTTGGAATTCTAAATCCCATACAAATATAACACAATTAATCTTATTAAAACTGCCATATCTTCATTTGGTGTGTCATAAAACATGTCAAATATTTTTTACCTGTTATCTTTTGGTGCTGCTGTTTTCCTAAGAGGGAGTTTATGCAAATCTTAATATCTGCTCCGAGATCACTTATAATCAAGATAAACAAGAACACACTTGTACATTTACAGTTGCTGCTATTTCAATTTTGCAATTGTGTGATCTTTGTGTAATTTCAAAATCCATGTGTGCAGATTTACTGTACTAAACGTTGAGACACAGCTCATGTTTTTGTGTTTGCTTGTCACTTTCAGCTTTATTCACTCTGCAAGCTGCACCCTTTCTGAAATCTTACAATTCATGAAACCGACATTGATTTAAAGTAGAGACTAAAGCTTTTAATATGTTACGTTTCAGATTCATATTGAATATCTTGAAAACAGAAGCTCACTCAGCAAAAGTGATTTCTACAAACAAAACAAAAGTTAGAATATTTTCTCAGCAGCATCATGTTTTGGATTTGTCTAAGCGGAGTGATCATTCCTCTGAGTGCAGAGTTTTTCATTAGTCCATCCTGAAAGCATCAACAAATAACAAACTCATTTCATGGTTATCTTGACGACTTCCAACTGGATTTTTCCTCCTCTCTCCTCACAAGCATGCCATGCGCACACTTTCAAGCATTTTACTCCCACACTGCCCCCATCCTCTTCCTCCTCCTCCTCTTCCTCCTCCTCCTCCTCCTCTTCCTCCTCCTCCTCCTCCTCCTCCTCAGCTCCTCAGCCATATAAGCTCCTCCAGCATCCTTTCACAACACTTTCTGAAGAGAAATCTTCCTTTTCAGAGCTCACATCCAACCACACCACACAGCCATGACTTCAGCTGGAGGCCTCACAGGATTCTGGGTAATTGCACTGATGACTCTTCACAGTGCAAACCTTGGAGGTAACTTCTTTGATCCTTGCCTTTCCCGCTTTTGCTCCTCGGCCTGCAAATGTGTTAAAATGTTGTTGCTGTTTCATGTCTGAATGTCTCGACAGAGAGCAAGCCGTACTCGCTCAACGAGCCGGACGTCCCCTTCCCGCCCGCCTATCCCACTGCTGGGAACCTGTTTGCCATTTGCCACCAGGGTCAGGGTCGTCCCAGATACCCGGACAGCTTCTTCCCAACATCGGGCGCCAGTCACTTCCGCCGCCGTGGCATCGCCATCAACCGCATGGAGTCCTGGTTTAACTTCTGCTGCAGTGGAGTCCCGGCGCAGGAGAACAGCAAGATCCTCTGCTGTGCCCAGCAGGCTGTGAGTGTCTGAGAGAGGGAAGCACACACACATCCATGCTGTGGATTCGTTGTAAAGTTGCAAACGCTTTTGCAGACAAAGTGTTTTATAACCTTGTGCATGGTGCTAAATGTTAAATGAAGCAGCAAATGCAAACATTTCCCTTCTAATTACATTTCATGATTGTATTTCTAGCAATAAGTGTCATAGACACAATATAATTTCAGCTGATTAAGTTAGTTGTGATTCTTTGGGAATAGGTCGACTTTTAAAGTCTCTGTTAGTCTTTTCCCTGGCAGTTTAAGTGATATTAATCAAATCAATATACACAACAAATTCCATAATAAATATAAATATTTTTGGTTGTTTTAGTGTATATAATGACACATAAGCAATTAAAAAATACATAACAGAAGAGGAAAGTGTATCTAATACAAATAAGAAAAGTGATTTGTTGAAGTCTTATCTAAAAGGGCATATTTTACTCAAATAAGATTTTGACTTGCAAAACACTTTGGAACAACTACCTGCAACAAATGGATCATTGTGTCTTCTGTTTTTACAGTGGAAACGAGCCTTGTCGATGTTCTGCACTGCTGAATACTCCACCATGACCCTGGTGTACGAGTGCTGTGAGGCCAAAGGCGAGGATCGGTGGCGCTGCTTCAGCGAGTTTCCCATCAATCCCGGCTACTTCTCAATGCCGGGCTACACCGCCCCAGGAGTCCTTGTTGACAACAGATTATTCACCTTCAACTCCCAAACCTGCTAGGAGAGCAGGAAACACTGAAATAGAGATATATACACAGAGAAGAAAAGCCATAATGCTTCTCTAAAGCTCCGGTCTTTGTATCTTGTCTTTGTCACAGGTTTTCAGAAAGCTACAGGACACGCTGGTTTGGTTAATGGTTTCGCTGCATGAGGACGACAGCAGTCCCATTTAGGTCCTATGATTAGATCTTCTTTTATATCAGCAGGTTAAGCAAGGTTTTTCACTGCCAATTTTAAAATACAGTTTAATAAGTCACTGTTGTAACTCTTACTAAATGCATCCTGCTTGAATTACACTGTTGTGACGTTTTGCATTGTTTGTGATTGAAATAAAGATACAAATGAAAGGATCCTGTTTTGTAAGTTCATCCAAATGTGTGTAAAGTTTATCACCTGTCTCACACAGACATCCAAACTGAGGTAATACTGAATGAAACAGGACAATTTAGTTGGCAAACACTGCTACACTGGACTTGCTACAAAAAACTTTGACACAATTATCTCCCAGGCCGAGTTTCAAAACTGAACAAAGCCAGCTGCTTTTATCCTCTGTGAGACTCAAACTGCACAGCTTGGATGAGCAGTTCTCTTCTGAACCCGAAGATTAAAAGTTTACTGAACTCTGTTAGTAACTCTGCATAGTCATTATGTGAAGGTTTATTACACTCTGACACAGTTGTTGATTCAGTTCATTCTTTGTGACTTAACTTATCAAATAATTTACACTTGAGAGGATTAGTGAACCAAAAAAGTTTATTCCTCTCATATCATCAAGTTTTTTACAAATTGAAATGATTCAACACAAATGCCTGTTTTTTAAACTCATATTTCCAAATCAGTAATGGCTTCTTATGGACTCTCACTTTGAGGACCAAGGTGGTCCTTGGTCTACCTTGTCCCAAAACACCTCATTTTTTGATGCCTGAATTTTAGTTTTTTTTTTAATGCATATTTAATTCCTAAATGAAAACATGCATCTGTATAACTTGAGATCAAGTCAGAGGATCCAATGAAAGCTTTGAATCTGTGTATCATTCTTAAGATTCTTAATGATGGGATGTATTTCATTTATGCGCATGTACTGTATGTAATGGTGCAATATGAACTGGGACTGGTGTGACCTAGCCTCGTAAACCAGACCCGCCCACTCCGTCCGGAGTGGACGGGTCTGGTTTACGAGGCTTGGAGTGACCTAAAATGCATCTTTACTCAAGGAATAAATTAAAACTTTGAAATGCTTCTGGCATGTTAGTGCAGTTATTGTGATGAAACACTGAGGGGAGCTATTCTTCCACACTTGTTAGCTTCCTAACTAACCATTCCCTGATCTTCCATCCAGCTCAGGGTTGCAGGGCACCTGAACTGATCCCAGAGGGAAGGTCACATCCTGGACAAGTAACATGACAAGTACAGAGAGACAGTCACACACACTCGCATTCATGTCTGTGGGACATCTGGAGTCACCAACTAGCCTCTGATGCATGTTTTTAAACAGTGGGAACAAACCAGAGTACTAGAAGAAAGCACAGGGAGAGCATGGAAGCCATACAGAGAAAGGCCTTCGAACACTGCATTGAGATGAAGCACCAAATATTTAAATATGTTTACATTGCACTGCTGCAGTTTAATTTGGCCAAGCCCATTTTTCACAGTTGTTAAGTAACTTCAAGCTTTATCCAAATTTTCTTTTCTTTTCTTTTTAGCAAGCTTTCACGGGAGCATCGACAACATCTCAGCTTGGCTTGAGTTGTGTCCGCTACTCCTCAGAAAACTATCTTAAAACGTAAAAAACTCCTTGGGAATATTTAGAATTTGCTTGGTCGTTCTGGGCCACATTGGAGTCTCTTGTGGGCAGATTTTGAACAACAGGCCTTATTATTGAAACCACTGTTGAATGTATTTATTAGATTAGATTTATTTGATTAACAGCTGAGATTCAAATTTCTTCCACACTGAAATGTGTATATAACAAATCCCTTTAACTTCCTGAAATGAATTACTAACAGTCATATACGAGTATTGCTGGAACTGAATCCAATTTTTGGATAGCATGTCGTTTAAATCTCTCTTTTGGGGCTTTTATTGTGACACAGTGTGCTTTATTATGAAATCCAACTGGAACTTCCGGACAGACGGGCTCCACACCGCCGCTTCCGCATCTTTTCCCTGCATGTCTGTTTTTTTCTCCCAGAAAAACAAAACTTCTTCGGGAGAAAACACCAACTTTTAACTCCTCAGTAGATCCACTGAGTCCCTCCGCGAGGTTTTCTGGTGAGTAAAGTTTCTCTTCGCTGGTTTTAAACCCGACTGTCCCGCTGGAAGTTGGTAAAGTTGGGTTAGCTCTTTAGCTTCCTTCCCCTCCGTCTGCCCGTCTTGAGTGTGGAAACTCCTGAAAACCGCTGGAACTCGGTCTAACTGCAGACCGGGCAGGGCAGAGCCCCGGGGGGAGACCGGAGGGACGGCCGTGTGTCGGTGGAACACACCAGTCAACGTGGCTGCTGCTAATATTTGTGTCATGAAGTCATCCTGTTTTCCCGTGTTATAACCTCCTCTTCCTCCTCCTCCTCCTCCTCCTCCACCACCACCTCCACCTGTCTGCACCGACACTCTGTGACAGCTTCACCCCGGACAGGAGCGTCAGTGTCCGGATCTGAATGGCCACAGCTGCCGAGGAGCCTCCGGGGCTGCAGGGACACCAGACTGCCAGTGAGTTTTGACATGTTTATTATACAGCAAATTCAGTCTAGTTTGATATCTTGACCCTGGTGGCTGCTGAACCCACCAAAACAAGTACAAATTGTCTGTATCAAATGGAAATTCCTGCTATTATTGGCTTCATTACATCTTGGATTCTCTCATTTTTTTCACATTATTACTTTATTGGTTGTGTTTCACAAAACAAAATAAGGTATTTATTGAAAATATAGCTTTTATTTGATTAATCACTGAGCTCACATATTAGTTATCCTGATATCCAGACATCCTGGGAAATAAAAACTGACGCAGATCAACAGTAACTCGTAAAAATCATATTAAAGAAGCTTATTATCAAGAGATAGTCCTTTCTCAAGTCAATTTTAGGTCTTATCCCACAGAAATAGTACTTAAATATAGATTTTAATGTGCTTAAAGAAAAACTTTTTTGTTAGTAATGCTCATTTCAGAATGTTAAATTAGAATGAAATACCACAGATTCAGATTCAGACTGTGATCCCAGCTGACATTGGGGGAATACACGGTACACCCTGCACAGATCACAGGGAGAACAGACAATAATTCACATCCACACCTGTCAATGCAAACTAGTACAACATGAACAACTAACCTCAAAACGATCTGTGTGAGAACACACTTAAGCTAATTTAGTTGTTTAAATTTTACACAGTGCAAGCACTGTATTTGCATGATTGTCCCAGTTTTGTAGCTTTTCTGGTTTATGAATTAGTTTTCATCTTTCTTGTTTGCAGTTATCTTAGTACTCAGGTTTTCTCTTGTGTTTCCAGCTGCAAGTTTTTACATATTCATTTGTCTTTCATCATTTTCTAATGAAAATATCTTTTCATGTAAATGAATAGCACAATCAGTCACCAGGTTTGTTTTCAGTAAATTGTATGGACTCTATTACACCTTGGAATCAAGCCAGTTTTTATTTTGTTTGGGTTGACTGAGCATTGTTAACCTAGTTTAGTATACAGCTTCATTCATACTGGCCTTTTGTGATACAAAGGTCACAGCTTAGGATAGCCGTCTTGTTTTTTTAAGTTGGAAACTTGACCGAATTGCTGACTCGGCGCTGTGTTTTCGTAATGTCCGAGTTGGTCATCTGTTCTTCTGTTGAACTGTGTCGAACATTATGCGGTGGAAATAGAATGTCCGGAGTTCGTCATCCTTTATCCAAAAAATTGTTTCACATCCTCAATGCGTCCACAGGTCGATCTGAAGCAGAAAGTAATCAAACCACTAAATCGTGGTATCGGGACTCCTTGATACCTCAGTGCAGCTGATATGAATTCCTCTGGCATCTTTATATCACCTCCGCTCCATGCAGACACAATAAAAGCACATGCTCTAAAGGAGCAGGAAAGTTTGGCTAAAAGTCATGAAAACATTCATTATTATGTGAGCGAAGAACATATTGTAACAGGCAAATCTCATTCAACAGGCAAAATTCATCCAATAGGTGTGCAGGCAGACCGATAGGTCGCTTTATCTATCAAAGTTTGAGTTCTTAACTGCACTTGCACCCATAGATAAACTTCAAAAAGTTCAAAGGTAAAAAATTCCCGTCCTAAAATTGAGGTAGACGGCCAAGACTAGGCATCTGCTCAGCAGCTCCCTTTTAACAGCAAGTCATAAATTTATATTGTTGTCAAAACACAAAGTAAACTTCACCATAAAGGCTGCAGAAAGACGACTATAAAAAATACCAAAGATACACTGCTAAGTTTGAATACATAAAATAATACATATCTTAATATATACAAGCTTTAAAAGAATGAATAAGTAAATAAATGGGTGGATGAGAAATGTGTGTACTCTGGTTTCCTCCCACAGTTCAAAACATGCATTTGAGGTGAATTGATGACTTTAAACACCCCGCAGGTGTGAGTCCGTGCCCGACTGCTGACCTGTTTATTGTGAACCCTGCCTTCACTCAGGGTCACCTGGGATCAGGTCCTACATCCCTCCACCCAGGTGGATGAAAGGTTTCTAAAACACGCAGATTGATTCCACTCTATATTATTTCAAGTGTTTTGAGGCTCACAGCTGCTCTGAGGCGTCAGCCTGCTGTTGAGAAACAATACAATATGGCCGCCACTTGAAGCGTTTTCCATTTGAAGTCTCCATCATCCTATTAATGCTCTGATGCTTGAGACTCTCGAAACCTGGACTCCTCAAACTGGAATGATCTCTTATAGGATAAC